>NW_022170511.1:17296-663939 GCF_008802855.1 Photinus pyralis
ATAATAGCTATTAATGTATCAAGGGAATTAAGATGCGGTGAATACCCGCGAGAAACATGTAATTCTCGAGGCCGTAGGCCGAGAGAATTAGTTTCTCAAGGGAATTTGCCGCAATTTAATTCACGTGATGCATTCATAGTTTTATTTCATACTGGTTTTAAATATTGAAACGAATAGGAAAAGAATAAAATGATAAAATGATGAATAAAATTTTCGAATAGTGGGTGTTGCATCGTTGTCTTGGTGATGTATTTGTTTGACGTTAAAATAAATACGTTAATTGAGTTTACCTATTCTTCGAATTTCCGAGTTTACGATTTGGAAGATCCCATGGAATTTGAGGAAAACTTTTCTGAGGATGTTCTCAGTGAAATTGCGCAGGCTGAAGAGTGTTTGGTTCCCATAAAATCTAAAAAGGCATATAAGAAGGAATTTGACCGGTTTTGCACGTGGCGACGAGAAAAAAATGTAACAGGAGCTTCTGAAAAAGCTCTTCTTGCCTATTTTTCGGAACGATCCAAGATATGTAAACCATCCTGCCTGTGGACGTATTATTCTATGGTGAGAGCGATGCTGCGTTTGCATGAAAAGATTGACATTTCTAAGTATGGTATCTTGATTTCGTTTTTAAAAGCGAAAAATGTAGGATATAAACCAAAGAAGTCACAGGTGTTGAGTCGAGAACAAGTAATCGAATTCCTCCAGCGCGCCCCCGATGAAAAATATTTATTCGTGAAGGTGAGTGCAATCAAAAATATTTCCACGTTTTTTGGTTGATTTAACCGTTTTTAGGTGGTAACTGTATTGGGAATAGCTGGTTGTTGTCGGACATGCGAGCTAGTAAATTTAATGGTTGGTGATGTTGAGGATAGAGGAACTGTTTTCGTCGTAAATTTGGTGGATACAAAAACTCACAAAGATCGTTATTTTACTGTTATTGATGAGACTGCGGTGGATTGTCTTGGTATTCTTAGAGCTTACATCAAATTGCGCCCTCCCAACGTTCCACACAACAGATTCTTTTTGAATTATCGCAATGAAAGGTGCACTACGCAACCAGTGGGGAAGAACTCATTTTCAAAATTACCCTGTGAAATTGCCAAATTTTTGAAGTTGTCGAATCCCTCTGGTTACACGGGGCATTGCTATAGAAGAACTTCTGCTACTTCGTTAATTGAAGGAGGGGGCGATTTGTGCAGTCTTCAAATGCATGGGGATTGGAAGTCTTCAAAGGTTGCTCAAAGTTACGTTGATCAATCGATGCCGCGAAAAATGGATGTTCAAAAGAGGATTTTTTCAACAGTTACAGAAAAAGCTTCCACTTCGGTTACGACTGATATAGGTTGTATGGTAACTGGTAGCAGCCAACATCTTTCTTCTGTTTTCGCGAACTGCACGTTTAATCATTGCAAATTTGATATGGGTGGAAATTGCAACGATCTTAATGCTAGTGTCGATGTAACGAAGTGTGATAACATTGAAAATTAACGTGATCTAGTTAAGATTATGTCACCCCCGCCATGAGGGAATTAAGTAGCCTCGAATTCCCGTTGCCAATGACAGCGGGAATTCAGACGTTGTTTATTTTGTTTAAAACAAAAATGTTATGTAGTAGTTAAGATACCAGTATGAAATAAAAAAAGAAAAGCATTTTTAAAAAGATGTTAAAATTTGTCCCCCTATAGCCTTATTATTTTATTTTATTTTATTTTATTTTGTATTAAGTCACCAAAGGTCGTTGTTCCCTCAATGTTGAGAAGAAAACGTTTTATTTCGTTCTGTAAAGAGAACAATTTCTCAAATAATTATAATTATTTATTGAGGTTGCAGCAGGGGGCATAAGCATATTTTGTGTTGAAAAAGCAATTACTCGCTTTTTCACATATTTAGGAAACCTTTTAATTAAAATGCCAAAATTTTACAAGTAATATTCTAATGAAGTTCTGAAGGTGACAGTTTTTAATATTGCTTGTCTAACGTTCATTAATTGTTAAGTTGCCAAACCATGACGTTTTGACCGGCAGGTATGGAAGTTTTAAAATAAGTCTGTCTGATGGGTATTTATTAACAATAGGAACGTTTTTCGCTCCGGCGGCACATCATGCATTGTACCATTGTAACGTAATTGAATACAATTAACTTACCATTTGTTAAAATCGTCCCTGGATCGTCCTCGAATAACCTGCAACAAAAGAAAAATAAATGTTATTATATGTGAGTTAATAACAGATAAAGGCGCCTCGATCAACAGGTTAGAGAAATTATACAGAAAGGAAAATTAAGTTAACTCTGGCGTGGACATCAATCTTAATCAGAAGCGCACAATTTAATCTTCAAAACAGCATGGCCAATAAAACACGTACCTTGTAAATTTTCAAAGTTTTTATGTTCCATTCAACCCTAAATAGTACCTACTTCGTAAGTTTCGTAATAAAAATTTGGAACTAACACATTTTGCGACAATGCGCTCTTTTCACATTCTGTTCTGCGAAAGTTTCGTATGAATACAAAAAAAATTACTTAATCCACTTCGAGTTAATTAAAATAATAACGTATGCCGTTTAATTATGAGTTAGTGCTAAAAGTTCAGCGCGCACTAATTTAACGGGGGGTTGTAAATTTCATTAGATGATGCGATATTAACTGACGTCGAAATTAATAACATCGCGGCGTCGGCGTCGTCGCTAGGGTGAAAATAATCCCGTCAGGCTGCAACAGCGACGCTAACAACTCTGATCTGGACGCCGCCGAACTGCGTTTCGTATTTCGAGGTCCATTGGCATGCGTATTTACCTGCCACACGATGCTTGATTATCGCACGCTTTTCAAAAAAAAAGTCGGGATTGAGGAGGATATTAAGTGAGCCCGTGTTGATACGGTTTACGTTGATTGAATTTTAGCAAATCGGCAGGAAAAAAACCGGAGGCAACAGGTAGAAATGGTGCGTCGGGCATGCCTTCAAACGATTTATTTTAATTTTGTTTATTGATTTCACACGTCAGTTTGCTCGTTTATAAACATTTCTATACACAAAATAGAAACTGAAAAATGCCTTTGAATTTCTTTTGCATGTTACAAGAAAACTTTTCAAATCAAATTCGCAATATTAGGGCTTTCCTTACAGAAGGCTAAACATTTTCTCATTCTTTTATAGGAACATTCAAATATCAAATAGTAATTGACACGCAGGTAACTGAAAAAGGTGTAACCTACATGCCGAAGGTGTATTATCCTTGCGATACTTATAGTATTTATATGAAGTATAAGATATCTCCCTATCAATAACAGTTTGTGAAACAAAGCAAAAGATAACTTAAACGTTGTATTTCATTTACCTAAACAAAGAAAAACAAAACTTACATATATCGCTTTTCTAGTTGCTGTTGTTTAAAAATCCTTATTTTTAAGTTTACAAGTAACGTCAAACTTAACGTCCAGGTTATCTGCGAAAAACGTTATTTTGTGTTATGTGGGCAAAATAACTGATAACCTGCACGTTAAGTTTAGCGTTAGTTAAACTCTAGGATAATTTCTTAATGTTTACGCGCCTTTAGACAACCGAATGCTAACAAGAAATAAAAAGTAACTCTTTTAGAGTGCAATGATTTTCCAAGCGCATTCGCAAAACCAGTCACCTTGCAAAATCTAATGACCTATCAGAAGCTGACGAGTTTCGGTCACGTGGTCGATGATTTTTTCGGAAACTTATTTTGATTACCTCTGAGAGTTTAGAATAATTTAGTGAAATTTGCACTTTTGATTCGATCGACTAATTTATTTCGCTATTTAATCCCCGGTTTGTAATTTGATTCGCGTTTTGTTTATGTTCTTGCTTTTAATAGCTACAAATAATTTATGTGTTTCTAATGAAAATTACTTCTTTGAAATTAATATACGGATAGTTTTCAAAAACTGTAACGTTGTAAAAGCCTTTTATTTGTATTCTATTTAAATAAGCAGTGTCGTAATTGCTCTAAGAAAACCAAATTAGTTAGGCAAATCGCAAATAATTCGGGTTGCATTTAGAAACGTGGACTAGTTGGCGAAGGTAATAATGTTATTGCTAGAAGAAGTAATGCAGATCAATGCAATTTTTTTTCTCTACTGACTTGATTAATTAATTAAAAGACAAACTAGGATTTTTTATTATGAATAGTTTCTATGGGCGATTGATTTATTTTAAGGTCGATAAAAAAGATTATTAAAATCTTTCTCGGCCAGTTGCACAAAAAAAATAATCCAGGATTATTGTTTAATCCGGTATTAAGACATTTGATTGACTTTATATTGCAGTAGGCAGCCAATCAAATATCAAAATTCTTGTTTAAACTCAGATTTGGCAAATAATCCAGGATTTTGATTATAAATCACTTTCCTGCAATCGGTCGTCTGTCTCTTAAATAAAATTTTGGTTTAAGAAGATATTTTTTTCACTACTAGCGTCTGATGACATGATTATTAACCTTTTTTCCACTTATAAAGTAGGCTTTCTCGGCATTTGTTCAAAGTGGTTAATAATGTGGACATTATTAACTAGTAGTCAATAATGAGAACAGTCACGCTGTCACTTTTAGAAAACACAACCCGAAATTTCGCTCAATAAACGTTTAGACAAGTTCTCTAAAATGAATAATTGCCACCATCCGCCATTTCCAGAGAAATTACATATCTAAAATTATCACATTTTGAAAAAATTCGAACGAAATTACTCTTTGAAAATATCTCAATGACAGAACAAAATACGGCCTGTTTGACTACTTACTTAATTGACATGTTAAATTAATAAACAAAAAATTCTGTCCAACCGTTCACTTTCTTATCAATATAATATGTTAATTTAGAGGACTTCAAGTGCTAGTAGTGAAAAAAAATAGTATATATACCACGGTAGAGAAGTCTATTATTGCCTTCGCACCTTACACCCCTCGGCGCAAGCGCCTCGAGATGTAATCTTGGTGCTCAGGCAATAATACTGTACTTTTCGAGTTTACTTGAATTGGCTGATCGTCTCGTTTTACAATTAGGATAACGCTTCGAGCAAAATATGATCAAACGACGTATCCTGTCAATATTTAAATCAAGACTGAACTAAAGCGAGACAATTAGAAAATTCATAGAAACCTCAAACATTTTTCCCAGTTTTGAAACGTATTTAAAATATCTTCCTAAACTTCAAACCTCAGAATTGATTTAAGAAACAGAGGTAGTGCACCTTTATATAAATCTGTATACAATTAAACCTTGCCTATTTTATAGGTTTACATGTTTCATTGAAAGAATAATTAAACATAATCATTTCAAGCTTGATTATTGCTATGAGGGCTTAAAAAACGAAATGTTTATGTAAAGCTTGAAGGCAAAGGTATTTCTATTTTTCGCCAGTTCTGACTTGCAAAAGTTAATAATGCAATTATTTCGCATAAATAGTGTATTATCTTTTGCTTTTGAAATTTATAATGAAAAGTTGGAGCTGAACGATGTTTGTTAAATGCCTTAAGGGCTCAAACGGCAAAAACTAGATCGTGTAGTATATTTCAAAGCAACAAAGTTGTAAACTTCCCGGCAGCTTTGAGGAAGTTACACATCTGGATCAAAGAATCGCAGATGAAAATTCTAGCAGCTCGTCTTATCTCTACCAACTTTTCTCGGTAATTATCATCAGAAAGCGCTTATGATAAGGTATACTACCTACAGTACAGACGAAAGTTTGGAACGGAAGCAGCCAATGTCAATTGACATGAAGAAAGTAGGGAAAGAAAATGCGAAAGAAGTTTGTATGCAGGAAAGATACTCCAAATCAAGAAGGTGCCCTTCAAAATATCCTAATGGTTTCCAAACCTAAAAAGGAAATACTTATAATTTAGTAAAATAAAATCTTTATCAAAAGGCGCCGGATTAGAAATTTTACAGAGCGTTTACTACTGAAGTCTTTTGCTCATTAGTGAGCTACTTAAACTTAAAAAAAATTTATCGATTCGCTACAATCTTTAGATCACAAGTTATTAGCAGCCCGAATTCCGCCCACTTTCTTTTAATTATAATTGTTAAGAAATTGCCATTTTAGAATCCGCACGAGTGAAACTGAAAAACATGAGAATTATCAAAGCAAAGGAAATTGGAAACTTAAAGGAAGGCAATCAAAGTTAACTTTAGGAATCACGATTTGAGTAGATTGCCTTGTAAAACATTTTTTATTCCTTTTTATACATTTACTTCGCTTGTTCGGTCATTACATAAAATTCATTACGGTTGAAGTACTCGGTTTTATGTTCTTTGCTATTTGAATTAAACTGTTTGTAGGTGAAACTCATTTATTGTTGTAATAATCTTTATTTATTTTTATAGTTGTGTTTATTTTTGTGGGGGAGGGATGGGTCTCGGTTGCTGTAAAGGTTTAGAAAACGAAGGAACCTTTGAGGTCTCCTCAGAGCTTCTGAAAGCTGTCAAATTCTCTTGAAAGAACTTGTAATGAGATCTGTACATGTACCTACAGAAAGATGGGCACTCCCACTTTTGCCCAAATCAAGTAAAAATATGCCTATAATTTAGGACTAATGAAAGACTAATTTGTACTCGCTTACTTCTGCCGGAAAACCAATTAAAGTGGAGGTGCTAACTTCAAATCGCGTTAGCACTCCCACTTGGCCCGATTGAAATTTTCTTAGTTGCATCAAAAACTCTGAATTTGACTAACTTGTACCCAAATTAGATTTTAATTGTTTAAACAATTTGTACACTATTTAAACAATTTTTAACTAAAATACGATTTTCAGTACTTTTTCAGACTTTTAATCCTTGAACTCGTAGAAATCGATTGGCGAAAATTTGACATCGCGGCCTCTTTCCGTTCTCGAGTTAAGACGAGGAACAGACGGACAGACGGAGAGACGGAGGAAACCATCACATAAGAGGAAATTTTTTTCTTGTACATGAGGTATACATATTTGAATTATTAATATATATTTTGGAACAAAAAAGTACTCGTAATTTATTAAATAAGTCAAAAGGCGTAAATATGCATCTAGAGGACTGAATTTCCACATCCCACTCCATCGCCTATTTTTTTGCCCACTTCCGGAACCAACCACACATCCTCAAGATAGCCCTGTTTAGCCTTACCACTCACAATCATTTCAATATTATTTCAATATGCGCTTGCGAAGCGCCTTCACTGATAGGCAATTTCCGACTAGAACGTCCTTTTCTGGGAAAAACACCTCAAAAGTAGAAAACCAATTACTGTTCATGGGCAGGTGCTGCGTTGCACCGAAATCTGTAATCCAAACATTGGGGCAATCCACAGATTTGACGATGTCCTCTTGACTAACAAACGCAGACCCTTTCTGACACTTCGCAGACTTGGTCTCCTTGCAATTCTTGCAGTTCCGCTTATAGTGGCCTAACTCGCCACATTTGTAGCATTTTGTCACCACTTCTACCGCCCTTACCGTAACAATTCCACTGATTGAGTTTGTTGGGCTTATTTTTAGTGGGAAAATAGGCAGCATCCTCACAAGAACTAGTTGAACCTCTCCCTAAGATTATCCAACTTTCGATTTTCCTTTATTTGGGGGTGGTAAAACCGACAGTGCGAGGAGAGTGCAGTGATACTTTGAGAGGAACTATGTTTTACATACAGGGTGGTGCAGTTGAAAGGTTTCCAACAACATTTCGAGTGCGGATAACTTCAGTTTTCAGGAGAATGTCCCAATTACTCTATCAAATTTAACAAGGAAAAGACCAAAACTTTTCATTCGCCTAGTTTTAGTTGAATTTGACTGTCATTTTAGAGTTATGCAATTATTTGTGACCCATTTTACAGTGATAGCGTACGAGCGATAAGAATAAGACATCAGTTCGATTACACTTAACCGTATGCTTTTGATGGACGTAGTAGTGAGTGAATTTAAATTCGTGTATTTTTTGTGTTAATCGTATACGCTGAAACCATGGATCAAATTCTAGTCAGTGTCAAACAAGGACATTTGAGAGGAAAGGAATGCAAAGACTACTACGGAAGGAAATACTACAGTTTTCAAGGTATTCCGTATGCCAGGCCACCTGTTAACGAATTGAGATTTAAGGCAAGTTCTTGAAAACTTATGATTTTCTTAGTAACTTAATTTAATTATAATTTCAGGCTCCTCTCCCGCTTGATAAATGGGAAGGTGTCTTAGACGCAACTAAGGAAGGCAACAGATGCTATGCTAGGCATAATTTTTTTCAAAAACTCATGGGATCAGAGGATTGTCTCTTCCTAAACATATATACTCCCTCTGTGCGTATACTTATTCATTTTTCCTACTACCGTAGGGAATTTTTCTTACATGTGTACATATGGGCCATGTATATTTTTAAGAAAACCATGTCAATGTCTATAGGCAACCAACATTATCCGCGACAAACGAGAGTTATTTTTAAAATTCCTTCTCCCTTTAACATTAGCTCGATTAACAAACTTTGCCCTTTTTATCCATTTTAAAATCCGTGTCCACATTTACTACCCCTACCGATTACTATTTCCTTTTTCTTTCTAGCAATCAAATAAATATTCCGGTGACCCTTAATTTTTTCACTATTAAAAATACCTATCTAACATAAATCACAACAGACCCTTTCAGATGGACGCTTTTGAACTCTGTTTTTCTGTACAATGGAAAATTGGAAACTCCGAGAAAAATTTTGAGGATAACGAACCGTTGGGGTTTTCTTTAGTGTTATAGTAATAGTAATAGTAATAGTAATATAATTGCTTGTTAATTGCTGCCATGGATATTAGTCGCTTGTTACGGGTGCAAAATTTATCGGATCTAGTATCGGATACAGTCAAAAAAGCACCGACAATTCTACTGATTTTTTTACAAAAGGGGTAGTTTTCGCTTCCTTGAAATATCGTACAAACTTATACACTATACACAACATTCTTCATTTGAAACTAAATAATTGTTCTTTTTACAGTACAATTTGACTCTTATTCTTAATTTCCGAATATGTTTATCGGAAATCAAAGCATAAGTTCCTTTTGCCTTTTTTAATGAAGTCAAAATCACAACTGAATGACAAACCAGGAAAATTGCTCAATGACAAAAAAGAAAGTTGTAAATTTTAAGTATGTAATCCGGTTGTGAAAGTTCGAGATCTAGATATGGAAGAGGAAATTAGAGATCAAGTTGAAAACTCTGAATTTATTTTTTGGCATTTTTTCTCAGTCGACTTGCTAATTCCACTCGAATCGCAGAGGAAAAATACCTCTCCGCTTTTTGCTTTTATAAAAGATCGCCCCCCATTAATAACATTGTTTGATATCACATTACAATCCACGCATAAGGCGAATAAAATAAATCATTCTAGCTACCTTATAAATAGCTAATAGATGTGCTCGTTGCGTGTGTCCAGTTGATTACAAGCACATAATCCATTATGTAAATGTTTTTTTTCCAGTTACATTCCCCTTTATTGCCCGTAATGTTCTGGATACACGGCGGTGGGTACGTTTCCGATTCCGGGAGCTCGGAGCTGTACGCGCCCGATTTTTTGGTACCCGAAGACGTCGTGCTTGTCACCATTAACTATAGATTAGGAATGCTGGGTACGATAACTTGCATAGCGAGCTATAAAACGAACACTAACTGCAGGTTTTCTAAGTCTGAAAGATCCCAGCTTAGGTATACCAGGAAATGCGGGGTTAAAGGATCAAGTCTTGGCTTTAAAATGGGTGAAGAGCAACATTGAGCAATTCGGAGGTGATCCTAATAATATAACGATTTTTGGACAAAGTGTAGGCGGTGGGTCCGTGCACTATCTAATGTTGTCACCGTTGAGTAAAGGTATGCGCTTACGGTGTGCATATACAATAGTACAAAAAGGCTGTAGGGATATTCCACAAGGCCATAATTCAGAGTGGAAGTGCGCTGAGCAACAGAGGCCGTGGCCAGTATTCGACTCCGTTAATATCCAAAGCGTTGAAGCTCAATTCCATGACAGATGTAGAACTACTCCACGTGCTCAAAGAACTGGCTGTAGAAGAACTCTTTGAATTGCAAGAAAAAATTCCTGAAGTAAGTTTGGGCTTTTCAAAAACTGAAGTGATGAATAAACTTGTAGCCGTACCTCGTGAGCGTCCACCGACCCTTTGGTTTTGTTGTAGAGCCATACCTGACCGAAGGAACTTTCTTAGCTGAGGAACCTATAGATATAATCAAATCAGGTAGATACCACGACGTTCCTTTAATGATAGGATTTACATCCAGAGAGGGATTCTACGCTACGGTCAGATACAACAATGTGCAAATGGTCGGAGACTTTGAAGATGAAATCGCATGCAGCTTGCAGGTTGCCAAAGGAACGGAACTGTCCAAACAGATCGCGAACAAAATCAAGAAGTTCTTCTACAATAACGAAATGCCATCTATGTTAAACACAGATGCCTTCCACCTTGTAATCCTTGGGTCAGATTGTTTTATACTATCTGTAGATTTTTGTTTTAGTTACAAACGGACAACATGTTCTTGAGGCCCGTATACAACACCGTTCGATACCATCGCGATACCGCAAGGTGTCCGATTTATTTCTATCGAGTGTCGATTGACTCACAACTGAATGCCGAGAAACGGTTTATGGGGATTACTAAACCAGGTAGGGTATTTCCTTAGTCGAGTACGTAATAATTAATCGGACACGTTTCGGCAGCAAATTTGCTATCATCGGCACACTACGATGGATACCTTTATTACCTTAGCTAACATGAAACTTGTGTATGTTTCGAAAAACCGAACACGTTTTTTATAAGAATTTTAATGAGTTTTCATTTTGTAAATGTAAGTGGTTATGAAAAAGTAGGTAATTTTCGAAATGACCTAAAATTCAAAATGACGGCATGTTACGCACCTCAAAATCCACTAAACATAATTTTTATCGACCAAATTAGTTGGTTCTATATGTAATCCTTCATCAACTCTGAGAAAATGTTTCAATCATCATTAAAAGCATGCTGTAAATGTGTCTATTTTGAATGTTTGCTTCTTTTACACACACCTCTACTATAAAAACATAAAGAACCAAAAGTATTACAAATTAAAAATTACATTTGGCGATTGTTTTACCACAGCCCGAATGTCCACAGGTTAATACCAGAAACAGCCAATTAGGAACCAACTTATATGAGTGGGTGTATTGGAGTAATTAGATGACTTGTGCTATAAGAGCGAATGCCAATGCCCCCAATGTTTCCACCAGGTTAACATACGAATCATTTTCTGAATTTTTCTTCAAACTTTTTTATTTACAAAATCTGAAGTGTTTTCCGACGAAAATTGCACATTTTCTGTACTTCTTCAGAACAAGTTTAGATAGGAGGTTTTGATTTGAATAGATTTTGTTGGTTTTGTTGCGATTTTTACAATAAAAAGACAAAACGAAGTATTGGAAAAAATCAGCAAATCCGGATACGTTGTAACTACTCTAAAATTTTGAGAAAAAGGTTCAAGTGCTGAAAGTCGACAAAATGCTCGTGTTGATGGAAAAAAGGTTTTAAATTGCCATAAGCTTGCTGTTTTACCTGATTTTGTTATTCTAACAGTTCGAGTAAGAGGTGTCTGATTTTTACACTTCATCAATTAGCAATTTTAAGAAATGAATGACTTTCTTACATAACATGGCGGAAATAATTAGTCTCCAATAAACTTAAAAATCAGAGTAAGCAGATTACTAAATGCTGATTCAAGATAAGCAGAAACAAACAATTAAATAGAAAATAGGACAGTGGTGTGTTTTTTAAATAAAGGCGTAGGATATAATTAAAAAATTTGCTGTGGCTAGCACAGATACCACCCACAAGTAATGTTACATGCCTGGCAGTTTTGAATTGAACAGTTCTCGCTGTAAATTTTGTGCACTTCATAAAAGGTGAAAAGCGCAAGTGTTACGCCAATGGATATTCTGTTTGGCGGGAATCTGAATATTCAAGCTGCATAATTGGTAACCCCTTATTTATCTAGAAAGTATGTTTATAGATTTCTGTGTAACTATACAAAATGGACTCATATTTGAATTTCTTATTGATTAGCACCTTGCTATGAAACTCTGGAAATATTTTCTTGATTTTGCCCATTCCTGTCTATAGGACATAGTAGATTTGGTACGAATTTGCGATCCGATTAATCGCAGACTTTATGTGGCTGTTATTTCAAAAAGATCTACGAACGGTGTCTGATTTCAGGCGTGTGTCATGCAGACGAACTGGGTTACCTGTTTATGAGCGAGAGTACCGCGAAGATTGCTCCCGGCAGTATTGAAGACAACGGAATCAAAGTATTTACTACTCTGTGGACTTCATTTGCAAAAACCGACAACCCAAACCCCACGGAAAAACATCCTCTGATCGACGTGCTCTGGAAACCGGTAAAGGAGGGGCCGATTGACTTCCTCGATATCGGTGAAAACCTGACAGTCGGCGTGAACCCCGAAAAAATTCGTATGGCGTTTTGGGACGGAATTGATCGAATGTGTTCAGTGCGATAAACCATGGTTTTTTTAATTTCGGATTCAGTGTTTTTTTTGTCTAATAAAAAATATACAATTGCTTACAGTAGAACGATCACATCCTGAATGTCCACAGATTAATAATAGAAATATCTACTGAGGAGCCAACTTAAGTGTAATTTAAGTGGAATTTTTAATTTCCATGTAAGGTCTAAAAATTAAAAAAATATATTTTAGAAATTAAATTAAAAGTAATAAATTGATTAAAAAACAGTATTTTATATCCGAGAAACAAATTTCAAAAAAAATTCTAAATGAACATAAAAAAATCAAAAGTAATGGGAAAAAATGATCAAGCAATAGGAACAGCGATCGTTGTATTAATTAAAAATCACCAAAATCTATTAAATTATTTTGAAGAATTTTAAAAAATCTGCTGTATCAATAAATTATAGGAAAAATAGTTTCTCCTACTATAAAAACATGCATAAAGAAATTATTCGCTTCTAAATTTTTAGAAATTAAAAACGGTGAAGATCAAAACAGTAACGTAGATTTCACTCTTTATATACAAAAATAAATTACAAGGATATGAAAGAAAAATCGAATATCAGAGATGAAGAGATTTCTTGCATAGTAGAGGTAGATGGGAACGTGATATTTTTTATAAATGAGTGGGTGTATTGTAGTAATTCAATGACGATCCATTAAACTAACAACTTATGCAATAGGAATCATTTTCTGGCGTTGTGCGCGGGTGCACCATCCTGTTGAAACTGACAGTTTCCAACTGGTGTTTTTGGTTGTGTGCCGTGCATCTTTGTATTCGTAATTAAAAATGCGACTCAATACAGTAAGTACTTTTTAGCCTTAAATACATTTCGTGAAAGGTGGTGGCAGATGATATTGTAAATGTTTAAGCATGATTATAGGAGAAATAATTTTCCCCGAAGTTTGTCGTACAGGTGGAAAACTATTGTAATTGTAAAATGCAAATTGGAAAAGAAGCAAGAAAGTATATGAGCACATATCCTGGAAGGTTTTCTGTAGCTTTATGTAATTTGTATGCAGAGATGAGCAAAAGTGTGGAATCAAGTAAATATCTCTAGTGTTTTAAGAGATTTGTTACGAGATCTGAAACTCAAATTTGTTAAAAGCTATTATTACTGAAAATTCACAATATCTCTTAAGAGTCCAGAGATATTAGCTTGGTTCCTCATTTTTGCCCATTTCTACCTAGGGGCCAGTCGTTATTTTTCAATTTGAATTGGGTTACCTTTTTAAGAATGTGGGTACCCCGAAATTCTCCCGACAGCATCGAAGAAAACGTAATGAAAATATTTGTTACTTGTGGACTTCGCTTGCAAAAACTGGCAACGCAAACCCCACGGGAAAAAAATGGAAAAAAAACCAAATTCTTCACTACTTTTTGATGAAATGAGGTAATTTGCTATTCTTTTTTCAGGTCAACGCCCTTAGGCTATAAAATCAATCAAAATCTAATGCTAATGAGAATATTGGGTAGTTTTCTTATCATTAATTTAAATTAACTAAGGCAATGGCGAACTAAATGTATACGTAATTTATATGTACATCCAGCGAGTCGTGTTGCCTATTTTACAAATTAACGTTCTGGTGGAATTAATAAATAAATTTATTTTTAGCATTTGTCCTGGCAAGTTTCCACACAGTACCTTGATATCTTATCTGTAGACATAGCATAACAGCCGTGTCCGTTCAGTTCAAGTGGAAATGTCTAACGAACCGATTGTGACCGTAAAACAAGGAAAGCTAAAGGGAAAAGTATGCAAGGATTATGATGGCAGACCGTTTTACAGTTTTCAAGGGATCCCCTACGCGTTGCCGCCGACGGGGACCTTAAGATTTAAGGTTAGTGTATAATAAACGAGCCACTTTCGCTACCATTGCTACTAGGCGCCCAAACCGGCTGAACCATGGTGTGGAATCCGAGACGCGACGTCCGAAAGAGAAATCAGCATCTCCAGGCACATGATTACCTCCGACATTGTTGGAGCCGAAGACTGTCTATTTGTAAACGTGTTTACACCATCAGTACGTCTAATGTTTCTTCACTAGATACTACATTAATTTTGCAGTTAACAGCACCGTTAAGGCCGGTCATGTTTTGGATGTATGGGGGTGGGTATCTGATAGGTTCGGGAAATAGCGACTTGTACGGTCCTGATTATTTAATAACGGAGGATGTAGTAATCGTAACATTCAACTATCGACTGGGCATTTTAGGTAGGATACCATTCATTTAAGTCACAACTACTGTGGCCACTCCTCAGGGTTTCTTAGTATGAACGACCCCTCGTTGGACGTGCCGGGAAACGCAGGTTTGAAAGACCAAGTTATGGCATTGAGATGGGTGAGAGAGAACATCGCGCAGTTCGGAGGCGACCCTGATAATATAACAATCTTTGGTGAAAGCGTTGGTGCGGCATCAGTGCATTTCTTAATGCTCTCACCAATGAGTAAAGGTGCGCGCTGAATGCATAGGGAAGACCAACTGCTCGTTCAGGCTTGTTTCAGAAGGCAATAATGCAGAGTGGTAGTGCCATTGCAAACCGCGGCCGTGGACAATACTCATCCCCCTTATTGGCTGCCGCTCTAAACTTACCATCGGTCGATGATGCACAAATCTTTGGTATTTTAAAAGATATGACCGCAGATGAGTTGTACGCATTGCAGGAGAAAGTGCCAGATGTGAGCGCTAGTTTTTGGCCAAGGAGGTTATTAGTGTTAGTTTTTAGAGATACCAAACCCGCTACTTCCGACCCTTTGGAGCAGTAGTCGAACAGTATATCAACTCGGATACTTTTTTGGCTAAAGATCCGTTGGATATAATTAAATCTGGCGAATACTACCAAGTGCCGTTGATGATGGGTTTTACATCAAGAGAAGGATACTTTGTTATTAAAAAATACGATTACTTAAGTCAAATCACTGGTGACTTTGAAGATGAAATACCCTTCAGTTTCAATACAGTGAAAGGTAGTGATTTATCCAAGACCGTGGCGAAAAAAATTAAACGCTTCTTCTACGGCGACGAAGAACCGTCAGATGAGAATACCGACGCATTTTACTTGGTACCGCACTTTTATTGCTACAATCACCGTTAATCATTCATTTACAGTTACAGTCGGACAACATGTTCCTGCGTCCCCTGTACAATAGCGTCAAGCACCATTGCAGGACCTCCAAATATCCGATTTATCTCTATCGCATGTCCATTGAATCCAAGTTAAACGTTTTCAACGAACACTTTCACAACAAAAAGAAGGGTAAGTAATTGTGGGTTTTTCAGAAGTACCTTTAAGGTTCTTTAGGAGTGTCTCATGGGGATGATTTGGGTTATCTGTTCAAAACCGATATCTCACCGAAAATTAAGCCGGACAGTATCGAGGAAAACGGCATGCGAGTGTTTGTAAAGTTGTGGACGACATTTGCAAAAACTGGAAATCCGAATCCTACAGTTCCGCATCCCCTCATACACGTAAAATGGCAGCCGGTGGAGCAAGGGACGATTAATTACCTAGAGATTGGGGAAAACGTAACTGTTGGTGTCAACCCTGAATCTACGCGAATGAAGTTCTGGGACGAAATTGAAGAATTGTGCTTTAAAGCGTCTTAATTTGTCTAATAAAGAACTACTTTGCTTTTGTATCTACTTGCTGATCCCACATTTATGGTGCAGCGAAAAATCTTTGTATCGATTTCCTTTTTGTAAAAAAACCAAGAGACAAAAGCCGGTAAAAACATTAAAACAACCCCCACCTCATTATCCTCAGTTTTCCCCGGAGTCTCCATTTGCAACGCGATTGTAGGACAGTAGGGTTCTCAACCCTATATCCCACCGACATCTGATAATCATAAGCGGTTTCGCAAACGTCAATTTCGAGTAAAATTAACAAAAAAAGGTATCATAACCATTTGTTTTATAAAACCATTGTAAATCTACACTGATTTTTGGTTCGGTCCGTTTAGTAAAGCAAGTTATTCGAGTTCTATAGAGTGTTATACTTAACATGTCTTTATCAAAACAACATTTATACCCATAGTCTTTATTTAGCCTCAGAGACAGCAAACCCATCTATTTACATTATTACATTTACTAACTCAAATTTTATATTGTAAATAACTAATTTGCATAGGAAATTACGCTTACATATTTTTATAAGACAAATAAACTATTAAGAAATAAATGAGCTGTGTACAATATTATTAGGTGTAAAAATACATCTTCCATTCCCCCTTGTTATGTCTGCAATTGTAACTATTATATAATAAGGATAATTACCTGAATAACCTTCCATTTACAGATGACTTCTGATAATTTATAATTACTACAACAATGTATTGAGGGTCATTGTAAAAATTCAAATGGAAATTTTTGGGAATTTATATTAATAATATGCTTTGCGAGCACCTGCAATAAAAAATGCTCTAAAAAGGTAAACGGCGCCTCAACATAATAAACAACAAAAGAGAAAACTGTTATTCTTTCATTATAATAAAATAACACAGCTGTAGTAATCTACATCGTGTTTTTAATTGTATAAGAGTGCAGTTATAATATTTTTATGGAATAATAGGATCTTGAGTAAATAGCCGCCGCATATTTTTCGTAAAACCGGACCAAATCTCATTAATAATTCATTAATTTACACAAAAGTCTATAACCTGTCGTCTTATTAGCAGTTTATGCACAAGGCCACATACACCTTACACCTTCGGTCGTTTTAATCACACTTCATCAATTATAGTGATCAAGCAAGACTCTAAACTAGGAGCCCTTTTATAATTTTCCAATAAATCTGGCACTACCAAATTTGAGCGAAAGTTGTGCATGGGAAAAATAATTATAATAAAGAGTTGAAAAATAGCTTTAGGCCAGTCGGAGAACAATCAGAGAAACTCATAAAGGATTTTTATAAATTGGCTGAATGGAGCCATATTGTATTATATAAAAAATAATTATGTTTGAACTCATTTAGAAAAAAATTTGGAATTCTCTTTTGAAGTTGTCTGCCATTTAAAATAAGAATATTCGTATAAATGAGCAGTTTTTGCTAGCTATAAGGTGATGTTTTTTTTTGTATACAATTAATATGTTTATTTTTGAGTATTAAATAGGGCTGACCACGGTATAGGATTACTTTTTCAGTACTCGTAAACGTAAAAACGTGAAAAAAGAGAAAGTGGAATTTTGATCGATTTTAGTTTGCCGCTATAATCAAAATTTTCATTTTAAATTTCTATTTATTATTGTCTCCAATCGATACCAAAGCGCCAAGCTTTGATTTTCAGGTAGGACATGAAGATTTGTTTTTGTGGAGCCAGCTGTCGATCAAATAATTTCTGTATTCAGCAAACCTTCAGGACCAACTTTTCCAAATAAAGGATTAGCTTTCAAGATGGAATATAAAAATAAACGAAAGCAATTCACAACATAATACAACAATAAAACAATGAATAAATCAGAGCTGGGCAGAATACTTTCAAAAAGTATTTGAATACTAAATTTTGGTGCAGTCGATTTTTGGTAAAAAAAGGAAGGTTTATACACTGCCTTTTTTTGAGGCCCGAAGAAAAAAATTGTCTCAGATCGACCCGGAAAAAAAATTTTCTTATAGAATGTGGCCTGTAGAAATCCATAATTTCAAACAGTTCCAAGATTGGGCTACTAGTTCAAAAGTTACAGCCCTTTGAATTTTCTTTCGACATTGGTTTCTAGTCCATAACTTTTGATTGAGAATTCTAATCGAAAAAGTACTAATTGTTTTGGATTCTACGCACCTAAATTAATAAGAAAAAGTGTTTTCCCGAGAAATTTTGGTGCAGTCGATTTTTGGTAAAAAAGGAAGGTTATACACTGCCTTTTTTTGAGCCCCGAGAGAAAAATTGTCTCAGATCGACCCGGAAAAAAATTTTCTTATAGAATGTGGCCTGTAGAATCCATAATTTCAAACAGTTCCAAGATTGGGCTACTAGTTCAAAAGTTACAGCCCTTTGAATTTTTTTTTCGAAATTGGTTTCTAGTCTATAACTTTTGATTGAGAAGTCTGATCGAAAAAGTACGAATTGTTTTGGATTCTACGCACCAAAATTAATAAGAAAAAGTGTTTTCCCGATAAATTTTGGTGCAGTCGATTTTTGGTAGAAAAGGAAGGTTGTACACTGCCTTTTTTTGAGCCCCGAAAAAAAAAATTGTCTCAGATCGACCCGGAAATAAAATTTTTTTTATAGAATGTGGCCTGTAGAATCCATAATTTCAAACAGTTGCAAGATTGGGCTACTAGTTCAAAGGTTACAGCTCTTTGAATTTTCTTTCGAAATTGGTTTCTAGTCTATAACTTTTGATTGGGAAGTTACTTTACGAAGTGTCCAAATTAATACTTTGCGAAGTATTCGAATACTAAATATTTGTGAAAGTATTTGAGTTACAAATACAAATACTGCTTCCATAAAAGTAGTTGAATACTTTAAAGGATTTGAATACTAAAAAGTATTTACAAAATCTAATACTGCCCAGCTCTGGAATAAATAAATAAATACATGCACTTTCACACTAAACTTAATTGGAGAGAACCTACAAGCGCCATCGAAAATTATCAGAGCAATAGCTAATGCTCCATGGTATGTAACTAACCAAATAATTCAGTAAGACTTTCGTATCCAAACAGTCCAAGAGACAATTCGAAAGAGAAACCAAAAACATCACCAGAAACTAGAGACACACGCCAATATTGTATTACGGCCACTAGTACAAGAGAAAAACTACAGAAAGCTGAAAAGATGTTCAATAGACCTGATATAGGGTGAAAAAGGGGTCTTTTCAACGGAGAAGCCTTACACGAATATAGAGAGACCTTAACCAGTCTCTCAGCCAGCTGAATAGCTTACAGAATGTAATTCTGAGTGCTGTTATAGTCTCTCAGCCAGCTGAATAGCTTACAGAATGTAATTCTGAGTGCTGTTATAAATAAATAAATTTCTATCTAGTATCTACATTGCCTGTATACACATTTAGGTATCAATATTGTCTATATCGCTATCTTTGTGGAAAAATTGGCTTTTTATTGCTGCCTAATGAAATAGTCTTTTTATCTTTTTAAATTCTAAATAAAAATAATTAAAAGATTAACTCGTCGAGTCGGTTAACATTATCAGTTATCGCAATTTCTTGGTCGTGCAGTATTAGACATGACGCCCATATTGAAAGTCCAACAAGGTTATCTTAGAGGAAAGTTATGTGAAGATTTTTACGGTGGCACGTACTTAAGCTTCCAAGGGATACCCTATGCGAAACCTCCGATTGGAAATCTCAGGTTCAAGGCACCAGAGCCTCCGGAACCATTTGACGGTGTTCGAGATTGTACAAAAGAGGGAAGTCGGCCCATATCCAAACATGTCATCACAAAAACGGTGAGTGGATCTGAAGATTGCCTTTTTCTCAACGTTTACACTCCTGAGGTAAGTGCATGCGTATGATTCCCCTCTGTAACTCGAACGTTAGCTAACAGAACCTAAAGCGGTAATGTTCTACGTTTATGGAGGTGCTTTCATAATGGGCGCGGGTGATAAAGACTTGTACGGTCCTGACTTTCTAATAAGTCAGAATGTTGTAGTTGTAACGATCAACTACCGTCTTGGACTGTTTGGTAAGTAAACAAACGGAGGGGGCGTTCTTAAAACAATACATGCAGGGTTTCTCAGCCTGAAGGACCCAACGTTGGAAGTGCCCGGAAATGCTGCCATTAAAGACGTGGTCCAGGCATTGAGATGGGTGCAAGAGAATATCACGCACTTTGGAGGTGATCCTAATAACGTTACGATCCTTGGCGGATGTGTCGGTGCCGTTTGCGTGCAACAACTAATATTGTCCCCACAAGGGAAAGGTTCGGAGAATTACTGCATAGTTGAAAACCCTCAATTTGAATTTAAGGGCTGTTCCATAAGGCGATCATGCAAAGTGGTAGCGCACTGGGTACGAGAGGAATTGGGCAGTGGTCAACTCCTTTAATCAAAAAGGCACTCGATCTAGAGGAAGTGAATGACAGGGACATTTTCAATATCCTAAACGAAATGAGCGCTGAACGTATTTTTCAACTGCAAGAGACGATTCCAGACGTAATTTTCTATTTGAAAAAAACTTTGAGAAATTTGTGCTTTTAGACATACTTCCCTGACGTCCCCCGTCCGTTTGGCATCGTACAAGAAGCTTACCAAACGAAACAGATGATCAAATCAGAAGATCCTTTAGACGTGTTGAAGTCTGGTGACTATAATTCTGTTCCATTAATGCTAGGGTATGCGGCACGCGAGGGCTATTTGGTCGGCTTCCACTACAAACAACATAAGGCGAGTGCGAATTTTGAGAGACAAATACCTTTCCCCCTTAAAGTTCAGGAAGGTAGTCAGCTGTCGGATTATGTTGCAAATGAGTTGAAAGAATTCTACTTTGGAAATGATTTGGAACAACAGCGTTCGGATGATTTTTTTGTGGTAGTATTTCAGGATAAATTAAACAGCCCCATATTAAAACACATAACAGTTCGTAGGTGATAACGTGTTTGTGCGCCCCATTTACAAATCTGCCAAATTACACTCACTCACCTCATCCACCCCAGTATATCTGTATAGAGTGTCGCTGGATGCCGAATTAAACCGTTTTAAGACAGTATTCAACTCCAATCAAAAGGGAGCTGCTCACGCCGACGAATTGGGCTACATATTTACGCATATGAAGACTCCAAAAATTCGTCCGCATTCCATTGAGGCAAAAGGTGTGGAAATGTTTACAAAGCTGTGGACTAACTTCGCCAAATACGGCGATCCCAATCCACCTGATGCGGATCCATGCAAGTGGGGGCGTTGGAGGCCTGTGCAAAACGGGGAAATGCATTTTGCCGATTTAGGAGAAAACTTTACAACCGGAATAAATCCCGAAGAGCACCGCATGGCATTTTGGGACCGACTAGAAGAAAAAATCGCAAACGGCATGTAGTCGGTCAGTTTGTAACAGAAATACAAACAATTTTTTTATAATAAAGAGCTCGTTTACCAGCTTCTGTCAATTCGACTTCGGTATTAGACGTATTCAAACGAACTCTCTCCTTGCGATTATTTTATTACCGTGGCTCATTTAATTACCTCATTCCGAATATACATACGCAAAGCAGTATTTATGATCCTATTCTATTTATATGTGAACTTACATTTCTAACCCCGATTATTACTTTATTTTGCTAATTGCCTTTTAGCTTTCTCGCGGTTAAATAATATACCAATTTGGGTAGCATAATTGAAACATCTATTTCCTTGCAATGCATAAACACATTCATACCTAAATATAACTTACGCATTCTCATCAATTTAAAAATTCCTATACAAATTCCCGTGCATACAGAAGTCTGGTTGCAGAACCCCCTCATGTTTTTTAGTCAACTGTATTTATGAATGAAAAACAGAAACAAAATAGCATAGCATGTTATTGTGCACGGGGACTATAAATTGTAAGTGATAAATAATAATTACTGTTATAAATTAATCCATCTTAATTTATTATTAACTAAATGTAAATAAATAAACGACGTAATATTAAATTTGCGCTACAATACTATTAAATTCACTTAGAATTGTCGCCTTTTTTTATTTAACGTTAAAAATCACGCAACTCACTTGAAAATACAAATACTGATCACAACAGCGATCCAAATCGCGAAGCTTTTTCAAGTGTCCGTAGGGATCACACGGCATGGTTGATTCAGAAAACGCGAATCTTTATTCTGAACTGTTAATGCTTCCATAACCCAGAATCAAATAATAAATAACGATCTTTTGTGGACACCTACTGGTCGTATCCCCGGCTCAAACGCGAATAATAGTAATAATAATGATAATTCCCGGGATAATCCCTTCTTAATTTCTTTATTGATAAAATAACGCTTACAAAATTGCGTTTTTAACGATAACGGACATCTTTAATCCCTAATTCGTGTCTTCATTTCTGCTCTACCGATTAAATGGGAGGTGGTAAACTATTGATAGAAATGAATTTGTTTAGAATTGAATTTTCTATAAGATAAAATTGCTCTGGAACGTTCATTTTCAAATATAATTGTTTTTTATGGAAAAACTAAAGAAATTAATCCCGAAAATTAACAATTTGTTATTGCTAAGTCAAATTCATCCGATCTTTTTTAAAACCCGTGATTTGATAGCAAAACAAGAAAATATGCCGAATTATTATAGGAATGAACATATTTCCCTGGCGCAGCGTGTCGTGATGCCTTTCATTCCTATAAGAATTCGGCATTTAGTTTGGCGTTGTGTTGAGTAGTCAGGAAGGTATGTTCCTGCCTTAAAAATTTAAGTATACGGTGTAGAAACGAAAGTGTATTCACTAAATTCTGTGCTAGTTAAAAAGTTTCAACCAGTAAAGTTTCCTAATCATGAAGAACGTTAAAGCAACGCCCAACGTTTCGCTATTTTCAAAATTTTACCCGGGGTCTACAAATTTTAAAGAGATTTTAAGACAACAACCGTTCTCAACATTCAACCTAGCCGACATTTTATCGTTATACGCAGTGGGTTCGATGATACAGCCAAAACAATTCATCCGGAATCCGTCGGCAAACGTAAATTTCAAGAAATTGCAACTAGAAAAAGTCTGCTATCTATATAATTATTGTAAATCTAAATTGTTTTTTAGCTGGGTCCGTAAAGCGAATAAAAGAAACAATAAAAGCCCTCTTTCACTGTCGCCGTTTAATAAAGTGGATTTTTTTACCAAGCGGCCCCAATTTTTGTGTAAATGAATTATTGGAAATATTTCTTCCTCTCAATCAGTTTTCTTTCAATAACTAAAGTAGCTATTTCATGGTAGCTGGGAATTATTTTATTGATACAATCCAGATAAGAAAGTGGAAGTTAACGTGGGTCAAAAAACGAACTAAGAATTTCAACCCCACGAAATAAGAAAACCTATTTCAAAATATTACAGGTATTTGTTTTTTATAATTATTGTATCGCAAATGTATTTACCTGCGTTGTTTATTACAGCTAATTAACAATAAATTTATTTTTACGGTCTTAAAATGAATTAATATTACTATTATTTATCACTTACAATTAATAAGATGACTCAAGTACATCGAAGTTGGAACTGACTGAAGTACTCTACAATTTGCTTATATAGTAAACGAACAATTCGGAATGTTCTACAATAAATAGGTCGTTTTTCTCGGAAGGAGTACGTTACACCTTCGCTCTTATCACCGATGACTAATCTTTCATGGCACTTCCAGGTCTATCGAGATTTCTGGAATGTTCTCTACATTATATAAAACTAAAGATCAAAATCTTTGAGGAAAATTCGCGTAAATTTAATATGTATGAAATCGAAGTTTAATAAACTTGATAACCAACGAGCTCCTGGATCACTGGAAATTTAACCAGCTCTTCCTTGGGTGAAGGGTGCAGTAAACGGGAGAAACATATCATAGAGACTAGTCGTTGGCAAATTAATACAAATTTACAAAGAAAAAGTTTGAATCACAGGTAAACTGTGTAAAAAGTTCAACTCGTCGCATGTCGCCAATCGATTTCTGCGGGTTCAAGAATCAGTGATTTTGAATATGCGCCCGATCAAAAGTCGCGTCAAAAAATTCCCTCACTGAAAATCGTATGCGATTCTTCGTATCTTGTTTGTATTAAAATGTAATATTGAAACGTTTCTAAAGATTAGATATGAAAATCTGAAGCATATCTAAGTAGGTAGCAATAATCTAGAACTTTCGTTTGTATACGACTCTATCAATCACTGACTAACCCTGAGATCAACAAACAGCAACTGATCCTTAAACTTTGTGCACGTAATGAGAGAACACACCCTAATGAAACATTTCTAAAATTAACCAGTTCAGTCGGTTCATTATCAATGTAATAAATTATATCATCTTTGAATTACATAATGTTTTGTTAGCATTTATCAGTCGTTGAAATGTTGCCAGTATTGCAAGTTCAACAAGGCTTTCTTAGGGGGAAATTGTGTAAAGATTTTTACGGCGGCACGTACTTAAGCTTCCAAGCGATACCTTATGCGAAACCGCCGACGGGAAATCTAAGTTTCAAGGTAAACAGTTCATCTGTTATGTGAAATCACCACACTGGGTAAATAATTAAAAGATTAACTAGTCGAGTCGGTTAACATTATCAATTATCGCAATTTCTCGGTCGTGCAGTATTTGACATGACGCCCATATTGAAAGTCCAACAAGGTTATCTTAGAGGAAAGTTATGTAAAGATTTTTACGGTGGCACGTACTTAAGCTTCCAAGGGATACCCTATGCGAAACCTCCGATTGGAAATCTCAGGTTCAAGGCACCAGAGCCCCCGGAACCATGGGACGGTGTTCGAGACTGTACAAGAGAGGGAAATCCGCCCATATCCAGACATGTCGTAACAAAAACGGTGAATGGGTCTGAGGATTGCCTTTTTCTCAACGTTTACACTCCTGAGGTAAGTTGCACGTGTATATAACTCCCCGCTATACCCGAACGTCAGTTAACAGAACCTAAAGCGGTGATGTTCTACGTTTATGGAGGTGCTTTCATAATGGGCGCGGGCGATAAAGACTTGTACGGTCCTGACTTTCTAATAAGTCAGAATGTTGTAGTTGTAACGATCAACTACCGTCTTGGACTGTTTGGTAAGTAAACCGCTGGCAGGGGACGTTATTAAAACAACGACGTGTAGGGTTTCTCACCTTGAAAGACCCAACACTAGAAGTGCCTGGAAATGCTGGCATTAAAGACGTGGTCCAGGCATTGGGATGGGTGCAAAAGAATATTGCGCACTTTGGAGGTGATCCCAATAACGTTACGATCTTTAGTGAAAGCGTCGGTGCTGTTTGCGCGCATTACCTAATGCTCTCGCCACAGGGAAAAGGTTCGGATAATTGCCACATAGTTGAAAACCCTCAATTTGCATTTAAGGGCTGTTCCATAAAGTGATCATGCAAAGTGGTTGCGCACTGGGTACTAGAGGAACTGGACAGTGGTCCACTCCATTAATCAAAAAGGCACTCGATCTAGAGGAAGTGAATGACAGGGACATTTTCAATATCCTAAACGAAATGAGCGCTGAACGTATTTTTCAACTGCAAGAGACGATTCCAGACGTAATTTTCTTAAAAAAAAACTTTGACAAATTTGTTCTTTTAGACGTACTTCCCTGACGTCCCCCGTCCGTTTGGAATTGTACAAGAAGCTTACCAAACGAAACAGATGATCACGTCAGAAGATCCTTTAGGCGTGTTGCAGTCTGGTGACTATAATTCTGTTCCATTAATGCTTGGGTATGCGGCACGCGAGGGCTATTTGGTCGACTTGCATTACAAACAACATAAGGCCAGTGCGAATTTCGAGAGACAAATACCTTTCCCCCTTAAAGTTCAAGAAGGTAGTCAGCTGTCGGATTATGTTGCAAATGAGTTGAAAGATTTCTACTTTGGAAATGATTTGGAACAACAGCGGTCGGATGATTTTTTCGTGGTAGTATTTCACAATAAATCAACCCCATATTAATACACATGATAGTTCGTAGGTGATAACCTGTTTGTACGCCCCATTTACAAATCCGCTAAATTGCACTCGCTCACCTCCTCCACCCCAGTATATCTGTACAGAATGTCGTTGGACGCGGATTTAAACTTTTTTAAGGCAGCGTTTAACTGTAAACGAAAGGGAACCTCGCACGCCGACGAATTGGGCTACCTATTTACGCACATGTTGACTCCAACGATTCGTCCGCATTCCATTGAAGCAAAAGGCGTAGAAATGTTTGTAAAGCTATGGACCAACTTCGCCAAATATGGCGATCCTAATTCACCTGAGGATCCAATCGAGCGACCGCGTTGGAAGCCCGTGCAAAATGGCGAAATGCATTTTGCTGATTTGGGAGAAAACTTTACAACCGGAATAAATCCCGAAGGGTACCGTATGTCATTTTGGGACCGATTAGAAGAAAAAATCGCAAGCGGCGTATTATAGTCTGGCAGTTTTTTCTATAAAACCATTCTAATATTAATTTTTTTATTTCGATAACACTAGCTCAAATAAACACTTTTTAGATAAGGCCTATTTTTTCTCATGATACTATTCGGAGCACATAAAAGTGGTCTAGGTTTTATTACAGATTTTGGAGTCTATAAAAAATAATTTCGTTTCCGTTTGAATGCTCCAAAATGGCACCGTTGTGTTACAATACGGACATTTTCACTCCCCCAACTCATTATTGAAATTTAAGTAGGCACTACAAATGTTTTGAGGCTTTTTCCTTGGACAGTCATAATATGTGCTGCATAACCAAAGTGATTTCCGTACATATTATAGCAAGGTCAAGAGAATAAGAAAAAGTTTCATACAAAACTTTGCTTTGTTTATTCGTAATTAAATCATTTAAGATGTGCATAAAATAGGAGACCTAACATTTGGGTAAGCACCTCAGTTAGGATTGATTAATTTAATTTGGCTATCACATGCATGGTTATATGAGGAAGAACAATTTCCTAGTTTAAAAAGAGTCAAGGTTCCAGGAACATTCAACCGAACAAATGTTACTTATGTCAGGTTCAAGTTTTTATTTTGTCGATTGTAAAACAGTGAACTTTTTTAGTTATATTTGTCATGTCTATCAGTGACGTCTTTGTTCTAAATTGTATCGGGGGTTGGTATTGATTTACACGCTGGAAATAGGTTGTTTTAGTTTGCGAATTAAACATTCTTAAGGAAAAATCAATCTAAAATTGCAGTCAGCATTTTTTGCAAACACCCCTGAAAGTCAGGGAACCAATGAAAATTACTAACATATCTACCCCATTACTATTCCACCATTAAATAGGTGTTACAAGATGATTTAGAGGTAAGAGAGGGAATTATTCTGTACGAAATTTGGGATTCTCGTTGTGGCTTTCGAAGACTCATGGCGAGAGATGGTTTGGCGATCAAACGGAACTTTGAGCCTAAATTAAATTGGCGTTCAGGAATACCGAGCTTAAAAGAAACAGTTAATCACTTTCAAGGCGGCCATTAGAGTCCACATTTTTAACCAGAAGTTTTCTGGAAGATCACCATTTGCCCCAGTGGAAAAAAATGACGTGATAAAATTCCAAATTTCAATCTTGGAGAATTATAAAAAGTGCAGACGGTTTTCGCGACACTCATCCTAATGTAAGTGCATAGATCGCGACCGATAGTTGTCGAAAGGTGCCAGTTTAACAAGGATTACAGTAATAAACCAAGGGATATTCACATATTCCAGTGTGAGAGTTGGAAAAATTCGTAATCGTGTCGTTTTCTGTTTATAAAGCAGATTCCTTCATTGAAAATAAACGCACAAGTCAGAAAATTCCTAGTAAAAAGAGAGTTAATCTAATTTCATGTGTAAAACGAAATTACGACAAAGAAAACTGTTAGTAAATCCAGATAATATTCAAGTTTATTACTCGTTCCTATAAGACTTGTAAAAGAAAGATCGATTTCAATCGACAGCTTTACGTTCCATTAAAAAAAGATAAATTTTGACTAATTGTATTATTAATTACCATTAAAATGAGAGATCCTAAAGTAGTAGAGAATCATATAAAATATTTTTAATCTTCTGTGTATTGTTATGAATTTGTTGACCAGTCGAGTCAGATTTTACCTTGTGGAGTAAAAAAAGTTCCATTCAATTTAACGAAACCAAGTTCAGAGGTCATCCATAATTTAGTTTGTCAACGTCAAATAAAAAACTAGGTTGCGTTTGAAGTGTAAAGGTATTTCGATTTAATTTCCAATGTTTGATCAAATCAGTGAGTGATAGTAAAAGAGATGGTCACAAAGGCCACCTCGAATTAAATTTTAACTATCCAGATTTGTGACAGGTGGACCTGGACATGTAGTAAGTAGAAAATTAAATAGAAAACCAATGTCAGAAAGGAGATGCATCCTTAAACCACCCTTAATATTTTTTTCTGATTTTTAATCGTTATACAATAATGTTCTGAGTTATTATTTACTGGACAGTGCAGAGTCAAACCCCTTTTGTAGTCAAATTTCAGCTAAAAAACAGGAGATCTAAATTATTTTCAAGCGAAGTACCGGTGCCTTGTCCCCTATTGTATTAGTATACGAAGAGGGACGATCCAGCCGCCAAAGCACTTTTTGGGTCATTTGATAGAGCATTTTTTTCGGATTTCAAAAATGTAAATATCACTATTTTTTTAAAAAATACCGCTATTAATTCGTAATAACGCAAGAAACTACGAACATCTACTACCCAAGATAAAGTTTGCCAGGCAAAAAAGAAGATATTTTACCAATATTTAAAAAATAGTGATATTTACATTTTTGAAATCAGAAAAAAATGCTCTATCAAATGACACAAACAGTAAAAATGACTTCCATAAGAAGAAACAAAGTTGATAATGGTTAAACGAAGACGAAACGTCAGACTTAAACTTTAAGACTAGCATCTTGTAGGTAGACGGAAAAAAGTCATCATAATGTGTCATTTATTTTAAAATACCTTTTTAAATAACATCGGTAAAAAATAAAAACGATTATGGAAAATTCCGTTTTTGCAGGATCAGGATCTCGGAACACAGTCGAAATTTTTTCAGTTTCAAAACGGCATTTTGTTAAGCTTCGAAATACGCAGCTTTGCCAAATTTAAACTACCTATCTACATATCTCTTACAGATCCCGATGGTGCCCCTCGAATTTGAATCAGACTGTATAGATCTGCTATATCATTATTTGTACAACACGTAGCCCGGGAAAATATTAATATTAATATCAAAACAGGCTTACGCAAAAACAACGGAGCAATAGTCATTAAGTGAATCTCAAGTAAATGTAATAATTATAGTTCGAATGTATGGAAAACCAATATGTAATCAACGTTAAAAGGGAATCGACGAAAATAACAAAAATTTCCCTTGAATTCTGGTCGTAGGGACTGTCTGAATTCAGAAGGGCGCGTTCTGCAAATCTGTAACAACACAAGCAAGTAAACAAAAGGGGTAGTACATAAAGTATTGCGACATACATAGCAATGCTAACGTCTGATACTAAGCAGGTAAATCAGACATTAAAACTGAAAAAGAACCCATAATTCGAACGATTTTCCACTAGCAAAACCAAAATTTTGGTGGAGAAAGAGAGAACCACTTCAAAGATAAGTATGGTAAAGCCAAAACATTAATCCCTTAAGTCAGGTAGACACGTAGTCAGAAAAGTAATAGTTACCAAGAGACATTTACATCTAATCAACTCGGCGGCAGAGACTTCACTAAAGGTGAACTGCACGAGCAAGACAAACTTAAAGAAGAAGGGAAAGCAACGACCTCGATGGGCGACACGAATAACTATCTGAAAGAAATTTATAACACGAGAATAAAGAACTAGGGGATAGAAGAATAACTACCTTGAACTAGTGGATTACAACGAAGATCACTAGATGGCGTACGGATATTAAGGGGACATTAGCGTAAGAATACTAAATATTGGCCACGAATCAAAAAAGTTAAATAAATTAAACTGAAAAAAAAACACGTTACAACTTTCATATTAGATTGAACCCCCAATTTACGACTCAGGATTCTAAGAGATTCATGTTGATATTTTTTGGGTGACTTCGTTTAATTAAGCTAGGTGGGTGGTTTAGTGACCGTCTGCCATTATACACCGAAATATATTATATCCTAATTAGCTAAATGGTAGGTTTACAAAATTTTATCTGAAATTTATCGTTCGGCATCCTCAAAAAATCTGGATAAATGATCAAAGAAGATTTATATCGCTGTGTAAACAATGTCGGATTGGACGTTGAGGTTTAGATCCAGGTACCTGAAGTGAATACGGCTCGTTTAATTACTAATCAAAAGCTCATCTCAATTCGTGGGATTCCTTAAAGTTAAACACAAAACGATTTTGCGTATCTAGCCTGTATCCAAGGTATATGTATTGTTTATCTGAAAGGTTCAGGCGACTTACCCTTCTTTACAAGGCCAGCCAATGCTCAATCCGGCTGTCGCTTAAAAAATTCAATTAAATTCCTATATTAAGTAAAAGTTGTTTCATTTACTGCGTATACCAACACATCCATTTTTTTTAACAATTTACTGCCATAACATTTATTAAAATCTATGGAATCTGCTGCATTACTAAATTTAAGTCCCTAAGTGATCACTTTTCTCCAGTTAAGGACCAAACAAACAGGAAAAATCAATGCGTATACTTTCTAATTAAAATTCCTCACGTTCTAATTTGCATTATTGGAATAATTTAGGGGCTGCTTCTTTTTAAAAGTTAACGTGATTGATTTCGTATAATACCCTCGAGAATACCTAAAGCAAAATTATTTCTTTATTATATGCGCTTTAACGTTTTTAAGTTGCTATAATTAATTATAGTACAAAAATTCACCTAGATCGAGATCTAAAAAGAAATATGAATGTTTCAACGTCAGTATACAATTCTTGGTTTCTTGCTGTTGGTACGCCGACAATGTGTTTGATCGATTGTCAATAGTAACCAATGAAAAAGCATTTGTCGCTCACATTCCGAGAAACCTTAGTTTTCTATTCTCAAACAAAGTACAGAAGCCACCTTTTTTCGCAGTTATAAAAATACGAAATGTCATCTCTTTTCAGTTTGGTTTGACATTAATGGCAGTCCCAATGGATTTCGCAACTAAAAACGTATTGCAAGAACTCTTAAGAGAATGCACCAACAAATCGATACAAATTCCAGAAAGCTTTATCTTATACTACGTAAGCATGAAACGATGTTAAACCTGATCTTTAACCCAGCTTTAGGTGAAATTATTACTGTTAAACCCCTCCTGGGGGATACTTCCGGGAACGCTACCACATCGTAACGACGTGAGGTACCTTGTGAAACAGTGCGTGCAGAAATTAAGCAATCAATCGCACTCCAGCATCGTAACGTTAAAAATCCAACACTATTTTAAAGAAAACTTCGAAAATCTCGAAAATATGATAATAAAGAACCGGGCTGATCTTAAGGCGCGAATTTTGCCCTTAGAAAAAGATATTCTAGACGCGTACGTCGAGGACGAGGAAGGACTAGGGAGACTGTTCCGGAAAGTCGTATACTTCATCACCTTAACTTCCGGGTTGGGCAATCCAACTGATGAACAGGTGAGGCTCTTTGCAAAGTCATCGACTAATTTCAACACTAGGTGTACAAGGAATCAGCGGCTGCCTTAAAAAGTGCGTTGCTCGAAACGGATCTTAAGGAGTTTGTTAATGAGACGCGTGAAAATAAGGAGTATCAGTTGATTGAGTTGACCGAGTTGGTGACGGGGATAAGACTATTTAACCGGGACTGTAAAAAATGCGGATCCGGAATTGAGGACTGTATGGGTCTTCTCTAGCTGCCCTGATGTTGAAGTCCGCCTGTTTCAGTACCGAAAATGCTAACCAAGGCCCTTGAAGTGACGCTTCAAGATATCGAAAAGACATTGGAGTCGATCATGGAAACTGTCAACTTGCTTACGACTGCTGTTGACAACAACTACGAGATTGAGCCGAGTGCAGAATCGTACGTCTTACGTCGGCGCCTACCGGATAACGTTGATGAGCCCCAGCTCAATCACGTGATGAACTTATTAATCATTTATAGGCAATATGAATTGTTTGTCAGGTAAACCTAGCAAACGTCTCTGAATACAGCTCACATCCACATTTCAGGAAAATTCTAGTTGAAGTCAGCAACATGAGTACCACCGCAAAGAGTACCATTGAAAAATTAAAAGATCTTCTGTCTAAAGTGCACAACTCGGTCAGTTTTAGAACTGCGATTCCAACAATCCAAGTTTTTGTATGGTACTAACTTTAACCCCATAGATGGTACACAAACTACTTTCAGCCACTATTCTCCCAGGTTGCCGACGCATGGTACCGTCTGCAAAATCAAACCATAGCCTTATCTCAACTGAACCAAATGCTGCTAAACCTCCATTTTGAGGTCGAACGTACAAACTTTACCGAGGATGTGATTCGCTTAATGCTCGGCCCCTCCAGTATCATCTCTGACGCGGACCGATTAGAGAAAACAACGCAACTGAAAATTAGACAGACAAGCGCGGACGCTCCCATCGTCTATCCGTCGGACGTATCCGACTTTGAACGAATCGAGCTTCAGGTGTCCCAACTTCTCGCACTCGAATGGGAAATTATTCTCTGAAAATTTTAGTACCTCGGGTTTTGCGCTTGGAAGTTCGTGGAGACCGGCGGCGGGCTGATACCGGCGAATCCCAATATGGGCGTTTTGCGAATTGATGGGAAATACTACGCGTTTTGTTGCCCGGAAGCTGCGGTCGCTTTTTGTTCAAATCCCTTCCGGTATGAAGGAGCGACTTTCTATTGTACAATAATTGGGTTATTTTTAGAAATATCTTAAGAGGACTTGAGGTGGTACGACGTCGATGTGAGCTAATTAATTTACTTCAAATGGAAGATCAGCTGATTAAGGTTTCCAAAATCGAACAGTTAGTAATCTACCAAGTACTATTTGTGACAAAAGCCAAAAATTTGCCTCTAATTTAGAACAAAATTTAATGCAAAAGGCGCACAATTGAAACTTACGTGTGTAAAATGGAGGGTTCTCGTTCGCATCTTTTTTGACACTTTTTTTTCGAAGAATCTGAATTTATCGGAATTTTCATAAAACGCTAGATGTAGAAGCTACAGTGTACTACTGTATTTCGCCATATTGGATTTTTACGAAATGACATTTTAAGTTTTTCGGTGATTCTCAGTTATTTTCAAAGATTTTTCATGAATTTCAAATGCGTTTTTTAATTACAGAAAGGGGAAGCTTTATCCCCATTTAACCCTTGCTGTATCTCGCACCATTACGGAGATCCCATTGGTGAGCCACGAAGTTGAACCAAATCCAAGTTGGGCACTTTCTTATAGTAATGCCCTTTATTTTAAGAATGTCAGGAGCTCAATTTTAAAAAGAAAATCTTTGTTAGAGCACCTAATTATGTAGAATCCATCGCGATACACAGTTTTTATACAGGGTGTTTGGTTTAACTCGAATATTGCATTTTATCTATTAGAATATTTTTATTGCAGACATCCTAGGTGATCTAGGTTTCCATGGCGGACAAATATGGCAGGATTGTTTAAAACGGCAATTTCTTGGTTATCTACATTATTTAGTTCTATATTATATTATTTAGAGTTTTCACGTCCTTTGTTTTTTGTGTGTTATTTGAAATTAAAATATTTGGAACGAATAAAAACTGCCAAATCACCAATAAATTGTCATTTTAAACAATCCTGCCATCTTTTGTTCGCCATGGAAACCTAGATATCTGCAGTAATAGTATATTAAAGCATAAGTTGCAGAAGGCGCTATAGAAAGGCGCTATAGAAAGGCCTTCTGCAACATATGCTTTATACTATTTTCTCTGTTGAGCATTTTAATTGTATTAAAAAAATTAACAATTCTGACATTTTCTGTAATAAATATTTCAATCAAGAAATTAAGTTGGCTACGCTACATTTTGAAAAAATTCAATTTAACAAGCGCGTCAAATACGAATTTGTGCAGTATATTTTAGTTTTTTCAATAAGTGAATAATGTGCGAAGAAATTCTTCCTTCCACTCCTCCAGAGCTTCGACAGTTAGCAGAAGAGACTGTTCATAATTTGCTACCAGGCAATAATTCCACAATTATTCTAAAAGTTTATAATAATTGTACATTTAGTGACAAAGATTAGTTTTGTAATTTTGTTAGGTTATAAAACCTCATTTGTATTAAATGTGGATTTCTCTAAGTACCTACACTGAATTTTCAATACCTAATGATTTCAATTACCCGTATCGTTAATAACTGTAACATAATGTTATAACAATAAGTGAAATTAGTCCACATTTTACTAAACCGTTGAGATAAGTATTAACGTCTAAATCATCCAGGCAGAACTTTGAATTGACCATTCGCGTATTATGATCAGCCTGGATGATTTAGACGAGCATGCCAACCACTGAATACCAAATGTTCTTAAAAATCTGTCAGTTGTGGAAAATAGTTACCAAAAATAGTGTTGGAATGAAACTCATTCCAGCACTATTTTTGATGTCGGAATACTGTCATTATAAACGCAAAACAGAGAAAAGTATTTTAATGTATAAAAAGCAATATTGCAAATAATATTTAATATTAATGAAACAAGTGATATCAAAGTTTAGGAAATTTTAAGGTCTTTTCAAAAACTCCAAAATATATAAAGTGGTCTAAATGAAAAAATGTAGTTAAAGGTCGTATATGAAAAATCAAAACACCCCGTATAATAACTGCTAATCGCGATGTATTCTACGCAAGAAAGATTTTGCCAAAATCAATTATGTTTAATCATAAGAAAGTTATGCCCATTAAAAAATCGACTAAATTCGAGAAACGCCCCCTACCGACCAGACGATTAGAGATACCTAAATTTTGTGTGTGCCAGTGATTTACTCTTTAAAATTGAACTCCCACCCTGTGCAGAAGAGCGCTTTTGAAAAGGGACGTGGTTTCCGTCGGTTTCATGTTTAAAAGTAATAGTTTTCTTTTATTGTAAAACGCCACATCTAATATATAAAAATCTCGTGTCACGGTGTTTGTGGTCGCCTAGGTGGTCACACTCCTCCGAAACGGCTCGGCGGATTTTTACAATTTTTTTTTGTATGTTTACTATAAAAATTACAACAAGGAATACTTGAGTATTCGATTGTGAGAGACAGTGGCGGATTGACATATAGGCACACTAGGCACGAGCCTAGGGGCGGCAGGTTTAGAGGGCGGCATTTTTTGCGCTATATTTATTTTAGGTAACATTTTAAGTTTTAAAATAAGTCCTTTAACAAGTTATATACAAATGAAAAAGTTCTTTAATTAAATTATGAAATAAATTGGAATTGGTAGATAGTTTAAACAAACTGTAACTGTAAGAACGATAATAAAAAGTCATACATTCCTCTTCTAAAACTATAAATAAAGAGGAGATTAACTTTACCTCCCTGCATACAAAATAAATAATCATGGTTCTCCTCCCCCAACGTAAAAAAGGTAATGTTGACTTAGAAACACTGTGGCACGACCGCGATTATGGTAGTATAGTAGTAATTCCAAAGAAAGTTGGTAGTAAACATTTGATTTTGGTCCAATGGTCATACCCTGTATCCAACTCTTTAAGGTTGGTGGTAGAAATTCCTCAACCCACTTCAACATGCGAAGTCGAAGCACAAACCGACTTGCATCCAAACCCGACATACATCGACCCAAGCTACATGTGGAATATCTGGGATTGGAAACGACAGGCAATCCTATACGTAAGAGGAGCTCAATTTCCAAAAAACTGCTCACAATTTTGTTCTAGGCGAATTTATCCAGGTGTATCACGTGTTCTACGCAAACTACCAAATCACGAGCACGAGAAGCTACGGTAACGCAGACGTACGACACGAAGCACGCCTCGCAGCAGACCAAAAGAGAAAATTACTCGAACGTACCCACAGTATCGTCCTTTATTTATGGGTTGCGAGGAAGACTGGACGATTTGCAACATGTGATTACTTTAACAAGACCTGTAGATGAATAAACACTTCTCTCGTTCACATTTTATTTCTTACCCATCTAAAGTTTCTTGAAAAGCAACTTGGGAACTTATTCAACATTCTTATGATATTTTGATCTCTGAAAATTTTCTATTGTGAAACTTGGACCTTAAAAATTAAAATTTTGAAAACTTGAACCTTGAAACCTAAAACCAATTTTGATTGTGAGAGCACACATTTAAAATAAGGTAACGTATTATTATTCTTCAAATTTAAATCATGAAACTTCAATGATGATTCAAGCTTCTTCAAGATCTAAGTACAAAATTTGAGCGTCAAAGTTTGTGGTTTGCGAATCAAACACATAAGATCTTTAGAATAATTTAATAAACATTTTGAATTATTTGAAAAAAAGACGTTGCGGCGCTCCAAAATTTTTCAAAAATCCTAGAATATTGAACCTTGAATGATTCTTAATTCAAGCTTCAAATTTCTTTAAGATTCAAGCAAAACAAATTTTTTAACGTTATACAGTTCGCAAATCAAACTGGAAGAAGTTCAAAATTCAAACTTTTGTTGGAAGGTTCAAGTTTGATGATTGAAGCTTTAGGTCCCAAAATGTACATGTGTATTAACAACTGAAAAATATTACTGTAATTCAGTTTGATTTGTAAACCTGAATGATCTTGTTATTTTGATGATGAACTTATAATCTTGAATTTTGAACGCTTAATTCCCGAAAGAATGGTAAATCGTGTAACTTGAAGCTTAGAAATTAAAGGGTGGGCGGAAGGGGGCCTAAGGTAACCCCAAAGCTTCAGTGTTTCAAGGGCCCACACAAAACAAATTTTCCTTGTGACATGAACTTAACTGCCTAATCTCACAATTTTTGAACGTACCAATTTAAAATCCTCAAAATAGGTCACGTTGAAATTCCAAAGTCAACAGTTTGCTTCTATTATTAATTGATGATTTGAAAATATGATGACGCCACCAGGCAAACGAGAAATTGCCTGAAAACTACAACAATTGCTTTTGGGAGAAAGTCATTAAATTTCTCTGGGGGTCAGTCCTACCAAACCTTCCTTTTCTGGAAGATATTCAATGCACGAGAGTTCTAAGGAGAGAACGTTTTGAGAGAAAACGCAAAACCGGGAGTCGGGAGGATATCCAATACTCGTTAGCTAGAAAAATACCATAACTCATCGCGTGGATCTAGTAAGTATATGTACCTGTATTAGAGAATGATCAAAGTCTTCGTGAGCGAAGGGATTTCTGCGCATTTTTGTGTTAGTTGTTAATTACACGGCCCCTCGTCTTTCTGCAAGCATTCCTCTACGGGCCCTCATTTGCTGCCTTCCATCCAGACCGCCAGACAGCCAACCAGCCAGCCAGCCGGTCAAAGTGAGATTAACTACCTTTTCACAAAAAAAGGAAAGAAAACATTTTTCCCAAATAAACCAAGAACTACAAATGTTTCGCCTGGGAGGTATATGATTAAAAATTTATGGTACCGAGAAAGACCAATAAGAAACCCAAAATTTTAAAATTTTCCAAACTACCCATCAAAAATTGATTGCTCTCTCGGCCAATCATGAAAGTGCGGAGGGCTGAAGATACATATTTTGTAGTACGAAGGTAATACTGGAGGGTCAAATACCCTCCAGGAAAAGAAAAAGTGGATTGCTCTTTAAACGATCATAAAAGCGCGGAGGACTGAAGACCGTTTATAGTGAGAAGGAAATACCAGGGGGTATGCACTACACTAACTTGCGTTAACGACAACCGTTTTTTTTTATATATCCCACTTCTGACACCACTATGATGTAGCTATTACATGGCTTAGATCTACAAACTCTGGAACACGTGCGCCAATACAGAAAGTTTTGTCAAAATCAATTATCTTTAATAATAAGAAAGTTATGGGGCATTAAAGAAATCGACTAAATTCGAGAAACGCCCCCTAGCGGCCAAACGATTAAAGATAACTGAAATCTGTTCCCTCCAGTGATTGGTAAAATTTATCATTTGGGAACCAGTGATTTTCTCTAAAACTGAGTTCCAGACACCTAGGTCAATTTTTTTTTCTATATTAAAATAAGGGAGGTGTCCACCATGCACATGGCCTCTTTCTAATAGTTTGTGTAGATTACTTTAAATTTAAAATTAAATTAAAATAAATAAAAAATAAATTAAAATTACTTTAAATTTAAAACTTCCGCAGAGTTCTAAATTTTTCGCCAATTTCGGTGATATTGAATGACGAAAATCTCAACGAAAATACTGCAAAAACCCAAAATAGAGCATAAATGACGCTATATGGCAAACATTCATGACCCATAACTCGCGCCGGATAAATCCTACTGCTTAACGTGTTTGACTGGTCATTTCCAAAATATACTCACACAAAACCCAAAAAATTTATAAAACGGAATGGAATGTTTATTGCGGTAATAAAAATAAATATTTACACGCAATTTACAAAAATTACAATAATCGCGTGTACGTTTTAATTCGCGTCGGTATTTAGGTGAATTTGTCACGCAAGATAAACATTTTACGTACTTTCAAATGTCTAATTAATTCGATAAGCTTACCCGTTTGTTAGAACTAAATTTTCCATCGCAAAAATAACAACCCCCGACGCTAATTGGTCAAGCGTATACGTGTATATAACATATTTCGTATTAGAAACGCTTATGGTAAGGTACTGAATTTAATTAGCGTATTCTGTTTGAAACGGCCTTGTCAGGAGATTTCCCCGCGGGCAATTTAATATTCTGTCGTGTAAAGGAAATTACAGGCAGTGTTTTTATAACATACTTTATATGAAATTTTCCCGGTAAACGCGGGCGTATAAACCTATCTTTCTAAATTCACATAGGGAATATTCTGTCGATAGAAACTAGATCAGCACGAGGGCATAGAAATTGAAATATTAAATTTTTCAATAGAGATTTTTGGGACATCTAGAATTCAGTGTTCTCTATTGATGGTCACCTGTCACCCTATTTATGTTATTTTAAGGGCTTCCAAATTCGTTTGTATAACGGTGGAAAACCGTGCAAGCAGGTTACGATCAAGAAAGTTGCAATAAAAGTGAGTTCTCCCCAACACTTAGTTCATGAATAGGCATTAAGATTACATAGGATAAAAGAACTTCTTTTTATTATAGAAGACGCGAGTATGAGAGGACGCTACCCTTTATGTTGTAGGCGAACAAAAAAACGTCAAAAATGCACTGGAAGCTTTTAATGTTCAACCCCTCTCTCGAAAGCATTAGCTGCGGCATGATGAAGATCGATTAGATAAAATCGACTGGTTGCAATTTCAGTTCTTACATCAAAGCGTGGCTTAGTCATCAAGCTTATCGTACAGGCAAAGGGTTATTAACCGATATTAATTAATTAGACCTCAACGTCAAGGGCTAATTGGATTATTATTCTACACAAGAATTGTTGCTTATTTCTTTTTTTTATATTCTACGTGACTTCTGCTGCACTACCATTTAATTACTGGTTTTAATCCTTTCTGACATGTATAAAATGATGCAACGCAAACCATCCTCCCAGAATACTAATACCCGATGAAGAATATGATGCAATTTCCATTTTTTTTAAGTTATTTCATCGCCACTGTGCATTTAGACAAAGGGAATTCAAACTATAACAAATAAAGTCGTCCTGAAAGATAAAAAAATGCTCTGGCACGTGGATTTCATATAAAATGGGAGTAAAATGTAACAACTTTGAAGGCTTGCAGCTCATCACCTTGGGGTTAATACCCCATTAAAAAATTTAAAAGGCGCAAGGGGACGTGAGATACATGATTTAAAAGCTCATTTCATTCTTTGAGCAGATCTAGCTTTACGGTCGCTTTGATTCCATACAAAATGAAATTTGTAAGCTACTCCTCAAACGCCCCTCTACAATCCCGTTATTTTGTACAGTCGTGAATTGCATTTAATTGAAATGTCTAAAATTTTGAAAATAGTTGAATTGAGTCAATCTATTCTAATACGTTTGGTTTCTCTTCTGGATGAAAATCACGGGTTTTGAACTCTCTTACTTAAACATATTGGTTCTGAAAATTTCCTTTTATTATCCCGGCTAGCTTTTAAGGATAAAATGGCCAAAATTTTAATTTATATTAGTTCGAAAGATTTTATTTTTGCCAATATATTTCAAACAAAGCAAATTACATGCGTACGTCTTAGTGAGTGGTCCAACCAGAGCATCAGGTTTTAATTTTCTGATTATACGTGGAAATATAGAACCAACCATCCGCAGGTAAGATATTAAAATTTTACTTATTACTGAGCTGGCCGTGGTATTAATTATTTCATTACAAAAAATTAATTGTTACCAGTCAGTGCTATAGAAATAAACTTCATTTTCATTTCTACCGGTGAGGTTTCCAACCCCTGTAAATGTAACTGAGGCGTTACATCAAGAATCAAGTACCTTCCCTATCCTTTATTAACTAATTAATAATAATTAATTTTTCTGCATGGCGTCCAGTAATGAACCATTTTTTCTTAAAGAAAATTTGATTGGCAGTGCCCCAGGGAGTGCACGAATTAAAAAACCCACACACGAGAATTACGCTTAATCATACTATTACCAAGTAGGCGAATTTGTCTCACAGTGGCGTGATTTTGTCAGCACCTTTGGTTACAGAAGCCCCAGTTAAGATAGTATTTACACCGTTTCCCGAAACCCATTATGAGAACAATATTCTACAGAATTTAACAAAATGCAGAAAATATGATGACTTTTTCTTACAATTCCATCGGATATACAATTCGTTGGAAAATTTAACTCTCTAAATTTGACACCCCGTAGACTTGCTATGAGATGTGATGCCCAAACGGCGTACCCAAAAATTCTTAAAAATCCCAACTATACCTAACTAATTCGAAAAAATAAATGCAAATTTAAGAGCAACCTTTACACATTTGAAACATAGATAAATACCCTATTTGCATTAAATTGTCACTAACGTGGTGTTAATTAGTTAGCCCAAAACAAATAAAACCTTGCAATGTATTCTTGGGTTGAATAAAGGTGAAACGTAAAAATAGAGCATAAGGTCAGGTCTACAATATTGAATGGTTTAATATGCAAAACAAAATTGTAGACCGGAATGAGGTGTTATCTTATTGGTGAACATAATGCAATTTGTTACCTAGGTACATAACAAATTACTTCTTGAATTACTTCAATTTATCTTCCGCGTTACGTACGTACTTCAATTGAAACATTAATTAAGGGTTACTCAAAGATATATTCAACCCCCGGTTTAGATTATTCTTCCGCCTTTCGATCACAATGATTTAGCCTCGGATTTAACTAATCTGAGTTTTACATTAATCTGTAATGTACATATACAGGGTGTTACATATAACAAAAAATTGGGTGGCAGAGGGGATCACAACAAGTTTTTTTCCTAATCAACCGAGGGTCCCACGTGTTTCGTTTGGGAGTTAAAAAGACTGGTGGCACCACGTCTTTGTATGGGTTTTAGGGTGTGTCCTTGTCGATTTTGCAGAAAATTTTTCAAAATTCCTACCCCTAAATGGGGGTGCGAAAGACATTCTGATTTCGACGAAATTTGGTATCTGGTATATCGACTTAAATCGTTAATTTTTTGATATTTGCCACATTTTCAATTACATGCGAAATTAGATGACTCACTAGTAGGCGGGGGGCATTTTCTGACCCGAAGAGCTAATTTTCAAATGAGTATAACTTTTGTTTGAAAAATAATTTTAAAAAACTGTTCCTTAACTCATCAAGTTTGTATACAACAAATTTCGTGGAATTCTTTCCACTTTCGTTGTCTGGCCAAGAATTACAGTGGAATATTTTTTTTCGAATTTTCAAAAACGAATTTCAGATTCGTGATTTTCATGTACAAAAACCCCCAGATACCAAATTTTGTCCAAATCAGAATTTTTTTCGCACATTCATTTAGGGGTGCGCCCTTTCCTGGCAGGAATTTTGAAAAGACTTTTTAACTCTTATGGTTGCTGAGAAGAAAATTGCAAATTTCACCATTTCTTTGGGGGCGGCTCCCAAAGGAAGCACGTTGGACTTTCGGTTTATTTGGAAAAAAAAGCTTGTTGTGATCTATCACCCAATTTTTTTACATACTTCTATGTAACACCCTGTATACTTTTTCCTACGTCACATAGGGTTTCTAGTTTTTTGGAATAAAGAACATAATGAAAAATATACAAGGTTTCCCATGAAATAAGCCATAATTCTTTTTTTTAATATTGCAATTTGTAATTATGTTAAAATATTGAGTACCCTTTCGGATGACGTTTCCTATGATATGAATGTTGGATGACGTAGAGGTGACACGACATCGCATTTGTCATTGATATTTTAAGAGAGTAACCAATGACAAAAATTAAGCTAAATATGACATGTTCGAGCATTTTTTGTAGATACTGATTAATTAAGAATGTCCCTAATTTCTATCAGTAAGTTCAATTTGAAAAATTGCACTTAAAACTCAAGAAGAGAATGGACAAGTATAATTTAAACGTAACGGACACTGTTTACCACGTTTTATTAATCAGTGAACATGTGTTGCTAGCATAATAACCTGTACATTAAAAATGAGCGTTGGTTCGGACCTCACTCCGGCCCCCTTTGGAAAAAAGCCGGGCAGACATTGGAATAGAAAATGCCCGAGCGGGTTCAAGAAAGCAATCCGCACAGACATCCACGAGGCCCTAGATACAACCCATTAACCTTCATTGATCATGAGTTTGGTATATGCAATAACCCTCACTCCACAGAGTGGCTTATTTTTTACTCAAAATTAGTGACGCTCTTTTGAGGACACAAATTTAACAAAGGACCACAAACCTTTTTGATGAACAGCGTACTGCAGATGCCCATCCATCCATGGTCACTATGCACAATCACAATCAGTTAGTCAAAATGGTCCGATATGTGTAACATTCACGACAAAACGACGCGTTTCCGACGCACTTAATACAAACAAACTGAATTAAAATTTGTTATCAGCTCTAAGCAGGTTTCTTTTACCTGCGCATATACCTACATTTCGAACACGTGTTCAGATTGGCAGTGAATGGGGAATTTTGTTTTAATATAGTTAACAGATGTGCCTTATTATAACGTCAATTTATATTCAAGGAACGAAATGCATTTTTTTTAAATAGCTATCTTTCAAAACCTCATATTACCATCTCACTTTTATGTTAGCGTCTAAAGTAAACCATTTCCTTTTCATTATAACTCCAAGAGCAAAAAACGACACTGGATTTTAATTTGCCATTCGTGTCAATATGTGTAGCATTCGTACAACTCTCCTTTCCATCATTCTCTGATGACTAATTAGCAGTATAGCACTACCAAAGAAGCAAAAAGAAGGATAAAGCCTTGTTGTCAAAATCGAGAGAACAGAATTTTGATTGAGGTTAATAGCAAAATAAATGTTTCAAATAGGTTTTGGTCTTTAGAATCGACAACAAAATTTACGTTTACGTACTTCATTCTTCACTCTCTTTTAGTGAGTGATAATGAGTCAAAAATATTGACGAATTAAGAAATGCTCCTCAGTGACGGAGATGATGAAGCAGCGATAGTTCACTAGTTCTCTAATTTACATAAAACTTGTTCACAGTACTTCCCAAACTAGTTTTTTATATACATTCAAATACACCTATATAGTCACTGTAAAGGATCAAATTTGGCATGTTCCCAAATTTAAAAGAAGAAACGATGTACCTATGTCATATTTTTCCACTATATTTTACCTTATTAGAAGGTTGAAAAAAGAAACTGAGGAAGCTAGGAAAAGGTGGTTGGAAAATCATTGTAATAAAATAAGAAAGCTTGATAGGATAGGAAGGAACGATATTATTTGCAACAGGATTGAATAGGTTACCTTTTCGCACGTCGCGCATAAGGTAATAAGACATCGACGCGGAAGGTGTTAAAATTGAATGTTTCCGACCCCTAATTTATGTTTATCCCCATTTCTCAATCCCAAGCTAATGCTTAATTTATTTTTATATTTAATGTACGTGATTTTGCATCGCACAATTCCTGCTTTTTTAACAAGTAAGAACATAATTATAAACGTACAAGGTTTCAAAAAGGGAAAATCTCAACCTAAGGAGATGAAACGTAAAACTTGAAAATTAGGTTAGATTTGGAGTTTCTTCGGTGAAAATTGAATCCGTTTGAAGAGCACTTTAGTGCCACTGACTAATTAAGAAATGTAAAAACTGCTGCAAGTCTCAAGCGGCAGGCAAAATTCATGAATGTAGTGTAACTTTAGCAAACATTGATGAGACTCTTTGGTATCTGGTGTAAAACTTATTTAAATTCGCAAACTCTCATTATCTTTTTATTATTATCCTATTCGCGGTAAAATAAAGTCTCTTGGCGACGAGCTGCATTGCATTTTGTATTCAAATCTGCGTCTTATTAACATACAATTCTTACACCTCAACATAGAGTGGATATCAATAAAATCTAATAATTGCAACTCTAAAGTTAGACATATAACAATTTTGAAATTATTTATGCGACATGTAATAACTAGTTTTATATTAGGAGAACCTGTTGCTTATATTAACCTCGGCCTTTCTCGCGGCAAAATCAAAACAAACCGATTGGTCTTTAAATATTTGCACTTTATTTAGACGAAGATACAAGAAATTGTTATTGTATATTGAACACGTCAAGGTTATCATATCAACAATTTAGCAAACTACCGGATGCTATCATCGGATTATTTAATAAACCTCTGTAGTCCAAATTAATGTCAATAGCACTTACGTGACGATTTCTGTGGTGTTAAAGTGATAAGGCACTCACCTGTAATTACTTTCGGCACCTGAAAGATGAACACCTCCCCTGGTCATGCGCTTTTCACTAAGAAAACTTGTAGAAAAACGCGTTATCAAATTGATTTGGTGAAGGTGAGATGTAAAACCGCACGAGGCCGTCGTCTAATCTGTACTGAAGAGACAAGTAGGAAGGAAACAATATGAAAATTCTGTTACTATTTTTGTCATTACTTTTGCCGTACCTTTTTTATTCAATTTGACTCCTTGAGGTGAAGATGAGGGAAGTGTTAATTAAATGTGCGAATTGCATTCGTTCGTTGCCCTTGCTTTTGTTCAACTTCGTTTTGAAGTATTGCTTATTTTTATTCTCACTGTTTAGACTAAGGAGTTTGAAGTTTATAAAATTAAACTACTGGCATTGATCTGAGGTAAATACTAGACGACACCAAGGTGCAAAACAAACTGATGCTTCAACGTACTACAAGACACCAAGTAATGTTCAATCAGTACTTATGAACCTAGTTTTCCTGAACAACCATTGGATAATTAAAATGTAGTGGCTGTCTATTACAAGAATTTCATCTATGTATAACAGATACGTCTCCAAGAGCATCAGGTAGAAGAAGAAAGGCTGAAGTTCTTCAGCCCATTTCGGCAGTTCTTCAACCTAAGATTGGAAACACATCAAGCCTTTATTTTCCAAGTATACGATTCTCAAAAATTTTGCTCTAGGCGATTTTAAACGCAAAATTACTTGACACTATAATTAATTGTCTCAATGAATAATTGGTTCTTAATAAATTGCGCAGTCTACAACCTGCTAACTAGAAAATCATTAACAATCCGTCTTTTTTTAAATATTAATAAAGCAATTAATTTGTTTAAAATTGCGAACTGATGATTAAATGGTTTTTCGTACCAAAAAATTGTTTGTGCACAACAAGACAAGGTTGTTAACATTTTTTTTTGTGGTAAACTTACGCCGCGAATTTATTTTTAAGTTGTTTCAGCTGTATTTACAAACTAAAGTATATAAACAATTATGAAATCAACATCAACAAAAATGTGCAATTATTTAAGCAGGTTTATACTGTGAGTGTTACTGCGGTCAGAATAAATTTAATAAATAGTTACTACATTCCTTGGCGGCAGTTTTAGATAAAGATAATTAACATTTTTCATTCTTCATATCTTCATTAGGTGAAATACTATGTTCAGTTTATTTTTCAAGAAAGTTTTATACCCTAGTTTATATATCTGCTTGAATTCCATTCATCCATGGGTTTGAGATCTCTGCATTGACGCAAGAGCTGAGTCTATTTAGCCCATTTTTGCAAATGTATTTGTAAAAAGGTAGCTTTTAAATCCCACTTTTGCCGGCTGGCTGGCTGGATGGCAGCAAATGCGGGCCCGTAGAAGAACGCTTGTAGAAAGACGAGGATTGCACATGGTATCTACCGGGGCCGTCTAAATAACAACGTTAAGGACGGGTCTACAGGAGCAATTAATTCGGGAATAGGGCACTTAATTAGCACCTAATTATGCAATATGTTTGATTGTGTTCTGCTGACCTTGCTCTCTGCTAGGTTAACGGACATAGAATAGACATTATTACAAGATACGAACTAGAAATTACAACAAGTAAAGGTTAAAAAAAGGAGTAAAGACCCAAACTATCATACTTTTTGGTTGTTGATGAATATAGTGCAATTTTCTGCAAGGGGGCTGCTTTGGAGTTATTATTGTTGAAGTTCTAGAGGGAGGAGTTAAATAGGGTTCCGTTCCTCTCTTCTCTAGGCTTTGAGGTTTTAACAGAGGAAACTTTATTACCCCCACTTTACTTTTTTTTGAGCAAGCGAATAATTCCATTTTGTGTTGCGTAGTACTTCCCGCACGTACAGAAAACAAAGGGTTGTTTGTTTCTATACAATATTCCTGCTTGCACGTGTTAAAATTACTGCAGTGGTTGACAATAATAATATGGATTCATAATTACAGGCCAAGAGGCCGAAGACCGCAAATTTACAAAAAAAATTGTCTTTAAATATTTCCAATGACAATTTAGATTACCAAACCCTTTGTTACGTTTTTCCGTTCCAATGCTTTTAAATCCTCGCCAACGAAGTTATCCTATTAAACTGACTGTGAGTGATGAAAAAAATGTAATGAAATTTTCTTTATTAGGGGCCAAATGTATGAGCAACGTATATTCCGAATAAAATTATTGAAGTAACTAAATGGAAAACGTACGAAGCTTTAAAAATAATGAGGATCGAACAACGTTTGGTGAAATGTGGTATCCAAGTACACCCTTTTACTAGCCACAAGATGTAGGCTTAGTTCTAACGGACTTTGAGGAAAGTTTTCTGTCCCGAATTAGTTAAGCTCAAACATAGAACTTTGTCTTTTGAACAGCTTTATTATCCCTTTTGGTTGTATTTACTCGAGATCAATAAGATTTCTTTTTGCAGAAGCCATCTCAGCCACTAATGCAAAATGTTGTAGTATCTACTGGTGTTACAAACGTTCCTATTTAGCTACAATATATTTAAAGCTACAAACAACTGCTGCCCCCTTAGTATACCATTGGAAAGCTCTCTTACTTCTCTCAATCGATTTTTCCGACAAAGAGAAGTTTCCTTCAATTTCCGTATTTGCTCAGTAGGCTTTTTAGCTTCTTTCAATCTTGAATTCGATTTTTTTATTCACTTTGAACATACGGAAAATACATAATCAAAAATACATAGAAATGAATAAATAAAATAAAGGTCATACTCGTTACTCGATCGTTGGCTAGAAGTTAAAGAATTTGAAATACTGTACCAACTCTACATTTAAAATATAGATAATCGATTTTTCCAGATGATATTACTTATTACCTGATTTATTTATGTAATATTAATTATTAATGAATTTATAACAGGTAAATTTATCGCATACCAGTGCGAAGTTCACTAATAATCACTATGCCATCGATGTTGGAACTTGTTTTAAACAGTCTTCAATTTGCTTATGTAGCAGACGGAAAGTTTCTAGAATAAAATCACGAAACGTTTTTAAAGAGTTGAGAATGCTTATCATATTTCAAGCACAGCTGGGCAGAATACTTTCAAAAAGTATTTGAATACTAAATAGTAAATACTTTACACAAATCAAAGGTATTTGAATACTAAATACTTTTACGTCCAGCACAAGCGAATACTAGATACAGATACATTGAAAAGTATTCAAACACTTTAGAATGTATTCGAATACTTTCAAAGTATTCGAATACTTTCAAAAGTATTCTAATACTATCAAAGGTATTCGAATACTATAAAAAGTATTCGAATACTTTGAAAAGTATTTCATTAACTTACTTTGAAAAGTATTCGAATACAGAAAAAAGTATTCAAATACTTGTCACACAAATACATTAAAAATTTAAAATAGTATACTGTATAAAAGTCTTAATATTACTTAAAAAAGTTATACTTTGATTTTGTGACAATGGAAACTTTCCCTAAACATTTCTAAATTGTTCTCAAATATTTGAATAACTTAAAAGTATACTGCCTTTTTTGAGGCCGAAAAAAAAATGGCTGAGATCGACCGGGAAAAAACATTTTCTTATCGAATGTGGCCCGTAGAATCCATAATTTAAAACCGTTTGAAGATTGGGCTACTAGAAGTTACAGCCCTTTGAATTTTTTTTCGAAATTTGTTTTTTGTCCATAACTTTTTATTGAGAAGTCTGATCGAAAAACTACGAATTTTTTTGGATTCTACGCACCAAAATTAATAAGAAAAAGTGTTTTCCCGAGAAATTTTGGTGCAGTCGATTTTTGGTAAAAAAGGAAGGTTAAACACTGCCTTTTTTGAGGCCCGAAGAAAAAATTGTCTCGGATCGACCCGGAAAAAAAATTTTCTTATAGAATGTGGCCTGTAGAATCCATAATTTTAAACAGTTCCAAGATTGGGCTACAAGTTCAAAAGTTACAGCACTTTGCATTTTTTTTTCGACATTTTGGTTTCTGGTCTATAACTTTTTATTGAGAAGTCTGATCGAAAAAGTACGAATTGTTTTGGATTCTACGCACCAAAATTAATAAGAAAAAGTGTTTTCCCGAGAAATTTTGGAGTAGTCGATTTTTGGTAAAAAAGGAAGGTATTCAAATACTATGCGAAGTATTCGAATACTAAATATTTGTGAAAGTATTTGAGTTACAAATACAAATACTGCTTCCATAAAAGTATTTAATTACAAAGTATTTGAATATTTTAAAAATAATAATAATAATGAGATCTTTATTCTTGGAACTGTGCATCACAGCCATTGAGACGTCACACAAAGGATTTGAATACTAAAAAGTATTTACAAAATCGAATACTGACCAGCTCTGATTTCAAGGAAAGAATGCTTCACATCCGCTTTCATACCTTATCGCAGTTGGCTAATCATTTATCGACTTAATGGCGTCTATTGGCGCCCCAACGTCTGGGATACTAACACTACAGTATCTTTTCCAAACTTCATACATACCTCATTTGTAGTCGATAAAGCGGAATCAATTGGCAATGAATCTTTTTCTTTAAAAAATACCTTAATGACTTTTCTATTTTTAGTCATTTTTGTACCTTCGAATGTCAAAACTTGGCGCTTTTTATTACTTTGGAAAGACTCTTATTAACACACAATTGGTTCAAAGTGACTTTGGAAAGGCAAGAAAACTATGGACATATTCCAGTGGATATGGGGGAGCTTATAGAATCAAGAGAAAATAAAAATCTTCGTATGCTCAGTTAAACAATCGTTTAAAAGTCTCTTTAAAACTTTACAAAGGCCCTAATAAACCGTCAGTTCGAGAAATCGCCTTTTAAACGCGTTTCATGGAGTACCTTCAAAGAGCATTGACCTTTGGGGCCTTTACAGAGCGGTCTAATGTTTCTGATTATGTTAGTGCACTTTCAGAGCTTAAGAGCTCTCGGGTTCCTAGATTACGGTACTGCAACAGCCTTCCAGTATCGTCTAGCTTTATAAAGTCCACAAAAAGCTTGGAAAAGGCTTAGAAAGGGACCTAGGGCCTAGAGGGTTAGGTACGGAATTAACCCCACCAGTTCCGGTAAGATACAGGAATGCTCTAGAAAAGCATTAGAAAATCCTGGAGGCACTTGTAAGAATTTGAAGAAAACCGCTTGGCCATTCCTAGGCAAGGAAAAGTGGCAACTCTGAAAATGGGGCTAAAAAAGTCTTCAATGTGGACCTTTCCTTCACAACTTTTATGTTTATAAAGCGATTGTGATAATTATTCGTTCCAAAGTTAGGAACGGAAAGCCTCTCACTTGCCCAATTACCCAGATTAAAAAATTCGGAGGCAGCGGCCCTAGCAGTAAGGGATGAAATGTACGGAAGTATGGTAAGCGTTACACAACACTTGTCTGAGCGGTTGTTTTTCTTTTGCGAAGTACCACCCTGCGTAGGCTGGAACCCTAAGATCTATTGATTATTGAAACTCCTTGCTAAAGATATTATAAAGTAATATAGGTACCTACAAAGTCCACATTCCAGAGCAATTCAAAGATTACCAATAGGTACTAATTAGTCTAATAATCACATCACAAGTCATACAAATTAGAAAAACTGGCAAATTATACGTCAGTTACATACTTATACCTAACGACACAGGCTTAATCACTTACATAGACTTAGTGCTAAAATCTTTGGATTGAAAAAAATATTTACATTGCTATGTACACGAAATTTACAGGCTTACTTAGACGTTAATAATATCAAGACATAACCATTAGTATAACAAGGGTGTATATCACCCATGCATTCGCAATAGTCATACTGACTGAATTAATACTGTTTCGCCTTGGAAGCGTTACGGGATCATCGTAAATATTTTGACTTCGAATGTCCTTGCTGTAATTTTTTATATCTTGCGCGGGCAAGAGGGGATGCGTCGACGTGAAAAAGTGCGGAGGAAACAGGGTTGTCGGTTTTGTAGGTGGAGGCGTCGGTTTCGGTAGCGAAGAATGGTACAATGGAATGGATAGGACGGTTGGTTGTGGAAGAGCGTTTTTGTGATCAATAACTTCGAACGGCACAATGTTGGAGTGATAGCCGGTGGCGGTGATCTAAAAGAATTTTTTGAATTGGAATTAAAGGACGTCAAATACCCACCTCCAGTCTGTACTTCCCCGGTAACAAGATTCTCCAGAATTCTCCCAGTTTTGATGAATTAAACGTCATTTCCCTTCCGATAACTTTCAAACGTGCCTTTGCTATCGGTTTTTGGTTTCGGCTATCGTAAATAGTGCCACGTACTCCTCGGTGTGCTTGTGTTATGTATTCTATCAGCGCCTGGAAATTATTGTTATGGTAGTTTCTAAGTTTGGCACTTACTTCTCTATTATCTTCCCATAAGTGAGGCAACTCTTTGGCAGATGGATATTTGCAGCACGATATTTCCAAAGTCAACTCCATGCATCCATGTTTGAAATAATTAAAATCTTGCATTCCGCCTAAAAACAATTTTTACATATCCTTCGCGTAGTTTTCCACGCATCTACCTTGAAATGGGTACCACGCGGCTCCATTGGTGATTCCCCCCGTGAAGTTTTTCCCACCATCGGGACAGGCTAAGCCCAAATGCATCTTGGGATGTCGATTCGCGTAAACTTTCGCCAAGTCTACGAAGACGTCGTCATCGGCCGAAATGGATGGCGGATTCGTGGGCAATGACGCTGTAATCAAAAACGATGATGAGCATCTCGCGGCAGCGTGTAAGCGTTGCTAACATAATAGCCATGCTAAACTAAAAGGGCAATACCGACACCATGCTGAAGAACTGTAAATGCATACCTATGTAAAGGTATCTTAATCTTTCTTGCTCCAGTGGATCATCTGTCTCAGATAATTCCCGCAACAATTTCTCCCATTCTAAAACGTTATTAGTGAACAGCAATTATTAGTCACATACAAAGACAAAGGAAACGTAATCTAAAGTTTTGGTTTTTAAAAGGCATGCATTGCGGTTTTGTGGCATCGTGAATATACAAAGGTCTTCTTTTATACGCAACAAACTGTCAAAAGAGATAACAAAAAATGCTAACTTTAATTTAATCAGGAAATTGAGGCAGCAGTATTCCTCAAAAGAGACCATATCTTCCAATAGTCAAGGCTGGATTGCAGGGGCGAACACGAATGAATTAGAACTCGAAGGGTCTCGAGGTCCTATACCTTTTATCTAAGACCTAGGGCTGTCTTCTACCAGGACAGTGTTTTTAGAGTAAAATTTTAGAGTATTATTTTGCCTTCTTACATTCTATGCCCTCTTTGGAGATCTGAGTCGGAATGTAAATTTATAGGTACCTATGCATTTTTGGTGTATTATACTGCAGGGGATTCCAATTAAAAATTTGTTTAAAGGGAAGCATTTTAAGTTGACATCTTATTTTAACAAGGAAAATTAACAATAAAATATAGATAACAATTATATTTCCTCTTCTCTTACCCCCATCAAAAAATGGGTCGTGTGATACGCCATTTGATAACTCATTCCATTCTCTAGTGGGGTAATTTTCATTTGTGCCAATTATGAAAATGCCTGATTTGCAGTAGGTACAACAAGTAATTTATTGTTGAATGTGGTGGTTGTGACAAGAAAGAAATGTTAAAGACTTGCAAAAGAAGTGGAAAAGAAACGCGGAGGAACATAGCGTGGAAAGATGAAAGAGTAAGAAGAAATAAAAAGGACATGAAAGGGCGTAGTGGAAGTAGCAGACGACCTCAAGTGGACCAGTGAAAAGAACAATTGAATTGTTTAGGAGAATTTTTGGTGGGAAGTGAAAAATTTGGATTCAGCAATCCAAAATGCAGAAAGTAAGCCTATTTCCAGAACTAACATTAATTTTGCAAGCTAAGGTCCTCATATGTTCTTTATTGCCTGGACTAAATGTACCTGTACCTAACAGCAATGCTGGATTATAGGTATAATCCAGAATGGCTTTAAAATAATCGTTTTGATCCCCAGAGGGGACCTACAATACCACGGCAAGATTTTATTCATACAACATCAACAAAAAGCTTCATTTTGGCATGTTGATATGCTCTCTGAGCAATATATCCTAACAAGCACGCTATTTTTTTTGGGAGGGGGAAAGGCACTTTTCCATTCTAACTTTATTGCCGTGCAAAATTGTATAATTTATGTAAAATGAATAATATAGGTGTGAGCACCAACAACAAAGCTACCAAATTCCAATTCGTTTGTTGGTGGTTTGTTTTGACCACAATGACATCATATCATGTATATAAACTTGAATAATTTCAAACTTACTCAACTCCTTGACGGTATCAAAAGGATAATTGGCCACCAGCGCACCACCATGCAGGCTAGCCGACAAGATGAACGGAATTTTATCCATCCATCGCTGAATTGCGTCGGACTCCGGCTGCGTTGGATACATATTTTCGACGTAAAAATCGGGAAAATTCCTGTTCAGATCCATATTTCGCACATTACATCTCCCATGTTCGCCGACGCACATGCCTTCACTCGCCTTTTCAAATCCATCGGGATTCATGCTTGGTAATATGTAAATTCTGGTATTTTTCATAATCCACGTCACCGTTGGATCGGATTCGTAATTCTCCCCCAAGTACTACAACGTCGGGAGATATCAACCGAATTTAGTTTTGTTCCAATTACCTCAATTAAATGCAACAAAAGTTCTCTTCCAACGGCCTCATTTCCGTGTATATTTCCAATTAGTTTCACATTTGGAACACCTACCGCTGATCTATTTACAGCGGTTAGTTCAAGCACCCAAAGTCTTCTTCCTGAAATGTCCGGTTGCAACACTGTTTAACGCCCCAAAGGAACTTACCTTCTTTGGAGTTACCAATGGATTTCAGCGATGGAGAGAGTTTGGGATATGATTGGGAGAATTTTTTTAAAATGTTCGTCAATTCCTCGTATTTATGATAACTGAAATCCAAGGTAAAAAGCCCGTTTAGTGTAAATACAGTTATAAAGGCGCACAAATAGATTCGCATTTTCACACCAGGCACCAATGCCGAACAACAAGTTACTACGAAAGCTTTTCGCTGTATGAATGAGCTTTCGCGCTTGGCTCCTGTTGGGAGCTTCCCCTTCTACGAAACGATGAAAACAGAAAACCGAAGGACAGCCTTGCTTTTCGCCCCATCCAACACAATAAACTTATTTATAAAAATAAGAAAAACGTTACATGTTTATACCAATCTTTTATCAGTAAGGTATCCACAGCGCTGATTAAATATACACCGGATTCCAAACCACGGCGGATGTTTTCTGATATCCTTCGATATTTCTGTGAATAATTTTGCTTGACGTTATACCGCCGTTTCCAGGCGAGGAAAAGTCTCGGACTCTGATTTTTTAGGACACCACATCTACATTCCAAACCCGACAAGTTTAAAAAGTTGCCCCTTTTTTAACTAATTTTAGATTATCCTTGAAACAGTTCGCTTAACCTACTTAGAGTACAGCCCGCATGCTCTCCCATTTAAATAACAAATTACCGAATTTTGCATTTTTTTCCGTTTAGCTCTCGCGATGTTTCTCCGGTGCTTCTTTACAAATTTAGATGGCAGATAAATGCCCGTTTAAATGACTCTTTAATGTAAAAAAATGAAATACGTGCACTCTTTTATTTGCATCAGCGACGCCTATACTGTGGCGGATTTACGCAGTAGCACATAGAAACAAGATACGAAGAATGGCATACGATTTTCAGTAGGGGAAATTTTCTACCACTCAGCTTTCGAAAACCAGACTTTTAATCCGGCTCATATTCATATTCCTTGAACTCGTAGAAATCGATTCATGGAAGGTTTGATATAGCTGTCTCTTTTCGTTCTCGAGTTAAACGAGGAACAGAGCTGGGCAGAATACTTTCAAAAAGTATTTGAATACTAAATAGTAAATACTTTACACAAATCAAAGGTATTTAGAATACTAAATACTTTTACGTCCAGCACAAGCGAATACTAGATACAGATACATTCAAAAGTATTCAAATACTTTAGAATGTATTCAAATACTTTCAAAAGTATTCTAATACTATCAAAGGTATTCGAATACTATAAAAAGTATTCGAATACTTTGAAAAGTATTCGAATACAGTAAAAAGTATTCAAATACTTGTCACTCAAATACATTAAAAATTTAAAATAGTATACTAGATAAAAGTCTTAATACTACTTAAAAATCAAGTTATACTTTGTATGGGGTTAGCTTTTTTTATATTTCTATTGTTATATACAAATTTAAGGGGAATAAAAGCGTAATATTATTATTATATTATTATATAGGAGGTATGTACCTACCAGGACCTTTCATATACCAGTTATATCCTTAAGAATACGTGTACCAGTTTTCAAAGCGATCGTACGTCGTGCCAAAGATCATACTACACCGATCTTTGGTCGTGCACATGATACATACGCCTTTCTGAAATTAATCCTAGCGATTTTGGAACAGATCCATTTTTGACCATCCGTTTGTCCGTGTGCATGATAGTTTGTTTAGAAACGTGTCATCGCTTTGAAAATTGGTACACATGGTCTTAAGGATATAAGAAAGGTCCCTATTGTTTTTAAGTTACGTAGACTATCGAATCAAAAAGTTTCACTCCAGGATCGTTCGGTATTCAGTTGTATCGGATTTTTATATTTGATTTTGTGACAATGGAAACTTTCCCTAAACATATTGTTCTCAAATATTTGAATAATTTAAAAGTACTGCCTTTTTTGAGGCCGGAAAAAAAATGTCTGAGATCGACCGGGAAAAAACATTTTCTTATAGAATTTGGCCCGTAGAATCCATAATTTCAAACAATTTGAAGATTGTGCTACTAGAAGTTACAGCCCTTTGAATTTTTTTTCGAAATTTGTTTTTTGTACATAACTTTATATTGAGAGGTCTAATCGAAAAAGCACGAATTGTTTTGGATTCTACGCACCAAAATTAATAAGAAAAAGTGTTTTCCCGAGAAATTTTGGTGCAGTCGATTTTTGGTAAAAAGGGAAGGTTATACACTGCCTTTTTTTGAGCCCCGAAAAAAAAAATTGTCTCAGATCGACCCGGAAAAAAAATTTTCTTATAGAATGTGGCCTGTAGAATCCATAATTTCAAACAGTTCCAAGATTGGGCTACTAGTTCAAAAGTTACAGCCATTTGAATTTTCTTTCGAAATTGGTTTCTAGTCTATAACCTTTTGATTGGGAAGTTAAGTATTCAAATACTACGCGAAATATTCGAATACTTCTCAAAGTATTCAAATACCTTGCGAAGTATTCGAAAACTTTACGAAGTATCCAAATACTTTCCGAAGTACTCGAATACTAAATATTTGTGAAAGTATTTGAGTTACAAATACAAATACTGCTTCCATAAAAGTATTTAATTACAAAGTGTTTGAATACTTTAAACTTTAAAGGATTTGAATACTAAAAAGTATTTACAAAATCGAATACTACCCAGCTCTGACGAGGAACAGATGAACAGACAGACAAAACATAACATAGGGGGAATTTTTTTTCTTTCGAAAAGTTTCCCTAAAAATGCATGACTGACTAGATGTATGGCATTTAGCGGGAAAGAATCCGAGCTGAGCTGAATCCGATTGAATAAAAAAAATAACACCCCTGTATAGTCACACTATCTACTCGTAGGTAACTGGTAACTGGTATAGGTTACACGGCTCTCAAGGAAAGTTTCCGATTCGCCTATAGCTCTGGAAAGGACATTCTGAAATTCTACACATGGTTTTTCTAAAATTCCTACCACATAATTGCGCACCCCCGAACCGTAAAGGGTCCTGTTGGACAAAGTGCGCATACTTGCCTTACTCGTTGTGCAAAATCGTATGCAACGAGCTACTTCCCGATTATAATTGCAATAATGAATTAATTTTGTCGTTAAAGAGCCCACACAGTCATAAGTTTAGCTTTCGAAATGAATCCTGTCAATAATATATTACTACTGTCATTAAAGCACGACCTGAAAAGTATAAACGGAATCAATCTACAACTCTTGCGTTATTTGCCCGAGTTTCAACTGAAATCGTGGTTATTTCCCACAAAGAAATGTACAGAAATCGACACGAAAGTGGTAGGAGACAATCAGTATTTGAAACTGTTAGAATACATTGTCGATAAGTACGTGTCAGTCCAATAAGTTCGAAAATAAAGCTATAGTTTAAGATTATATTTGATGGTGAATTTAATGGCAAAGTTTTTGGAGGATAAAAGATGCCAGCAGCCGCCATTCAAAAGCATGGAAGCGCCAAGTAGTTTATCACTTGGAGGAGCGAGCAAACTGCTGTGGCAGAAACTTGAAGGTTTAAAATCTGTAGAAACGGTGGGTAGAGCTTTTTGACCAGTCGTTAAGCTCAAAAAATTGATTACAGTCGAAATTTGACCCGCCCTCATTTGATGCGAGCTCATCCCTGTCGTGTGATCGCTATTCCCAAACGCCAGTTGAACCAATTTCTTGCAAAAACTGTGCTGTATCAATAACTTGCGTCAGATCCATAATGGATGAATTACAGGATTACAAAAGGTGTACACTTCTTAGTGCGTTAAGGTAATTTTGAGTATTTTAAGACCGTCACTAGTATTATTTTGCTCCAGGCAAACTCTCAAAGAAGATATATACGATAGGTCTCAATATGGATGTTTAACACAAGTATCACAAGCGATCATCGAAGAAATACGGACACAAATGAGCCACTTGGAGACACTGCAAGCCGAAAATATCAAAATGCGTACGAAACTTGACTCAAAAAACACCAAATACAAACACTCGGTAGAGATAATTAGGCAAACTAATAAATCTCTACAACAGTCCAAGACCGTGGCCAAGAATGGTACCTGCAACAGCTCATTAACGTCTACTTAAAAAACTGTCCTTAGAAACGCTCAAAAATAACTCTTTGTCAAAAACGATCAATGATCTTCGGCAGAGTAATACACAGCTGGAGCACGAACTGGCATTTTGCGAACAGCATGTCTCGACGCAAGCGTCGGATCTAGCCCTGAGTGCTACTAACTGCGAACTTTTAAAAACCAGCTTGAAATCTGTCAAGCTAGAGAATGCTAATCTAAGTGAAGAAATCAATTCTTGCAAGAAAATGTTGGCAAAGACGGATTCAGAGAACAAAACCCTTAGGGCTGAATTGGACTCGTGCGATAAACTCGAGGATTTTAAACGTTCTATTGTTGAAATTAACATTGCGTGTCGATTCACCTTCGAAAAATTACAAAAGATTAATTTGCAAATTGAGAAAAGGTCGCATAATTTGGAAAATTTAGCTGACAGAGTTGCGGTTTGTATACATACTAGTAATACTGCCGTAGTTTGATACCCTACATTTTTGTAGGATTTTATTGATCAAAGAAGGATCAATCAGAATAAGAGGACCAAAGCACTTAGACAAACTCTGCCGGAAATTACGGGTGCGTACCTATAATTCATTGCGTGCAATATTTTCAGGGTGGTTAAATTAAAAATAAATATTATAGGTACCAATAAAGTTGTGAATGTTTTTAATCCATCGAGTGCCCTCCACTTTGTTTTGGAGCTTAGGCTAGATAAACGGATAAACCCTAAGGGTATTATTTCCAATTAACCGGAAGGACAGATTTTATTAGAAGAATTTGTTTTCCCAGTAAAAATATATATAAAATAAATATGGTGAGCATCATGCCATTTTGGGAAAAAGTATTAGCTAAATGATGTGTTATATTTAGTAGAGGTACATTGAAAACTTTTATGCGTAATTTCCGTCCATCCGTCCGTGTATACCTATGCACATAAGTAAAACCTCAATTCACATACAAATAAATGTAAATCCGATGTTACTTCCCAAAATTAGGTTTATCAATGCATTTAAAAATTACCCGAACTCGCATCACAGTTCACATTTAAAATTGGGGTAGTAGGATAGTGCCGAATCCTGAAATGTGCTTGAGCTTTTACCACTTGCTATACTCTAACAGTGACATTTATTTGCAGGTGACCCCGTCGCTGACATGAGGAAACAACTGATAATTAATAAAGCATCAATAAAGCAACTGGAAAGCGATAATCGCAAATTGGTAGAAACAATCCATAAAATTCAAGACACATCTTTAAAGCATTAATTAAGGCTCTCTATTACAAATTGTAACATATGTAGGTAATTAATACAAATCACTCTCAGGGAAGAATTTGTACTTATACGTTTTTTAGCGAATTTCAGTAGGGACATTTTTTCCCACTCAGTTCGTATTCGGGAACCAAACTTTTGATCCGGCTCATATTCAATAGTTGAACTCATAAAAATCGATTGGCGAAAGTTTGACATCGCTGTCTCACACCGTTTTGGAATTAGGCGAGGAACAGACGGGCAGACGAACAAAACCATTACATAAAGAACATTTTTTTCTTTTAAAAAAACCCCAAAAGGCACCGAGCGAACTTCTGTAATCGCTCATCCTAAATAATAAACGTGCACTAAGCCTCTAGATAATTTTTTTTCTCCACTTTTTTTATAATAAAACATCACCTAATTTGGTTGTACACAAAAAAGAAAGTCTTTCGAATATTTAATAAAAATATTCCCTTGTTAGTTGAAAAAAAAGGTGTGTTATGTCACGGCGCTAAAAACTTAGATATTAAAAAAAAGTTTTTGATAGTTTTACATAATTTATAATGCCTATACACTCGCAAATTTTTAACGAAAGTAATTTTTTTGTTTTTTAACTTTGAAATGTTTTTCTGTTTTTTTGTAATACAACCTGGCACAATTTTTGTAGGTTGTACACAGAAAAATAAGGTCTTTCGAATAACTTAATAAAAATTTTAGGTTGCCGTTAGGAAAAAAAAATTCGATGTAATTGTGGCGCTCCAACATTTAAAAAAAAATGTGGCTGGTTATTTTTCGCTTCAGTATGCCTAATATACATATACAAAATTTGCACAAAATCCGTGGAGCCGTTACCTCGGAAAATTTCCAACGTACGCACATATATACAGACGGAAAAAAATTTAATTCTTTAAAAGTTACTTAAAATGATCTAAAACTTTGACATTTGATGAAATTTTATCATGTCCAAAAACGGTGATCGCGCTAGGAAGATAAAAATTAAGTAGCCGGGAAGTACGCGCACTTTCCTAAAAATGAACAATGCAATAAGTTGGAAAAAATTAATTTTTAATCAGTGGAAAAATTACATAAAACAAATCACAATGTTATTAAGTTTGATTTTACGCAACTCAACTGCGATAGTGGACGGAGCGGTGCGATAGCCTTGGCGGAAAGGTACAGCATCTCGAGCGCCACCAGGACTTTGTCGATCCTTGCTGCTGGTTAAGGACGGCCGTCGGTTTTGGATCGGTTTCGGAAGCCACGGCTAGACATACGGAACAAACGGAAAACTCCAGGGATCTTGCGGGTAAATTTGGGCGGTAGTACCTAAAATACTAAATTTTCCCCTACTTGTTCACGCCGAGGGCTATCGGACGTTACAAAAATAATTTACATATCTCCACCAGGAGCAATAAGAAACTTCACAATTATGTTCGGCAGATGGTTTTTCTTATCGTTGGCTAACCCACAACGCTAGAAATCAAAGCAATTACTTTTACCTTCTCCCATTAGTATCAATGTATAGATATGGTGCGTTCATTAATTCTGATATAATTCTTGAAAACGGGTGCTTCGTTACTGAAGGAAAGAAAATGGCATCCTTTTGTGCATCGTGATGTGCACTTTGAAACGCTGCGCATTTTGAATGTTCATACTTATTAGAAAGAAAACCAGAAAGAATAATGGATAAATTCCAAGAATGAAATAAAATGCATCATGTGCACTTGATAGTGGGTGTGTCATTGGACGTTTTGAATGTCTAGAATAAATAAAAGAAGTGTAGGTAAATTAATTTAATTTTTATATTTTCAACAAATCAATAAAATGAATCCAAAAATTTCCAAAATTTTGGGGCCTTATTCATGCATTGAGTGAACGTTGAATTTCCGTAATAAACGAAATAATACTAAAAAAATACACAAAAACCAAAATGGAATAAACTATTGACAAATCGAACTCAAATGATAAAAATAAACAATGGTGTATCATATGCAACCGAAGTACATTATGGTGTTCCTCAAGGTAGCGTTCTGGGACCGACTCTATTCTCAGTATTTGTAGCGCCCCCGATGGGTGGACCTCCTAAGTTACAAAGTTGTAAAAGTAATTGGGACAGTTTGAGGTTGCCCAGTTCAATTTCCATCAGAAGTTTTTGCTCGCTCTCCGTGAAGCAGGCCATCATCCCTTTTTCAGTGCGAAGTATCTGTCTTAATATATATCATTGTCGATGGGTGTACAACCGCCTCCAGTTGGTGGAACCACAGGTGGGGTTGTTCTTCCAGAACGGTTCCGTATCAATCATAGGTTACCTGGCCGAAACCGGAACGTGGCTCTCGTTCTTGTTTTCTTATGCAACTGTATGCTCTGTGTTCGTACTGAAAAGGATGGTTTTACAGGGTTTTACGTTGCAGCCATCATCCAAGTCGACTCACCAGTAGCGTGCGACGCTAGATAAAATAACGGGCGATTAAAAAAGGAATGACGTCGAGTCGCCTCTGGAAGTTCAAGTTAAATGTGATTTGCCATGTCAATAAAAATTCCAAAGGTGACTCGGCAGCAACTCTTTTTTGAACGCATGGTATTTACAATATGGTAGCCAAAATGCACGCGGCAGGCGAGTTAGCGCGGTTGTGCGGGTCTTCTGACGAGGTTTCTTGAAGCGCCCTCGAAGCAGCAGTTGCGGAGCTCTGATTTTAAAGGTTTTCAGGGTAGGGACGCCACGCTCTCATCGGTTAGTAGTTTTGACCAATGAGAGTGCAGCACGTTTTAGTTTAGGTGCCGGATACGCAGCGGCGCGTTGCCACAATACTAGTTAAATGTTTAAAAAACTATTTAATACAATGACAAATTGTTGAAGAATCCGATCAGTAATACCAGAGATATCAACAATCTGTGGTAAAAGGTAGATTATTTTGTGCTTCACTATATCAAGTTCACAGTACAAATATAAATGCAAAATTTGAGCCAAAAATAGGCATATGGATATTAAGTATACATTGAATACACCTACCTAACCATTGTAGTAAATCTCTAGAAATTGAAGGTTCCTGAAAAGTTTTCAATAGACCTATTCAAAAAAAAAGAATAAGACAATACAGAAACTTATATATAACGACTACTCAGTCGCAACCTTTATTTACACAAATTTTTGTGTGTACAAAATGATGTGTAATAAATAGATACAATCTGTACATCAGTATTCTGATATTAATATACCGCATTTCAGTCGAGACCAGCTCGAACTATATCATATTTTTATGCATAACAAATATTAATAATGACATGTAAATACCACTTCACACATGTGGCAAGTGTAAAAGTTTCTAAAAACTAAATGAATAGACGTATTGTGATAACACTCAGAACTTAATGACGAGGCTATTTCCTCTTTGTTAGTTGGAAATACCTGAAGCCCGTTCAGAGCTGACCTCAACGTAGGGTTGATTTTACATTGTCAAGTTCGTCATTCATAATATTACTTAATCACAGGTCTTTTTTTATGGAAGGAGAGGAAGGGAGACAAATAGGAAATAAAACAACACATCTCTAAACTATTGAATGGAAACAGCAAAATAAGCGATCAAAAAAATATACGAAAAAATTTTTTGAAAAATTTTAGCCTCTATACTTACTTTGGTATTTCTATTTACAAGTTGTAATTATATAAAAGAATAAGTTTTATATAATTACAAGTGGCTAGTAACTTATAAAGATAGAAAATTAAGCTCTGTATGATGGGAAATCTGATGCAGAATAGTTAAAAGAGTTAGATGCTGCATAAAGTTGAAAATTTATTCCCACCTATCAGTAACCTCTTCTCCAACTGCAACAAAAAATAAATGCAAAACCCAGTCGGCTAGGAATCTCTAGTGCTCAAAGCTTCTAGATTCTAATGTATTAGAAAACAAAATCAACTTCTTTGTTAGTAGAAATGTATCGAAAACTGTTATAAAACTGGTTGACTGTTATTTGTAGGTATCTTCAGGTTGCACATCTGCTTGTACTTCAGTATTGGCTTATACCGTGTCATACAACGGCGTTATTCTCTATAGTGCACTGGAGTTACTGTGAAAAACAAAACAATCTCAGATTAAAATTCATATCCAAACAAATTCAAATTCGTTTTCCGTATAATGTTTACATTGATACTTACTGAAATTGCTGAAATCGAATACGGGTGGTAACGGACACACTTATACTTACTTTATCAGGAGACAAATGAAAATTTGAGAGAACACACTTTGGTTAATATTGCGGGTGGGGGTACACCACATGCAAATTTAGTAGTAGTGTTTTGGATTGTGGAAAACACTGGTGCGGGGGGGGGGGCTCCATTGTAAATGATACTTTCATGGTTGAAAGGGATTATTATGATCATTATCAAGCGTTAGAAAAGGGTAGGTTAATTCTGCCTCAATATCAACATTATGTTTTGATTGTTGCATTATGCGGGTCACTCATTAATTGGGCGCAAGCCTGTTGAGGACCCAGAACGAGAGAGGGATAATAAATAAATAAAAATAAATAAATGACCAAGGTAAGGTAAAAATCGATGTTCAGAAGAGTTGATCCATTAGAGAAGTAAAAGCAGATTAAGAAAATCTATTTAGCTCCACTAGAAATATTATTTCTACCATTGGATAATTTAATCGCAGCATTGTACTATTTATAACAAATATGAAACTTTGTTGGCCCTTGATTCGGGACACCTTTCACAAACTTTGTCAACCAATTAAACTAAAAAAATTAAGGAATGCTAATGAAGAAAACTGTGCAAGACATATTTGTTTACTTGAAAACTTGAAAAACTGAGATGAAGATAAAAAGTATGTGATGGTTAATTACTATTTGTGTGGAAGAGATTGAATAATTGGAAAATTTTAATAGATAAATATGGTAAAAAACCTCCCCGTACAGATGGAAAAAATTAAGTATGGATATAAATTACCACATCCCTTTAGCAATACAAGTGCGCAAGTTTACAACTATGTTTTAAATTTTCATGATGTTTTAATTGGCAATAAACAATGATGAATACCTATTGCACCTGATACCTACACTGATCTAGAATTACAGATGTGTGTGGGAATGGATAAGCATCCTCCTTAGATAAAGGACGGAAATTAACTCGATGATTATTATATCAACCAGCCTTGAATTCGTACCGAAAGTTGGTATGACTAATAATCACAATTCAATATGTTATTGCATTAAAAAAAATTGTAAGTGTAATAAAGATTAGCAGGGCAGTTTAAATAAAATTGTATGTTAAACATTTAGTATATAAATAAACACAACACACAAAACGCAAGCTTGAAATAAAAGTAACAGGTAACACATCCAATCCAATTATGAATAAAAATGTCCATAACTTTATTAGTTTTCGTAACACTTGCCCAATATAAATATATACAAAACTAGAGATTACAGCAAAAAATGGACAAACAGTTTCACAAAATCGTTTCTTTCTACAAACACCGGACAAAGGCGTATAAATAATTTGATATAAATTAGAAATTGATCTACTTAAATAATTTGTTTGACATTAATGTCTTGTATGTCGCATACTGGTATCTATTGTTAGCTATTTGCTACAATAAATAAATTAATAAATAATTCGGAAACCATTTGTCAATGTATCATGGATCGACAAATTGCAGTCTAAACAGACGTAAGCGATCTCGGTAACGAATTAAAATTACTTTGTACACCATTAGAATTAAATATTTGCCACCGATATGATTTTACCGAAATTAATTACGTTTGTCTAAACTTAATTACACTTATACGAAACAAGTGTAGTTAATTAACGAGTAATACACGAAGTTAGTTTACATTAACAAGTTAACTCGAATTCGTAATATCTGATCGGTTTTGCCATAAGTACAAAAATTGATAAAATAAAACTGACCAAATAATCGATTCGTTAACTACTGTATTACCTACACAAATGGAACATTTGCAACACAGACTAAAGGGTTCGTTGCAACTACGCCATCAGTCTTGTCTCATGCACTTGAGGGTTTTTTTTTAATTAAAATCACAACACTTTGAGGTCTTCATGCGACACACTAACTTGCCTGTTTATGCAACTTCCTTTTTCCGACTTGAGCATCGTCCGTATGAGTTTTTTTGAATATAAAGCACAGCCCTTCAACAAAAGCAGCCTACCGCTGTGATATATATTCGAAAATGTCTATGCGGTGCGTTCTATTATAGTTTAGATACAAAATTTCCTAATTAGTGGCTAGCACAGTTTACACACAGCATTTTTACTTATAGTCGGGATGTCCGAGTGTCGTAATCCATCGGATTTTACGGTTCTAAATAAGATATTGCCAATGCATTACTTTTGATCTTTTTCTAGTGCAATGTCATGCGTGGGTTTCGTCATACCAAGCATGGTGCGGTTAGATTTTCAGTTCGCAATATCCCTTTACTGCAAATTTCAATATACACTTGATATCATAAATAAATAAACATAAAAAAATTGCAAATTACACAGATAGAATAATGCAGCGAAGGGATACTCTTTCATGCTATGTTCACATGATTCTTTTTAAAGCTAAAGCGAAAGAAACTGAATTTTGTTACTTATGAATCTAATCGTACATCCTGGTGACACTAAATGGCAGTGAAAGTAGAGGAAATGAAAGATTGATTATGAAATAGAAGAGAAAGTATTTGCTGTTTGTGAACTCGCTAGCTACGTGTCACTCATATTAGCACCCACTTCTCACGCTCCGCCGGCCTCGTCCTATGAGGCATTACACTTAAATAGGGCATTTAGCGAGTACACCAAACCAAATGGCCCACATTAAAACAATTCCGTGCACAGTATAAATGGGATTCTCACCATCCGTAATCTTTCTCGCGACAAACTTCAATGATTCATCTAGTAATATCACTGGTATCGAAAATTTCATTACCACCACCCATTCTTCCACTGTAAGAGGACACACTTGGAATACAGCCTGTAAACATATCATTAATTCTGGCGAACGCAACCGGCAGTTCCTCGTACCGATAGGACGTCAATGTACAAAATAACGAAGTGGAGAGTAAACGATAATACCATGGAACCTAACAACCAATAATTACACCACGGCGGCATGACTAATAGCGACTGATTTTCTGATAAACTGTAAACAAAATGTGAAAAAAAATCCAGATGAAAGAGATCCATGAAAATGGGACAAGATTAAAAGCCCTTTTGCGATTTTAACACCTTCAAACTACTTTAAGATGTCGCTACTCTTCGTTTAAGTTTGGTCCTCTCCGTGCCGGTTTGGTTCTTTTGAATTTTCAGATCAATATAGTTACTTAAGTAATTATTTGATGGAAATAACGGGTGACCACAAATGAGTGGTAGTACCTTGGGTACGCCAAAAAAAACTGCACTTTTTGATTAGAATATGCCACTTTCTGTGGTAATAGTTAATACCTTTTGAGATAGGGAGCCACTCGAAAATCCGTGCAGGAAACCAAAATGGTGGCCGTCAAAATGGCGCTCCTAATAGTCCGATTTTAATTTTCTTTTTTTTTATTGAAAGATCTTGTGACGAGGAAACTTTTTTGCTATATAAAATCTATCTCTAAAACTTAGAATTTAGCACAATTTTAAAAACGGGGTTTCTTTACGAATTTGAATCACAAGTAAGCTCAACCCGATTTTTATGTGTAACTTGTCCACGTCAAATGTTAATATGTAAGGATTTGTATTATTCAGCACAATTTTCTAACTCTTAAGGTCTGATGATGAATCGGTCTATACGATTCGAAGTCGATTAGCTAAAGAAATATTAAAATTCAATTATTTGAAAAACGAGTTTTATTGTATCAATTTGTATCGACAAGAAAATAGTGGTTGCTATTTAAAAACAGTATGCCCCCTTTGACCGTGCAGAAGTATGCTTGCTGACACCAAATTGAATGTACGTGGATTGGTAGCAAACTTTTTATAATTATGGATGTCATAAAAAGCTTCTTTAAAAAATGTTTTGAAGATAAAATTTTCACCCTGTATAAAAAGCATATCCGGAAAACGGTTAGACTCGCGGTTAGCATTGCGAAAAAAACCGATATAAGACCTACAAAAATAATTCTTTTGTTAAGGGATACCCGGGGATACATATAGAAGTATCAAAATGTATAGGCTGGCCCCAAAAACACCCTGTATACCTAAAAACACGTTTTAGGCTTCCCCTCAGGCTTCTCGTACCAACAAACCGTTACCATTAATCTTAACTATTGAGCTATTGAACTATTATCTTGTAATATAAATGTGGATATATTTAATGATAGCTATGGCCAGTTTTTGAAGAACGTAATTAATCACTTTAACAACTAAGGACATGTTCTTTACTGTCTTTTGTCATCTGTCACTTAAGTATGTTAATACTGCTATTGTCTCGGACTGTTGTCACTAATATTGCCCTATAATTGGTGTTATCACTGTGGGGATAATAAACTTTATTATTATTATTATTATTGAGGCTCTATCGTCCGCTTACAGAAGATGGACTCCCTGTATAATAAAAATGATTCAACTTATATGAATAGGTATCTAAAACTTGGAAATCTTAATATTCCGTTAATATTCTTAAAGAGAACCCGAGAGAAAACCCTCGAAAAAACCCATGATCTGTTAAATAAGCCCTCCAAATTTCACATTCGTCGTAGCTTAAACCAACTAGTTAAATAAAATAGGATAAGTAACAGCGAGAGTAAGAGTTAAAGTTGATATACTGAGTGTTTCTTTAATTACTTTAAAAGCAGAGTGTATTTTCTGTTTTTCAGAGAAAAAAATTGACGAGGCTTTTCCTTTCAATTTTCATACTGCCTGATCTCGTGCCTGATGAAACAAATGTTGCGCATTTTTAAAAAAAAAAAAAAACATGGCGGATTGAAGTTTTCCGAACTTGCAGGGTAGAAACAAAGAGTTTTGGGGTTGAATCGATTGAATTTCTAAACGACGGCCTTTTTTGTCGAAAAGACCGGGATATTGCACAATTAAGAGCTTACTTGTGATTCAAATTCGTAAAAAAACACTTTTTTAAAATTGTGCTAAATCCTTAAGTTTTAGAGATAAATGTTATATAGCAAAAAAGTTTCCTCGTCATAAGAGCTTTCAATAAAAAAAAAAGAAAATTAAAATCGGACCATTAGGAACAGAGATACAAAAAAAATATATTGCGGCTAATGGCGCCATTTTGACGGTTACGATTTTGATTTCCTGCATGGATTTTCGAGTGGCTCCCTATCTCAAAAGTTGCCTTTTGGTATTAAGTATTACCACAGATAGTGTCATATTCCAATCAAAAAGTGCAGTATTTTCCCCATTCTAGCCATGTACCCGACGTACTATGGCGGTTGAGTCGCATTTAAAAGTTCAAGTTAAGTATGATGTCTCATGTAAACAAAAATTCCAAAAATGACTAGACAGCAACTGATTTTTGATCGCGTAGTATAAGCAGCTGATAAAAAATGATTCATGTATATGGACGTGGATAAGCATCTTTTTTCTTATGATTAATACGGTCTGATGACAAATGGAAAATAGTCTTTCATATTTGGTAATTTAAGGTGCAATATAGGAAAGAGAGCATATATTAGAATTTTTTGTGAAAGTAAAAAAATGATTAAAAAAAATGTGAAAACTTTACTTTTTGAATATGCCTCTAGCATGTTGTCTAATATATAACTTTGTAGATTTGTATGCAAAAAAGATATTCACTACAGATGGCAGCCATGAAGTTTAAATTGTTCCATGGCCTGCTAAAATCAAAACGTCTTCTTTGAAAAAATTTGCAAGGTCGATCTACAATAGCAGATGCTTATGGCAGTGGATAAGCGTCTTTTTTGATAAACTATACTTTATTCATTTTAAGAAGGTAGCGATAGAAAGCACGTGAAAGCTTTGACCTTTACTGTGATTGGTTGAAACACGAGTCAGTACTACTGCCCTCTTATAATGAATGCAGTATAAACACCATAATTCTTACAAAATGTCAAAAGCGCACATCTTAAAGTAGTGAATTTTACGATAAGGTTCGAATCTTTCCCCAATTTCGCCAAAAGTACCCCTTACCTATTCATAGCATTCAACATTTCAATGGTTACGAGTACTGAGAGAGCCATCGTCATGGGATGCGGATCGTCAAATACCTTGCAATCAATTCCCTTGAAGTCCTCCGCGGTGGTGATGCAGGACAAGTGATGCGTCTAAAATGACATGTTGGTTGGTGGCACCTAACACTTTTGTTTAAATACATACTAATTGATAGTAAGACATTTGAGGCCCATTGTCCGCAAACATGTACCACCAAGCGGCCGCACCGACAGTAGCGGCGCCTACGTATCCACCAATAGCCATGTAACGGAAGAACAGCCATCCGGAGATCAGACCCTCGTCGGCTTTACGCGGGGGTTTGTTCATGATGTCCAAATCTGGAGGATTGAAACCGAGAGCGGTGGCGGGTAATCCGTCAGTGACCAGATTAACCCAAAGCAATTGTACCGGAATCAAAGCCTCGGGAAGACCTAAGGCGGCCGTCAAGAAGATGGAGACGACCTCGCCGATGTTGGACGAAATCAAGTAACGGATGAACTGCTTCATGTTGTTGTAAATGGCGCGACCCTCCTCGACGGCCGCGACGATCGATGAGAAATTGTCGTCGGCCAAGACCATCTCAGACGCGGATTTCGCGACTGCGGTTCCGGAACCCATAGCGATACCAATTTCTGCCTTCTTCAACGCTGGAGCGTCATTTACACCGTCACCAGTCTAAAAAGATCTTGGAATTAAAAACAAACGGTGCGGGCCAAAGGTGTTTCGAAATTTTGTGTCTATATGTCATGACCCCCCCTGTATGTACTGGTACGCGTCAACTCGCCAAGGGCGACTCGCCACCCACTGACCTCGCCAACGGGACAACTCGCCAACGTGACAACTCGCCAACGGGACAACTCGCCACCGCGACAACTCGCCAACGAAATATTTTTCCCTGTTTAATGTGTCGTTCAAATAACGATGTGATTGTCAAATTTTCTGTTCAAATAATAATTTGCAGAAGATGTCGTTATATCAAAATGCAGTAATAGAAACAGGTATAGGCGGTTGGGTCTTCATTCAAATATTGACTACAATTTTTCGATAAACTTTTTTTTACAAAATTAGGGAAATTGACTATTGCATTTGTGGGATGCATTTGTATGACACATTAAACAGGGAAAAATATTTCGTTGGCGAGTTGTCGCGTTGGTGAGTTGTCCCATTGGCTAGTCGGTCGGTGGCGAGTGGTCCGGTGGCGAGTCGCCCTTGGCGAGTTGACCGTGTCCCTGTATGTACCCACTTACCATAGCAGAAATTTCGTTCATACTCTGAAGGTATTCAACAATCTTGGACTTGTGAGCGGGCTCCACGCGAGAGAACAATCGGGCGCGAGCGCATGCTGCCTTCTGTTCCGAAGCAGGTAGGTCGTCAAATTCGCGTCCAGAGTACGACTTTCCGGTGCTATCCTCGTCCTCGCCGAATACACCAATTCGCCTGCAGATGGCTTCGGCTGTCGCCTTGTTATCGCCGGTGATAACGATAACTCGAATACCGGCAGCACGACAGCGCGCAATCGAATCCGCTACTTCTTTGCGTGGGGGATCCAACATGCCGACGACGCCGACAAACGTGAGATTCACTTCGTAAGTATAGAATTTGCTAGAGTCTCCCAGATCCATTTCTTCGGGTTTGAGTGGGTTATCGGCAGTGGCCAATGCCAAACAACGTAGAGTATCGCGTCCAGTACCGTACTGTCGCGTGAGATCGAGAATGCGGCTTTTAAGGGTCGAGGTAAGTGGGACCTTTTGTGAACCGACACGAGCATGCGTGCATCTTTCAAGAACACCTTCGGTTGCGCCTTTGACAAACAGCTTGGGCCCGTTGCCCAACTTGGTGGGTTTGAGTGGGACGCAGTAGGACGACATCGATTTACGATCGCGCGAGAATTCCAGAGTAAATTCTTTCTTCCATTTCGTCTCCATGTCTTGCCTGCAAATGATTGCGGCGGCGCGTCGGTCGCCGCTCTTCGTTACACCGAACGGATTAACTTTTTCGGCCAAGACGATCAAAGCGGTTTCGGTGGCTTCGCCGACCTTTTCGAACGCCTGCTTGAATTCGTTAAAATCGATGGCGGAGTCATTGCACATTATGCAAATGGTGCCCAGTTCGTGAAGGATCTCGAAATCTGCGCCTTTCACTTTCTGGCCCTTTAGGAATACGTCGCCGATAGGCTCGTAGGTTGAACCTGTAATTTCGAACTCGTGGAAGCTACTGTCGCTACCTTCCACTTTATCGAAGACGAACATGCGAGATACCGACATTTGGTTCGTGGTTAAGGTACCGGTTTTGTCTGAGCAAATGACAGATGTGCAACCCAAGGTTTCGACGGAAGGCAGGGATCGTACAATGGCGTTCTTCTTGGCCATACGCCGCGTGCCCAACGCGAGACAGGTAGTGATTACGGCGGGTAGACCTTCGGGGATGGCGGCGACGGCTAAAGCTACGGCGATTTTGAAGTAGTAAATAGCGCCCTTGATCCAGGAACCGCCGTGAGCGGGGTCGTTGAAGTGTCCAATGTTGATGGCCCATACGGCAACGCAAATAACTGAGATAACTTTGGAGAGCTGTTCGCCAAATTCGTCAAGCTTTTGCTGGAGAGGAGTTTTGATTTCTTCGGTTTCGGACATTTCGGTACGGATTTTACCAATGGCAGTGTTTAAACCGGTACCAATGACGAGACCCCTCGCTTTGCCCGCGGCGACGTTTGTACCGGAGAAGAGAATGTTTTTCTTATCTTGGTTTACAGCACGTGGATCGGGTATGGGATCTGTGTGCTTAATTACGGAGACGGACTCTCCAGTTAAGATCGACTGATCGATCCTAAGCGTTGTGGAGTAGATCTTGATGATACGAATATCGGCTGGGATTTTGTCTCCGACGGAAATCTCGACGATGTCTCCCGGTACTATTTCTTTCGCGCGAATTTTCTGTACGCCCGATTTATCCCCTCTGAGTACTTTGCCCATTTCCGGCTCGTACTCTTTGAGCGCTTCGATGGCCGACTCGGCATTTCGTTCCTGCGCAATCAGTGTTAAAACCTTGCCCTAGCGTTAACCACGCGAACTTACCTGCCAAACACCTACCACCGCGTTTGCAATTAAGATAAGAAGAATAACGAAAGGCTCTACGAATGCACTGAATGCTCCATCATGTTCTTCAAATAACGCAAGAACCTGTTAACGCAACTAATATTAGAATATAATTTAGCGAGTGGATGCGGCGTGGGCATTTTACTTATTAAAGCACTTGTATTTTAATAACAGCGATTATCATAAAAGCTTCGATAGTGAATATCGAACGAGCGTCTGGAATGAAAGGAAGCGGTAAAATAATTAAGCGGCTAAATATACAGAGGTTCTCTAATCAAACGGCCTAAATAAAAGCGGCAGTAAAACGCATCGCACTATACTTACAAATGAAATTATTGCGGCTAATAATAAAATCTTTACTAGAAGATCGTCGAATTGTTCTAAAACTAATTGCCATATCGATTTTCCTGAAACAAATAAATTATTAAGTTTCTTATAGCACAAAGAGCCGCTAATGCAAATTTACTTAACACTAATCTTATCAGAGTGTACCAATTGAGAACATGTAAGAACAGTCCTACGCGTCTGATTTTGAAGGGTCTCGATTAAAATTCCATTATAGGCACGTGGCGGACGCCTTTCTCACGCGGAAACTTCAAATTTCGTTCATTCGTAAGGCCTAGTCGAATAGTATGCAAATTTGTAGCTTCAATTAACATTAGGCATTATTACGCAATCAACTGAATGAATCGGATACCAGAGAAAACAAGGAGGAAATAATAAATGTGCCCATAAATTACAGAGCCATTTCATGGATGGTCGTTTGTATGATTTATTCAAAACTCTTTCTACTCGGCGTTTATAATGGCCTCATTTGACTATCGTAATACGATGCTTTTCTACGTTGTGAAATATTATGTAAAGTAAACCTTGGTAGCTGATCTCTTTAGATGAAACCAAAATAGTAAAAAATTCGGATGTAAGTAAGTAAAATTCCACCAATGTTCGCAGCTTGGGGGAGTGATCGTTTAATTTCTTGTGCTTCTCCGATTACAGTTGAAGCATCTATTGTGTGAACGGAATGAAAAGGGCGAAAACTACCCCTCCCCATGATAAATGTACAAATCAGCTCTAGGAATATGCTCTCTTATTGTGTAAACGTTTGACCCCAAGATGGCGCGCTATTATACGTGATACTAAAGTCACTAGATATAGAAAGTACCGCAATCATCCGCCATTTTTGGGCAAATTTGCTGCCAACTTAAAAAAATTGACAAATAAAATCTGAATAGCTGTCATTTTTTCTAACCTAACTTCATAGTACTGTCATGTTTTATAAAAATATACAGGTACAGACATCTCCAAACAGATGGAACAATCCCTAACATTAAAGTTACTAGAATCTGGTAACTTTCGCCATTTTTGGGCAAAAATCATGCGTTCTCTCTCTAACACACGAGCCCAATGGATTGCGGTACTTTCTATATTTAGTGACTTTACGTGATACTAAAGTCACTAGATATAGAAAGTACCGCAATCATCCGCCATTTTTGGGCAAATTTGCAGCCAACTTAAAAAAATTGACAAATAAAATCTGAATAGCTGTAATTTTTTATAACCTAACTTCATAGTACTGTCATGTTTTATAAAAATCTAACATTAAAGTTACTAGAATCTGGTAACTTCCGCCATTTTTGGGCAAAAATCATGCCTTCTCTCTCTAACACACGAGCCCAATGGATTGCGGTACTTTCTATATTTAATGACTTTACGTGATACTTCTAAATTGAGTCACTGTACTGTACGTGATACGATGAGGAAGAAATTTCGTATACAGGATCCTTTGAGTCTTTACACCCTATATACCCTACATAACATAGCAGTATCGACCGGACAAAAACATAGGCTGTGAAATGAATCGAAATGAGCGTTAATTTGACGAATCAGATCATAATGATTTCTACTATTCCACAATGGAAATAGGTCTTTAAATGCAATGGCTGAACGACAACAATAAACGTTCAGTCCTATCGAAAATAATTTCCAAATGGAAAGGTAACGCGGTTATTTCTCTGTATTTGTTAACACAATTCTCAGAGCAAAAGTCAATGTTTGTCTAAAGCAAACAATCGCATAGTGAGTTGGGATGGCAATATTCAACACAGTTATCTATTATATCACTAGAACTATTGTATAACTAGCTGAAAGCAAACCTCCACTATATTCGCCCTTTTAAAGGAGACATGTAGATTACATGCCCCTCGGAAAAACATGTAAATTGCTTTCCTCATAACCGAAAACTTTCTGAATATCAAAGGATAAAGCTACGGAAATTGCCGCTAACATTTCCTCATTTGGTCCAATTCAATTCAAATGAGTGTACGTGGAATTTTTTCATTAAACCTCTTTAATTGACACGTTGTTGAAGAAGCGACTGCAATTTGACCGACTGATAAATGAAAAAAAAAACCTCTTCCTCAACAAGTTTCAGTTCAATATCGACGAAAAGCTCTCCAAACTTTATTTTTCCTCGCTTTCACTAAATACGGCGATTTCCGGTTGATAAAAAAAACTAAAGTTGAAGTCGATGTAAGAAACTGTTTATATTCACGGAAACTCGAGGAAAACGTAACATTTGCACGAAACGTTTAATGTTACGGGGGATTACGGGTAAAAATATCCAACAATTAACGAGCAGATGACACCGTTAGCATGTTTTCAGTCAAACATTTTTCACTGGCTCCAATTAACGCGAGTAGGTGATCGTGAAAACATAATCCCACACGTTACATACGAAAACATTTACCATACTTACGTTAATCATCGTGACGATGAACCGCTTCCGGAAATTTAACTTTTGCTCCATTTAAAAGTACAAGGATTCTTTAAAATATGAAGGCAGCCACCATTACTTTAAGACATTATTTTTGAATGTAGAGGGTGTCATATTTTTACGGTATCAGTAATAAATTTTTTGTGAGTAGAACATCCTGGTTACACTTTGATAATGAGAAAGTTGGATTTAGTGATACCGGGTGTCCACAAGGAAATGGTAGTTTCCGAATTTCAAAGTGCCATAACTACCACTATTTTATATGGATATTCGATAGTCTGTTGTGTTCTCTTCAATTTTGATAAGGGATGTCCAGTGTTAAACTCCGTAGTTTTTAGGTTATTCAATAGTTTTCACAATAGTTTTATGAGGTATGAGCTACGAAAGACCGATACACTGTTGCAAGACTCTGTATGATTCTGGAATAAAAAAGGAGGTTTTGGTGGCACACACGATATACGCCAATTTTCAACTAAATGCCCGAACGTGGTGAGAATACAAAATTTACGGTGAACTTTGTATGAAATTTTATGGACTTTTGTTTTGAATATGGCGATCATTTAAGAAACATTTTCGAGTTATACAAGGTGTTAATACCAAGTTGTTACGCCCGAAAACGGCAGTTAGAACTCATTAAAACAAACAACTTGTCTTAGTTTTAGTTCCAAATTTTGATTTAGTGCCTCGGTTCGAAGTTATCGGCGTTCTTTTGTTTTTTGAAAAATCTTCCCTTATTGTAAGGTCTATTGAAAAAAAATAAAAATTTTCAAAAATAACTTTCAGCTCTCAAAACATTTATTCGCAATTATTTTTTATTTTTTCAAATAATAAAATAGCGATCGATCAAAAATTTCAAAAAAACATTTTTTGACCCATCGATTTTTGAAGATAAAACATTTCTAAAATCCCTACACTATCTGCTACAACATTGGTCCTAAACATTTTTTAGCAATCTATCCTGCGAGGGGGGGGGCATTTTAGAAAAAAAATTGAAAAATGTTTAAGACAAATATTATAGTAGACAGTGTAGGGATTTCATAGCTGTTTTACTTTCAAAAGTCGATTGTTATCACAAAATTTTGTCATCTTTATATTCGAAATCAAAAAAATCATATAAAATGGAAAACATTAAAATCACTCCAAACTTTCCTGACAAAATATGATCTGATTGAATTACTAACCAAACAATTATAACTTGCGTTATTCTGAATAATTAATGAGGCACCACACGTTTAATATTGCTTCTTATAACCTTAAATAAACTATCGATCGAACGTGCGAACTATAATTGGTCGCTTTATTGTTATCGCAACAGTTCTAAATCAGAGTCGACCATGAAAGAATTGAAGTGAGCTGCCAGAAATATTTAAAATTTGAGAACTTCGAACCTTTGATTTCGCAGCCACAATCACTACTTCCGCGTATAAATTTTAAATTAAAAATATAGGGCGTCCCTAAATATGATTAAATAGGGAACGCTTTGGAAGGAGCTAATTTTTTGGCTTATTTTATGACTTAAAGTTCATATAAACACAAACGCTTCATTACCAATCTACAGGGTGTTTTAGTTAATTTAAAACTTCAATTTATAAACAGATGCAAACACAAGATACAATTTTCAATGGCAACTGACAAAACTAATGAAAACAAAATATCCAAATAAAATCAGGGCCTACTGGATCATTTTAAAAATTATACTTTCATTTAGCTATATAACTAAAGAAAATTGTTTTCTCAATAACGGTCACAGATACGAAACAATTACAAGAGACCAAAAACCTTCACTTCACATTAATTCAGAGAAATTTTGTGTAAATTTAAGGAAATGCTAGAAATGTTGACGAAATTAAAGGAAATGTTGCAATTTTTAGCCAATGAAGCAAATCTTTGCCCTTAAAATAAGTCGTGATCAACCCCAGGGTAATTCATGTCCTTCATATAGAAAATTTAGAGGGAATAGCTGGGAAATATATAAGAAACGGACGAATTTAGAGGAGATTACTAGGAAATTTTGGGGAAATAAGAGGAAATTTCAAAGGAGTTCTGGCAAAATATATGGAAATTTTCAGGAAATAAGAAAAAAATCGGAGGACATTCTTAGGAAAAATAGAGGAAATTTGAAGGAATCAAAGATATCTATGGGGAAATATCGTTACCCATTTCACGTTAATGCGGAGAAGTTTTGTGTAAATTTGGAGAAATTTTAGAAAATTCTAGAAATGTTAAAAAAATTAAATGAAATTGAGGCAATTTTTAGGCAATGAAAGAAATCTTTATCTCCAAAATAAGTCGTGACTGACCCCGATGGTAACTCTTGTCTCTCATATAGAAAATTTCGAAGAAATAGCTGCGAAATATGTAGGAACTAGACGAAATTAGAGGCTTTTATTAGGAAATTTTGGGAAAATACGAGGAAATTTCAAAGATTTCCTAGGAAAATATTTGAAAATTTTCAGGAAACAAAAAAAAGAGGAAATTCTGAGAAAATCTAGAGGAAACTGTTAGGAAATATACAGAACATTTTAAGGAATCAAAGGTATAAGGAAGTAACCTTTCTCATTTCACGTTAATTCGGAGAAGTTTTATGTACATTTGGGGAAATTTAAGGCAATGCTAGAAATTTTGCGGAAATTGAGAAAAATTGTAGGAAATGGACGAAATTAAAGGAAATTCTGGAGAAATATTAAAAAGAAATTTCAAAAAATTCTAAGAACATTTTGAGGAGGTAAAAGGAAATTCAGAGGAAATTTCTGAGAAATCTAGAGGAAATTTCACGTTAATTCGGAGGAATTTTGTGTAAATTTGAGGCAATGCTAGAAATTTTCGGGAAATTAACGGTGGCAATTTTTAGGCAATGAAGGTAATATTTGTCCCCCCAAATACGTCGCGACAAACCCCTCGACGAAGGCCGTTGATTAGATTGTATGGTTGGATGTCAACCAGTGATGTTGCGGATATTCGCATCCGCATCCGCAATTGCGGAACTTCCGCATCGATATTGGACATTGGCATCCACATTAGCAGTTGTCAGTGCGGATATACATGCTGATGCAGATGTGGCGACAATAAGAAATAGATAAGTGGAGCCGCCTAGCGTTACCATGCATAACCACAACTATTACCACCAATAGCACGTAGATTTTTATCGCCACCACCAGCCAATGTTCCTAGTGAACAGTAGCGCAGGTTTAATTTATGAACCTCTAAAAAAATTCACTCTATTTATTAAGCGTAAATGCCAAGTGAACACTTTGAGCCCTTAGTTTATTCAGGAAAAAATGTTGGGACTGGTGTCCTCTACCACACAACTGTTTAATGAATTATTCCAAATCAACAATGGGAACAAACTAAATGTTAAAATGAACAATAATTAATTAAATTCGGATTTGTATATTTTGCAAATTTTAGATATGATCTACTAAATTTACGACCATAGTTAAAGTACTGAATTGAAATTAATGTAATGGGAAACGTTTACCGTCCTAGCTTGACCGGTATTTAGAAATGTCAAAATTTCATCAAATATCTAAGTTTTAGATCATTTTAAGCAGGTTTTAGAGAATAAAAATGTTTCCCGTCTGTATCTATGTACACAGTTGAATAAAAATCCAATATGTAGCAAATAAGGAACAAGAAAGTAGTAGCATGTCGCTTCTACATCTAGTGTGCTGTAGGAATTCAGATTCAGATTCTCAAAAAAGTGTCCATAGAAGGTGTACACGGGGGGAATTGGAGTCTAGCGTCTTTTATGAGTTGCTGTAAACTTTGCGACTACTAGTTCCGTAATCTTATATTTGAATGTCACTTAATTAATTGATATACAGAGTGACCAATATATCTTGAAACAGTCGATAATTGCGGAAATTCTACATCTCAAAATAATAAACTTTAATACACTTGCCATTTTTTTAAGACACTCTTCCAAAAGCGAGATTCTTGGTTTTACCTAGGGAGCTATTCCCAAATTTTTTTGTTTGGACCAAAGGGTATGACCTTACCACGACAGAAATGCTCAAAAGTTTAGAACTAAGGGGTTACTTAAAATTCTTAATACTGCAAGACGGAAAGAAATCGTACCGAAGGTTTGGGAGATTGCCAATTTTTAAAAAATAGAATTATAATTATGGTACGCTCTAAAGACAAAGATTCTGGAGTTAATACTTACCCTCGTACTTACTTCTTCAGGCAATTTAAATATCAGTAGAAACAAGCGAGGTATTTAGACTTTGAGCATGAAAACTGAGACGCAGAGATTAGGGACGAATCTAATTGAGAGGATGCCCTTCCCAAAAAAAAATGTATTCACTAAATGACTAAATCATAGTTTGAAAAACGAGCAGTGTCCGAGCCGAAAAATTAATCTCTAATAAACGATTGGAGATAATAATAGGTGTTTAAGAGTAAACCCTCGACTTCAGTCTATGTAGAAAACACAATTACATTCTTTCCTCAATTTTTCAACTGGGCCTGATATTAAATTAAGTGGCACAATTAAGAAACAAGTGCGAACTTGGCGGAATTTTAAATTATGAACGTGGAGGCTTTCCAAATGAAATATAAATTTTCATGCCACTCGTTTCTCAGCGTTCTCGGCGTATTAGTTTCAAATTTCTTACTTCCTTAGTTTGCAATTTCGCAACTGGTGCCAACACTCGATTTCCACTCGACCCTTCGCGGATCAAAGCTTCTGCAGTGGAAAGAGAATTTATGTCAAGATACTTGGCCTCATTCATTAGCATGTACCGCTCGACTTTGCATATAGGGCAGGGTATTTCTCCCTCAAGCACGTTTATCCGTCAATTAATAGTTACTTACATGTTCTCTTTGGGTAAAATCCAGTTACAGTAGCAGTACTTACCCTCTTCCGCGGGAAGTTCTGAAACAAAAAAATAACCGATTAATGATCACCATTGGAGAACAAATTTTAAGAAAGCCCAAAGCAATTGCGCCACGTGGTTCCTTTGTGTTTAAGCAAGGTACGGCTATTACAAGGTGAAATATTTACATTTTGACCTTTGGACTAGCTAAGCTGAAAATTTTTAAAATAGATTCGAACGAAAATGGTTGTACTATAATTTTGCAACTGGTTAATCCTAAATTGAGGGATTCGCTTACAAACTTGATAATGTAAGGTTTTGCGTCACCAAGGTCTCGTAACAAAAACGTTGACGTTAGTGGTACGATTGCTGACGCAATAACAAAATTCCACATCGAGTATGAAATTGCATCGGCACGGAAAGTTGCCCACGTGTTTGATGCACTCAGAAAATCCCAGTTCTCTCCAAAAACCCGCTGGCGTCGTGCGCGCGATGTGCGAATTTTAAAATAGAAATTAGAATTTGTGTAACCACGGAGATAACTATCGATTTTGCGGCGGCACGAAATTCGCCAAAACTTTAATTAGAAATGCTTCCGATATCGCCTCGATGGGTCTACGGTTAAAAAATAGTTCAAATCGACCATAGTTGCCCTTTTTTTGAAAGGAAATTTTGGGCAAATACGAAGAAAACCGTGTATTTTCGATATTCAAGATTTATTATTTAGTGGATTAATCTCAAATCACTAACGGTTTTGAATACAATGAAATACTCGTTAAATTTTATAATTGCCACATTATTCAAATTCGATTAAACAACAAATTTAATATAAAATTCTCATCTGAGATTGTACAACTTTCATGGAGTAAATTTTTTTCCTGAATAACGTACACGCGTGACTAGTTCACCTGAATGGATTAAGTGGTAGAACGAATGTAAGGAACTCAAGACGAAAATGTGCCAAAGCGGTGATAAAAATAAAATTTGGGTTAAAATTATTTTAAGACGCTACTGCATGCATAAAGCATGAAGCTTTACTGCTTTATTATCAGTAATAAAATATGACATAACATTTTGCTTACGCAAAATCGAACACTAATGGATTATTTCTGTACCATAAGGCGCACCTCGAAATCGGATTATCCTAAACAAGAACCAAAAAAGGGCAAATAATTGTACGTTAGCGAATCGATAGTTTACAAACTCGGTACTTTATTCATTAATAATAATGCGATAATGATCGCGCTGGGCGTAATACTCACGAAAGGGGCTTTTAGATTGTTGATATTTGTAATTTGGTTTACACACACACGCCGTGTAATAAGTTTATTAGATTACTTTGCACGCAAACATTATACTTCTCCTCTGAATAATTGTTTTAAATTTCAATTTTGCAATTTAAATGTCAAGGTTTCGGTAGACAACACGACAAATTTCTCAAGAACCTGAGAGATGTCTCATGGGGGGATTCTTTTGTTGTATACATATATGAAATAGTGGCTGGTACAATGTGAAAGTAACACATTTCGACGTATAGAAAAAAAGGAGGAGGTAAAACTATAATAAAAATTATCTTTATGACGTCACTAGCAGGTTCTTTCGAGTCACAAGTGTACTCGGTAGAGCGTAGCTAATCACAGTGACATCTACAGGGCGTAACATCTGAGAGCTTCCTTTACCATAAAACATCGAAAAAATTTAGGAGCAAAATTGTCCACAATTACCGTCGCCATGTTTCTAAAATATTTCTGGCCACCAGTGGCGTGCTATATTCGAATGGCGTATCAAACTTATGTTTTTTTGAATGAAATACCCCATATTTTATTGAAGAATTATAATAATATTAATTTATTGCCATAAGTTTTACATTATGTAAACATTAGCATTGTCAGAGCAAGAGAGAAAAATAAAGATTGTTAAATTTAACACAAAATTTATACGAAATGTACATTGTATAGCAATAATTGGAAAGTCCTTCAAGAGTACCTCCTTTTTTATGTACCCTTCACTTTCGATTTCGCTGTTATAATCATAGTGGAGGGAGGGGGGGTCATTTTTTACCCCAATGCAATTTTAATTTTACTAACGTGCGGGGGATAAAAACATAAGTTTGATACGCCACTGGAATACAGCACGCTACTGTTGACCAGAAATATTTTAGAAACATGGCGACGGTAATGGTGCACAATTTTGCTCCTACATTTTTTCGATATCTTTTATGGTAAAGGAATTATACCAGGGGTCTTAGATGCTACACCCTGTAGAATCTATGTATTGTAGCTAATGGGTTTCATGACTGGGTACATTCGGATCCTTTGTAAGAAATTTGTCTCCCCAAATTCACTCCAGATCAGTGCATATTATTCATTCGACTCAATTTTAATCATGGCACCCTGGTTACCCTTCGTTGATAATGTAATGAAAAATTAATGTCAGGATAACTTGTCGTCTTCTCGTTATATCGTCATACCCTGCACATACTCCATTACTTGTACAGGGTGGTCCAAATTCGTGGCTCACCCATCTCGCCGCAACTGTGAGAGATACAGTTTAGGTACTTTCGAAATGTTTGAAAACTCTTGGAAAATAACAGATACCACCTCGGATATCCCCAAAAAATGAAAATGTCAAATTTTCATTTTGCCTAACTTAAACGGTCTGAAATGGACGGTTTACCTTTTATAGGCACTTTTTTCGAATAATCTGAATCTGTTATCAGAATTTCCATAGCACGCTATATGTAGAAGCTACAAGTCACTACTTACTTATTTCTTATGGACGCCATATTGGATTTTTACGGAATGCGTACAGCATAAAAAAAGAAAAATAATGACGTGTGATGCTACATTTACAAATGTTTCAAAAAAAGTTTCAAAGGCAAAAGTTTTACATTTACTTCTCAACAAAACATCTAGATCTTGCTGAATCAAAATGGCTATGATGGCGATGCATTCAAATGAATTTCTTTTTGGTCCTCTATTTCATTCCGTAAAAATTCAATATGGCGTCGATAAGAAATACAAAACTAGTAGGCTGTAGCTTCTACATCTAGAGGGCAATGGAAATTCTGATAAAAGATTCAGATTATGCGAAAAAAGTGCCCATAGAAGGTACTAACGGGAACCGTCCATTTCCGACCGTGTAAGTTAGAGAAAAATAAAACAAAATTTGACATTTACAGTTTTTCGGTGAACTAGGTTTCAAAATTTTCAAATGCGTTTTGTTAATAACAAAACCGGGCCATTTAACCTGCACTGTATCTATCACCGTTGCGGAGATACCAATGGTGAGCCACGAATTTGAACAACCCTGTACATGTAGCCCTGAATTGCAATTTACATAAAATGACTACCAGACCGAACTTCGTACCGCCTTTGGAAAATCACAATTTCTTGGAAGAGCTCGGTTTCGCAGACCCGGTAAACTTCATACCGCCTATCAGTCAAAGTTTTCTTGGACGAAACATACGCTCGGTTTCTCGCACACCCAAGGAACAAATGTGTTTTTGTTAATGTGAGTGACTACGTCTATGTCAATGTATATTGATCACAGGCAATAAACATATTATTATTATTAACTATATAATCACCTAGCGGTGTGAAATATACTTCACGACCTTTTGTCAAAGCCGCCAAATTCAAATTCATAAAAATCGATTGAGCCGTTCCGGAAGAGTGCGACCACAAACACCGTGACTTTCAATATAAGACGGTCTAAGAAAACCCCCCGGGAGGAAATTTCTTCCGATATATTCGTCGGTAACAAATGCACCCTTAAAATTGTCCCTGGAAGAAGTCGCCAACGTAATTATATTCGGTCTAGAAGAAGACCTCCCTCCTCTGCTCCGAAAGAGAATAAGATTTTTTAAATGCAACACCCTGTATATCAACGTAAATGTTATATGATTATATATTTCCAAAATGTTCTACAGTCAGAGATTTTCATTGACTGGTCTGAGTTACCATGGATACGATAAATAAAACAAAATCTCCATGAATCTATGGCCTACTATTTAAAAGCCGTAAAAAATGTTTATATTTTTGGTTCATGGCTAAAATTAAAAAAAAATATAGGTTGTGATACACCAATGTAATCAGGAAGAGGAATGCAAAAAATTGACGTTTTAATTAAATTAAATTAAATTAAATTTCCCTTTATTGCCCAACAGAAAAACAAACAGGGTGTTGCATTACCTGGGTAGTAAGATATAACAACCCAAAGTTAAACTTTTCGTTTTCACCCTGTATCTCGGAAACAAAGTTTTCTCTTTAGATTTCTTTGGTAATTTGCTGGTGCCCAAATTCATCGCAACTGTAGCATCCTAGCTTGGGTCTCTTTTTAACGCATTTCCACAAAAATAAAAAAAATGCGCTATTGTGGCCACTTTGTCCGTCCGCTCGTTTTGAGACGCTACTCAATCAAAAGAGCTATTGTTCCACTTTTGTCGCTATTTGGTTCGTTATGGTGTTGAGTCTTGCACCAAGGAAGGAATTTTTTCTGTACCGCTTACAAAAAAAGGTATTGTAAAAAAAACCGTTTTTTACATGTTTCATAATTTTACACTTTTGCCGTTTATTAACGATCCTAGAGATCGTTTATAATTTTGCATTGCTGTCTGTCGTCTGCCTGTTGGTCTATCCGTCTGTTCCTTTGTCTGTCTGTCCCTCTATCTGTCCGTGTGAACGATAACTTTGTTTTGAAATGTCCGATCGCTTTGACATCTCCGTTAGTTATGAACTGAATTGCATGAAATTCAATATGGGCATAGCTTTAGCCATATAATACGCAATGCCAAAAGTTGAGTCGAATCGATTGAAAATTTACAGTGCCCTTTTCGCATCTCGACCATTTATAAACCGAATTGCAAACATTTTTAATTATAAAAGTATTTAAATGAAATTTGACACATAGCCATTTGGAATAAAAGCAAATTTAACGCCAATTTTGACTTTGCGCATGCGCAGTGCCAACTTTCTTATTTATGGAGGGATTTAAATGAAATTCGATACATAGCCACTTGGAACAAAGGAATATCTAACGTTAGCTTCAAAATGTAGGTTTGCGCATGCGCAGTTCTAACTTTCTTATTTAGAAAACCATTGAAATGAAACTCTTCTGATAAACTGAAATTGAAGTAGCACGTCCAAAATGGATTGCACATGTGCAACGCTATCTTTCATATTTGTGGCCGGATTTTTACAATTTTAACAAAAGTTTCATCTGAAATGAATGCACATGGAAATGCGCTTTATGTAAATCGTTTACTTTACCTTGTTTGTGCTTTCTTTTTCTTCGTTTTAGCATCCAAATCAACTCAAGATTCATTTTCTGCCGATCCATTGAGTAATTAGCAAAGTAAATAATATCGTACTCGTAAAGTAGATCGGACAACTAATTTCCGACCTTCGTACACACACTAGGAATATTTTCTTATTTTCTACCGGTCATTTAAAGGAATTATCAACTTCAGGTTCAGACTAAGCGATGCAGGAATAACACGATAATACGAATATGATGCTGAAAACCCGAAAGTTATCAAAATGGACGGCCCTGATACGTGGCCACGTATGAAAAATGCTTTTTCCTCGTTCGCACATGCGCGTAGGTACCTTTTATCCTGGGTATAAAAGTACGTTTCTGTGCGCTGCAACCACCTTCAGCTCACATTTTTCTGCACATATTTTTGTTGATCTAGTGATATTTTTTGGAGATTGCTAGAATTAAAGATGGGAGAGACCTCAACCTTGATCCGAACCGGGAATTTTTCTTACAGAACCGAACTTTGGATACAACAGGTTAAAGATCACGAAAATAATACAATAAAATTGAGACCTAAGGAAAAGAAAAGACAACGTGAAACTTCCGAAAAGTCTGAAGCAGTGAACAACGTCTACGTGTTAATTGGATTAAAGTTATGCCTGATCCAATTAGTCCTTCATTCACTTAATGAGTAGCAGAAAAGAAACCGACTGCTCTCTCACGACCCGGTTACAAGACGATTTTGCATCCCCGTGATTTCCGCTCATTATTCTTAAATTGAATGATTGATCTACCCTTTCAAGACAACTAATTAAATAAAATAAAGCGCTTGACCTACATTCTGAGCAACAAATTGTGCACAAGCCCCTCGGTCCGTACTAAAATTACACCCTTGTAATTAAAAAATCAATCTGCGGCCGAAAATAGTAAACGTGCCGGATTATTATGGAGAAGGCTCCTATGCATATTGGGGAGGAGAGAGCTTTTATCATAACCTGATTAGAGTCGCAAATTTCCCCGGACGCTAAGTGGAGCTATGAGGCGTTAAAAGTTTAATTAAATAACGGCGCATCCGATACAATCCTATCATCGGTAAGTACGCATCCGCATAGAAATTGCCATAATGATTACATTTGGGAATACTCCCAATCTGGAACGGCCAGCATTCTGTTACATGCAAATCCCTTGCTTATCCCTTACTGGGTATTAAAGCAAATCGGAATTCCAGACGGTACTACTCCATTAGATCCAATTTTCTGCGAGGTGAAAAAAGCGCACTTAACATTTAAATTAGGATCATAAATTTCAATGAACGCCAGGTTAAAAAATTTTGAAAGGAGGGACATTACAACACTACGAACGATTCACAATTAATCATCCCTAATTAATGATAATCACGATCAATTAGAAATAATGTATCTTAGATTAAGAATGCGTCAATGTAAATTTGCATCTCGCCATTTTTTTTCTAATCGGCATCGTTTTGATTGTACCCTGTCAGAATTAATTGGTGCGAATAACTCACGTAAACAACAGACCGGAGATAATGTTTTAAGACGTTTTGTAAACAGGAGTCATGTAACAATAATACTGGCATTTCGCACTTCTTTTTTTCATGTTCAAGTTTTTTTTAAATGGTACAGCAAGATCTTCCATGAATGTAGAACACTATAGCTGTGATAAACTAAATAAATCTATCTTTATGATTATAGAAATAGAAAGAACCGCTGTAAAACCGCAGTTAGGAAATGTTTATCATGCACTAATTGCGATGTAATTAGATGTGGAATTGTGCCTTAAAACACAAACTGTAAATGATGCCATGAACATTCTACCGTAGATTTGACCAAATTTTCAATGTGGGATCGACCAAGCAACAAACGATCCAGCGGAACAGCACCGCCACTAATCTACGCGATGAAGACGATGGGGAAAAGAAATTACGTAATACGTCCATTATTAACGCCTTTTGGCAAACATTAAAAATTCCCTTTTTTTATTATTTTCTTCATCCATTTTTTCTCCTTGTCCCTCCTCGACCAGTTTTTCTATCCTGCCTTCTCTTTCTACCTCCTTACATTCCCATAGATGGTCAATATTTTCTTCTTTCTCTCCGCATAGTCTGTATTTCCTTTCTTGTTCTTCTCCTCACTTCTCCTTTCGTCTCTCCTCGTTTCCGCATCTGAACCTCGCTATTAAATTGATGATTTTCCCTCCCTTCCCTTCCTATTATTAGCTCCCAGTCCCTGCTGTTTCTCCGAGAATTCTAAACTTGGAATTTCTTTGTCCCTTTTAATAAGTTCTTCTTCCATCATTTCCCCCATTTCTCTCCTCCTTTCAACCTCTGCCCATCCGTATCCGTTTCTTTCATAATATTTTTGTTCCCACCATTTTCCTTGTTCATCCCCATTTACTATCCTCTTTATCTCCCTTCCTCCTTATCATTTCCATTTTTATCTCCTCCTCTAATATGCAATTTGGTGTCCTTTCCTTTAGTTCCAGTACTCAGGTACTTAATTCCCCCTTTTTTTTCATATACATATCTATTGATGATGTCAAATATTGTGCGAATATCTAGAGAATGGATTGTCGATGAGGGTACTCACAAAAGACTATCGGAACACTTTGCCAAAATAAAAAACGAATATCACGTGAACGGAGTGTCGGAGGTGGGTACTCACAAAGACAAAATAGAACGTCTGGACAAAACATATCTAATGGTAAAGTTAAAACTGTAAATGAGACCCGTGTCTCATCAGTCATGCGTTTCTCTACTCTTTTCTTCCACCACTTCCATTCTACCTGCACCACCCCCCCCCCACCCCAATTCCATTACCTTCGATTTTTCGACATTTAACAACTTTTTTGTATTCCCAAAATTAAGGAAAATAAGTGGGGGTCAAAATATATTTACTGAGCAACCCTGTATAATATTTTTTCACAAATTTTGAAATATGCTAGCAATTTGTACAATTTTCTAGAATTTTTTTGGATATTTTAGAATTTTTTTTAGAACTTTCTAAAATTTTTTCCCGAACGCACATGAACACACAATTATTATCTTATATAATTTTTAGAAGTATTTAAAATATTGCGGATTTTTTAGAATTTCTTTTAAAATTCTAGTGTACACAAATTCGATTTTGATTTTTATTATCAAATTTTGAGTGTTGAGATCTCAAGTTCTTGGGCGGATGAAATTCGTTCAATTAACGATTTTTTTTAAATTACATAGGCATTTAGCTAAACGAGTTTACATTTTTTTGTTATTCGTAACAATCTCTTTCAGATCTAAACGCGAGGAGGAGTTCAATACATTCTCCAAGCGGGAGTTCGCGAGTAAACCAAAGTCAAAGGCTGTTTGTGTATTGTCAGCATAATCCACCCACAAATATTTGGGCTAATGTCTTAGACGTAGATTTGTTTTCGAAACGACCCGAACGGATTGACAGAAAGGTAAGCACAAAAATACTGGACGCCAAAATAAATATGCACAGAACGTATTGGACACCAAAAAAGTAGATGGATCAGTTTGGTCGTTTTCCTAGCGAGATTGGTGTATAAAAAATGCACATCCCGAAGACGAAGGATTCGGTCTTTTTGATACGAAGTTTAGGCTATTAGGATGTATTGACGAATAAGAGAAAAGAAATTGTCATCATTTGTCGAAATTCGTTAATTATATTTTGGTCAGGAGACTTGGATGGCGTCCAACTTGTTATAAATACCCTGAATACTATTTGCAATCATTATTTTTTCTTGTTGCACTTCGAGCCAGCGTCGAGATGAGGCAATTTATCAAAAAAGGGCCTCTCGAAAAATCGAGTACCGGCTGCCAAATAAACTTGACCCGCATCTTAAAAGAGTGCAGCTGGCCAGTCGCCACCTCAATATTTGTTCATTTGATCAACAATGATTTCGATAATTGATGCCTTCCTCGAGATCCGTTTACACCTACAGTACGGGCGTGGGCGCGATTTTCTTTGAACAATCGCCCTCCATTTACACAAAGTCAATCAAGCTGACGTCCACTTGACAGCTGTTTCTTTGACGCCCCGATTGTTGGGGCGAAGAAAAAAAAAGACGCTAAGGTAAATATGTGTAATGGACATAATTTATAAATAAATGTTACAACATTACTGTCAATTCAGGGCTATTTTATTGATCATCGTGCCAAATTGCATACCATAATTGTGCCAATTTACAATTTTACAGCATTTTTTTTATTACCTAAATACTCTGGCCGAGCCAGAGTTTTGTTCGTTACCTTGGAGGAACTATTTTTGGAATTTTATATAGATTTGTATCCATTTTTATGCGTTAGCTCCGTAGTGAATCAAAACGATTGCTACGTCAGAGAATTTCGCTCCATATCACTAGTGACCTTGATACGTAGAAAATTGTGTCATTTCACATGATGACGTGTATCATCAATCGAATGTTAACCACGTTATCAGCCCAGATAAAACTTGTTTGTGAATGTTCTCGAATGACTCGTATCAGCTAATCGATTGAAGTATCATTTGGAAAACCATTAAAGATCATTGCAGTTTCCGGGCAGTCGGGCAGGAGCAACAGTGACTTCTTTTTAAAATGTGTCTGTCACTCGTTGTGTGGGTACAAAACGATGCCGAGCGACCCGAAGACGAGGGAATGTCCTCAAATTCATCTCCCTAAGTCCTCAGACGAACAAATTCTTTTTGCTTCTTTAGTAAAAAATTTAAAAAAACACTTTTCGTTGAAACTTTTGTTCATGTTGTTCATATTTCTCAATCAAAACACTTTTACAATTATATTTTTGGATTCTTCGAGGGACTTCTAGTTCAGGTTCTGTATAATATATGATAAAAACCAGTGGATGTCATTAAAAAAAGCCGCCCTTGGCCATGCAGAAGTACGCCACTGACCACAAATTTAAAATACGTAGATTTTTAGCAAGCCTTTTATTTTTGAATACTACAAAAAGCTTCTTTAAAAACGCTATTTGGAAGATATAAGTGTTCTAGACAATTCACCCTGTATAATAAGCCTTAATCATAATTATTGCTAATTATATTATGCAATTCAAAAAAAATCTACGAAACCGATACTCTCCGATTGGGTTACTCCCCCTGAATTTCACACATGTCAGAATATGATTGCTGGCCTGTGGAATGCGATGAAGATCGGAACCCTGGAAGAAACACTAAAATGGCTGGTAGATACTTTTTTACTTTCACATGTTCAGTATGTATATGTATACATTTGTCAACAAAACACGAGACAATTCCAAACTGCTAACGACCTCCAAAGTCCAAACATCTTGAATTATTTCATTTTGGCGGTGATTATATGGCCTTGATTTTAAAGTAGGTGGTACTAACAATGAAATATCAGGATTCCCACCAAACGATAAAAAATCGTCTATTTTTATGGACCTCGGGTATTAAAATCTAAAACACTCCACAAAACAACGTAATTACAAGTCAGTTTCTTAGCTCAAACGAAATCGAATTTTGAAGAAATATCTGAAAATACAGGCCTCTTCCACTTTCACATAATTTTTTGAAGTCCTTTATCGAAAAAAAATTTTTTTATTGACCTTCGCCAATGTAAGTAATAATATTTTTTAATTTCAAATGCCCCCCCCCCCCCCTTGAAACAAATTATAACCCTCGATAGTCGAAACTACAACATTTCCGCGGATACCAAAAAAGAATTCGAATTTTGAAGGAATTTTATAGAATCTTGTAGAATTTCTTTATAATCCTTAAAATTTGTTGGAATTTTTTTTAGAATTTTAGTGTACACGGCATTTGAAGTGGTTTACCACGAAGGACAATGACTGCAAATTTTGGTGTGCACTACTAGCATTTTGTAGAATTTTCAGAGAATTTTACAGAATTTTTTAGAATACCTACTTAGAAGTTTTTGGAATTTTACAATACACAACATTTGAGGTGGTTTACCACAAGGGAAAATCACTGTAAAATTTTGGTGTACATTACTAGCATTTTGTAAAATTTTATAGGAATTTTTTAGAATATTCTAGATTCTGGAATATTTTTACAATACTCACGGTCAAATTTAGCAGAAAAAAGGCGAAATCGTTGAAGTTAAAGGTACAAGGTTAGCTCAAATGTTACACAAAAAAATAAGTACTTCTTAAGTACTTATTTTTAGTTTTTTTTTTTCAAACCACACAATTACTATTTTAAACAATTTTTATATTTGTCTAGAATTTTTTTGAATTTCTTTTAGAATGTTAGTGTACTAGCAGTAGCAGTAGAATTTTGTAGGAATTTTTAAGAATGTTCTAGAATTTTTTTAGAATAGTCAGAATTGTTTAGAACTTCTTTTAGAATTTTAGTGTACCCAAAATTTGAAGTGGTTTGCCCCTCGCTTTCAACATTGACAGTGACGGTGGAAAAGGTTTTCTGAAAAAAAATTTCGAAAAACGGTCAAATTTACAAAAAAAATGGCGAAATCGTTGAAGTTAAGAGTATCATGTTGAATAAAAATAATTTTTTTCCATTTCTTCAATAAAATATGGAGCATTCCAAATTCAAAAAACCTAAGTTTGATACGCCACTGGTGACCAGAACATTTCTTCGATATGTTTTGCGGGAATGCAGAAATGGGAGCGGGAGGGACGCGGGATAGTATTATTATTATTTTATTAAAACGTTGTGTCTACTACAAATAAAACAACGAGGGGTTGAACCGAACATAAAATTTTTTTTTCCTAATGTACAGCGGGATATGCAAGTATGCATACCGATGCGGCGGTTCGCATGTATATCACGCGTCCGTCGCGCTCCCGCATTCTCGCGTCGGTTTGAGCGTACCTTTATGGTAAAGAGGGGACGAGGGGTCTTAGATGCCACACCCTGTATAAGTATATTGTGCCTTTTCAAATGGATGAAATATATTTTTTGAAGTTCCTTGAACACCTTTAGCGTATTTTCCAATATATGTTGGCGAGTATGTTGGAAGGCGCTATTATGGCTACTTTCTCCGTCCGTCCGAAGCCTTAACTACTGTTTTCAAAATATTTAATTCGACGCCAACTAAGCAAAAATTTTTGAAACCATACCTAATAGCAACTTTGGGTATAAGAGGAAGTGCCACCAATTTAAAAATATTTTAGATGAATTGCTCTTGTCAAATTTTCAAAAAATTCCGTTGTCTGACATAAGTAACGATACCAAACCTAATTTTTCAAAATTTTCATCTGTAATTTTTTGCACAAAAACGAAAAAAATGTACAATTGAAAACTTCCTAAAAAATTCATACTACCAGTTGATGCATTGCGGGGGCCAGAGCCCCGATAGCCCCCTCACCCCGGCTATACTGTTGAGCATGCGCGACCATTTTAGACTAATCAAACACAAGCTATAACCCATATACTTCTTGGCGACCAATAGATTTTTTGAGACTGAATTCCCCTCACATATTTTCATACCCATACCAAAAAATGTAAATGTTTGTTTTTAGTTGGTTTGTTTTAGTTTTTATTTAAATGTAGAACTGTCATAATAATATAGTGGTACATCGTTTAAAAACATTCGTTCCTAGAATAATTTTAATCCCAGAAATTAATGAATCAAGAAATTAAAAAATTACAATATTCAATTATTTAATGTCCGAAGTCTCACAATAAAGGTTTTTTGGGTTATTTTTCACACTAATGGCAAACATGGGTCTTATGTGCGCTACTGAAATATTTTAAAAATTATTCCTGAAAGAGATTTTTTAAAAACACAAAAATACTGACTTTGTATTGGTTTCAGTTACCTTGCCATAGAAATAAAAAAATACAGATAATGTCAACGCACTTTCATTTATATCCCTTACTTATTCCTCCTTAAGAGATCATACCTACTGAATTTGTGATGTGTGATTATCACTGTTTTTCATTTTCACATGGCTAGTAGGGACCAAAATTTGAAAAATTGTACTTAAACAATCACAATCATGCATGCAGAATCAAAAACAATTGCTCAAGATGTTCATATTTCAAAAAGCACTGATTTTTCTCGCAACCAATATATTTATTTACAATATTCACTGCTTGTAATGACACATCTTTTTCTTAATTAAAGAGAGGTATGAAAATAATCACCACTTAAAATTGTCATATACCAATTGTACCTATCTAACATGGATTTAGTGGAACTGTCAATTAAATACAGTTACTGTTCCAAAAATTCCCATGGCACGAATTTCACTTTGAACCAATTCAACTCTCTATTCATCAGCTCGTTAAAGGGGCGGCAAGCTTGACAGTATCAGAGGAAAAACATTGATTATGCAATCTCGCACCTATTTAACTAATATCCGTGGACGGTCATAGTCCTCGGTGTACCTTGCTTCTTATAACCTACGAAATGATTCGGTACTTACCATTAGGTCCGTATTTCTCCTGATTCCTTTTGACTTGATCTAACGTTAATCCTCTTTCTGGGTCTACGGAAAAATATTTGACTACCTCGTCCACGCTTTTCATGTGGCCATCCTCCATGGTGTCGGGTTTGTGTTCTAAAAAATTTAACAGCCGATTAACGGGGTGGCTCGTAGAGGGACTGGTAAAGTGTGATTGTGGGGATAAGTCTTCGAGGGATTAACCTCAAATTTGACTGACGTGGTCAAGATTTCGCAATTTAACAGCGTGTCGCGCTAAGAACTCACCGTTCTATAAAACAGCATAAATCCTAACAGAGTTTGTGATAAATTAGGTAAATATTTGACTAAAAGCTTCACGTGGGTTCAACAACTACGAGATGACAGTAAGTTTCTCACTGAAAACACTCGCACTGGACATTATATAAAATAAGGAATACTCGAAAATATCACTTTTTGGCACAAACGCACTAATTTTCAACAAAAACTGTGAGTAAACGTGGCGTCTTTTGTATAAGAAAAAGTGGTGTGATATAACCTAAATTTTTGTTATTTCTGTGAAATGAAACAAAAGCAAAACGTGTGAGTACTAACACCACGCAACTGTAGAACTGACAGTACTACTGTGAAGTTGACGTTTAGGAAACAATTGAACGTTATAGCATGTGGATGCCTGTGATTGGACAGCTTTGATCATGTGACGGTGCGTCGCGAGCGCGCAAATTTTCGAATTTGTACGCGCGGCGCTGCAATTTCTCTTTTGCGACAGAAGGATATTTCGCTTTACATAACTTTAAAACTTTATTTTGAGAACATACGACGTCAAACGGCGTACAACTGACTGACGCAGCCTTCCCTGTTCGGGCGCCTTGCCAGCGCGCCAGCGGACGCTTTTAGCACGACGCGACTTTCATAATTATTTTGGCAAGGGCTCGTTGGACGAGCCAATAAGCAAAGTCGACGAGAAAATCCGCACTTAGATAGTATTTTGGCTCATATAACAAAAAAAGAACGTCATTCTGAACGCAATCAGCTGTTATGTAATTGCGCGCGAAAAACCACCCCAAAAACATACTTTCCCAGTCCGTTACTTAAGCAAATAATAATCCGTGTAATATCCAAAGGGTACTTCTTCGATCTTGATTTAGGCTCACTTCACTGATTCACTTTCAACTTACCCCTACACAAACAAAAATGTGGTCCCTAGTGACACTACTCGTCGGCGATCACTATAAAACGATTAGCTAAACGGTCACAAGTGCCCTTTTAGCACCCCATGCGAGAAGTTCACTCTAATAGTTGTTAAACAGACGGCTGACCAAATGCAAATGTTGAGGTTTTTATAATCTCGGTGCTACTACTACCTGTCGCAAATGGGATACACGATTCTGGCAGGACGCCAAAACCCGGGATTTTCCTCACTCTTTTGCTTTAACAGTACTGTAGATGTAATTTTTAAATTGTCCAAAGCTCCCCGATTAAAAAAGGCGCACTTTTTTCGTGCATTTTTATACCCCCAAAACTGTATTCCCTAAAATACTTTTCGTGTAAGATTTTTTTTTGGTGCATTTCACAGGACGTCTGGCTAGTGAAAATAACGAGCGCGCGTTTTCCTCCAGTTTGCAATTGCGTGAAACGTACAATCAACTTGTTTTAATCACCTCCAACTTGTCAACGGGTGATTTATATAAATGTGGTTCAAAAATTTGGCCCCATCGTACTCCGCATTGTTTCATCTTGTTTATAATTTTGGCAACGAGTAAAAGCTTTGCATATTTATTTTAAGTGTGCCCTACTTGTGGGCTTATAAGTATCTTTGACAGCTTTTGATTGATGCAGTTATTAAACAATTACGTCTTTTTTTATTAATTTATAACAATAGATGGCACAATTACAACATATTGTAAAAACGTTTGTTTTATCGGGGATGTAGCTCAGTGGTAGAGCGTTCGCTTTGCATGTGAAAGGCCCCGGGTTCGATCCCCGGCATCTCCAGTTTTTTACTATTTAATCCCGTTTGATTTAATTATTAACATATTTTTAGCGCATTTTTGCAAATTTATTTGTAAAAAGTAGCTTTTAATCTCACTTTGGCTGGCTGGCTGGCTGGCTGCAAATGTGGGCGCGTAGAAGAACTCTTGTAGAAAGGCAACGGGTGTACGTGTATCTACAAGGCCGTGAAATTTGTCAACCTGAGAGACATGGCTACATGATGTGGGGTTGGCGACATCTGGGCGTCATCCTCGAGCGTAGTATACTAACGTGAAGGTTTTTCAGTTTTTTCCTATCTTCTACTACAGTTTTGGTCCGATTCTTTTCAAATTGATGTCGTCGGAAAGATGTTGTAAACGCGCACAACTCCTGCATGGCGGAATTTTGTTTTTTGTCCTAGCGGCGAAATTAACGACCTTTTGCGAGGCGCGCTCGCGTCTTCGAGAAGTAGTCAACTTCGGACGCCTTTTACCTTCCGTTGCGAACTCACACGGTTTAACGTTTCGTAAATCTCGAATCGCTGTCTCTGTTTCTCGTGTCGCCAATAGAAGCGAATTGCGGGTGAACTGGTCGTCGGAAGTGGCTACCGTCAAAGGGAATGTGGTAGCCCCCGACACGATTTTAACTTTAAAATTAAAAGCGAATTGCGGGTGCACGTGGAAAGTGGGGAACGGTTGTAGTAGTCTTCGACAAGATCTGTTATTGATGGTTGAGTCGAAAGTGGCTAATAGAATACTGATCTGCCACACAAAAATGCGCTGAAGTCCCTTCGATCTCACAGGAGGACTTTGATCATTTTTTGCATATTCTTGATTAAAAGACTGGGAAAAGTGAAAGGACGTACCTAATATGTATAGCTTGCGTGCTTCTTCATAGCCGACCACCAAAAATTGAGTTTTCCCTCACCAAGGAGGATTATCTGCATGGCACAATAGACTACAGTCTAGTGATCTTGGGGGGGGGGGGGGGGGGGCGAATCACTCCAGTCATAGTAGACACAAAGGTGGCCTCACATTGTTTTTGGACAAGGTGACCAGATATGCTGCCTCAAATAACAGGACGTGCCGCGAAAAAAAATGGGGGGGGGGGATTAAATGAACACCAATACCTTTTTTTTTCAATTACAATCCACTTTTTTGTACTCCTGGAACGAGGGCCAGTCTGTGCTAGAGTTTTAGATTGTATTTGGAGGTGCAGGAGGTATACACATTATACCATCCTATTATCCTAATAAATTCAAAATTATTCTTTGTAGCCTTGTATATTTATACGTTTGTAGTTTTCCCGTGGATTTTTGTGTATATTCTGTGGTACGCAATGTGGGATGGGAACCACAGTCCAGCAGTGGCACAAGTACAGAAAAGGGGGGTAAACATTTATTATTCTACAAAATTAAAAAATTCTATATTTACATTTCCAATAATAAACGAAACGTGAATTAAAATTAGAATAACAACAAGTGCTCTACTCATATAGAAAAGGTGTAAACTAAGTTAATTAATTACATTTTAAGTCCCTGATCTTTAAAATGTGTGAAGTGACTTTAAAAAACTTTAACGAAATTCTTCCAGAATTAGAAAATCTATTAAAAAGTGCAAAATTAATTGCAATAGATACAGAATTCAGTTGCCTAACAGCTTCTAGTAATTTAGAAAATAGGTAAGTTAATTCTAACCTACAAGGCAGTGGCGTAACAATACAATTCTGGCATTTATACTGATATGCTCGTCGGCCATATTGCCATTTTTACGGTGTTTTAAATGCAAAACGCTAATGAAAATATTGTCTAGAAATTAATTTTTATAAAGATGTATTTCATTTTCATTATATTCTTGTTAAGGTTTTAAAAAAATTGTGCTATATTCATAATTGGCCCCAATATGGCGGACGATAGTTATTTGACTTCCTTTTGCAAAAAATATTTTTGTACCTCATTAAGTATAAGATCTTTGGAAAATGATTATGCCAATTCAATCAAATTCTTCAATAGTTCTTTTGGAATTCATGAAAGGGGCGGGGGTGTGTGTAGCCTTAGTGTTAGTTTAGGGATTTGGAGTACCTATAATCTTCTTTATAACGAAAACCTTATGGTTTTTTTAGTCTGTTCGATTCAGCACAAGACAGATATTCCAAATTACGGACGACCGTTCAGCAAATAATTCCGTTTCAATTCGGATTGACGGCGTACACTTTCGATCCCGATTCCAACACGTACAAAGGCCACCCGTACACCTTCTACACATTTCCCAGAACTTCCGTAATTGCCAACATAGCGTTCGTGTCGCAGGCCGCCTCCTTTCAATTTCTCTCGTTGCATAACTTCGATTTTAACAAGGTAAGATCAAAAATTGGAAAACTCTGAACTTACATTGTGCCTATTTCAGTTGGTATATGAGGGTATTCCGTACTTAAACCGTGTACAAGAGGAGGAAGTAGCGAGGGAGGCGGACAGTTTTTGCATCGGCAGCAATTCGGAGTCCATGGTCTTGGAGGATCTCCTAGATGAGTGTTGTCAAAGTGTAGAAAATTGGTTGAACAATGATAAAGATACTGAAGAATTGATTTTGAAATATTTAGAATCGTTTAAATATAATTATGACTTAAAATACTTTTGTCATCGGGAATTGAGAAGTCGGTTTAGAGGCTTATGGACCTTTGAGGACGATGAGGGCTTTAAAGTGCAGCGAGTCTCGGAAGAAAAGTGTCTTGAGTTGATTAAAAATGACAAACTGCATGGAGAACTATTGTCTAATCTATTGGGGTTTACCAGAGTGTTTCGTTTGTTGGTATTGTCAAAGAAACCAATTATCGGACATAATTTATTTTTTGATTTAATGTTGCTTATCCATCATTTTGAGACACCTTTACCGAAATCTTACTTGTTGTTTAAACGAACGGTCCATTCACTGTTCCCAAAAATTTTCGATACTAAGTACATAACGTTTGAAGTGTACAGAAACATACTGAACGATAAACAAAAATTAAAGACGGGTTTGGCAAGTGTCTATTTGTATTTCAAAGATGGGCCCGGTCGCCACTTAGCGCCGCAATCTCCCTTCATCCAGCTACAAGGTTGCAATAGCGGTACCTTTCATAACGCCGGTTGGGACTCGTTTTGTACGGGTTACATTTTTATACGTTTGGCTCACGTGTGCGCCGCCCAAAAATCTCAGGTGAGACGGAAATTGTTCATGTGCAACGAGTTACTGCAGGCCGTTAGTCAGTTTGAAAATAGAGTTTATATCGCTCGAGGACATTTGTCGTTTATTGTAAGTTAGAGCGGACTTGATCAACATTTGGGACTATAGTCAATTTTAGCAACTTGACGGCGAGGACCCCGAGTCGAGAAGACCGCCGAGATTGATCGTGCAAGGACTTACACGGCGACCTGTCGATATTAACAAGGTAAGGAAAAGGCATTTTTAGTAGTTCCAATTTAAACTGCAAAATTCTGACTTACCATGCAATTTTATAATTTATATTGGTAGACATAAAGTATGATTGTGGTAGTCAGTGTCCGTGTAAAAGATAAAAAATTGTCGCATTGATTTTTGAGCTTCTGGGCATCATGCCTGCTTGGTTGGAAACTAATTTTTGACATAATTTTAGCTTAGAATAGCAAGGGTGTCTTTGAAATTTTCAAAAAAAAATTTTGCCATACCAGTAAGGTGTTCTTTTGGGACGAGATGCGCACGAATGTTATTAAGAAAAGTTTTCAGGATGAAAAACTGAGTACACGTGCAAAATTTGCAGGGTTCGCAAATGGTCTCTTTCTTAGACATTGGTCTCTTTTTTCAATGCTGGTCTCTAAAAGTCTCTATTTTTCATATTTGGTCTCTAAAGTCTCTAAATTTTGCATGTTAAAAAAGTATAATTCATAATTGATAAACCGCAGAAATTTTACATTTTTAGCGCATTTTTTAAGAATTAAAAAAAATGCGTTTGGTCCGTCCGGACCCACTTCTGCCGTTTCGAACTACTTCTAGGAGAATGGTAGGTAGTCCTGGAATTCTTTGCCGTAGGTAGCCTATACTTTGAAGGTGTGCCAGACGGCCACCAAATTTCGCTGTCTAAAAGGGCCCCGCCCCCCACACGAATTATTTCCTGAGATGCTGTTTTTGAAAGTAAAACGTACATAACTTTTACATACGACAACCAATTGGTCTCAACGAATCAACCGTTTTCTACCAACTACTGCTCTTCTTTCTGTCCTCTTATCAAAGTAGGGTGTGGAGGGGCAGGGGGGGGAATAGTTTTATCCTTCATGGTACTCTAATGAAAGGTCTCAACGAAAGGACTTAATTTTTACCAACCATAGCCCTCCTCCTCGACCTCTTATCGCGATCGGGTATATTCCCTTATACCTCGAGAACGGATTGTCGGAAGAGGGTACTCACAAAGGGCCATTGGGACGTCTGCAAGGAATATATCCATTGGTGAAGTCAAGAAAAAGCTATTTGGGTTAAAAAATGCGTTTTATCCTCACAAGAGTTGTGCACAATTTATAGTTGTTTAGATATATTGCCGTCTATGTCTCATCTATTACAAAATAAATATTTTTTGCTTAATTTTGTATGGAAATTGGCTCTCGAAGGTCTCTAAATGGTCTCTATTTTTAAATATGTAATTAGAGACCAAGTCTCTATTTTTTTGCTAAAATCAGTTGCGAACCCTGAATTTGTCATAGGCCTATTTTGATTTTTTAACTGGATTTTTTAGGAAATCAAAAAAATGACTCATAAAATGATACTGAAAAAAGCCCCCTTAGTTGCAGTAGCAGTTGAGACTGCAGTGTATCTCAGCTGTTTTTAAAGATAGCGACTTGCGGTTTTCGCGACCCTGTACCACTATTTTGTGAAACTTTTAATACCATCTTACCACAAAATCTAGCTATGTTTATTTCTGAGGCAGTTTTCGTTTTCACCCTGTATCTCAGAAACAAACGTAGCTAGACTTATTCTGTTTGTGGTCTAAAAGTTTCACAAAAAAGTGGCACAGGGTCGCAAAGACAGCACGTGTCTATCTTTAAAAACCGCTGAGATGCAGTCTCAATCAGAATAGGGCCCACTGAACAGCACATTTAACACTTTGGATCTATATTATATTTGCCACATTTTATTCGAAATTTGCCACATTCGCCCAAATTTTGCTACATTTACCAATTTTGCTCCATTTTTTAATTATTTTTCTCATCAAAATTGTTGTTTAAATAGCAACTGCAGTCAATATAGTTCATTAAAAAACCACCATAAATGGTAAGCTATAAATGTGCATGGAATTGCTATAAACTAAATGGTATGTGGCACACATAAGTGGCTTATGGTGAAGTTCAACTGTCAATTTTTGTCTCAGACAAAAAGCGAGGCAAAAAGATAACAATGTATTACTGCGTTTCGAAAATATGGACAGGGTAATTCTAATGTAACTATAGACGTACCATTATTCTTTCCAAATAAAATTTTTGGTATATCACCTACAGACTAAATCAATAAAGAACTCTCTAGGTTACATCCCTGCTGAGCAGCTGTGGATTTGTGGAGGTAAAGCCATATTCATCAAATGGTCAGCGTGCAATAGTAGCCGTGGATAATTTTGGCAGGTAAGTGTCTATTCTTTATCTGGTTCAGTAGTTACGTTTTTTTTTAAGTTAGCTAAACAAACTTGTATTGTATATCTATTTATACCACCCCTCCCTTGATAGTTACACTACCAGACTGTGAAGTCCTTCTTAATTAAATTTCTTTAGGCAAGACTATTAAGCACCTGCTACTTATTAATAACATGCCAAGTTGGCAATAACAAAACTTTTATCTGTTATTTTCCACCTAATAATAGTATGAACATATTGCAACTGGTATTTTAAATCTACAACCGATGCATTTAATCTTCTTCTATTATAATTTATTGTGGCATTTTGTTTAGCGCTCGCAGGATTCTAAGAAAGTTTCAGTCTCACCCGGATTTTGTAATACAGCAATACAGTTTTTTGAGGCATTCGCCTGTGGCGAGCGCGTTCTTTTGGTAAGCACTTCTGTGTAAATATACGCTATCTATAGCCGGTTTTGTTGCAGGAGTGGGCTGATCCTGTCTGGATCGTTTTTGGGATGGTATGGGTATTTAAAAACACGCTAGCTGGAGGGATAATTGTTTATTTTAAGTAATTGAGGATGAATATATTATAAAGCTATTAATTTTGAACGTTTTTGTATTTTTTTAAATTTTATTCATGCACTTCAAATGCTTTTTCTTGCTTTGGTGGTAACCTAAACGAAACTTCACCAAATAATTTTTCTGTATTTTGACCTCAGTACGCAGCAAAGCACAACGCGTGATTACAACTTACTATACAGTGCGTTTGAGATAAGAGGGCCATCTCAATATCTCTCTTATTTGGCGAGATGCGAAAAATTGGTCAAATATAATTTGACATTTGAAGCTTCCTGTGTAACCGTGCATCGAGGCACGTCGGTTGTTTAGGTTGCAAAGTTTACCTATTAGGCGGTCATTACTTTTGTCAATGACCGTACCTACATGTATGTGTTTGGTTGTTAGGGTCCTCAATTTTTGTATCGATGGAAAAATCAAATAACCAGCCCTTAATGATTTCGAATGGTAATGTGTTGCTATGAAAGATATTGAAAATGTCCTGTTGCCTTTTGCCATGTTAAATTACATTTCTTTAATTTGTGCAAGACTGTGAAGCTATTGGGTCGCTTCTATTCCTAGCTGTAGCTTCAAGACCGGACGTTTGTTTGGCCGTTGGATTTCTTTCAAGAAGGGTGGATTTTCCTAGCTAGCGTAAAGGAATGGACAATGGTAAACTGACTCTTGGAGTACATTGAAGCACCCTTGGGGGGCTAAGAAACAAGGAAATCAACAATAATCAAAGCGCCAAATTTGAATTGAGAATCTGCCTTCAGTTGAACAAGTTGCTGACTTCTTTATTTATTTAACCACAGATGTCATTAGTTTCTCACATTTTATCCAAAGCGCATTGTATAAATTGCAAAGGCCTCATCAGTACATAGGTACACCAGGAGTTTTAAAATATCTCAGCCAGTGTTCAATAGAATAAAATAGGGCGCTATTTTCTGCCTAATGGCACATATACTACACCTGTTAATATTTATTGAGTACTTCTAACGTGCACTTACTTTAAATTATCGCCAGTTTGCTGTGTCACAATGGGCCAGATTTACACACAATTTTCACCGCAATTTTCTTAAATTAGGTGTCAAATAATGCCTACCCGCTCACTAATGTTTTGGCACGCATTAGATGAACGAAAATACGGACTGCTCATTATCTTTAACGCCTTTGTCAATCTAAACCGGGTAGGTATAAATAAGAGCATCTTCATTAGTATTATTTCATTATCATCCAGACATCCAAAATTAATTTATGTTTTTAATGAACGCATTGTGATTTCTTCGCCAAAGCGATCATTGCCAAATATCTTACACTAATAAATTAAAAGTAACACGAAGTAGCCCTTGAATCTTTTTTTGCAAAGCACAATTTCTAATTATTGTCAAATATAGAGCGCCGGATTTGAAACGCAGGTCTTGTATTTTTGGATCGGTAATTATTCAACTTGACTATTTATAATTTTGAACAATTAAATTCAGTTTTATTCTCTTGACCAAAAAAAACGTAGGATGATGGCAAATATTACCATTGTTTCACAATAGTCTAATTTTATCCAATACCCTGGCATTTGTGGATAAGAGTAAATTCGTAACAGTTTTCGCGTGACCTTGACAATTTTGTTCGTATTTTTATATTTATAGGCACGTGCACCTGAAATGTATTTTATTTATACTATACCTCATTTCATTTTTTTCCCGCAGAAGAGGACATTCCCTTACTAATAAAAATAGGTAAACAGAACATGCTGCCAATAGTGTTTCCTCGTTGTCATTTTATTCATAAAAATGATATAATTGTGTGTAATGTGTTAGTCGATTATACCGGTGTTAAAAATATTAAAAGGAGTGTTAATGTTAGAAAATGACTGATTATCGGGACTTTTCGTGGGCACCCAGCCTTCTCTAAATACTTTTAAAAAGCTCATCAGTAGAGGGTCAAGTTATTTTTAATTTATAGAATAACAGCCCACAGACAGCTGAAAATTGGCATTTGTGTATCATTAAAATGTTGATGGTGATCTTTGATGATTACCATACTGCTTGCCTGCAGTTTTTGTATTAGTCATGAAACGTTTAAAGACCCAGGATTAACTTTTAAAATAGTACAATTGGTACTCAATATTTTCTGTTCCGTGTTCTGATCTTGACTGCTTTCTAGCAAATATTTCACTTGGCATTCTTTTACTTAAAATAGGCCCTGGGCTCTGCAAATTATAAATAATCTAATTAAGTTATTATTAAATCGGCAAATAATTTGCCTACCAATTACCAAACCATTACACTAAAAGCCAAAAATCATCCCTGTCGCACAGACACATTCGTCATAATTTGAAGTGTTTTCTGCTACTACAAGTAACATGAATACCTACTATCTCTACTTACAAAGTACTACAGGCGACACTTTTCCATTAATTTAATCTTTGATGCACATTATACAAGTTCTTACCAAATTAACTGTGATTCGATTGTTGACTATTTCGATTTTGATTTAAATAGAAAGCGTTGTTAAATATAATTTCGCTTTGGTTGTTTTCAATTAATAAAATATACAACATAGTATCTCTTACTTACACAAAAATCGTTTTCTGCCAAAACTCACTGGCATCTGATGTAATTTAATTTTAAACTTTGGAGGTTTCTTACTGGAATGGTCATAACCGACTTAAGGCAATACCAGAGACTCCCTATTTTTAGTGATCAGAAACCGAAATTTGTAGCAAGTGGTAAATCATCTTTCTTGTGCAGGAACTTACATACTATTATTACACAACCGGATATAGTGATGCAATTTTCTGTCATCAAATTAAGCAGTACATTAATTATATGCAAGGAATAATAAAAAAAAGCTGTTTGCATGTGTCACTATATTAAATATTTTGTTAAATTCTGAGAAGTACCTGGCTACGTTTCAAGTCGTAAAATTCATCAAGAATAGCTAATTTCGCTCGATTAAAAACGCTTAATTCAAATTTTCGAAGGACCACCACAGTGGTGAGTCTTTAAAATTTATTGTATTAACTCAATTCCACATTCAAAACACTGTAACATGTTGCCTCCCTACTACTACTATTGTAAATCAATTCAAAAATTGTGTAAATATGTATGAACTATTTAGGAACTTTTGATCACACATCAGTTTCAGTCACTTGCAAAGCAGGTATTCGTGGAGCGTTTATAATCTGCAAATGAAGCTGATGGTATTACATTTTCTGCTCTTTCTTGAACTCTTTGCAATATGTGGGTGGTAACATACCCCTACGGTTAGGCAACACATCTCACACCTGAAAGAATGGCAGTATCAGAAAAAAAGTACCAAACGCTTTGTGCATACAACAACCATAAAGTCTTCGACTTTGATTAGACTCGTTTATAGTAGATTCAGGACTAGTCCATGAAACGCATTAGGCAGATCGAAGGCAACCAGGTTGCAGGTGAACTTGCGAGAGCGGCAAGCGCGAAAGTATGGACCCAAACCGGCCTGTGGGATTACATATGACACAGTGAAAAAGAAGATTTATGCAAAACTTGCGAAAGACACTGGTAGAAAATTCCAGGACAGAATCATTCCAAGATCTTTCTGGCACCCCCAACCGAGAATGAGCATCGTCCATCTTAAAGCTAAGTAAGATGAAGATCAAACTTGCGACAGAAATGGTCACAGGCGGAACACCTGCACATTAATGAGACTGACTGACAGCCCATTGTGCAGGGGTTGTGATGAGGAAGAGGTGTTTGTTATACTGTAGAGGTGGTTATGCTTTTATAATTTTTTATTAAGTATTTATTAATGCATTCATGTAAAAAGTGTACTATCAATGTATCGCCTGTACGATTCGACTACCGCAAAGGAAGTACCGTGCATCAGTTTTCTACGTCTCTTAACTTTAATAGCATCTCTAAGGCGATGAATAAAGTACTCTCTTGTATGCCTGAATGGCCATTATGGGGTAGGTCACCCTTGTCCCCTTACCAGCGTCGCCACTGCTTTTAGTTCAAATGTATTGTTATGACATTTGTTGAGCCGATTCAATCATAACCCCAAAATTACCAACCCCATTTCTCAAATAAATTTCCGAAAATAAAGCTTTAATGTGCTTCCTTACAACCACAAACTAAAACGATGCAGTCTGTTTTAGCCACCTACACCGATCAAAGTGACTTACCACCCGAACTATGTGCAAAACCCCTTTCGTTAGTAGGCATATCGGGCCTCGACACTACAAACAATGCCATTCACAAGGCGGTTTGGGAAACGTTTAACAGTAACCGCAGAATAGAAAGGTCGCCCGTGCTCTTCCGACTCATAAGTAATTCTCACGAATTTCCCATTGTTAAACCAAAAAGGAACTCGTACGAATGGTACATACCGAAGGGAATCTTGAAGAAGAATTGGATGAATAAGTACCTGAACGAGATTCCCGCGGTGATCTCTGTGTTTTACGATTTGGATTGGAATGATTCGCAGTGGAATGAGAAGATGATCGAGTGCGCGTCACGTGTGCAGTCGATTCGAGCCGCACTGGACGGTCGCAACACCAGAATAGTGGTGGTTTTAATTCAGGATACATTGCCACTACCCACTGGGGAGGATATCCTGGCGACCGAGAGAGCGGTTGCACTTTGTGCCAGTTGCGAATTAAATGCCAAGTCGTTATTCGTTCTTCCACACGGTGACCACTTGCAAGGATACGTTATACGTTTAGAAAATGCATTTTACGATCTAGCTAAGAATTTTTATCATTTAGAAGCTAAGAATGTCAAATCCCATCGAGAGCACTTAAGTAAAACGACCCATCAGTATTTATTTGTGCGGCATCAGTTTAAGATGGGTTTCTTAAACGAACTCCAGCAAGACAATCATACTGCTCACAAGTAGGTGCTGTTAACGTCACTGTTTTGTTAATCGAAATTTACAGGCATTACACGCACGCTTACAATAATTTATTAGAGATACGAGTGGTGGACACAAACGCTATGGAGATAAGAACAGTGGCCGGCTTTATCAATTATAAATTGTGCCGGCTAATGTTTGGTCTCAGTCTGCCCAGGGATGCGATATCGCAGTTCCGTTCGCATACCGACCGATTTAAGATGAGGATTGGATTTCAAGAGTTGGCGTTTGAGCATCACGCTTGGCTTTCAAAACAGTGAGAATATACAGTTCGATGATTTTTGTAAGGTTGCACTGTTTTTTCTTAGATTTAGTGTGTTTGGTGATATTTTCGATGAAGCTGTGAAGTTAGGGTTGCCGGCAGTTCAAACTCAGCATCCCGGTTTGTATTATCAGCAAGCGGCGCAGTATGCGATTGCTAGGAAGAAATCCTGTCACGAATTGTGCCAGGTAAAAAGATCCATATTTTGTTTGTACTGTTTCATGCCCGGTTTTATGCTGATGAGTAATGACACTCCAAGCAGTGATCGGAAAGATACTTTTGCAATGTATCTACTCACAGTAGTATGTATGTAAGTGTAAAAGTATACACATGTCTTATGGGAGAACAGATTAAGGCCGTTGCAAACTTACGCGCGGCGCCGCGAAGCGCCTTATGCGCTCACATTGATTTCAATAAGCCATACCGCGCATCGCTTAAGTGAGTGTTTGCTTACATAAATCAATGTGAGCGAAAAAGACGCTTCGCCGCGCCGCGCGTAAGTGTGCGACGGCCTTTACTTGACTTTTGAGAAATATTGACAAAAATTTACCATATACATAGCGCATCCAGAAACTAAGTTGTCTTATTTTTTTTTCTACACTAAAAGTATTTAACCCGGAAAATACCTTCGGCCAATAGTTTTTTATGTAGGTTTTTTTAAATGGGTCAACTTTTTTCTGGATGCGCCTCGTATATACAAATGAAAGTATTTCATTGCATAAGAAGAAATACGTCCTAATGTATTATGCCAGTGCACCTACACTAGTAAAAAAAAATGATCAGTGGAATACGGTTCGATGTTTGTTAAGAATTGTTTGCAACGATTATATTAAGGAGTTGTAGTAAGTGCCCCTTCCTTCTAATCAATGAAAGGTGGCTTATACGGAGACGTAAAAAACAATTTTTCTCTTTTCCGTCATTTTAAATCGTAATAAAACTCTCTATATAGAATTCATGCCGTCCACTTCAAGCGATATGCGAAAAAATAGACGGTCAAACGTGTCAATTACGTATGACGCGAAGGTTTCTGATGTAAAACACTTTCCGAAATTCCCACGGGAACGGTAAAAAGCAGGATTTTATGTTTTACACTCAAAAAGAAACTTCACATTTAGAACGTAGGTTTCTTTGAAGGCGTTAAGGTGTGCTCCGAGAGAGAAAACGGGAACGGAGTACGGGAAAAAATAAATTTTCCCAAGGGCGATACCACAGATATACACATTCAACAGATTGCTAACCTTATGCATGGCGTTGGGTTTCCGGTTAATGTTCGCTGTTTGGCAAATGCACTTGCCAGAACAACCAGAAAATAGAATTTTGTAGCGTGTAAGGAGGCGAGCAGGAGGATCCAAGGTCTTGATCGGCTCTAAGTTTCCGTTGACTTCTCTCTTCCAACCCCACATTTCACTGGTAGTTGGTTCCCATTTCCCAAGCCTCCTGAACTTGGTGAACAGGTGTGATATTTCGATGACCCTTTGGAAAGAGGGAGGGAAGAAAAGTTTGGGATTGGTACAAGATCGCAAAAAAATCAAAACTAGACTAAAGTAGAGGGCGCACGATATACTGCAAAAAATATCTTTTCTCCTGCTTATGTAATGGCGGCTGGTGCTGATTTTGGTTTATAAGACACTAAAATGATGCTTTTCTCTTCCCAATTACAGAGTGACCCGCATAATGCTTTTTAGAGGTGCCTTTGGAATCGCAGGGGCGACTAAATGCAAAATAACGTTTTTTGACAGATAACCTGCACGTTATGTTTGACATTTCGGATACATCACAGGGTTGAAGGGGTTGATTATTAATAGTTTTTGAGTTACAAGCAGAAAACTGAAAAAAGGGACTTTTCTCCCCTATTTTCCGACGCCAGTTCGTCCCTCGCCCTTTGGGAAGAGAATAACTGTACCAAATTTCAAAACTACACGAATTATTCGTTCTGATCGACAATTTTTAGGCTAATTTTCTTAGACTTGTAATGTCAATAATCAAAATATTCAATCTTACACTGCGATTTCCATTTTATTTATACATAATTTCTATACAATTAAATAAACAAAATAAACAAATTACGAATGCGAATATAAACATAAATTATCCATAGTCCAAACTACGTAATATGACACAAAAGGTGCGTAATTTCAAAAAATCAAATAATCCAAAAACCGTTCGGTTTAATTCATGTATATCAATTTTATTAAAATTAAGCCGCCACATGGCATTTTTCAGATATTACCAAAAATGTGTGCCTTGAGAAAATCCACTTCTTACGCACCCAAAAAATGTAATATCAACGGTGAGGTGTGGGCAGAAAAATTACTGGACCTGTTTTTGATGACAGTTATTGGGGAAAGATACCCCAATCTAATAAGATGTTTTAAAGAACTTTTTGGATGATGTTAGTTTGCAAAGTTATGTACTTCAAACAAGATTGCTGAAGTTTTATAAGTTAGAATTAATTAATCTCTTTCACAAGACACAAACTATGAATTCGAAACAAAATTTATATTCAATTGATATATCAATTTCGTACAATTAAAGAGACTTGACATTAACCGTAGTCATCCTGACCTCTATGTGACTACTGATCTAACTGAAACAAACGGTTTACTTTTCAGAATATAACCAGCTATCCCACTCCAGATCCTTTAGAAAACCTAAAAAACATAGAATTTTACGGTCAGAGATCATGGAGGCCTGGCAAACTTACAGCCGAACCACCAGATCCCCATTTGGAATCAAGAGGAATACAGGCATTGCAATTTTTAGAGACACAAATAAATCATTCGGTTAGTTACGCATTTGGTCCTCACAGAGCTGGGCAGTATTCGATTTTGTAAATACTTTTTAGTATTCAAATACTTTGTAATTAAATACTTTTATGGAAGCAGTATTTGTATCTGTAACACAAATACTTTCACAAATATTTAGTATTCGAATACTTCGCAAAGTATTTGGATACTTCGTATAGTATTTGAATACTTAACCTTTGTTACTGTTTGAAATTATGAATTCTACAGGCCACATTGTATAAGAAAATTTTTTTCCGGGTCGATCTGAGACAATTTTTTTTTCGGAGCTCAAAAAAAGGCAGTGTACAACCTTCCTTTTTTACAAAAAATCGACTGCACCAAAATTTCTCGGTAAAACACTTTTTCTTATTCATTTTGGTGCGTAGAATCCAAAACAATTCCTACTTTTTCGATCAGGCTTCTCAATCAAAAGTTATAGACTAGAAACCAATTTCGAAAGAAAATTCAAAGGGCTGTAACTTTTGAACTAGTAGCCCAATCCTGGAACTGTTTGAAATTATGGATTCTACAGGCCACATTGTATAAGAACATTTTTTCCGGGTCGATCTGAGACAATTTTTTTTTCGGAGCTCAAAAAAAGGCAGTGTACAACCTTCCTTTTTTACCAAAAATCGACTACACCAAAATTTCTCAGGAAAACACTTTTTCTTATTAATTTTGGTGCGTAATTGAGTGACAAGTATTCGAATACATTCTAAAGTATTTGAATAAGACTTATTTTTTAAAGTATTTGAATACTTTTCAATGTATCTGTATCTAGTATTCGCTTGTGCTGGACGTAAAAGTATTTAGTATTCAAATACCTTTGATTTGTGTAATGTATTTACTTTTTAGTATTCAAATACTTTTTGAAAGTATTCTGCCCAGCTCTGGGCCCTCAGAATTTTTGCTAAACATGCTTACTTTGTAGAATAACATAATATCGCTCTTCGGTTTTGCAATATCACAGTACAAAACATATAGATGTCTGAGGATGAGAAGATATTTAGTTGTACAAATGGCGGAGGAGTACTATAACTCTGGTGATTACGGCAAGTCGCTAACGTAAGTCCCGACCAAATGAGACTAGAAAAATTCTAACCGATCTCTTGCAGTTTATTCACTCACATGCTTTGGGATTATCGAACGGAAAACTGGTGGAATTTATTGACCGATATTTTGCATAAGGCGCTGCAGTGCGCCTACTTAACCGCCAGTATTCAGGATTACGTAAGTTTATCGTTGGAGCTAATAGGGCCCTCTACCAAAATAAGTACGAACAAGCGAAAGGACATATACGAGAATGTACATCGAATAATTAACGTGAGTCTCCAGCCTTGGGTTTTGTATGCACTGAGTTGCATTGTTTAGAAACAAATTCCTGAGCCGGACGTAAATACACCGTCGAATGCGATCGGGGCTGCACACGCACTTTGGACGCAGCTGTTCGCATCTCAGTCGAGCGGCGTGTCGTTAGATATGAGTAATATTTTATGCTGTATCGACACAAAGGCCAGGTTTACCCAAAGTCAGTATCAGGGAGATCAGCCGGTGACTGTTGAAATTCTTGTTCGGTGAGTGATATTAATTTGCCATGACATCCACTTTTCATCTTTGGAATAAGTGTATAGATATTATTTTTTCCAGGAGTTCCTGCATTTTTCCGCTGCAGTTGGCGAACATTTCGTGCACTATCAGCAGTGGAGTGTCGCAAACAGTTCATACAATGGACAAGGCTGAAACGAAAGACCTTACGTTTAATGGTAACGATGTGAAAAAGTTTGTTATTGAATTTATGCCCGATCCAAATGATATCGAGAAAGAGTTACAGGTATAAATTGGTTACTTGGTGGTAAACACAGTCTCTCTTTCTCTCTCTTGCAGATTGGTGCCGTAAATTTATGGTTATGTAACGGCAGTGTGAACCACATCGATTTGAAATTCACAGGCCTCGGTAACGAAGCGAACAAAGTATGCGCGGACTTTCTGCATTTTCGCAGAACTTCTCGCCCCATCTACGAATTTGATAATCTCAAGCTACTGTCGAAAGCGCTGATAGTACCGCGCGATTCGAAGCTGGGCCTCAAAATCGACCACCATCAACCCGCTCTCCTAGGGGAGTGGTACCAAATCCGGCTGTCGATTACAAACAAAGAAGTTTGTGCCATCGACAACCTGCAGCTCGACATTAATTTAACGAGCGAGTTCACCGATCAAAGTAAATTGTTGAAAATGTAAATCTTGATAATTTCCGAACTTTTAGCCGAGCTCTACACAAGTATTAAGGAGAAGGCGCAACAGTTACCTTTATTAGTAAAGTTGAAGAACTTGGGTCCTTCTGAAAGTGTTCAAAAGAAAATTTACCTGCGCTGTTACAGTGTCGGCCCTAGAAATGTATGCGCAAAAATATCGTATTTGTTAAAAAGCAAAAGACCAATACCAAGCGTTAAGGAAGAATTAATTGACATTCCGGTCGTTAAGCCGTTCGAATTAACGACAAAGTTTTCCTCTTCAAAATTTGGTGATATAAGCAAATTTTATGTGGACGAACCGTTTATTATAATGCCAGTCATTAATTGCCTTTCCCCATGGCCAATAGAAATAAAAAGTGCAACTTTGGAATGCGTAAGTGGTACAAAGTCAAAGTGGTAGATTGATAGGTTTCTCTTACAGTCGACATCAATAAGTTTGGTCGACAAAACTACAAAGAGCCAAGTGGAAGGTGTAACTTTGCGCAACGGTGATAATGGAACTGATATATATTATGCCAACGTATTGAAACCGACCGAAACTCCTATTGAAGTCGGCCATTACAGTGTTAAATGGAAAAGGTAGATGTTTTTTGTCAATCACCTCGTAAATCAATTAGAGCTTGAGCACAGAGTATCTTATAAAGCACTCCTTATTTTGCTTTCTTTAAAGTGGTAGTTGAGCCATTTTGGTAAGGTCAAGTGTACTTCAGATGAGCCATCATGCAAGTGGCGAAGGATCTCCAATATCCTTTTTTAGGAAGTAACTATTTACGTCCACTAAATCACTTAATTTATTTAACCCCACACCTGAGACCAATTAGTTACAAAAGTTTATTTATTTAATAACTCATTAGTAATGAAGCAATTAACAAAATGTATTTATTTTCAGTACACTATTTTAGTTTAGGGATTACCTCTGTCGTTAGCCGCCCTTAGAAAACGGACGTTGCCCGGCTCTTACCACGTGGAGGTGACAGTAGGATTTAAGCGCGCCAAAAACACCTTTTGTACTATGCGATCAAAATAAGTTGCACTCGAGTCACTTCGTGTACTTAACTTAAACTTCCAAAGGCGGCTTGACAGCAACTCATTTTTGTTCGCCCTTTATTTATTAATTAAATCATTTGAGCGTGAAAAGCAATTGTTTAATTAAGGTTGGCGTCACGCGAGAATCAAAACGCCTTGATCAGTCGCCATCATTAATTTCTGGACTGGCTAAACCCTATGTTAATATTACCATTTTGTCACAGAGAAAATGGCGAGACGGCCGTCACACAAATCAAAATAAAGGGACTAAGTATCGAGTGGATTCCTTTAAACCTGGAACTACCACTACCCGCATACGGATTAGTGCGCACCCCTCTCCTTGTCAATTACAAGTTTTACAATAGATCACGGCATCTGTTACAGCTTGACATGAACATGGAAGCGAGTGAGGCTTTCATGTACGCCGGTTATAAACAGGTAAGTCCCCGCTGAAGATGATCAGTCGCTAATTCGTTTTGTAGTTGCAGCTATCGATTTTACCGTCGAGTACGAAAACGTTACAATATAATTTGTATCCGTTGGTCGCCGGTAATGTTATGTTACCAAAACTGTCGCTGACTGTTAGTGGTGAAGGAATGGAAGGTCTGACTTTAACACAAGAGCAGTTGGATAATTTAATAGACAGGTCTTTGCCTACGCATGTCTTTATAATGGTGAGGTCCCACACCGAGAAAGGTTTTTTGATTATTAATAATTTTATTTCTGCAGCCACAAGGCAAGAAAGTTCCGGTTTTGACTGAGAAAGCTATCGAAGTCCAATAATTTTTTAGTCTCGCGAAGTTATATTGTTTAAATGTTATGTATAATAAATTTTTCATTAATACAACCTGTTAGTCTTAGCCTTGTTTACTTCACTTCATACCGCTACTAAAAGACTAGCACATGTAGGATCCAAAAAGTCGAAATCGTGGACCAGTATAACAATTCAATTTTATCGTTATTTCATAGTTTCTTATTATTCCGCTAGAGAACTTCAGAATGTACTTTTCTGGATTAGGAAACACAACTCGAAATACCTACGTGTCGGAACGCGCGATCGCTGTAAAATATTACAACCACTCTGATAGGTCGCGCGGTTTAATCGGATTAAACAGTCAGAACCGCTCTGTTTGCCAAGTTCAAAACATACATCTACCAGACAGACTGCGGTCTCCGATATTTCTCTAATACAAATATCTCCGACTGCGCTCTGTCTGGCAGAGCCTTAACTGTTCAAGGTGTACAAGCAAATTTAAACACGTACATATCTCGTGAGGAAGCATTCTTAAAGATGGGAGTAATTGGTGTTTATTGTTTTCTATTATCCATTTTTCAATTTGATTCTCTTAAATCAGAGCCGAATGAAAATTGAAAAAGTTAAATGACTGCATACATTTTCGTTTTGTAGTTACAAACTGCCCTCAGAGGCAGTGGGTGACACTACTGTCATCTGAACTTCGCCCAAATAGTTACACGATAAATCTGTTATAAATTTTGTTGCAAAATGTGTAATTAATAAGACATTATTATTATTAAGCTTTGGAAAAAATTGAAATGTAGTGATCTGTTCATTATTAGATCTTTAAGAACCAGCCAATAGAAACAAAGGTATGGTTTCATTGGTTAGTGGCGCACAAATAAACTTTTGTTTCTATTGGCTCTTTCATAATGTTTAATGATAAGTGAACTAATGATGATTTGACACCTACACCAATAGAAAATGAATGCAAAATCAAAATCATCAGGATTGGATCGCTACAATAAAATACATCAACCAGCGGATTTTAATAAAATATATTTTTAAATATAACATTTTGAATAAAAAAAACAATAAACTATTTATTTTATAAAATATAATACTAGAGACTATGTTGTTAAAACAGTGTTTAGCTTACCAGCTCAAGATGTTGTTTAAAAAATAATTTAAATATTGAGCGTCCAGCTAATTAAGCTAATAGTATGTTAAAATACCTACACAACTTGCGAAATTTTAGCAAGTTTCGTACATACAACTTAAAAACATATTAAAATAGTCAACATTCGCATTGAAGGCAATTTAACTTATAAAATATCTTACAAACTATATAGTGTACACATAAAAAAAATGTGCCACGATCACGATTTTGAAAGGCTGCTTTTAGCTGCTTCTTTATAAAGTTACACTTATAAAAAGTAGAGTTGTAAAAGCTGTGCTTTGTACTCTCACAATAATTTAGCTGCTCCGAATTAGGACCAAATACTATTTTGAGTGCTCACATTTATAAGCGACTATTAAACTATTTCTTAATAAGAGATCGCACTTTATTAACGCACCGATTTACAAATTTCCGTTTCTGTTTCGAATTATCACTCGAGTTACTATGTAAACTTAGGTTGGACGATTTACTAATTTCGTTCGAATCCAGTGACCCTTCCAGGCTGCTCTCGAAATTTTGCGTTCTACTACTCGTATTACTTATGCTACTATTTCTATTATTTAATTTTTCAGTCTCTTTATCTACATGAATAGTTTCATCTGAGATTTTCATGTCTAAGTTACTATCACAACTTTGCGATTTTTGCGATATTTCGGACGGAGTCGCTTCTGAAGCTGTCGACGACACAATTTCCAAAGGCTCGTTATCGAGTAGTCCATCCAAACTTCGAGATCTGTTCGGAACCGGCGAAGGACTGTCCATGGACGCCGGCGACACCGGCGAATTCGAACCTCGACGAAGCGAGATCGGATATTGGGGCGGCAGACCGCGGGGGTATTTACCAGAACCCATCATCCAATTCCGAGATGGACTTGAAGATTTATAAAATCTGTAACAAAAAATAAATCGGTCAAAAAACGATGATTTTTACTTTGAATAAAACAAAAATGCTTCAATTGGTTGCCAAAATAGCAACAATTTTGTATTGGATTGTAAATATCAACTTGTGGCGGTACATATGGTAGCTGATAGGCATCACACCACAACTAGCAGTAGAATCAACACGGCGTTTTCTCACGTTGAATCATGGTCAACACTAGCAAATGTTGTTTCGGAAAGCAAATCCGTTTCTTGGGATATCAAGTCACACGCGATCGCACACGACCCATGAAAGAAAAATTATAAGCCATGGAAGACTACCCACGACCGGAAACAGTATTGGGAACAGAGCTGGGCAGTATTCGATTTTGTAAATACTTTTTAGTATTCAAATCCTTTAAAGTATTCAAATACTTTGTAATTAAATACTTTTATGGAAGCAGTATTTGGATACTTCGTAAAGTATTCGAATACTTCACAAGGTATTTGAATACTTTGAGAAGTATTCGAATACTTCGCATAGTATTTGAATACTTAACTTCCCAATCAAAAGTTATAGACTAGAAACCAATTTCGAAAGAAAATTCAAAGGGCTGTAACTTTTGAACTAGTAGCCCAATCTTGGAACTGTTTGAAATTATTGATTCTACAGGCCACATTCTATAAGAAAATTTTTTTTCCGGGTCGATCTGAGACAATTTTTTTTTCGGGGCTCAAAAAAAGGCAGTGTATAACCTTTCTTTTTTACCAAAAATCGACTACACCAAAATTTCTCGGGAAAACACTTTTTCTTATTAATTTTGGTGCGTAGAATCCAAACAATTCGTACTTTTTCGATCAGACTTCTCAATCAAAAGTTATAGACTAGAAACCAATTTCGAAAGAAAATTCAAAGGGCTGTAACTTTTGAACTAGTAGCCCAATCTTGGAACTCTTTGAAATTATGGATTCTACAGGCCACATTCTATAAGAAAATTTTTTTCCGGGTCGATCTGAGGCAATTTTTTTTTCGGTGCTCAAAAAAAGGCAGTGTATAACCTTCCTTTTTTACCAAAAATCGACTACACCAAAATTTCTCGGGAAAACACTTTTTCTTATTAATTTGTGTGCGTAGAATCCAAATCAATTCGTACTTTTTCGATCAGACTTCTCAATCAAAAGTTATAGACTAGAAACCAATTTCGAAAAAAAATTTAAAGGGCTGTAACTTTTGAACTAGTAGCCCAATCTTGGAACTGTTTGAAATTATGGATTCTACAGGCCACATTCTATAAGAAAATTTTTTTTCCGGGTCGTTCTAAGACAATTTTTTTTTTCGGGGCTCAAAAAAAGGCAGTGTATAACCTTCCCTTTTTACCAAAAATCGACTGCACCAAAATTTCTCGGGAAAACACTTTTTCTTATTAATTTTGGTGCGTAGAATCCAAAACAATTCGTGCTTTTTCGATTAGACCTCTCAATATAAAGTTATGTACAAAAAACAAATTTCGAAAAAAAATTCAAAGGGCAGTAACTTCTAGTAGCCCAATCTTCAAATTGTTTGAAATTATGGATTCTACGTGCCAAATTCTATAAGAAAATGTTTTTTCCCGGTCGATCCCAGACATTTTTTTTCCCGGCCTCAAAAAAAGGCAGTACTTTTAAGTTAATCAAATATAAAAATCCGATACAACTGAATACCGAACGATCCTGGAGTGAAACTTTTTGATACGATAATCTACGTAGCTTAAAAACAATAGGGACCTTTCATATGTATATCCTTAAGACCATGTGTACCAATTTTCAAAGCGATGACACGTTTCTAAACAAGTTATCATGCACACGGACAAACGGATGGTCAAAAATGGATCTGTTCCAAAATCGCTAGGATTAATTTCAGAAAGGCGTATGTATCATGTGCACGACGTATGATCGCTTTGAAAACTGGTACACGTATTCTTAAGGATATAACTGGTATAAGAAAGGTCCTGGTAGGTACCTCCTATATAATAATATAATAACAATAATACGCTTTTACTCCCCTTAAATTTGTATATAACAATAGAAATATAAAAAAAGCTAACCCCATACAAAGTATAACTTGATTTTTAAGTAGTATTAAGACTTTTATCTAGTATACTATTTTAAATTTTTAATGTATTTGAGTGACAAGTATTTGAATACTTTTTACTGTATTCGAATACTTTTCAAAGTATTCGAATACTTTTTATAGTATTCGAATACCTTTGATAGTATTAGAATACTTTTGAAAGTATCCGAATACTTATGATAGTATTCGAATACATTCTAAGGTATTTGAATACTTATTTTTTAAAGTATTTGAATACTTTTCAATGTATCTGTATCTAGTATTCGCTTGTGCGGGACGTAAAAGTATTTAGTATTCAAATATCTTTGAGTTGTGTAAAGTATTTACTATTTAGTATTCAAATACTTTTTGAAAGTATTCTGCCCAGCTCTGATTGGGAATAATAAATTACTACACATGATTATCAAAGGAGCAGCGAACCTTTACACGAAATTTTAAAGGGGGATAATGATTCAATAAACCCTTTTTCGTTCATCATTGGCACGATGGAAATCGCTCGCATCTTAAAAAAAACATAGATTGTAATTTGACACAAAGTGTGCTGTGACCTGCAATCTTTCCTGGCGAGAGTTATAGATTTATTGATTTGGAAGTTCGAAACTTTAATCCCCTTCAAAGTAGTCTCCTTGGTGACGCACGCACTTCTCCTACCGCTTCCGTTTCCATTAGAAATGGTGTTCAGACGTGTAGTCGCATGAGTTATTCTCGTAACTCAAATAAGTGCTGTGCAATGTATGGGCCCCCTAAGGCAACGCGCTTGCGCTAGAATTCATTCTACCGCGACCTGTCCTATAGTAAGCAGTAGGATCAACCCGAGCTGTCTTATAAAGCCCTATTAGACTGTGGGGGATGATTTTTCGCACAGCGTGGTGGAAAACGCCGGTTTGATTCTATTGCAAATTGTGGTGTGATGCGTATCAGCTACCATATGTACCACCACAACTGTATAATCAAATGGCGTTCACTGAAAAATGTATTAAGAAGGTTTGGTTCAAGGAGTCAACAAAAAGCTTCTCCATTCTCAGGCATTTAGACGAGGAGATCGCCTAATTTCAAAATTGACGTGGCACTGCAGAAATATTCATCATTTTTTAATATCTACAGATTAAAATGTAAGGACATTTTGATCTGTCGATGTTAATTAATAATGAGTGTCTGCGTCACCTCCATTTTAAACTATGTAACTTTCTAGGGGAATAAAAGTTCTTCACGAAAAATTACAAGATACATTATTCTAGAATCTAGATGCCTGAAAATGTGTTACAAGTAAAGATTATATGAACAGTTTCAATGGGAAAATGCATGAAACAGACTGATCCAAATTAAACAGAGCGATAATTACCTGATTCCAGAAACTTTGCATAGAACAGAAGTACAGATCTTTTATTAATTAGTTAATACATGTTAACATGCACTTTATTCAGTGGCAAAGGACAATGGACTCAATCAACGAATACAGAATACAATATGTCGCAAACTTATCACAATAAATATTCAATGACCTGGAATAGATCTCACAAATCAAATCAGAATTCAAAAAGCACTAATTTTTACTCAAGTTATTCAGTTATCACCGATTATGCTTTTGTAATGTGAACTGAATTTTGCTTCTGAATTTATCCACCCCAAATCACAGCCGGCAGGTCGTTTTGTTTTACCCCAAAAACTAGAATTTTCCCTTTTGTCACCGCTCAGCTGCTTTGTTAATTAACATGTTTTAGTCACAATTATTCCATAGCAGAAAATCATCATTCACCACTGAATTTACTAATGCAACAGCATGCGGTATTAATCAATTTAATAAATTATTGATGACACACGTACCTACCTAGGCAATGGGGAGGTTGTAACCGAGGCTGGGGGACCATCTAGTCAATCCCTAGACAATCCCGAATTCCCGTTGACATCTTTATCAGATCCTTTTCCGCTACCCGAGTCGTTGCTGTGCATTCGTTGATAGTTGGGAGGTTGACGAACTAACGATGGATTCGAAGGAGTGCCAGGTGTTATGTCGCCCTTATTCATAGCGACACGCCCACAGTGCAGATCAGTTCTGGTATTGATCTCGCCTCGCATGAACCTAAGTATACAAATTCAATTAACATTTGACAATCTCAAAAAAAATTAAGATTAAATGGTAGAACAACAACATACCTTTCAAGTTTGTCCACACAGGCGTCTTGATAATCGTGTATCCACCGAACACCATTGAAATGGCACACTTGTCGCATATCCTCGGGTAATTCTTCGGCCTCGGGCCATTGGAAATTGTCGATAATAGGAATAATGTTACACTGGGACTGTAAGGCCGCAACGATTTCCTAAAAGCGCTCATTAAACTTTATACTCAAACAAATAATAGCGAACTTACTCGATGTACCCAATCTTTTCTGTCGCCATCACCGATACACCTTTCCAAGGCATTTGGAGTTAAAACTAGAAGGAAGTGCTTGGCCTTTTGTATACTTTGCAACAAATTGTTGTCGAACTTTCCCGCCTCCAACCTCTCGACGTCGATGAATACACTAAATCCTCTTAATTGCAAGTGAACTTTTAGTAAACTCGCTAACTGAGAACCGTTCGATCGCCTATAGCTAACGAAAACGTCCAACGATTTATCCATACTATCGTCGTTCAAATACGATAAACCGTTCTCTAACGCACGAATCGCCTCCATTATCCTTAGCCTATGTATGGAATTTACTATGCTACACTCCCTAAGCAATTGATCCTCGGATAAATTCCTTAGAGATTCTTTCGTTTCGATACCCGCATTTAACATGCCGTACGTGTATATACTAAACTCTTGTCCTAACGACTGCATAAAGCTATTAATGTTTGCCGCATCTCGCGAACTGTAGTCCGCCATTTTCTTCAAGTTTTCTAACTCGCGCGTAAATCGCTTTCGTTTAATTCCGTTCGTTAATCCTATATCATCCCGAAGATTCTCTTCGGTTATTTGCAGTAGAAGATCACCGTCAACTCGACTCTCCACGAAGCTATTGGTGTATTCGTTAAAACCGATCTGTTTGACCCACTCCTCGACGTCTTCAGTGGACCATAAAGGAACTTGTTGGCTTAGTTTGTGCGGCACTTCTTCGCCTATCAGTCGAAGCGCTTGGGCGGCGTACTTGGACGCAACCGCGTTAGGACAACTGGCCACCCTCTTCAACGATTCGATCGCGCCAATTTCGGCGAAGATATTTGTGTTGCCCTGCTGTTTTTTGATTCCCGCCTCCATGCAGAAGTGGAAAGCGGCCAGATTCCTCGCCTCCTCACGCTTGGAACTCAAAACTGGCACCAAATGTTTGAGCCACGTTTTGCTCTGGCCGTGGGCGTGCGCCAGATTCGATCGTGCAAATTCCGAGGGGTTGTGGGTGGTGACGAACGGTTCGACCAGGCCCAAGGTGCCCGACTGTAATACTTCGGATTCGATTTCGGCATTCGCAACTAAAACGGTTATTGCTAGGCAAGCGTAATATTTTATGTTATCGTCGGTGTGAAAGGCAAGAGGGAATAACCACATAGGTACTTTTCGTTTGATCATAGCTTCCTGGTTCTCAGCGCCACCGTACAAACTCAAGTTGGCAAGAGCTCCGGCACAGTGCCTTAAGGTTTCCACATCACTTTTTCGACATTCGAACAGCAACGCATCTAAACCACCGAGTCTAATCACATCACTACACGTTTCCTCACTGTGTTTAAATAAATGTTCTAATATTCCGGTCCCCACACGCGCATGCGCAACTGAGTTCGAGTGCCGCGTACACATGCAAGCCACGTTGACCACCTTATCCAGTCCATGCGAAACAACATGAGCCCTATTTTCAGTAGTCAAACATTGCTCCAACAATCGAGCGCTAGAAAATTGCAAATCTTCGTCCGAAGTAATACAGTTGGTCATAATTAAGTCTAAGCCCCCGCAATTCCGCAAGGTGTTACAGAGGGAGTATCCGAGCTCGTGGCCGTACGTTGGTACCGCCCATGCCTTGTGGATTACGTCGTTTATTCTGTTTAGTATTGCGGGTGACTTTTTGCCCAGACTATTTTTTTGCAAATTTTTTATCGACAGATCCAGGTATGTGGAATATTTGTAAATGGCCCTTTCGACGTCTTGCTGATTTGTGGTGGACGACAACTGGTCTAGATCTTCAAAGGACATGTTCATTAGGTCTTCGTCTGGCTTGATGCTGGTACCGTTCATCAGCTGAAACTGAAGAAATGAATTATTAGTTTGTGTTAACCGAAACCAGTTTGACAATATGAATTATGAAAATTAGTAACAGTGTGGCTGGGCTTGGGAAAGTGGTAGCTGTGTCATAAGTAACTGATTCAAAGGGTCGTGCAGTCTTCGGTATCCGATTGGTTTGGGTATCATAAAGAATCCGGATCTTTTGAACGGGTCGTTCGTAAACAACGCACCTCTAGTCCGGTCTCAGTCCGCTCCAAGCGGTAGGACGCGTCTTTGCACGAAGTCTGTTTTTCGATTTTCACTGCGCAATAGAACAGTACGCGATCAAGTTTTGTGTGTGGCTTGAGAAGAATGCAACAGAAACTCAACCCTGAATGTTCCCAGTACGATCCAAAAGCCAGAGCTCCGAGTGGCACACACAATCCAAGCTCACCTTACAAGGTTTCTGAGAGTGGCAGAATCGTCCCCGCAAGTGTATTGATGCAGAAGGAATTTTAGAGAATTTTAACCACTTCTACTAATCGGGTTAATAAACCTATTTTTCCAGAAAATACGCATTACTTTCATAGTGCACTATATACCAACCCAACTATGTAGTAAATAAATATTTTGATAAAATAAATTATTAACTTGTTATCCAAATATCTCCTTTATGATAAGGGAAAGTGTTTTTAGGATCTCTCCAATTACGTGTTGGAAATGGTAGAAGGTAATGTCAAATGGGGTAGGAGAGGTGGTCGTATACTAACAAAACCGTTGTAAATTTTGAATTAGGATCTATCCGAAAAAATAGAAAAATTTTTAAAGAGACACCCTGTATTATATTGTAAAAGAATGTATGAAAGAAGAAGTCAACAAATTATTTGGACACAGTGGTATGAAGTGTGACACATTGAAACGATAGGAATCAAGAGAGAAAAATTGCTCTGAAGCACGCCTACAGTCATGGGGTGGACAGGCGGGGTTCAGTTCCACCTAGAACGTGGTCTTGCCCCGTCTAGGAAGTATGGTTAATGGTTTCTTTAATTGCTTCTTTACAAAATAGGAAACATAAATTTACCCAAGTCAATATTATACAATACAATTGGACCTGTAAAGAATATCAAACAAGGAAACGAAAATACCACAAAAATAGACGGATTATTACGTAAAAGTTGGCTTTATCTAAGGGAATGGAAAAACAATAAAAAATTTAAAAAAATCATTTGTGGTAGTCGGTGTCAGAGGGGCAAAGGGGCCAACACCAATGCTTCTGAAAATCTTTGGTTGTAACTTGTAATGGGATTTGTTCCATGCTCACCATTTCCCAAAACAGATGCAAAAACAATACGGAAAATCGTCCAGGCAAACCTAAATCTCTGCCACGCGGATTTTGAGGGACTGAATACATCGAATACACACAGAATCGTAGCAGTTTCAAACCCAAATTAAAACTCAAAACAAAATATTTTGTGGGAACCCTGCCGAATCTTCATATACGCTTAACTAAATTTAACGTAGAGAGATTTGGGCTTTAAAAGAAACCCTCTCTCGATGAAAACCTGTTACATTATTAACAGTTTATGATTCCGAAATGAAAACCAGCGACAACTATAATGAACAACTCGCGACTTATAGGTACACCATGCTTGCGACCGACGAAGGCGCATTTTCCCGGCACACAATCAATAATAACTCGGGAAGGAAGCGAGGAAGGAAATTACCAATCCAAATAAACTTTTGTCGTTCTGGTCTCTGGGCTGTACTACAACGCATAAGAAAGCAATCACAACGAAAAAGCTTACCCTGGCGCGGACTAGTAGTAGTACTGACGGACAAACAGATAGACGGACAAAGTGCGGACAATAACGCTCATTTTCCTTTTGGAAAATACGCTAAAAACACCACTTGACTAGGCGCAGATTAATAAACAATACGGTAAACGCGAATCTTTAAATCGAATTATATCGGGTGTTTCAAATGGTTTCGACTTGAAATTTTGGTCATTGGTATCATTAAAATTTCATTAGTAGGGGGAAAATTAATAGTGTATAATATACTATCGTGCCAACGTGATATTCGACGCCCTCATCCACCACCAATCCAAAAATATAAATGACACCCTGTTTTTTTACATATTCTGAAAGAGCGCAGTTTTTTTGGTAGGCTTCATGATATTTACGTCTGAAGGTTCAGTTTTTTGGACCCGGAGGAAGGTTTTCTCATATGCGATTCATTGATGCCCTTCCAAAATTTCAAGTCGATATCCTAATGGAATGAAATGCGAGGAATGCCATAGAAAGGAGGAGAAATAATTGGAGAGAATAAAAGGCTTTCATAATTTCAAAATATACCAAACACAAACAGCCAAAGTATTTAAAAAACAAAAAAGAGACTTTGAAAAACAACAAAATAGAAATTAATTTCCAACACAAACTTGCAAAATTACAATTAAGGGCTGGGTGCATGTTTGAAAAACGAAAAAGGAAAATTACAATTTAATACACAGAAAACTGAATAATGTTACCTAAATATTTTGAAAATTTATTTGGATTCAAATACTAAGATAACAGTGCAGAAAACTCTACAAAAAACAATAAAGCTAGTGCCAATGATAATATAACTGCAGAAATACTAAAACTCAATTCCCCAAAACTAATTGACCAATTGAAATAGGTATCTATTTTCTGAAATTGGCAAAACGAAAAATATCCCTAAAGATTGGAAAAATGCTATAATTCATCCATTACGTAAAAAAGTAGAATAAACAATTACCCAGGAATTTCCTTATCCGTTCCGTACAAAATTTTCTGTAAAAATAATTAATAATTTAATCCTAGTGACATTAGGAATACATTTTTCCAAAAAACAAGCATAAATATTCAAATAGACATCAACCAATTTTTTTTAATAAGAACTATTTCAATGAGTATAGGTGAAAGAAATTTGACGTGGAATCCGAAGACTGTGCATTGGAATATTAGAGTACCTACCTCCTGAAATTATTTTTTCATACTTATATTTTATTCGCTATTGAACCATTTTCGTTGTTAAATATCGTAAATTATTAAAAAAATAATACATCCGTAACCGCATTTGTAATTTTTTTGCAAAAATAAAGACGTCTGTCTGTCCCTATCTCTCGCATAGTCATGACCAGAGAGAGAAAAATTCGCACACTCAAATCTGTACCTAAATCATTGCAGAATATATGGGCTTCATTCTTATAGTACGAGTTTTAAAAGGAAGCTGTGCCCTGTTCTACACCCCTCGCCCTATAATAAAATAGTGTAATCTCTCATTTGGGCAAATAAAATGAAATGTGGGAGAAAGTGTAAGAAAGAAGATTCTAGTTTCTACATGATGAAGAGAGGTATGGGTGGAAAGAAGAAACTGAAGAAGTGTCGTGTGGCAAAAAAAACGCAACTGACCTGTGATGCAGCAGACTGCAACATGGAACTGGATGAAGTATGTATTCCTTTAGATGTGGTGTATGTGATATTTGATTGTGAAGATGAGGTGTGTTTTTCTTGATTGTACATTCCACTACTCGTTACCGTTTGTCTTTGCTGTTGCGCTTCCATCGCGGTTTTCTCGTGGCTGAAGCTGTCCGTTGTCACTTTCATCGATGTGTGCGCCATATTTTTCGATTCCTGTTGACTCAGTTCGCCCGACTTCAACGATCTGGCCTCCTGTAATGGTAAATTTCAAAATTACGCGTGGATTTCGTTTTCAGAAAAATTACCGCTCGCCGGCGATATATTTTTAGAAGCTACAAGGCTATATCACTACTGAAACTGTTATCTATAATAAGACGCAGATGTGTAAAACCACTACATTACATTAAACACATTAGTAATTAACCACTCGCACCAGGATTTTTTCACATGCTCTCGACGGCCCATCATTAATAATGACAAGTTTTAATGGAGCTTTTATTTTCTCGCACTTGCGAAAAGCTCCTTTTTTTACAGGCCATGGAGCCGACATGGTTATTGGAAAAAAACTAGTTAGCGCGCCAAACCATTCCGATGGCGATCGCAATATTTTAATGCCGTTTGGCAAAGTTCCACGATTTTGGTGCGTAGAGAGCAAAGTGCGCGACAATAACAAATAAAATATTTACCTCACCGTCATTCGTGTCCAGACTAAAGAACCTCCTCAGGGAGAAATTCATTTTGACTAGCTCGGGTACCTTTTCAATTTTGGGCAAAACGGCTTTCGCGGGATATCTACACGCTCTAAAGAAATAAAAGCTCATCGTGATTGCTGCGACCGCACTGAATTTGTAGAGCTTTGCGCTGCCTGGTTTGACGTCACTCCTTATTCTTATTGATTGTTGGAATTTGTAAATAAATTTTTTGTCGCTTTGTAATAAACGCCTAAATGAAAAGCGTCACCCTACGTGATTGCAACACATAAATTGTTCGCATAAGTTGCGTTTCCTGCCCTTCCTTTTTTTACCGACGGCGGTTTTGTCACGTACTTGCAAAGTATTATCACTTGTATTTGCTTGTACATATTGATTAGGGATTTCGATGAATTTGGCCAAGGTTATTCAACAAAGAAATGGAAAGTGTGAAAAATCAATGACGCTCCAACAAAGAATGCTTTGCCACCCTGTATAATTTTTATCTTATTTTGACGATTAATTAACAGCCTGTAATAAAGAACTTCTTCGCCCAGCCGGACCTCTCTATTCCAAACGTACGGTGGAAACTGCCTTAAGCAGTTAGGATCTTCAATTACAGAAATCAACTAAATCAGACATTAAATGATATAATAGGGCGAGTAATACATCGCTGGAAACACCTCTCTCTGAATTAGGGGTTGTAAATTTAATCTAAAATTCATAGACTCATCATCGACTTAGATCGATAAAAAATGAATATTTCAGGTGTAAGAAAAATTACACTACTTTGGTTGTATGAAGGGACAGAATGGACAAACTATCAAAATGTACCTATAGGAAAGACTACAGTGTTACCTCTAAAATTCACAGAAAATCAGTTCCTATTTTTACAATTATGAGGTATTTAAAGTTTAAACAACAATAAAATAAATAAAATAATTGTTTGTGGATGCACCATCTTCTGTTACAGCCTTTATTTTACGTACTTCAATTCAATAGAGGTTTGCTTTTTTTAATAACTTTAGGAAGTCTAAGGATCCGGAGAGTCGTAGATAAGCAGGTAATCCTATCTTGGTAGGGTTTAGGGACGGAAAACACGCATTAAAAAAGATGCAAATCAACAAAAGTCGGAAGCACAAAGTACGGCCCAAAGCTCATGGACATGGACAATATTTGACGGTTTGTCACACTTTTTCACAACTTAAACGAAATTGAGATCTTCAAAATATTTTATTTTTTATCCTATAAAAACATTCTTTGACGTAATATATGTACTGTAGTTGGTATACTCCGGCCTCCTGCATCTCGCGCTCCTGTACAGTTGAGAAAATCTTAGAAATTACTCCGGGTCCCTGGTTCAAATTCGGGTTCAGGTATGGATATTTGTAAATGTGTGTTGGGTTGGTAGAGCGGCCTTGGCTGAAACCCCGCCTACTTAAAAATAAAGACCAACCAAAAGACCAACCATTTGCTTGAATTTTGTAAATTTAGAACACTACCATGCTCTTCCACTTTCCACATGGTGCTAAGACATAATTGATCAAATGGCTCTTTTCCAAACGCTTCTGCGTGAGGGGAGTTACACATTCAACAATGCTATCTAATATTACTTCAATTAGATTATTTTAATGAAAAATTAAACTCACTTCGATTAATCCAGGGAAAACATGTAATCCAATAATATTTCCAAAAACCTGTACAACACTATAAGAGTAGATACAACATCCGCCATGTTATTCACGCAATCAGTATGTGATATGGCCTGCGTTCTGTACGTGTTATGCGTAATTAATGGAGTAATGAAGCCAAGGTGAAGTTTCAGTACGCAGCCCAAACAACCGAAAAGTATGGGCATCAGCATCTCGCCAAAAAGGATCCAAAAGGTAGTGAGGCGATAACATGATCAGAAAGAAAAAGAGACAGTGCAAAATTATTGACCAGAAAGTCGTTACAATTTGGACATCAGGGTTGCCATAGCGACATAGATCCATTCAACCGTTTTAACACACAGTCAAGGCAAACTACTCGGTATAGTGCGCCATTATCGAATAAATTCCAAATTAATTGCCCAAACGGATGCGAGCAACCCTCACTACTCCCCAAGGATTAATAATAAGGGTTGCGGTTAAGTGTCACGAATTGTGCCGTGTTTATAACACGCAAATTAATGAACGACCCAAGAGGATAACTAAAACAAACACGCCATGTTTTCAACAATACGGAGCGCCAGCCTTGACCTCACCACTAAATGCTATTTAGGTCGTCCTACCAGATGAGGTGCGTCCAAATTTGCGCAGCACGTGAAGTTGGGGCACACTTTTATTACAATATTTAATTTTTAATTGCAACGGCAACCTAACCATCGGATGTGTAGTGCAATAATTTATTGTATAGAGACAGACGTCAAGGCTTCATTGCCATTTTTTCAATTGTAAAACAGCCTAATTAAAAAAATTACTTTGAAAAACGCATAATAAATACATAATGTGATGGGAAAATAAACCATCAAACGAAATGTTACTGTCCTACTTCAACGTCCTTCATTTTAATTTATTGTTTTTAATTACGTAAGCGGATAAACAAAAAAAATATTGTGTAGGTACGCGAAGCAATTTCCGAATTATTTTTTTAGCAACACCAGAATAGAAAAAAACCGACCTTTGCATGAAGATGGCTTTTCTCGGCCGAAACGCCGTCGATTTCCAGACGAGCGTGCGATGCTGCAGCAGCACTGTTTTCTTGGTATGACAGTTCTCCGGCCTGCATCCTTTTGACTTCGGCACAATTGGCACTAGCTTTTTCGGCACTGAATCCATCTTTAACCACCTAAAATTGCAACAATATAAGTACATGTAGAAGGTTTTCATGGGAAATCACCGCAATGGAGTAAGTATATATTTTTAACTGGCAATATACGCGCGTGACGTGAAGCATAATGTCTAGTAAATCAGTAACTGCACAATTAATGAGCTGATAACATAATTTTTCATTTAAATTGCGAGAATCTGCAATATTAAAACAAAATATAAGGTTTCGACACCACCCTGTCCCACTTAACAGCGTGAAGAAATTGTCCAATAATTAAATTGCAGAACATGTCTGAAAATGAGGCTATGTTTTGGGCAGGTAAAGTAGGTCGTAGTGTTTTTCGTTTGAATTAATTGTTTTATAATAAAGCAAGAATGGGATGACATCACGTAGCAAACGCTTGGAATTCCGAATATTATTTTTAGATCGCGAAAATTATTTTTATCCGTACCGAAATAGCTTACCTTGCTCGCTTTGAAGTTATTGACGGTCTTCTGTTCGAATTTGACGGTGTCCAGATTCGATGTCGGTGACGCTAACTCGGATGACGGTGGTGGCGTGTCCGAATCGGGAAAGGAAACTAACGGTTGCGTCATGTCGTTATCTTCGACGTCGACCAAATTTTCCAAAGAGCTTCGTAGTTTCTTCAGGGCGTTGATGTTCGATAGGTTCTTCATTTCGTTCATGTTGTTTTTGAGCTCGTTCAAGTCCGATTTCATTGATGAGGCTTTGCGGTCTGTCGATGACGTCGATGTTAGGTGAACCCTTTGGGAACTCGATGTGGTCGATGAGGATGATACCGATGATTTGGCAACTCGAGTTGTAGTCGTACTGGTGTGAGAATTTGACTGTAACTGGTTTAAAAGGAACTAGTATGAGACATGTGATATTTTAGGTATTGTGATGCTTGAATTATATTTAATCTGGATTGACTCCAAATTACCCTCTTTTTTTCGTTTTTCGAAATCGACTAACGCGCTTTGTTTATCGATTCTAATTTTGCTAAACGTTCTCTTGGTGATCATTAGCAGTTCGTGGCAAAAAATATACTGTACACTTGCGTATCCAGATTGTATATATAAGACAGATCTTCACTACGTATTTTGAGTCACGTCTGATGTCAAAACTTGGCAACAATTTTTCGGCGTATCTACCTACTCCAGGTGCCCGTTGCGTTGTAAACACCCAATTACGACACAAGAATTTTCTTAGATCATAACTCTATTTACAATATCTAGGTCTTGTTGTGCTCAACAAAACTTAAGCTTGTCTTCATACAGTTGCCAGTTGGACGAATATATGATCCATTTGTCGGATGATCCTTTCAAAAATGGCCACAGAATGCAATAAGTGTAAAAATGACATTATAGTTTTGCGAAAATAATGGGAGTAAGGCAAAAAAGAAGACGAAAACGTAATTCGGGAAATTCCACTGAGTCGGATTAAACGTGGTAAGAATTGATGCGAAAACTGAGCAAAACAAAAATGAGTGAGTCGAGGAAAAAACGTCACCCAAAGCTGAAAATGACGAATGCATACCGGTAAACTGGGACGATCTCTTCAAACTACTACTACTACGTGAACAGTGAATCCCATTCACAGTTAGAATGTGATTTTATAATGAAAAGAAAGTTGAATTGTTTACATATGTGTAATTCCAATGCAGGAATCAAACCTTTAAATTTAAAGTTTCAATGTTATTTTGAAGGGATCGCAATATTGTCATTTTTACTATTAATAATTTTTAAATTCGTCCATAGGGCTCTAATTAATTTAAAAGGGCTTCTAGGGACACTCAAGTTTGCTATATAAGCAAATCGAATTGCCATTCAGGACGGTTACAATTTCAACGCCGAAATAATAAATAGTTCGCGCAGTTATAAATTGTGAGTGTGAGTGATAAATAATATTTTAACTGTTACAACTCAATTCATTTCAAAACTGTTATAAATGTATTGTTAATTAATTGTAAAAAATAAATCACGTAATCAAATGTACGTTACAGTATTACTGAATGTCTTTTTGCCTAACTTAATATACGCTTTATTTATGGCAAAACGATCGTCTAATTCTAATAGGCCATTAATCGCGGAACATCATAAAATATAGGTAATTATACGTGTGCACATGCATCTATTTTATACATATGCCCCGGGTAAATTCGCCCCAAGAATATACATTCCGGAAAATCACCCTCCGAAGATTCGCCCCCGGTAGATTCGTCTCGGAAAATTGGCCAGCGAAAATTTCGCTCCCGTTGGTCTATTCCTTCACCTTCAACTTGCTCCAAGGAAAATTCACGTTCACGGGTTAAAGTGTCTCAAGTGGTTGCGTTCAATCAAAGTTTTCTCATAACGGTATAGTACGCCCCAAAATGAATTTCCACATAAGATCGTTTCACATAGACTTGCAGGTTGTCTGTATTCGTCGATATCTCCATAACGACTTCTCCCAGAATATCAAATTAATGATTCAAATCTTGCGTGGTGAAAAAGAAAAATCTATTTTCCTCTCTTTCAGTAGGTAGTGCAATAAGTCATCAATTTCGTTGGGAAAATGGCAAACATATTGTCTCGATGCGCACGAGGAAGAACTTTCCATCGTAATTGAGAGCAAGATATATTGTACAGGGTGTTCAAATTCCAATGTCTTGCTAGGAATAACTGTTATCTGTAGGAATATTAGGAAACGGACTCATGCTTGATCATACTTTACCGCTTTGACGGTTTTCAGACAGGAAATAATAACGTGGAAACCGAATTTTTTTATAAATGGCATATTTCGTTTGTGCGTGATATCACTCCTATTTTTTAAAACACCACGCAAACAACAAATGGACGTTATTTGGGTATAAGTACTCGAATTCTGCATTATATTACGTATTTTCCATGTTGTTGGGCTGTTTTGAAGGTGACGAGTGTTTTTTTTAATGCCACGGAACTCTGATTTTTTTGTATAAACCACAGTGCAAACATTGTGGTACGTTTAATTTCAAAAAGCACAACTTCGTGCTAGAACCCAGGCAAAATCCTGTTAGTGTGGGAAAAGGATAAAATTCGACTATAACTTCGATTCTTTGTGGTTTTTCGATATTTTTAATAATAAGTGGCATATTTTTAAAGAAACCAAGCACAATTTTTGATTTCTCAGTTTCCAAGTTGCTTTTTCCAAACTGTACAGGGCGGTTCCAATTCGTTGCTCACCAGTGGAATCTCATATGAGAGATACAGTGTAAGTTGTCGGTTAAATGGGGGCAAAGTTTCCCGTATTTGCGACTAAAAAAACGCATTTGTAATGTTTGAAAACAACTAAGATAACACCGAAAAACTGAAAATGTCAAATTTCGTTTTCATTTTCCCGTCGGAAATGAACGGTTCCCGTTATAGCGCCTTTTATGGGGACTGAATCTGTTATCAAAATTCCTATAGCACACTAGATCTAGAATCAACATCTACTATTTTCTTATTTCTTATGGACGCAATATTGGATTTTTACGGATTGAGATAGAGGATAAGAAAGAGAAATAATGTTAAGACGTCATACTGTTACATAAGTTTACAAGAAGAATTTCAAAATCAAAAGTTTTACATTCATTTCACAATAAAACATCCACGGATAACACTAGATATTGCTGAATTAAAATGGATTTGGTCCACTACTCTCTTTTTTCATCTATCTCATTCAGAAAAATTCAATATCGCGTGAAATGCGAATTTGAACCACCCTATGCATAGATAGAAAAAGTAAAAAACCATATGTGATGTCAAATTCCGGTATAAATACCTTCTATTTCATATATTTTTTCGAATCAAGATATCTTGCAAAAAACAAATTCGCCGACACCGCAATATCGGCCTACTTTGCAATGTATCGGTATCGTGTGGAACCTACGACGCAAACTTCGCGATTCTTCTTTAATTTTTTTCTCAGATAGAAGCATGAAATATGCGTCTCTGATTGCCTAGGTTTTGTTGGTATGACTCTTTGTAAAAATATTTCCAAAATGACTACCCCAAAATGATTTACCCCTGTATGAGAGTACGAAAAAATCTAATCTCGACGAAATTTGAAAATTGGAAAAAAAACCAGGTGCTATTCTTGGTTGGACCAATATACCATGATACCACATTTACTCGAATTCGGAATACTTTCTAGAACCCTCTTAACTCCTCAAGGGTAGATTTTTCTTTCAAAATCAGAAACAGCATTTATATGAAATTTCTCAACGTTCTATATTCAGATTCTTTAAAGCATTTATTTTGAAAACTAGGCGACCAATTTGAAAAAATTGCAGCTGCAAATAATTCAAGAAGTGAAGACCTTTATAACGATGTCGCCGACCCTATTATGCCATTTAGATGTGTAAGGGTTGGTTGTGATTTCAAAGTGCAGGGAACAGTATTCAATGGTTTTTTTATACAATTGTGGGTGCTTAGAATTAGATCAGATTTAGATTTCTGTGATTTCGTGTCCCGGTTTACGGTACATATATACGTACAGATTTGTGTTTTGTTGGCTGCAGCGGTTTAGGCTGTACTATCCCCAAAGCTTTTAATTTGTAGTTATTGATTCGGGTACTTAAATTTCATTTTGTATACTAGGTTCCGTGCGCAGTTGTAGCAGATAAAATTCCCTGCTTGATATTGGAAAAATCTTCCAACGTCAATTACAGGTGTACGGGGAGAACAAGATCCATGAACGAAATAGGTAATTTTAAAATGGAACTGCAAGTAACTGCTGGTTATTGGTAATACCGCGAAAACAATCATGCGCCAGTAAATTCCCATTAACAGATTTGTAGCTCTAAAAGACGAAGTCTACAAATTTTTTGCACAATCAAAGCGTAGATGTAAAAATTTGTTTTTGATGAATAACTACCTAGGTAAACAGGCAGTTTTGCTAGGTCTTCTCCGGATTTCGGGATCGATTATGAGAAACAAACCCAGGTTGCATGATTATTTACCTACCGTTATAGATTTCTCTCAAGAGTCAAGACCATGAGACAAGGTGCAAATTTCCCCCCGTGGTATGAGAACACCGAAACCGCAAAGGATTCTACGTTTTTGGTTTAACACAACTTTCAATAGTGTCAATTAGGCCAAGAAATATCTTGGAAATACAATGAAATCGATATGGCAGGGAATATAAGGAAAAACATTAGGTCAAAAATAATCAATTGATTCATTGTAATTCTGAGCTTTTACAAATTCTAAGAGAAATTGGGGCAGTTGGGCTGGATTTTCTATTTAGATATAAGAGGAAATAAAGAAAACTGTGACCTATTGACTGGTTACCAAATAATTTCGAAAATTCGAACCACCAACTAATTAGCAAACACAAGAAACATTTGTATTCATCTCAGATGAAAGCCGACAAATCAATGCCAACAATAATTAATCTGTAGGAATTAATAATGATAATCGAATTCTACTATAATTGGCTTTATAAACAAATTATAATGGCGAAATTATTTAAATATAATTTGAATAAGATGTTGAAATAACACTCGCGCAAGTTATAAACTATTGAAGTTTCGACCTTTGTCGCCACTCCAAAACGTAGAAACGTTTCTTATCGAAATTGCTATTGTTACAAAAAGCAATATTGCAAACGTTTCATAACTAAAATAATGCAGTAAAAATCGTTAACCTCGCATTCCTGCACGGCACAGCAGCTTTGATTAGTTATCTAAATGATTATAAAACAAAAAATCGGGTAAATCCGGAAAAGTTGGTTACCTGAGATGTTGTGGAAACGGTTACGCCTCTCGGTGCCAAATTGTTTTTCAAATTCATCATTGTCGTTGTAATATCGGTGCCGTTTGTGTTTTCCGTTGAAAAATCCGTCGCCATCTGAAAACGAAGAGATTTCGTTAAAAATGGTTTCCAAAAAACCGGGTAAATAAAAAAGATGATTCAGCTCTCGAGTGTTTACATGATATCAATCGGTAATAATAGATGAGTAATAATTTTCGTACCGACAAGTATGCAAATGGCGATAATTTATCGAAAAAAATAATTTGAGTAATAAATGATTGCATCTTTTAAGAATTTGTGACATCACGTTTGATACGTAACTGTTACGTAGACAAGTAAACGTAATAATTTGTCTATAACAGTTCAAATTACATCATCCAGCTAATAATACACAATCAGCTGTTGGATAAAACTCATTCACCAAACGAGTATATGATACAATTTTTGTCTAAAAATATCAAAAGTGCACATGGGATGCACCAAGCGATTTGGCCGAAAAAGTTTCATTTTGAAAATTCTTGGGAAACCGTAAGCGACCGAGGAAATGCTTCAATTCTCAAGAGAGGTTGTGACACTGGAAGGTTAGTGACTACAAATGAATTCATCGAAATCTATATTTATAAGTACTACTAAACCAAGGTAACGGTGACATTTTACGATATTTTGGTGTCGAATTCGATGAATTATATCATTGGCATTGTTTACCAACGAGTTCGGGAGTATGGTTCCAAAAAGTGTCTCGAAATTGGCACGGAAAAGCAAGTTTCGTAGTAGGCAAACTTTTGGGGAAAGAAATTTCTTGAAAGAAAAACGCAATTTGTCGAAAGGCTTCGCTATTTTGCTTAAACAAGTGCGGGAAAGCAAAAATGTAGCTGATGGTGAAATGATTTCTTCAATCTCCAATGCAAAGAATCTGACAACGCCACCACAATTGCATATATCGTACCTTGCAGTCAAAATTTCACTAATAATATAAATCCAGTAAGTATAGTTGCTTTGGTATCGAACTGCTAAGAGGGCAACAGCCCAAAGTGGGATGTGTTATTTTAAGCTTGAAACAAATAATCAAACTTACGCAGGTGCTCGAACTCGAATCGAGATGGTGAATAAGTCTATTTAAAGTTCCCAATTATTATCAACATGATGAAGCAGTTCGAGGAACTTTAGACCTGGTATCAGTTATTATTTTTTATTGGTCTATTGCGAATGGAAGAGTCATAATGGCACTAAAACTGAATCACACCTTTCAAATCTTCATGTAAGATATATTGAGCCAAACCCATGAAGCAATGAAGTGTTTCTGGATTTTTCAATGGCAAAACTGGAAGGAAACCCGCAACGTAAAATTAAAGATCGATCAAAGGCTACTAACAAATCGGTGGCGTCAAGAAAATTAGAATTAAACAGGACATTGTGATAATAAGCGTGTTGTTCGAACGCACTTCAAACGACCCGACAGTTACATTAACCTCATTGCCGCCTGTAAGTAATGAAAATGTCAAGGCGAAGCGAATACATACATCGTGATCGAAATCTAAAGACTCAAGTGAGGCGAAGAGGGCCTTCCTTCGCCTCTCCAGGGAAGATCTCTTCGGATCATTTTCGAATCTTTTGCGTTTCTCGTTAAAACTGGAGTAGAACATTGCGCTTCAGCAACGCATCCAAATTTGGGAAAAACTGTCACTTGGCACGAGGAAAAACTAAACCGAACCGTAATACGACACAGCATGTACTGATACCGAAATCCGTCAGTATCTTATCATAAAGATTTCGTCAGGTAGAGTTCTAAGATAAACTAAACAAACAGGAGGTTTTCAGGGAAAGGCAATTGATTTTCGCGGCCTAGAAAATTCGTACGGTTCAATACTGGCGTGCGGTTTATTAAAGGTCAAAAAATGGAGTTACCTTAAGTTTCGACGGTTGGGTCCAAGTTTGGTAATTTCGCGGAGCGGATCATCGACGTCTCACTTTATGTTAACACCAACAAACAAACTAAAGCTAACTGAAATCAAGCCAGTAAAGAGTTTTGTTTATACAAGGTCGTCACGAACGCGAGCACCCACGCCATAAAACGATGAATGGCAGTCAATCGGTTACTCCAAATCGTAATTAGCACTTTACTCATATTTTTCCAATATCAATTAGCGTATTATCTCGGGCCAAGGCTATGGGCGGCGTAGGTTACGGACAGGGCCAAACATTTTGGAACAAACCAAGAGTAATTTGGGCGAGATAATTTAGGCACGAGACACTTTGCGGTTTGGGAAATGAAATTGGTGAGATAAAAAGCGCGATAGCGCGCACTCGAACTGCGGAAAAGTTCAATACTGCGTATGCATTCCAATGTAATGGGATAAAAAATCGAATTATAGTTCAGTAAGCTCAGTTCAAAGTATAGTCTCATTATCACGTTTATAGCTAAAGATAGAAGCGTTTGCGACTTTTTGTAGCAATTTGATTAGAGGATTATAGTACAATCTGAGGTGGCAAGTCCAATAGAAGAACGGCCTCTGTTTCTCCACCAAAGAGAGTATGTTAGACATCTTAGAAAAAGACGTGCAACTTCTAAGTTAAAGACGCAAGGGAAAAGTTAAAAACTCTCACAGGTCAACGTTCCTTGGAACAGTTTTGGCGTCAGTCCGGAAAGATGTTTGCATGGATCAATTACTTTTTCCGATTCGAACTTTCGCGACATTTCCACTAAACTTCCACTACATACAAATGCCTAAAATCCCGGCCTGTAATACACATTTTTGGTCAGATCAGGCGCTGACGAGTGATGATCATGATTATTGGTTTTTTTGTGGTTTTGCACTCGCGGAATTCCAAAAAGAGCATATGAGCTGAACCAACTTGTTCTTGCAAAAATAAAAAAAACGCGCTACTGTTACCAATTTTTTTAAGAAAACAGCATAACGCATTTTTTCTCCAGAGGAAACTAGATGACCCTTTTATCTTGTTTAATAAAATGCTTTCTTTTGCATTGGACTTATGGATAATGAAATGGAATTCTAATTTCTAATGGCGAACAAATTTCGATTACATTTTCTTCTGATAGTTTTTCCACCGTTTCCCTTGTAATAACCCGATTTCTGCGACTGTCGGCAATTAAAACTCATGTTACGGATTAGATTTCAGGCGTTAAACTGCGTCAATTTCAAACGATACGGTGTGATCGCAGACTGCAGCATTTCAATAACATACTACGATTTCATTTCCACTGGTCAAGGAAATTGCGACTACCACAGAAATCAATTTACGACTTTTCTGCAGGAGATTTCAGTATGATTGCAAGTGATCTTCTTGATTCCATGCAAAAACTGCGGTAATTTTTGTTCAAGAACCACCGTACTTTGCAAATTGTATCGTATTTCGTCATGTCGAATTTCTATTGGTGCGTCCTTAAGGCGAGTTTGGAATGCGCACTGTAGCTCACCTTCTTTCGATTTATGATTTTGCGAGCACGTTGATAGACGTCTGCAAATTTTTAAGTAAGATTGTTTATCAGATTATCGGATTTTTTTGGATCGTGATACATTTTTCTCGCATTCTGGAGGCTTCAAATTGTATTTATTAAATACGTAAGTGACCGCCATTTGCCGAATCAATGGTTATCTCCTTTTTTTCGCTCTATATGGAGTTTGAACCAAGTCAATCGTGGTCGTAATAATCCACTTATTAATTGGAGGTATGTTAATTGTTTGTTTTCGACGGGAATTGCCATGTGATTTCTTTCAGGGTTTCTATTTTTGGTTGGGTTTTAGTTTCCTGTGTTAAATTTATCAGTGATATTTTATGGAATGCGTACGCGGATGCAAAGTCAACCTCCCATTGGACTAACCTGGTACAAGCAGAGCTGGGAATGAAGATAAGACGTTAAGTCAGTTAGGATAATTTATTTAATATGGAAATAAACAAGTTCGTAATTAGTGGATAATTCCTCTTCAAGGATTATACGACGTTGATTTTCTTGAAAGTTAGTAATCCACTGTCGTAACCTATGACTGATTTAATTTGAAACGTGTTACAATTTGTTTTAGTACTCCAATCTCTGTGATTTGTTAACATATCGTGAATCTGGATACAAGAAATTGTTGTGCTCTTCAAGTAGGAGTTATTTAATTACGGAGTCACCTAGCTCGAGTTGTGCATTTTCTTTTTTTGTGTTTTACATTGAATTGTTGCCTAGGAACAGAGCTCCCTTCCTACTAGAGTTTTATTCAAGTCTTGATATATGGATATAAGTGGGGGAGTAAGTTTAAGGAGTTATATTTAAGTATTAAAGTTTAAGGAAGTAATATTCATTTTTGTTGAGGACAAATATACCCTTACTTCTTAATTACATTCCTTGCCATCTTCCCTTTCAAAGAAACGCGGTGGCGCTCACCCTCGTGGTAAGTTACGAAGATTTTTATGCCCTACGAACTAACCGTTGTAAAGTATCTCGTGCCTTTTTAGTTTCACAGTCCTGAGACAGTTGACCGTTTATGCGGCAGATTTTGAGAAAAAGTAGTGCCATCTGAACTCACGTCACATATTCTATTATTTCGTTATGAACATTGCGATTTCTATAGACTGCCATGGAAATCAAACGTGGGATTTACTCAAGTGTCGTAGGGGCCCACTGAACTTTGCATATTAGATGGTAGAAAGAGAAAGTTATACGATGGACAGGGCATCTAAACTTTTTTAATAATGTACAATACAAATAGTCACATGAAAATACTCGAGCGCGCTAGATATTGATAGTGTATGCGCCCCACGTGTCTCTGATATTGGAGGTGTGTTAATCTGCCAGTTTGTATGGTGGGCGCTCGAGGTTGTCAAGGTAACGTGTTTTTTTTAGAGCTTGTGGCCTTCCTACTCCCTTACGTCACGCTCAAATCGTTAGATTATTGAAATGCACACTTTACAACACGTAGTCAACCCACCTTACTTTAATCTGATGCGCTCGAGTAAATCTCAACCTCCCCTATTAGGCTCCCCTACTATAATCACGATTTTTTTCGAATGGCGGTGGTTCAAAATTCGGATTAGGCATTGAGATTTCCATGGACTGCCCGGAGATTTCCCTAACCACCAGTCTGCGACCCCGCGATTAAAGTTCAGATTATGAATGAAATTTCAGACGTCAAAACTGCATCGATTGCAATTGAACTACCTGCAAAGGGTCGATATTTCTCGCAGATTTCTTAAAAAATGTATTACTGAAATTTCCTTACGGATATTGCAATTTCTGCCGTCATATTTTTTTTGCTGCGTTTTTTTGGGGCACCCTGTATATCTACATTTTGAGTCAAAACATGCGCAATCCAAAAACAAAATTGACTGGTCCGAGCGTCTTTCCGAACACCCTTTCATTTCATTTTTATTGAATTTGTACGTTATTACATCACAACACTGTATATACAGTGTGGGCCTTTGAAAACTTACAATGGGTATTTTTTTTATTAAAGATATCAAAAAATAAAAAAATGCCGTTTCTGAACAACTTATTTTTTAAACTACTCCCACTACTCCCTGAAGGACATCCATACTGAAATAAAGGCTTTCTTGAAATTGAGGTTAATATTTTGAGTTCACTCTAGCATTACAAGCTGGAGACTGATTAGCTATACCAGGGGATTGCGGGAAGTGAACCCTCTTTGATTGGATATCATTCAAAAACTGTGATCTATGCCTGTATATACACTGTATATACCGTGTGGGCCTTTGAAAACTTACAATGGGTATTTTTTTAATTAAAGATATCAAAAAATAAAAAAATGCCGTTTCTGAACAATTTATTTTTTAAACTATTCCCACTACTCCCTGAAGCACATCCATACTGAAATAAAGGCTTTCTTGAAATTGAGGTTAATATTTTGAGGTGACTCTAGCATTACAAGCTGGAGACTGATTAGCTATACCAGGGGATTGCGGGAAGTGAACCCTCTTTGATTGGATATCATTCAAAAACTGATCTGTGCCGTACTTGTATCTAGTACATCCCTCAGATGAAAACCTTGATGATTTATATTATCCTTTTGTTACGCCACTTAATGCTATCATTACTTAGTTATTAACAATTTAAAAAAATTGCCAGTAAACTGATTGATTACACGCAACCAATGCGCAAAATACCCATTTATTGTAATCAACCGAAAATCGTACCCTTAACGTCAAAATATTGACGAGAAAACCGCTAAAAAAAAAGTAGCACGTTCCGATAGAACCGGATAGAACCCTTCGTCCATTCGATTATCGAATAAATTGTTTCATAGGCAACGAGCGACAAACATACGGACGGATAGAAAGTTTAAGCAGTTAGTTCCATGACCATTGATAACCTATTAAGCACTGAAAACAGAATGGGAAAATTCGAAACCGTTCGCTAGCTATCATGCACACAGACGGACGGAGAGACAGAATGTTCCAAATCGTAGCCTTTATGAACAAGCGACCCACTTCGTTTATGATTTTGGACTTTCGGTCCGTTAGTCTGTGTACTCGCGAACGGTTTTCCAATTCTGTTTTCACTAATAGATAGGTAAAGGGGCTAACTCATTAAATTTTCGCCATTTGGACTTTCTGTCCGTCGGTCTGTGTTTGTCGCTCGTTATCTATATTGGTTTGAAACAGTTTGTTAATATAAAAGTGTCTGTATTGTAGAAAAGTATAGATTCTTCAATATTTTAGATTTCGGATTACCTCACTATCAATTAACATAAGTACACACATACAGAAAAGTTGACAAACTTTATAACAGGGGGGTTCTGAACCGAACAAATAAATACTTGGAAAATAACTTAATCTATGGATAAAAAATAAGAAAAATTCAGAGAGACGTTTAGCAGGGTTTACTGATAAATAAGCTGCAAAAAAATGAAGCCACTTAAAAACTGAGAAGTTTTCTGATAGATTTAAAAAAAAACACGAGTCATGACTTCATAAAAGGAAAAAAACCAATTACAAACCCTAAAAAACCCCAAGTGGGTGGATGTTTACATAAATCCGGAATTTTTCCAATCCGTACGTTAGACGTTTTTGCCACTTTATTACATAATGAATTTGTAGAATAAAATGGTAGTAACGTAGAATACGCTGGAATATCTTGTAATCTTCTTTATATATACCATTCGTCTGTACGTGTGTTGGTGGCTGAAATTTTCCAAAACAGCTGGACGGATTTTGAGAAATTTTTTTGTCTGTATGTCCCCGGATGGTTGAAATTCACAAATGGGCTGAAACGGATTATAGGATTTTTTTAAAAACATCATTTTTCGTTGATGTCGCACTCTGCTATTTCGCGAACCGATCGATACATGCACCAAGTCACTTCCGTTGTACCGTGCCGATGTGTTAAACGATAAATGTTTGTGCTTATCGGAGCAGCCCCATGAATTTAGCAAGAAAATCACGATTTCGGACTATTTTCATATCATACACGTTTTATATGCGACTTTTTCATTTTATCTACCTTAGTTACAAGAGGTTTTTTTGACCGAGGCCCAGATGTGATTTATTTGTGCCATAGAAGCGGTTTATCTAGAACACTATTTGGGGAAAATAAGAAGATCATATCCAAAGTGGTACCATTTCAGAACAGCAGTAACAAATTTGGTTTTCGTATACATTTGGCATAAAATTAGACATTTTTCATAGTACGCCTTGTTTATTTTGATGTTGGTGTTCCACATTTAGGTGTGTCAAGGATTCATTCTCTCGTATTCCGTACAATGTGATTAATTGATTTACTATATCATAAGGTTTCGTAATCGCTATTAACAATTTACTCTTAATTTTGGGAAATTTATGGCGTTTTAATTCAGAACCTAAGAAGTTGTATCTACGATTTATGACGGTAGGTCAATAATATTTCTCCACGCCTTATTTAAGTTGAAGGATTTGGTATTTTTCAAGTATGGAAATAAATTGGCAGAAATGTGGACTTGGACCATAGGAAAATATAAAGTAAACTCACTCATTTGTATCTTGCCACCCTTCAAATTGGCGAAAATAGTGTTTGTGCATAAAGCGTACAAGTGACCTCAAATCCATTATCATGTTAGTTTTGTAAAAACAGCATTGGCGCATAAACATAATGTTGAAACACGACTAACAACAATATACTGATTATGTAAAGTAAATTAAGTGATAACAATTTCGCTTACGTAAGGACTTTAACTGCTACAACAAAACTGGCGCAGTTCACATTATTAAAGACTGTTTTTTTTGTTTAAGCTCCCCGAAACTGTACTTAATTGTGTTAATTAGGCGGGGAATGTCTAATTGCAGTAGATTTCTATCTGGCACCTGTCTTTTTTATGTAAGGAGTTTTAAATAGACGCTTTGTTTCACGGTGTAACCTTGTATTTTTTGTGACAAAAAATGGGAACGATCACAACCCTAAATTGAGGAGAGACCTTTCCAACGATGTGTCACTTCCCCATTTTAAAATTGCAGGGTCTATAAAGTTGACTTGCCTCAAAATATAACGAAAATTATTTTTATCCACCCCATAAAAGTATAATATGCTCCCATTTGTGGCTTGGTGGTCTAAATGACCGGGTAATAAATTCCATTACACAACAGCTCGGAAATAATAAAGGCGCAGTCAGACAAAACTTAGTGTAAAGCACACAGATCTATTGATTTTAAACTATATTAAGATTCAGCCTTCGACTAAACTAAATAAAAAGACATTCCAGTACCGTACAAACTTAATGCAACGCTGATTCATGCTACCCACATCGCGACCTACGGTATATTCCTTTTTTTGGAAAATCTGCATAAGGGAATTGCAACTAATACCTACGGCTTGAAGCGACAGTTTACTTCTTACTTCGGTTTAGAAGGCCAAAATCATTGTGAATGAAAACCAATTTTCGTTAAAGGAAGCAGCAAGCGAAGGTGCAGGAAGCGCTTTGAATATTTTCAATGTCACGAAAGCCTCACTTTATAAATATTCATATCGATAAGATAATAGATATTTAAGTGTACCAGAAGTGGTCCACCTAAATATTAGTAAACTGTGGCATGCGTTTTAGTATGTCGTAAAATTTCTTCGGGAATTTCATTTTATGAATGCTACGCCACCAGTCAGGCGCGTGGTCTATGAAAATACCGTTGAGATTCTGGTCGTTTTTAACAAAATTCGGACGATTTCGAGTTCTTTCCTTTTGAAGTTTACCCTGACCAAATTTCATTTAAATGATCCATGCCTCAAAGGGTACCGGAATGTATGACCCAGTAAAGAAGAACAAAACCTTCCTCCTTAATTTTAGCATTTAACCAGTCTTGCGTAGGACGAGATGCCATCTCCTCGTCAGAATGAATCTGATGAAGAAACGCGAGAATAACGATCAGATTTTTTTGTAGAATAATCGTATTCTATGGTAAAATCTTGTTAAATTAGAGTTGGAAAACTGCATTTAGCGTAGAGCATGACGGCCAAGTTTATTTGGACGTAGTCCAGGGGGTAAACACCAGGGGAAGTAATTGTACAGGAGGAAGTTATGAGGAAGTACGGGGAAGTACTGGAAGTCCAGGGAAGTACGGGGAAGTTCGAGGAAGTACGGGGAAGTGTATGGGAAGTAACGAGGAAGTACTCATTTGTTCATAAGATGCTTAATGTGACAGAAGGTGACCGCGGAGAGGTAAAATCTGGTAAACACTTAAGAAGCAATAAGGCAGTTATTTCGGAGTGCATAAATCCCGCCTCGTTCCAAAAAAGTCAACACCTATGATTGTGATTATCTCGGATTATCTATATAGATACCTAAAATCAAATCCTATTTTTTCACTACTAGCGTCTGATATCATGATTATTAACCTTTTTTCCACTTGTAAAGCAGGCTTTCTCGCCAGTTGTTCAAAGTAGTTAATAATGTGGTCATTATTAACCAGTAGTCAATAATGAGAACTGTCACGCTGCCAATTTTAGAAATCACAACCTGAAATTTCGCTCAATAAACGTTCAGATAAGTTCTCTAAAATGAATAATTGCCACCATCCGCCATTTCAAGAGAAATTACATACAATTATCACATTTTGAAAAAATTCGAACGAAACTACTCTTTGAAAATGTCTCAATAACAGAAGAAAATACGGCCTTCTTGACTGTTACTTCCACCCATGTAATTGACATATTAAATTAATAAACCAAAAATTCTGTTCAACCGTTCACTTTTTTAACAATATAGATCTGTTAATTTAGAGGACTTCAAGTACTATGCGATCAAAAATGAGTTGCTGTCGAGTCGCCTTTGGAATTTTTGTTTAGGTACGTGGTAAATCGTACTTAACTTAAATTTCCAAAGGCGATTCGATAATAACTCATTTTTGATCGCCCGTTACTAGTAGTGGAAGAAATAGTATACAGGATGTCTTAAATTGAGTAGACACCTTACATGGCAATATTTGTTATTATTATACTTACAGATTAGGTTAAATTGGAACAGTTGTATAGTTTTTGATGCTAATGGATATTCCGATTCCGATGCGAGATTTTGAAAAAATAAATCGTTTCGTAGGTAATTGATAAAAAATGACAAATCGCCATTTTTTAAAAATTCAAATATTTTAGTAACAAACAGAGCTATCGAAAAAAGTTTCAAATAAAAGTTGCAAGATTCGATGGGATAAATTCAATGAGTGTAGAAAAAAATTTCATAATGGCGGATTTCCAGATATTGACATCAACTTCCTTATTTTAAATGGACGCCATATTTGACTTTTACGTCACTCGATAGAGACAAAAATACAAAACCAGCTAGCGAGACAAATAACGAACGAATTTGGTTTCAAACACAATCGGCCATGGAATTATTGCCATAAGAAATACATTGTAAACTTCGAGGCAAAAATGCAAGGTTGATACCCAAATGAAATACTAAGTGTTTAGTATCACTGGTTTTGTAATTTTTTCTCTATGGAGTGACTTAAAAATCCAATATGGCGTCCATTCAAAACAAGGAAGTTGATGTCAATATCTCGAAAACCGCCATTTTGAAAAAAAATTTCTATTGAATATCCATTGAATTTATCCGATCGAATCTTCCAACTTTTATTTGAAACGATTTTCACATTTTTCCAATTATCTACTACGAAACGAATTATTTTTTTCAAAATATCGCATCGGAATATGCATCAACATCAAAGACTACACGTAAACTTGGCCAATTTAACCGAATTTGTAAGTATAATAATAACAAAGATAGCCATGTTATCCTACTCAATTTAAGACACCACGATAGAGAAGTCTATTACGCACCTTACATCCCTCGGCGCTAGCGCCTCAGGGTGTAATCTTCGTACTTAGGCAACAATAAGTACTAGACTTCTCTACCTTGGTATATAATGTACTATTATAATCACATAAAATATCAATAATATCAACCCCTAACCTTATAATGATTTAAACAGAAGTTTTGAAAAATCTTGAATAGCTTGAAAACCTTTGATGCTGGGTATAGGGAAATGTGGTATCAAACTACGTAGATCTTCATGTCGATGCCGGAAATACAATATAGGGTGTTCTATTTAAAAGCTATCCACATCCGTTAAAACTGGAAATGACACAATGATGATAATATTTTCTTTCGATAGATCATGGAAAACTATGTTAGTATGCACATTTTCAGATTTCAATTATTAATGGGAGTCTGAGTACTTTTGGGTAACGGTTTGCGTGATTACCGATAAATTAGTATTGTTAAGTATCCATCTATGAATATTATTATTGTTCCGAACATATGTTTTTATTATAAAATTTTGCAATAAATGCTGGCAGGACAATTATTTATATCTTAATTTCTTTCATATTAAAAATTCTTTCAAACCTCATGTAAATATAAAGGTAAATATTAAATAGGTAAGTGTGAAAATAAGTAATGATTAACACTAATCTAATTTTTCATTTCATGTATAGTATTCATTTCACATCCATTCGCATTTCCCATAAAATGCATTTTCGTGGACACGTTATAAGATAACATTGAAAAAGAAAATCTAAAGTCTAAGTATATCAATGTCTACTTACAGTGGAATTTCGGGAAAGTACAAGGGAAGTTTGGGGGAAGTTCCAAGGAAGTACTAGGGAAGTTCGGAGGAAGTACTGGGAAGTAAGGGGAAGTACTGGGAAGTAAGGGGAAGTATGAGGAAGTAAAGGGAAGTTAAAAGGAAGTACTGAAGGACTTCCCCCGAAGGGGAAGTATTGTACAAATTTTAGGTCTGGTGATTATACCCCCTGACGTAGTCCATCCTCGTGTCAAATTAAATTTTTTGACTGAGTTATACGACAAATAAGATATTTACAAACAATTGAGTTCTAGTTTTTGAGGTTTACTCTGTAAAGGGCAAGTAAAGTCTGTTTTCTTACACTAGAGGCAGTAAGTATAGTTTTTTGATAAAATTCGATAAAAATTGATTAATTAGGTAGACCCCTAGGCCCCAATGCATGATTAATAGTACTAATTTCTTAAACGGGATAAGAAAACCATAGTACACACCTAAGTTTTGTGAATTAAATTGAAATTACCCTCGAAATTACTTTTTTAAGTAAAAGCTCCTTAGCTTAGATTCATGGATGACATGAACCCATCCACTATGTCGAGTTTAAGAGTGGAGCTCAAACATTAGGTACTCGAATAGATGAAATATATAAATTCGGTCCAGAATTAGAATTAATTTTAGTTCCTTAGTAGATCGTAAGTAGCGTATAATTCAGAAATTTATTCAGAGCACTGCAACAGGGATAATGGGGTCATCCCGCCTTCATTTTTTATTTCTGATCCACAAAGTACATTAAAAATAAAAAGACCCGTGTCTCCTCAATTTTTATTTGCGAGTAAAATAAACCCAAAATAAATTATTGAAAAGCTGTGTTTTTAGTCCGAATTTGAAACGCTTCAGACTAAATACGTCACAAACCTACAACCAATCATGTAGAAGTGAGCTGGCAACCTTACGCGAGAGTCTGACGTTTGTCACATTTGACGTTTTGAGAGGGATGTTTAACTGCATCTAGCACGAAAGTGACAAGTGCCTGTGACAGATGACGCAAGTTATAAATGCCATTCTCCTGCAATATTGCCAAGTCGTTATGTCATCTGAATGGTTCTAGAAGCTGATTGGTCGGGCTTATTACGTCACAGAGCCCGCCACAATCATATCGTTTTGAATAAACCTTTAAAACCGCACATGTTCATTATTTTTTTGGTAATCAGCCTCTATTTTTAAATAAACTTTTACTGTCCAAAAAAATGTTTTATGGTTTCAGGTACACGCTTATTAAATTAGAACTGCGGAATTCAACTATACTGTAAACCCCCATTAAAGCAAAACAGTAGAAGGTACTAGGTGCACGTCCAATTTCGTGGGCATGTCGTTGCTGCCTGCCAAAAAAAAGAGAAATAGTTTTGATTACGTGCCCTTCGCTTGAACCGATGAGTAATAGTAAATGGTATATATTTCAATGAACCCAAAATGGCACCCAGTCATCCAGACAAGATGAATCATCCGCCGTATCGAATGGGAAAATCAATTCCGGACCTACAGATATGCACGGTACAGGTGAACGCATTCCGATCACACACAAGAGGATGACTCATTTTAGCAAAACGGAAGTAAGGGTACTTATAGACGTAATGCTCCTCACTTAACATTCTTGGCGTGTTTAGCCAGTCCAGGTAGTGACGCGAGGGACGTGCCTTTTTTCAACAACGGTATTAAGATGCGAGCGCCTGACGTAAATCATAATTGGTCGCCTAAATACAATCAAACCCAGTGATCTTACACAATATTCACCGAAAACACAAACATGGATGAATCACTCGGTCGGTTTCTTAATGAAATCCTCGGTGAATCATGCCAATGCCAAGTGATAACAGAATACTCTAAATTTAGATTTACGTGTAATGTTTGCAATTGTAAATCTTCTTTAATTATGGGTTCTGAAATTTTAACACTATTGCAGAGATTACGGCAATTTTTACTAATTAAGGGCGTTCTTAACATTGTTGTTAATCACTTGCAGCTGCAACACAGTTTGTTAACATGAGATCTAATCTAAATTACAAAAGTGGAGCAGTTGTAAAAACTGTTTTTTTTAAATTCTTTAGCAATTGATGCAATTTTCACACATTTGCAATTGATACCAAGTGGGTCAATTAAAACTACGAGAAAGGATGTGGTTTAATCTATTAACACTAAAGTGGTTTGAAAAACACACTACATTTTCACACTGTTTACGATTTCACACGCGTGCCAGTTGAAATGGGCGGGTCAATTTTTGGAAATGTGAGTAAGGACGCTCTCGGGAAAACCTTCAAACATACGTTAAGTAATTGTAATTGGCTTCGTTCCATGTTTCCCAACTATACTGAGAATACAATATATTAATATTACGTCGCCGAATAATGACTTACACCTCAAGGGCGATTTTTCCAACACTTTGTGCGCCCATTCGCGTTCCAAGCCACTATTTGTTGAAGGATCTATAGCAAAGAAAATTTTGGGTTTGTCAGAAATCAACAGGGCATTCAATAGCGACCTAGTTAATAAGGTAAGAAAATGGCACCTTCAATGTACACTTCTGAAGTTAACCCTTTGATGAGACGTATCCTATTCTCAGGATCACGTCTAAAAATACCTACTCGAAGTCGATAGCTCGTTCTATTCTCAATTTCTATGTAACACGATAGCAAATGCAGTAATCGACATACGAACTCGTTTAAACCTCCGCCCGTTTGCCGGAAACGAAATTAAAAATATTTTTCCGTTGTGGAATTATCATGTTGACAGACCCCGGGCGAACAGCCAAAAAAGTATAACTTTATGAAGGAAATTTCAAGCCTAAAGGTTTTCGTTTCTTAATAGTTCTGAACCAAACTCGAAGAGGGACGTTGATTAAAAGTTTCCCTTTGTCGTCGTGTATAATAGAAACCTTTATTTTATAGCAGAAGGCATAAAAATCGTTATAAAACTTCTAAATATTCTGTAGGTATTTAATTTAGACGTCCAAAATAGCAATCTTAGGTCTTCCCATCGTTTCCATGGAAACGATATTGTATTCTGTAGTAGACTTCATTTTATTTCGTGCTCTGCGTCCCAATTTTAATAAGAATGCACAATCTTTTGCCTTTATTTACCCTTGCCGCTGAAGTGATTGCTTTATATAGGTGCATTTACTGTTAAAGAGACATTAGACTACCTACTCATTCAAAGTTCAAAGCTATTAAAATGTCAATTTAACATCTGCTATAAAATAAAAGCACATTAAATATGTATCTCACAAACCATGGAAGGTTATACACTGCCTTTTTTTGAGGCCCGAAAAAAAATTGCCTCAGATCGACCCGAAAAAAGATTTTCTTATAGAATGTGGTCTGTAGAATCCATAATTTCAAACAGTTCCAAGATTGGGCTACTAGTTCAAAAGTTACAGCCCTTTGAATTTTTTTTCGAAATTGGTTTCTAGTCCATAACTTTTGATTGAGAAGTGATCGAAAAAGTACGAATTGTTTTGGATTCTACGCACCAAAATTAATAAGAAAAAGTGTTTTCCCGAGAAATTTTGGTGTAGTCGATTTTTGGTAAAAAAGGAAGGTTAATACACTGCCTTTTTTTGAGCCCCGAAAAAAAATTGTCTCAGATCGACCCGGAAAAAAATTTTTCTTATAGAATGTGGCCTGTGAATCCATAATTTCAAACAGTTCCAAGATTGGGCTACTAGTTCAAAAGTTACAGCCCTTTGAATTTTCTTTCGAAATTGGTTTCTAGTCTATAACTTTTGATTGAGAAGTCTGATCGAAAAAGTACGAATTGTTTTGGATTCTACGCACCAAAATTAATAAGAAAAAGTGTTTTCCCGAGAAATTTTGGTGCAGTCGATTTTTGGTAAAAAAGGAAGGTTATACACTGCCTTTTTTTGAGCCCCGAAAAAAAAATTGTCTCAGATCGACCGGGAAAAAAAATTTTCTTATAGAATGTGGCCTGTAGAATCCATAATTTCAAACAGTTCCAAGATTGGGCTACTAGTTCAAAAGTTACAGCCTTTGAATTTTCTTTCGAAATTGGTTTCTTGTCTATAACTTTTTGAGTGAGAAGGTCTTATCGAAAAAGTACGAATTGTTTTGGATTCTATGCACCAAAATTAATAAGAAAAAGTGTTTTCCCAAGAAATTTTGGTGCAGTCGATTTTTGGTAAAAAAAGGAAGGTTTATAACTGCCTTTTTTTGGAGCACGAAAAAAAATTGTCTCAGATCGACCCGGAAAAAAAATTTCTTATAGAATGTTGCCTGTAGAATCCATAATTTCAAACAGTTCCAAGATTGGGCTACTAGTTCAAAAGTTACAGCCCTTTGAATTTTCTTTCGAAATTGGTTTCTAGTCTATAACTTTTGATTGAGAAGTCTGATCGAAAAAGTACGAATTGTTTTGGATTCTACGCACCAAAATTAATAAGAAAAAGTGTTTTCCCGAGAAATTTTGGTGCAGTCGATTTTTGTTAAAAAAGGAAGGTTATAAACTGCCTTTTTTTGAGCCCCGAAAAAAAAAATTGTCTCAGATCGACCCGGAAAAAAATTTTCTTATAGAATGTGGCCTGTAGAATCCATAATTTCAAACAGTTCCAAGATTGGGCTACTAGTTCAAAAGTTACAGCCCTTTGAATTTTCTTTCGAAATTGGTTTCTAGTCCATAACTTTTGATTGAGATGTCCGATCGAAACAGTACGAATTGTTTTGGATTCTACGCACCAAAATTAATAAGAAAAAGTGTTTTCCCGAGAAATTTTGGTGTAGTCGATTTTTGGTAAAAAAGGAAGGTTAATACACTGCCTTTTTTTGAGCGCTGAAAATTGTCTCAGATCGCCCGGAAAAAAAATTTCCTTATAGAATGTGGCCTGTAGAATCCATAATTTCAAACAGTTCCAAGATTGGGCTACTAGTTCAAAAGTTACAGCCCTTTGAATTTTCTTTCGAAATTGGTTTCTAGTCCATAACTTTTGATTGAGAAGTCCGATCGAAAAAGTACGAATTGTTTTGGATTCTATGCACCACAATTAATAAGAAAAATTGTTTTCCCGAGAAATTTGGTGCAGTCGATTTTTGGTAAAAAAGGAAGGTTATACACTGCCTTTTTTGGAGCCCCGAAAAAAAAATTGTCTCAGATCGACCCGGAAAAAAAATTTTCTTATAGAATGTGGCCTGTAGAATCCATAATTTCAAACAGTTCCAAGATTGGGCTACTAGTTCAAAAGTTACAGCCCTTTGAATTTTTTTTCGAAATTGGTTTCTAGTCTATAACTTTTGATTGAGAAGTCTGATCGAAAAAGTACGAATTGTTTTGGATTCTACGCACCCAAAATTAATAAGAAAAAGTGTTTTCCCGAGAAATTTTGGTGTAGTCGATTTTTGGTAAAAAAGGAAGGTTATACACTGCCTTTTTTTGAGCCCCGAAAAAAAAATTGTCTCAGATCGACCCGGAAAAAAAATTTTCTTATAGAATGTGGCCTGTAGAATCCATAATTTCAAACAGTTCCAAGATTGGGCTACTAGTTCAAAAGTTACAGCCCTTTGAATTTTTTTTCGAAATTGGTTTCTAGTCTATAACTTTTGATTGAGAAGTCTGATCGAAAAAGTACGAATTGATTGAGATTCTACGCACCCAAATTAATAAGAAAAAGTGTTTTCCCGAGAAATTTTGGTGTAGTCGAATTTTCGTAAAAAGGGAAGGTTATATACTGGAGTAGGTCATTCAAGAATCTTCAGCTAGTAAGTCCGCTACCACTACCCTACAGTCCTACAGGTGCTAACACAGAGGGCGGTCCGACCCAACTAACAACGCAGCCAACTGTCATGCATGGTGGATTATCCATGTCTTCGATCCCGTATTAATAAGCGAAATTCCACCTCCCCACTTCAAGTAACTCAACTACCAGGATCATTCATCCGCTATTACGAGTCGCCTCGCATGGCATAAACACCATCAGGGTGTTCTTTTTAGTCTGGATTCTCGCTTGGGGCCGTCATGTACAGAGCCTGGCGTTACATGCCCCCTTGATATCACTGATCCAATCAAGCCCTGCAACCACGACAAGGCCCAACACTGAGGGGGTCTTGATAATCAATTGTTTTTCTGATTTAAACATTGTAATTCTAAGTAAATATTCTTCATATTTAACTAAATTCGTAGCTCTAAAATATCAGAAAATGAGCAATAGTGTCGGCTATAGTTGAAGCCTTGGATTATGTACTTTATATTCCACTGAAGACCACAAACAAATATTATAAGCAGCATCAGATTTGGACCATACTCCTTTCGTTTGTGCTACCGAGCTCCTATACATGAAGGAGGATGAGAATGGCAACAGATTGGAGCAATTCCGTTCCAAAGTTTGCAATTTCCCCACGTTTAGTAAAAAATTCTACATTGTGCTATAATAGAGCCCAGTTCAGTGTAAGTAGTGTATTAACACAGTGCAAGGCATATAGAAACAATTTAATATGCAAAAGTGTATTTCAACATCTAATAAATATAAATTCATAACAAAAATCTTACTTAAACAAAAAAAATGGAAGACATTTTAAGGCATAATTTAAGTACATGTCATATCTAACATAACGTTACATACGAACATCACCGGCACAACGGAAACCTAAATTTCCAGCGGTGCTATCTTTGGTATTTTGCGAACGAGCTGCGCATCGATATCTCCAACAGTAGCTCTCGTGGCACATATATGAACCACCCTTTTTCACCTTCTCATTCTGCATAAAAAAATATTAGCTTTAGTTCAATAAATACTCGAAGCATTCATGGTGACATTTTTTAAAAATTAACACATCTATCAGTTAGTTCTAATGGTCCATAGATGTGTGCATTCGTTCACCTCTGCTCTACAAATCCAAGAATTCCAAAATAGTTCTAACTGGTAGATAATGTTTCAATAGAAAAAAAGTTCACTATGGCCCCATCTACTCTTTCGTATATAAATGTATTGACCTACATCATTCTTTAACCAGGTGTCTTGCGTCCACTCCCAAACATTTCCCGCCATGTTGTATAAATTGAATTTATTGGGAGGATAATGATCAACTGGCGCTGTCGAAATAAAACCATCTTCGGCTGTATTTTCATTGGGAAAACTTCCTTGCCAAATATTCGTCCTACAAGTGAAATTATTTCAACAAAAAGAAATCATATCACTCTGGAAAACCTAAATGCATTCTGGAGACCCAGAACATTTTATAGCCCTGCCAGAGCTTTAAAATAATTCCGAATACAAACAAAACAGAATGCAACCTACCCTTACCAATGTTTATTTTGGGGATTCAATTTATTTCCCCACGGATACAGCTTTTGCCGTAATCCACCTCTGCAAGCCATCTCCCACTCGGCTTCAGTGGGCAGTCGTTTACCAAAGTACTTACAGTACTCGACAGCATCATTCCAAGAGACGTGCGCAACAGGATGGTTCCATTTATCTGCGAGAATGCGACAATAATTTAAAAATAGCACTATGGCGTACCTTCAACGGAAGACTTAGGACCTTCGGGATGTTTCCAATTGACACCATCGACTTTCACCCACCAAGGTGCTTGGACAGCCCGAACATCTTTATATTTATCTAACTCATTGTTAGGTATAAACATATCCAACATAAAACTATCGCCGAACTTCTCCGCCTCGGTAACATAAGAAGACCGATCGACGAAATCTTTAAAATTTTGATTTGATACTTCGTACTTATCTAAATAGAACGCTGCTACAGTAACGTTTCTAAGCGGTCCTTCATGATCGACTTCAAAAATAGGTTTGCTTGTTCCCATTTCGAAGGTAGCACCTTCAATCATTACCATGTTTTTAATATCGAAGGCAGGAGGTAAATTATTGTCAGAAGTTTTCTTATTAAATTCCTTTGAATATTTGTGTGTGCTCTCTACATCATTACATTCTGAATTACGATTTACTTGGCAACCACAATCGGATGCAATATGTTTAAATATGTTAAGTACGATTAGAGAAGACAGCAACTTATTTAAGTACATTTTGTACCAAAACCCTACAGCTAATTAAGTGACATGTATCTAATTAATTAATAAATTTATACAAATCCATAATTTATGGAGATTGATCTGTCAAGTTTAAAGTGTCAAACCTGTCAACATCAAAACAATCAAAACAAAAGCACTAAAGCAGTTATCATACAATCCTAAATTTATTTATACATGTTCCGATTTGAACACAATTCTTCCCTCAATCCTAGGATTGGTTGTACGCAACCTTTCACCCTTCCCTATCCATCGCTAATCTTTTCGTTTCTGCTTTCTGCATTAACTGTGCCCTTGCTTACGTTCCTATTTTAACGAGTTCATGAAAGCCATTGAAGAAGGTTTGGAGTGCGTTATAAAAATTACAAGTGCTATAAATATCTGGAAAACCCCTTCAAATCGTTTTTCAAACCATTAGAAAGCTTTCTAGTCCAGACCATTCTGCTCATATGTATATCGAACTCTGGGATTGCAATCCTAGCACCACAGTTCAGTGTTCGTATTTTAAAACTTAAATTTTGAGTTGCAAGTTCAATAGATGAAACGGTCCTTAGAATTGTTTAAACACTTGCAATTTCACATATTTGTAGCGTTCGTGTAATACCGACATTAGCAATTTATTTGTATCGATTAGTGTGAAACATACATTAAATCGTCATTTATCATACGTAGTCATTTCATCTACATCTTGTCTTGGGAAAAAGTTTTACCATTTCTGAAAGAAAGGTTGTCATTGTGATATTTTTAAAGCTCAGTATTCAATGGTTGCTTTTTAATAATTGAAATAAATATGTTTCGCGGTTTTGTAAGACATTCAAATAAACTAATCTACGATAATTAATCGAAACTAACTTTTTTTTAGGTAAGCTTCCTTATTGGCGTTTATGCTGGAATCTACATCTCCCAAAATTATGAAGTAAGTTTTAACAGGATATGTACATTTATTCACCAGATTACATTACAGATACCTCGAATAGATGACCCAGCAGTTATGCTACAAAAACTAAAGGATCTAGCAGATAAACATAAAAAAGATTAATGTAGTAGCATAATTTATTAAAATTAGTCAATAGTAATACACATATATTAATTAAGAGAACATTATACCACCACCAATGTACTCCTGTCTCACTTGTGGTTCGACAAATGCTAACCAATCGCTTGAATGAGTCGGTAGCAGACCCATACTTTGGCATTTATACAACGCTAACCCTATATTAACCAAATTTCCAAAAATATACACAATTTTTTGTCCAATTACACTAGAATTCTCTACCGATTTAAATGCGGCATTCAATTGGAACAGCGCTTGAATTGGTCGCATAAAAAGCATTCCCACCATCATTATAGGGAATATGGAAATTGAGTTCCCGGCCATGTACATTATGAACAGGTTCATTGGAACTTGTTTGATAGGTGCCAGCGCTACTTCCCAAGACTTCTTTATTATCAAATGACTGGTGTCAGTCTTCTTGGCTACCTCACTAGTGCCCAAAATGCCCGAAGTGCTATATGCCGGAGGTGCAGGTAATGCGGATTCATTAACCGAACTTATCTTATTACATCTGGAAGGATAAGCATGAGCATGCACTACTCAAAGGAATTAAATGAAATATACTTCGAGGAATCTAAACTCCATTTGAAACGTTTGCTTTGCACTTTTGTAGCCATTTTTACAACTTATATGCAGTTAATTATAACAAAAACAATAAGAAATTAGATTTTAGAATCAATAAATTGATTTTAAAAGTACCAACCGTGGACAATTAGACATATGATCAATGCCAACCGAACCAACAAGATTCCCTAGAAAATTTTTTATTCCAGTGGCGTGCGAATGTAAACGGCCTGGAGTGCCCTTTAACTGTACTGTATCAGTGAGTTGAAAAGCTTTGAAAACGAGCTCCTAAGCCCTAAGAAACCTCAAATGTACTATGGAACGCAATTAAAAAGTTTTCAAGATGGAGTTCCACTCAACTTTTTAGGTCTCTTCTAAAAACATGGAGACTTGAACAGCTTCGCCAAAGGTCTGGATATGGTTATGGAAAAACCAGGAGTGCCTTCTGTTTTCCACTGGTTCTTAAGTTTGGTCTCAATCAATCTCACTTCCGCTAGTACATATATTGTCTTATGGTGATTTTATACGCAACCCACATCAGTAGGTGCCGGAGTGCACAAGATACTAAGGAAACTAGAGTTATAGGAACTAAAAAGATCCTCGCCTACAGACACCCAAAACTTGGAAATATACTTACTAGCCAATTTAAAGATAGATATTTAAAGATAGTGTAAGACTATAGGATATGCTTTATAGCAATATATTAGGTGTAGGTACCAATTGGCTTGACTGTATAGAGACTCAGGACTATAGTTAACTAGTGTAATATTATGAGACTATTATAAACCGATGCTAAAGAGTCTATCTGTAGAGACAAGTAGGTATTGGAAGCAAATAGTTTAGCCTTTTGGTAAAGCGTAAAGCAAAGGGTAAAAACCCTTTAGAATTCAGATTTACATTTACAAAATAAGCCTACGGGGCCCTGTTACACCAACTTCACGTTCGAGCTAAGATTTCCATTGTTCCACTGGCTCTACCTTTGGAAATAATCTCCCAGCAGAGCTTCCTAAGTTAGTGAGTGAACTTTGACTGTTTATCCTCGTGTTTATCACATACACCATAACCAATAAGGGTTAAGTAATCAGTAAATAATTGGGAGTAAATCTTATCAATAGTAATTACCTAACGAGGTAATTAATACCAACCAGCTGAAGATATACGAATGTGTACTTCACCAAATTGCTGAATACATGATCTAACCTTCAACATGGGTAATCCGGGCCTTCCCTTAGGTAAGAACGACAAAATCCAAACACTAATTTAAATTAAAAAGTGTAGATTTGAGCTGCGTAAATAATGTTCACATAAATCTATCCGCCATCCAAAGCAAAGCGGCCGATTTACAAAATTCTCGCCCACTTAAAGACGAACATCGAGCAGCATGGCTTCTAAAGGCAGTAACGTGTATAGATCTAACAACTTTAAGCGGTGACGACACAGCTAGTAACGTGTCTCGACTTTGCCTCACGGTAAATATTAAACTGTCTGTCTACACATTATCCGTTACCTTACAGGCCTTTCGTCCATTACCCGAAACTTTGTTAAACACTTTAGGATTTGAATACAGTGAAAAATGCCCTATACATACGGCAGCAGTCTGTGTGTACCCGGCAAAAGTTCCATGTGCCGTGAATACCATAAGGAAATTCGGGAAATCGTGTAACATTAAAGTAGCATCTGGTATACACATTCAATGTGAAATAACAAATTAAGCTGTTGTATAGTTGCGACAGGTTTTCCTAGCGGTCAGATGGCATTTCACACACGATTAGAGGAAATTAAGGACGCGGTCAAAATGGGGGCCACTGAAATCGATATTGTGATTGACCGCAGCTTGGTTTTAACCGGTCAGTGGGAGGCTTTGTACTGTGAGTTGAAGGAAATGAAAAGTGCATGCGGATCAAAGGCACACATGAAGTCTATTTTAGCAACGGGTGAATTGGACAATCTCACAAATGTAGGTATGACACCACAGTCTTTTAAAGCCTAAGTCAACTTCTCTTTAAGGTGTACAAAGCATCAATGATTGCTATGATGGCCGGATCTGACTTTATTAAAACATCAACAGGTAAAGAAGCACTGAATGCAACCATTCCATTCGGTATTGTCATGTGTCGAGCAATCAAAGACTATCACATGAGGACAGGTCATAAAGTAAGTATTTCGGCAGTTGTAATGAAAATTACTGGTGAAGTTGTGATAGGTGGGCTTGAAACCTGCAGGTGGCATTAAGACCAGTAAAGATGCACTCGCCTGGCTGGTGATGGTTAAAGAAATCTTGGGAGACTCCTGGCTAACCCCTGAGCTATTTCGTATTGGAGCATCCGGTTTACTTACAGATATTGAGCAAGACTTGCAACAGTATGTTATGGCATAAGTAAATAATCAATAAAATTCCATATACATTTTAAGTGAAATGTATAACCAAATAATTTCATAGATGCAGGAATCTTGAGACTCCGTTGTGATTGGAAAATCTACAAAATGCCCAAATTTTTCAATTTCTCTTGTATAAGGATTATTGCAAGTCTTTTAAATTATCAATTTCTTGAAGCGTAGATACTGTTCGCTCTGGGTCGTGCAATCGAAGACATGTAGTTCTCAACGGATGAGAAACGTTAGCATTGAATTCAGACAACACAAATTGAAAAGGGAAATGCTTTGTAACCAAAACAGGAGGACACCGTGGAGAACTCGCAGAAAATCTAATGCAATTCAAACTTCTCAAGGTTAAAATCGGAACGATTACATGATTGCAGCAGCTGGCGATGGTGCGAAGCTATTCTTTAAAGAATTGAGCCTAAAGTTTATTTGATAGACCTACGGTTATAGAAACGGTAGTGAAATTGGCAGCGAAATAAGGCAAAAGTGTTACGCAGTTTGCAATCACGAAAAAATGTGTTGTTTGTGCGATCTTCGTGTGAAAGTTGTTGTAAAACGGTTCAGTTTAATGTACCTGTTATTGAAATTGTTCTTCCAAGGGCTTTAAATAAACTCCTATGCATAAGAAGTTAAGAATTGCAAAAATAAATGTTTTCTGTTCATTGAGCATGATGTGTTGCCTACAAACCAGGCTACACAAATATCAAGTGCCCATATTCAACTCGGGGATTTGCTTGAATCTCCCCAATCTCCCGTTTTTATTAAGGATAAGGAGGGCCTCCACGAACGAATTGCCCAGGGCTCCGAAAAACTTAAAAACGCCACTGCATTTAAGGAATAATAAGTGCAACGTTGCTATTAATCGCATAAATTCAAATAAAATTTTAAAAGAAGGTGCGTACATGGCGACATCTCAACTAGACTTCTAAAACTATAATTGATAGAAAGTGTATCGATTGTCAAGGAGATGGCGCACTAGTACTTGTATTTAAATTATCTATTAAAAAACCGGGCCTTTAAACTACAACTGCTCATCAGACTTCTCAATCAAAAGTTATAGACTAGAAACCAATTTCGAAAGAAAATTCAAAGGGCTGTAACTTTGGAATTAGTAGCCCAATCTTGGAAGGTTATACACTGCCTTTTTTTGAGGCCTGAAGAAAAAATTGTCTCAGGTCGACCCGGAAAAAAATTGTTTTTATAGAATGGGGCCTGTAGAATCCATAATTTCAAACAGTTCCAAGATTGGGGCTGCTAGTTCAAAAGTTACAGCTCTTTGAATTTTCTTTCGAAATTGGTTTCTAGTCTATAACTTTTGATTGAGAAATCTAATCGAAAAAGTACGAATTGTTTTGGATTCTACGCTCCAAAATTAATAAGCAAAAGTGTTTTCCCGAGAAATTTTAGTGTAGTCGATTTTTGGTAAAAAAGGAAGGTTATACACTGCCTTTTTTTGATGCCCGAAGAAAAAATGGTCTCAGATCGACCCGGGAAAAAAAATTCTTATAGAATGGGGCCTGTAGAATCCATAAATTCAAACAGTTCCAAGATTGGGCTACTAGTTCAGAAGTTACAGCCCTTTGAATTTTCTTTCGAAATTGGTTTCTAGTCTATAACTTTTGATTGAGAAGTCTAATCGAAAAAGTACGAATTGTTTTGGATTCTACGCCCCAAAATTAATAAGAAAAAGTGTTTTCCCGAGAACAGTTCCAAAATTGGGCTACTAGTTCAAAAGTTACAGCCCTTTGAATTTTCGAATACTAAATATTTATGAAAGTATTTGAGTTACCAATACAAATACTGCTTCCATAAAAGTATTTAATTACAAAGTATTTGAATACTTTAAAGGATTTGAATACTAAAAAGTATTTACAAAATCGAACACTGCCCAGCTCTGTCGACCTAAAACCTTGTATGCGGGGTTTTCTTTTCTGCCCATCCTTCGCGTTCCTTTTTGCTTTCTTTTTCTCACTTCTTCGCAATTCAATAACATGACAAATTTCCTGGGAAGTGAAAAAAATATGTCCTAGTGGGTATTTTCAAACGATTGGAACGGTTTGCCTGGGCGCACCATCCTGTCCTGTTGAAACCACCAGACTTTTGTTGTGTTTTTGTGCCGTACAAATAAAAATTCTAGGTGCTCAGTACGGTATGTAGGTACTTTTTTTACGGGCCATATAAAAATATTAGGTAACGTTGCATTGAAAATCTCTCAAGGGTGTCTTGTAGAGCTCAAATAGTGGCAATGGGAAAGTGTTTAGTACGTCATTACCGCCCATACTTCCCTGGTATAGCTATAAATATATTATTATCGACTGTACCGAGATCTTTATCTATTTTTTTAATTATCTTCACGAAGGTACGTAACTAATACTTCAAAATTCAATTAAGGGTAGGTACCTAGCATACATTTACCACCTGAGAAAACCAAATGTGTTTTATGCAGGTTTGATGGACCCCCAGAACTGGTAGTGGTCCTTTTTACTCCCTTTCCGAAAAACCGAGGGAGTCTTGCAGTTAACTGTTTTTAACTAAACAAAGTAAACCTCCAACATGAACTCAAAGAACACTTTTTTTTTCGCAATATAATTTATTAGGTGGTATCTACTCTATTTTCCCTTTATTAAGCTGCGTGCTGCTACTTTACCAAAACGTCTGTCCGTCCGTTTCGATATATAGCTGAAATTTGGTACATAGAGAAGCCATGATTTAGGTAAAGAGTGATTAGGAGAGACAGACGATCACAAAAAGCGTACTTGCTCTACTTCCGTATAGCTTGGCGTGGACTTTATTTTTTATTCAATGGCGTGGGTCTATTCTGTCCTGTAGTGTAGATATGCACAGTTATACCTTTGGTTATATATATATAAAGGTCGCCTACTATCATTATTGGGTAACCTTCGTTTGTATATCTATTTAAATTTTAAGTTTGTATACTTATCTGCATAATGAGGGTCAGCAAGATATTTTTAATCACGTAACTGTTTCCTATGGTTTCCTTTGTCAGTTCTTTGTGGGTTAAAACTTAGCATCAGATTCCATTGGTACATGTGCACACATTTCTAGAGAATAAAAGAATAAATCGATTTGAAGTCATTTAATAACATTGTAACAACTATGTACATAAAATTAACAAATACACATACTGTATAAAACTTAAGCTAAGTGTTAACAAAGTCAATGGTGTTAGTATTTAACCACTTAGGTACTTGCAATGATTTAAGGCACCCAATTGAGCGTGTTTCGCATGACGGAAAGAGGCTGACAATTAATGGTCCAAGTTGAAACCATGATGAGGATCGGCACTATAATGGATCGTTTGCAGTTTTCCATGTTTATCATAAAAACCGTAATGCCCCTTTACATGCCCATGTTTATCACGTTCTTCATATCGGAATTGCCTGTTGTAACTGAAATTAAAAGAGAATTAGCTACTTATTACCTGAGCTTAATTAGGAGGTGTACGTTGGACGTATACTAATTATGCAGTAATGTCGACTACGATTTCCTTATTCAACACACTGACCAAGGCTATATTTACTTACAAGTTGGTAATGAAACACGATATTAATGATAATGATCTTGACAATGTGTAGTTGCTTTGTTAACGTGTTAAAGCTAAATAAATTCATTATTCAATACTGATACCCATCACAAGTTATTCGCCACTGATCTTCATTTTGCCATTTATAAAAAGATGCATGGATATTCATGAATTTAGAATTTTTCAAAGTTGCGATGCGTACCTACCTATAGTTATACATGTATGATCGACTTGTTATAAAATAAGCAGTTAAGAACAACTAGAAACAGTACAAGAGTTACAGTGAATAAAAGAAATGAAATTCAGTAGTTAGAGTCAGTTAAGTTAAAAGAGTTAAAAGAACAGGATGAAAGTTACCCTTTGCCAGTATCGTAACCCCATTTGTAACTATGAGGTCCCTCATGGCCTTGTATATGAAAATGTTGACGATAGGGTGAAGAAGAATGATGTAAGTCTGAAGAAGGTGAATGATCGGAAGTTAGATGATTGCTCTCGCCAAGAAAGTTAAAGCCTTCCGAGAATCCAGTGGCGGCAGAGTCGGGTTCGTTAGCTTTAGTTTGTACCTTTTCATTGGTGACCGCCTTCTGATTCTGTACTTTTTCCAAATTCAATACCACCTTATCGTAGTCTTTCTGTTTGTTTAAGTAGTCCTCTTTGGTAATTGGGGTGAGAAGGATTTCCTGTTTAGGCCTCGCGGATAGGGGCTTCTCTTTATCGTAGACGTCGGCGTTGTATTTTTTCGGGTAGAGGTTTGTGGGCTGCTGCTGTTTGGTGATTATCGCGGGAAGCTCGTAGTAGAATTTAGGATCGTTGTTCGGATTCCACGGTTCGAGCGAGGGAAGTTGGAGATCTTCGGAGGGTACCGGGTAGTCGTAATTAGCGCTGGGGCCGAAAAAACTTCTTGGAACCTCTAGTAGTGAGGGTCTTGGCTCGTCGGATGACAAGGGCGCGGATGCATCGTCTTTGGATAGCCAGGCGGGAGCGGGAGATTCGTCTGGTACCCTCAAGATCTCCAACAGAGACGGTGGAGGTTGCTCGGTATCTTCGGCTCGTATTTGCGCACCTACTACTAGTACGATCATCTGGAAATGATAAATTATCTTATAGGAGTGAAGGAAGTTTCAGTTTCTAATCAAGTTCATTTTAACAAATGAAGAGAAAGTTGAACGATCGATTAATGCCTAAATCTACATGGTGAAATGTTTAATCGAGAACGCTATTTAAAAGTGAAATGTATACAAGAAGGGAAATGCAATGATTATTACCCTCTAGTAACGTAATGTGTGATTTAATCTGCCCAAGTAGGATTGTTAGATTCGCGTGGATAGAGAATGTGAACTTATTGTTATATTCGTAATTTTCAACTTTCTTTCCATATCATTTATTTTTGTTTGTTCCAGTTTTTGATAAAATTTCTCTATACCAGTTTTCAAAGAAAGTGTAATTATTTTGTGGGTTTACAAAAGTTAATTAACGTACTTAAGAGACTGGCAACCAACTGTTTCAATTTAGACGTTTGTAAAAGTTAACAAATGGGTTACGAAGATTAATTTTGTAAGCTAATAGACCTCTCTTCCTTGTGCATTTAGGTACCTATACCTAGTATGCAACTGTAATTAAAACGCCTTTATGTTCGGTGCCACATTTTACCTACTTCCCAGATCAAAACATTTCCTCTATTTAGGTAATATACATAATTTAGTGTTATAGGCAATTAAAGGATGAGAGCGCTATTACGCATTTGTATAATTACGTATCTATGCAAAACAGTTAGCAATTTTCGACGATTTCACGGATAAAGCTACAAAGTATCCAATTCAGACATTCCGAAGATTATCTAAAAGAGAAACCTAAGGTTAAAGTTTGTTATATAAGGAATGACCAAAGTGAATCAGTTTCGATTTATTGTATAACCCACACACACACTTCGTCCCAAATTGAAAGTGAAGCGAGTTTCCAATTTGATTTAAGCTTAAGCAAATGCCGTGTGTGTTAAAAAATAACCACAAGTTTGATTGGTTGTTTTTGGCTTGATCTGAATCAGACATGCAAATTATTTTTATTTACAAAAGTTTCGCAAGAAGTATCCGCAGACTGAAGGTACAAAAACAGATTAGAACCGCAGATGATGTTAAATAGAGCTTGTCTTAGGAGCCGGTACAGATGGTTTTTGAGACAAAAGAAATAAAAAACTTTGTTTTGAATCCACAACGTTCGTCCAAAGTACACAATTTCAATGTTACATGCACTATTCATATGGTCAAAATCATCCAAAGATCTTAAAAACAGAGTCAAATGGACGACTCATACACTCAAGTTGCCTGGTTGCCACCAAAATCTTGACCATATCGTTGACCCATTGTTTACATACAAACGAAATTACGTAAGATGAATCTAATTAATGGTATCTGCGTCAGATTGTATATTCCTTTGCATACATTATCATTAATTTAGACTAATTACATTTGGATTTAAAAAATACCGAAGACCCATTTAGATATAAAACTTCAGAAGTCTCACCAAATAGAGGATGGCCATGGTATCTCTTATCACATTCACCTACCGAAGTAAACTAATTAACACTATACCGTTAAAACACAAATGTGACATCGCGTTTCTAATTCACGGTCTTTTATGCTTTACCATTTCTCCCATACCTTGACGATTAAACCAACAGGGATCGGTTAATTTCGGAATTAAATATTACTTCTTTATTAAATTCGATTTATGAAAGTACTTTTTATAAGGGTACACTTTTGCATATTCACTTCTTACATGAACAATTTATGTAGATTGTAAGTACGGTCAGTTTACTTAGACTAATCAGACACAGTTGGCTGAAATAAGTGTAAGTGCTTTTTAGGATTGCGTGAAAGCGAAAACGATTTTTCTTTATAGGTAGCAAATACGGCGGATCGAAAATGCGTGTAAAAACGGTTACGCTCAGCAATTATTCTAATAGCTTCCGGTTTCTAATTATTGAAAACTTCGTTTACAAATAAGAGCGTATTATGGAATAATTAATACATCTGTTGTTTTAATTCGATTCTTATGCAATATTAATTTAACTAATTATACAGAAGTGAAGCGTTAATTAACCTTCGAGATTCTGACTGCTTATTGTAAACATTAAATTAACAGTGTACGGGAGATTGTTTAAAAAAATTACCCACGATTAAAAATGGTAAAGAAATCGTTTTTATTTATGGTTGAACTATCAAGGTACTTTGAAGATTTTGAGGATTGCGTCATGTGTGTTTATAGTGAGAGCAGCTAGCTTTAAAATGGGTACAATAATGTAAGCGCGTAGGTATATTGCAGTTGTAGTTGAGACTTGAGAGGATTAAAATTTGAATAATCCACCCTGTAAATTACTTATATTACCTACTTTCAATGTGATTCAATGGAAGAAGAACACTGGGGAGCTGAACTACGCCGCCCTTTGTGCTATGTTAAATAATAACAATTAACTAGGTATGTTTGCACATGCCTATTTCAAATTTTGGGATTTTTCTAAAATATTTTGTGTCTTTTATTATGTTTCTTTTATATAATACATAGGTACTTATGGCTTTGGTTAATTAATGAATTACCGTAGGTTCTTATTTTTCGTGAAGGCACAATTTATACTTAATAAATTCATTCGTATAAAAAACCGTCTGTAGTTCAATTACATATTTTAATTATAGTAGGTACGTAAAGGCTTTTTTTCACTACTAGCGTCTGATGACATGATTATTAACCTTTTTTCCACTTGTAAAGTAGGCTTTCTCGGCATTTGTTTAAAGTGGTTAATAATTTTTTATTATTAACTAGTAGTCAATAATGAGAACTGTCACGCTGTCACTTTTAGAAAACACAACCCGAAATTTCGCTCAATGAACGTTTAGACAAGTTCTCTAAAACGAATAATTGCCACCATTCGCAATTTCCAGAGAAATTACATACCTAAAATTATCACATTTTGAAAAAATTCGAACGAAATTACTCTTTGAAAAATCTCAATAACAGAACAAAATACGGCCTGTTTGACTTGTACTTCCACGTACTTGATTGACATGTTAAATTAAGAAACAAACAATTCTGTCCAACCGTTAACTCTCTTATCAATAATATAATATGTTAATTTAGAGGATTTCAAGTGCTAGTAGTGAAAAAAATAGTATATATACCACGGTAGAGAAGTCTATTATTGCATTCGCACCTTACACCCCTCGGCGCAAGCGCCTCGAGATGTAATCTTGGTGCTCAGGCAATAATAGTGGACTTCTCTACCTTGATATATAATGTACTATTCTTGTGTTGGTGCAAATAATAATGCGTTCAGTATTACACTTTCTTTTGTAGCATAGTTTATGAACGTAAAGTTGTGTTTCACGTTGTTCGTTGTTTTTCCTACTGTGTACGTTCCATAAGACACTATGCGTTCTTATAGGTACAGAGAATATCGTGTAAGAAAGCTATTTAATTATGAAGATATCGTGCATAATAGGTATGCTTTGATGGTTGCAGTAGCGAAAGAACAGAAGAGAATTTAGTGCTGATGTTTCAAAGGGCGTGATGTGCCCTTCTGCTAGCAAGGGTTTCTATTTCGCAAATTCACTCTGTGGAAATGAGACCAGGTGTCCCACCAACTAGTAATTTTCCCAACGGAAAAAATTACGTCACTTAAATTGAAGAAGAAGCAAATTTAGTCTTGCCTTTTAAGTTTTTCGTCCTCCCCGTTAGGCGAGAGGCGACGTTACCATGACCATCGCCTTAAAGAGTTCAATGCACGTGTAGTGTTTTGTGATTAAATTATTACTTATTAATTTCAATTGAATCCAAGGAAGCAATTAAAGGGAGGGTTGAAATTGCTGAAATTTTGCATTTACGTGCTATTTATTTTCTGGGTCTTTTTAAAAGATGTTCATTTATTACAAATTTACAGTTAAAATACTTGCCTATTTTTCCTACCACAATAGCTATTTACCTATGCAGTACCACATTTCCTTATTTATTAAACGGTTCAGCTCGGAAAATTGCTACGTACACTAAATCCCAAAATAGAGCGCGCATAGAAAACTAACCCTTCCTTCTATACAACAATTCACGAATCCACAAATTAAATTCCCGTGAATTTGAACCATCCGATCTTTCCATTTCTTAATAAGTGACATAAGGCGAAGGAATGCCGTATGATCCAAAAGTAGTGGGGACAGTTTGAATTTCCTGCAAACCAAAAAACACGCCGGTAAGCACTAAGTAATTAAATTCCACCCTTAAATCACTTCAACCCCTAAGTCTTACTTACGCTTCATCATATTTAAGGGATTGTTTTGTTGATTAATAGTTATAGGTATATTATATAAGACGATAAAGGGATATTTTAACCATTGAGTGAATTAAGTTACACGAGATCGTTAGTTTCCCTTTATCGCCGTGTATAATACAAAACTTGATTTTATAGCAGAAGCCACAGATTAAATCTGTGCAGAAGCCATATAAATCATTGTAAAGCTTCTGACAAGAAAACGTCGAAAATAGCAAGCTTAGGTTCTGCCGTCGCGGTCGTTTCCATAGAAACAGCATTGTCATATGCTCTGAACGTTATCTTATATCGTGCTCCGCATCCCATTTGAAATAAGAATGACAGATGTCATTAGAATGCAAAATCATCTGCTTCACTTTATCTCCCCTTGGGGTTAAAGTGATCGCGTTATCTACCCTCGCGGTTAAAGTGCCAGTCAATGTGTCAATGTAACATCTGCTATAAAATAAAATTGTTTTATTAAATGAGTTCACTAATCATACGATAGAATGTTGGTAACAATAAAGAGCTTCTGGAAAAACCTTTAAAAAATGGAAGAAATTTATCAACGTAACCAAAATGTTCCTTCGATAAAAATAATTCAAAAATTATTGTACTTGGCACTACTAGAGGACATAAAATATCATATAGCGAAAGTGCAAACGCGATGGGTGACTTTTATTGTGAACAGACGGACCCACTAACGAAACCGAAGGAAAGGACTATACGAGAACCCACCCCTCGGGACAATGGCTATATTGTATATAAAATGTCAAATTACAAAGGGCGGTTTATAGTCTGCACTACGCATCCAAATCCAAGAATTTAGTTTGCATTTTAGAAACAGTGGATTATTGCCCTTATTGTTTTATGCGTTTTTTCATTTTTGATGGTCATTCTATCAAAGGTAAAATTTTCATGTATCATCGTGCTCTAGATATACCTACTTACAATCTACACAATTCAATAAAGATTGTTAATGAAAATGAACTGTCTCCTCCACATCAAACTATAAATTGCAACCTTTAGTACAAGCTAGGCCTTTCATCGAACTACAAACTTGCATTTTGTACTTTATTAGAAATCTGTAACAGTTTTTCTTGATTGGCGACCCCCTAATTGCTAAAACAAGTTGGTAACGGATAAAGACATCCAGTTATTTGAATTTACACTGCACAATTTTCCAAAGTTATATGGACCTAGTATTCGCAGAGTACACTTGAAGAACTTTTAGAACGAACCATTTGTACCTACCACGATCTGACCAATGATCCAAATGCTCTTATACGTTTGGTACCAGTGCAACAATGGAGATACTAGATACACTTAGAAGAACTTGAGATTAAATGTTTTTTAAATTGACTGAGCTTTCGTGTACAAGGCTGTGATAGTACCTACTAAAAAAAAATAGTCTGTTCACACCGACAGTGTTGAAGAGGGTTCGATGAAGTGATTGACCAATTAAAGAAGTCAACGCAGAAATACCTTTGCCATTTCTAATGGCTTTCCCTTCTATCGAAGATTTTACAGCGATTTGAGTGGTGAAGTCGTGCAAAAGGTGGAAAGTCAATACATTCAAAATTCGAACTACCTATACTTCTTATGCTTGTAGTAATAGCAAAAATTACTAGGCAAATAAGTATAACGAATGAGCGTGATTATTTATAGTCAACTTTCCATAGATATAGGCAAAAACGCAATTGGAAAAACGCAAATAGAAAACATCAAGGTTAACCGCTTTATTTCAATAAATTACTCACATTCATATAATAATTATTGTGGTGCGATATTGTAAACACACGGAGATGGAAAACGATGCACTTATCTAATTAACAATTTCATGACTGATAGATAAATGATTGTTTGATGAAATCTATTACATTACATCTGCAGTTTCATGGTCATATCATATCAATCAGGCACTTTTCAATTTTTTTGCTTGACAGTAGCTTATGGTGCTATTCTTTGTTAATTCAGATGGAAAATATTTGTCGTGGCCGACACAGATGGAAATTCTGATGAGCAAATGCCTATGGTAGGGTTAAAAGTTAAGTATGTCTCGAATTCTTATATGCAGCACATATATCATTTAAGTTGGAATATACGGAATAATATCGAGTAAATAGTTTGAGAAAAGAAATTAGCTGTATTGCTGTATAGAACGAGAAAGATCTGTGTTGGTAGACCTTCAAACTAGATGTGGGAAAAATCGATTAAATGGACCCTTCCAGGGAAAATAGTTCGACCTTCATAAGGTCGGCGAAAATATCAGGTTTTAACTACTTATACAAGATTACAACACACTGACAGGCATACATGTAAAAATTTCGATCGAGACAATGGAGACAGTGTGCTGCTTTTTCTCATCGTTGGACTGTACATACAATATACAATGAGAGCATGGGAAGTTAGCTCTTCGTTTCCAACACGTTGCAATTTTAGTCAGTTCTGGGGGTGAATTTCAATAGCACATTCGATAATTACATCATTAGGGCACTGGACTTGCATAGCGGTGGAACATTGTTAAAAAACGTTTAAAAAGATCGACGCAGTAGCTCCGTTATAATCTCGAATTCGAGATTATGGAATTCAGAACGTATACTAAGGTTAGTCGAACCAGCTCCGTTATAATTTTCTAAACCTTTGTGAACGAGGTGGGTACGAAAAATCTTGTTACAAAAAGTTTACCTATGAATTCTTAAAGGACACTTTGGCGTAACAAACGTCATGACAAATACCACGAATCCAATTTTGTTGAATAGGTATTAGCCCAGTCGTCAGGTACTTTTTGCCTAAAAATAATTCAAGGAGTTTTGATTTCTGGTGCATGGTGTAAGGTCAAGTGTCAAAAACAACATATTCATTTTGCGACCTCGAACTCCTTGCGGAAATTGTAAAAAAAATCGTGTTTTGTTGAAAAAATTGATTTTTGGCAAATATTTCGGTTCTCGTGCGTTTTAGGAAAAATATTCACCTATACAAAAATGAAGGGAACAAAATTCTCTTTAATTTATGTTCCATTCATTTTTGCTGTAAAGTTAATTGTTTCGATGCGGCGGCTCTGTAAATGTACCTAAGTACCTACTTTTCATCACATCCGCACACATTTCTGAAGGGCGCGTTTTCGTGAAGCCGTGGGCAAGCCGGTTGTACCAATTTGTTTTTAATATCGTATTATATTGTAGCTAGAATTTTAAATTCCCGACTAAGGTACTATTAAGTAAAAGCTAGCATTTTTATTTGAATAATATTTTTTTTAATCCGACCTCGACTTTTTCGCCGACACTATACTGCATTCATTATAAGAAGGTAGTAGATGGCGCTGTGATTGAAGATCGACACACACAGGAAAAATATAAAACGGCACAAAATTTGAAAAATATAAATATAAATCAAACGATATCACGCTTGGTTCTTTGAAATTGACAGCTAATGACAATTCGACAGTTTAGTTGGTAACTGAAACTTCTAAAAGACAGAATTCGTCACTCGTTTTATTTTTCAGGGTAATACTGACTCGTGTTTTAACCAATCACAGTGAAGGTCAAACTGTCCCTATGCTTTCTACCGCTACCTTCTTAAAATGAATAGCGTATAGTTTCGCCTCTGTTTAATATCTTTTCTGTGGTTAAAACTGCTTTCGTTTATTGGGCAATTAATTAATTAATTAATTAATTAATTAACCACTCATCCACATTTGATTCTATCGTCATAGTTGGAGAAGACATAGATTTGCTGGTTATACTGATGACATTAGGGGCTGCTCATCCCAACATATACTTTCTTAAACCCGGAAAAGGTAAAATGGTGCAAAAAATGTACTCTGTGCAAAGTGTACGACCACAAGACATAAAAGTGCGACAACATCTACTTGTTCTTCATGCGGTCAGCGGCTGCGACACAACTTCCGCTATCTTTAAACAAGGGAAGGCAAAATTCATCACTGTCTTTAAAAAGAGTAAGCACTTAGAGCAGTACGTCCAAGTTTTTAATGACGAAAATGCTGAGCTTGAAGCTGTCGTTGAAGCAGGGCACCGTTTTCTTTTATCATTGCACGGTGCTAAACTCGGTGCTAAACCTTCGGACACATCGTTACCGTTGCTTTTTGGAATCAATAACTAAAAGCAAAACCAATCTCGCCTTATTACCACCTACCGAAGCAGCAGCGCGCCAGCATTCTTTGAGAACTTACCACCAAGTGCAACTTTGGCGCGGTAATGAAAAACCACCTACAAACTGGGGATGGAAAATAAATGACAGTGGACTACTTCTTCCAGTTACGACTTTGCAGGCCCCCCTCGCCTGAAAAACTGCTAAAATGCATTTCGTGTAAATGCAAAAAAGGCTGTGGACCGGCCTGTGGGTGCAGGAAAACTGGATTAAAATGCAGTAACATGTGGATGCATCAACGGTGACTCTTGCGATAATGCGCAACACTTGCTTTCTGAAAATGATGATGTAGAAGATGCAGCTCCGATAACAATTATGGGCCAAATAATAGAAGAATTGGATGACGAGCAAGAATGCGAATCTAATGAGGAGAGAAGTGACGAATCAAAACCTGAAGATATTGAAAAACCAGGACCATGGAGAAAGACAAAGCGAAGGAAACTCGATTAAATTCGCTTCGTGGATTAGGCCACAGAAAACTAACGAATCAGGAACTTGTACAATTGCAATAAAAAATACTTACATTTACAGACCCGCTACATCGCAACTATAAACTTTACAGCAAAAATGAATGAGATATAAATTAAATAGAATTTAATCCCTTTCATTTTTATATAGGTGAATATTTTTCCTAAAACACACGAGAACTAAAATATTTGGCAAAAATAAATTTTTTCAACAAAACACGAGTTTTTTACCATTTCCACAGGGATTTCGAGGTCGCAAAATGAATATGTTGTATTTGACACTTTACCTTACACCATACACAAGAAATCAAAACTCCTTGAATTATTTTTAGGTAGAACCCCTTTTATTGCTCTGACGACTGGACTATATTGAAGTCGTAAGCTTCAAGAAGTAGTTTTGTTGAAATATTTAAATAGTACCTACGTATTATACAAAAGTCTTAAGAAACAAACCACATAATGAAAATTGAATAATTAGTGGAATTAGATGGAGTCGAGGGGGAAAGTACTGCCTGAAATTTGTACAATAAAATACCCTTTCTAACAAAATAAAATACCTAAAAATACTTCCAAATGCCCTTAAATACCCAAAAATGTAATCGTAAGTGCTGCTGCGTTGGTCTCCGCAAGACATGCAAGTGCGGAAAAGCAAACATGCCGTGCACAGCACGTCGCTCTCGCTAGTGCAATAATTTCAGTTTTCACTGCCCTCAACATTGTAGTGAGGAAAAAATTGTGTACGAATTCAAGCCTCTGAGAAAATGGCAAAATATCTATGTTCAGAGGTTCGAATCCTTATAAAAAGTGTTCCCTCTCGCAGTGTTAACCCTTCGGAAATTACTTCTTGGGGTCTTGGGAAGTTTCATTCAAAATTTAGTGCTTGTACTGGTAAATACAATCTAAAAATTGTACATTAAGCGACCTCATTATAATACGCAATCTTCAGCGCCATCCGATGCGTAATCCAAATTCTTTCGTTACTTCTCGCATTGCTTTTTATTAGAGAACATTCTTGAAATACCTTTGTAGTACCTATTAAATACACAAATAATATCCATATAAACAGCTAAAATGCCTAAAAATATACAAAACTACCCAAAAATACCTGACAAATTAAAAAATACATATCTACAGCTTGTGCAATAAATACCTCAGTGGTTTCCTGATCCTCGGATGGAGTTGAGGAACAACTTTTAATTCACAAATGTCGATCTACTCGTAGAACGTAAATCGCTGAAGAACTTTCGTGGTGAATACCAAACAATGTGACAACATGTAATTGACAAAAGTAATGATCGCCAAATAGGTAAATCCTGCAGCATACGCAGCCAAAATTTGAGGAAATGCGAACCGACAAGACCTCCTCCTTGAGTAGTTTACTTATTATACGATGATTACTTTTGTCAATGACCGTACCCATTCACCTGTATATCCGTAAGGCGAAAATTAATGAAAATGGCTTAAAATCGGCAAGTCCACATCAGTATCTCAAAATTGTTGTAACAATTTTTGATGTTTTCTACTTTTCACTTCCACATGCACAACCTCGTCGTAGTCGCGACCAGTCGTATTGCCTTCTGGTTGGTGTCAAGAGGCCCCCAGACTAAAAGCACAGATTTAAACACTCAGTCACCATCAGAAGTAAGGGAAGTCTACAAATTGTTATAATAAGTTTGTAGTACAATTTACACTAAGTATCTATACTTACTAAATTTGGTGACCTGAAAGACGATCACCAATATCCAAAACGCAATATATGATAGGGAAAAATTTGTCGACTCACAAAACTGATATACAATTTTTTAAATCTAAATGCTAAATTAAAAAAACACAAAAACTAGAATTTTCTAACAAGAAATAAGAATATTCAAATTAAATATAAAAACGGCGTACTGAGGTTTCCAGAAATTTTTATTTTTTAGTCGATATAAATCAGTAGACAGGCTACCACAAAATGTAGAAAGTCGACTTGTTTTACATCGACAGAAAAACAAAAATTTCTGAAAAATTCTTTCCACAGATTCGCTTAATCTAATCAAGTTAGCGCAACTTTTTTTACCTCTGGCAGCTCCTCCGGCCATAATTTTTTAGAAATTTTCATTTTTTAATTGAAGCCATTTTCGTCGAGTTTTAGGAGACCTTTGCTACATTCTTTGGTATTGTTTCGCTTAAGATAATCAAAGTAGCGTAATTTTTCTCACGCCTGGCAGCCCTTCCGGCAATAATCTTTCACAAATTTCCATATTTCAATCGATGCAAAAACAAGTTGACTTTCTATGAATTTTTGATGCAAGATTATAAGTCTTTGCTAAATTTGTTGTATCCACTGTTTCGCTTCATATAATCAAATAGCGCAATTCAGTTCTGGCGTTTTCTTCAGCGCAAGGTGAATTATTCTTCAACAATGCACGTTCATAGTTAATCATTTTTAGCGCGTTTTTGAAAGAAAATAGCGCTGATACAGGGTGTTAATTAATTGAGTGCCGATAATACATGGTGTGAGTATATCAACGTGTCCTATACTTAATAAATAAAATTGTCAGTTCAAACCCCGTACGGACGTCACTGGTCTAAAAAAATCTTGTACGTCAAAAAATGCTCCTTAATGATGAAAAGGTGTGCACAAAATTTCATAAAAATATCTCAAGAATAATAAAACATTATGATAAAAAAACTCACTTTTTTCTTAAAATTTTAACACCCCATAGCTTAAAAACTAAGAGGTTTAGGACATTATGTTGATATAAACTTTTCTCCTTAAAATCACCCGAGGATTCACATCCTGTATTATCGGCACCCAATTAATTAACACCCTGTATATTCACTTTGGCTGTTCGGTCGGTCGGTCGGTCATATAACTCTTGAAGGAATCATCGTAGAATGCTCGAGTTTGAAGCATTAGCTTTGTCACAATTCTTTGCAGGCAGGTTATATTTATAAAATGAGTTTGCTAATAAAACCTCGATCCGAAATCGGACATTTTTCGCGTCTAAATTTTTGTACTCATTTGGCATGGATTCATTTTCACTTGGTGTTGTCAAGATTAACTTTGTCCTATCGGCTCTAGGCATAATCTCCCTCTGACGCTTTATTTAAACTCTCAGTCCGGTTGCACCGTCTCCATCTCTCATGTACTAGGAATCTCAGCGGGATTGTACACGCGATCACGAAAAAAGGTCTTTAGTGTTCACTGTTCGATGGGCAGAGGCTTTCCGCAGCGCGATCTTTTGCTGCACCCTATCTAACGTTTTTCTGACCGTCCAGGTGCCTACCTAGTACCCATCCTCCTACACTCCGCATCCGTACAGTATTACATTGTTGACAGTCGTTGCAGAACCCTTCTCTTCCCTTCCCTAATCGTGGTATTTGTTTGTTGGATATAAAATGGACACACATGGACCTGAAATATTTCATTTCTGAAGAATACCCCTCTTTGGATTTTGGAAATCTTCTCTTGGATGTAAACATTTTTTTTTATTTAGTCAATGCTAGACTGGAAAAGTGGGTATATTTGAGTTATGTGCATACCAGCAGCTCCTAAACTAAGCGCACCTCTCATTCCGCTGCTCATTTGATCTTTCTTTGTATCACAGTATTGTATGTATCAAATCAAAAATTTTTTGCAAGCTCAACGGACTGGAACTATACTTATTATTCCAGTGCAAGGGCCACTTCTTTATTTTGTGTATTTTACTTTATTTCAATTTATTAAATTCACGATTCTAAAATGTTATTGTTTATTGCATATAAAATAGACGCCTACGAGGGAAAGATCACCCTAGAAAGGGAGCAAGATTATGGACGTTTCATAATTCCTTGGGTTTCCATTGTTTATTCATTCAAATTTAAATTTGGAAATGTCGAGGACATTACATTTGATACTGAGATTATTAAAATAACATTATTGAAGCACTGAGAGACTTGGACTTCTAGACATTGAACATTTGGACTTTACAGACTGTGTCCAATATAAGGATATCTATCATGGGGATCTCCGAAGCCGTAGAAGCATTTTTGATTACAAATGGAAAATTTCTTCGATAGGTATCTGCACGAGTGCACCATCCTGTTGAAACTGATAGCTTCTAACTATTGTTTTTTTTTTGTGTCTTGTACATCCTTGTATTCATAATGCTACTCAATACAGGATGGACCGGGTCATATGAAAAATAAAGTTGATGGTTATTTCACCGAAACGGAACGTTGTATTGATAATCTTTCAACGGTATCTTGTAGAGCTAAAGAAGTGGCAATGAGAAAATGTTTTTTAATTTTTTTTGTATCTGTTCAAATATAATCAGAAACAAATAAAAACAAACTCGGCAACTCTGGCATATCTTCGGAAGTAATCAGAATTTTCAGGCTAACTGTTTAATTGCGCATCTTTTCTCTAATTTGACCATCGTCGTAGCTTCTATGTTTTCGGAGATCACCATGGTGGATCGTTATTTTATAGACACAGTGTATAAAGTCCAGGACAGTAAGTATTCCGTTTGATACCGAAACTGATTTCTAAAATACCGAAAAGGTGCGTACCATTGGGCTCCGTCCATCATTAGATTTTTCAGTCATTCTACCTGTTCGAAATGATTTAAGAATTTCACCAAAAGCCATGTTGTTGCATGTTCTATAATTGCTTTCTTCATAGCATATATTGTTCCAAGTTCTTTAAATGAATGCCCGTTTTCACTCGTTTTCCTTGTGGCCTATCAACAAATTGCTATTGTTCGATATGGGATGAAATACTCGACTTAATTTCACTAAAATACACTACCTACAATTCCACAATTCTTTGAATGTTGGTTTGAATTTTTGGAATCACAGTGAAACCCAGAATGGAATTGCATCCAATAACTTCTCAAAAATTATTCGTGTACCTACCTCCCTTTAGTACAGGTAATATAAACACTCATTTTAATACATTGTTATCTGTTTGTTCTTTGTACCATAGTATTTTATTTGTTTTTGTTGTGTTAAGTACCTACTATACAGCCTCTATTATCTTTACCAAGTGTTATGTAAGATTACATTTCCAGTTCTTTAGAGAAGAGTTTGCCAATGACTTGGTATAGCATGTTATATGACTGCTGTCGTTTAGTAGGGGGAGGATCAAGTTGAAGTTTTGCCAAATATACTTAGTTTTAGCACATTCTCCCAAATAGATCGTAGTAAAAGTAACACATTTTGTACATGTTCCTAAAGGAAACTAGAATATTGGGAAAATACAGACAATACTTCTTTTTATGATTACTTTAAGTTAACTTAGTAAAATGTCTGATACTAGTGTGATTATTTCACACAAATAAATTAACAACGAGCGATCTCCCTATTACCTACATCACAGTTTTGGAAATTGGGATTTGTGGATTCTCTGTCCCGCGGCATTTTTTGCATACCTACTGAAAATCTGGGCTTTGAACATTGTATAAACATTTTTTGTGCTACAACGAGATACTGTGTTGTACCAAGTTTTCAGCTTTGAATTTGTAGCCAACAGTCAGCGACAGATCCCATGATAATAACGGGTTTGATTCATTTCATCCTATGGGTAAAAAGAGCAGTCTCTCAAATCAAATCATTCTCGTTAGACTACTGTATGATCCTTATGATGCATAAACTTGTCTTAAAATTAGGCTATTTTCAATCGTGGGTAATTGATAGATGGGTTACTTCAGCCATCTTATTATAACAAAGCGTGTTTTCCGCATCTCTAAGATTTTAACACGCAATATACGATTGAATTAATGTGCCTAACGTTAAAAAATATTTATTTTTTCCTTAAAATCTAGTTCTAAAACGAAATTAGCTACTCGAAACACTTTGCCGCTTTTCACTCTTCGGCCTCGTTTTTTTATCGGGTTTCTCAGACTCGTCTCTGTCGGGTCCGGCTACGGCCGTAGCCTCGGGACTTGCAACGGCCACTCCCCTAACGCCAACGAGAGCTGTACCTCGGGGTCCGGCGCTGGCAACGCCGCCTTTGCCCGATAAAGCTAAAGCGGAAGGCTTAGCTTGCGATAGAGACGGTTCGTCTTCCTCTTTTGCGATAGGCTTTTCTGCCATCTTTTTGAGCTCCTCGATTGGCCTAGCTTCGATTGTCACAGTGTCGTCATCTTCTTTTCGCTGGTCATCCAGAGCGATTATGAAGGGGTAGCGAACTGGTCCGTGGAAGGCGCCGTGCGGCGATGGGACTGGAAGGTTCTTACCAGCACGCGAGGGTTGGGGCGCTAGAGGGATAACTAACGCCGCGACAGGCGCTTGTGGTTGATTCTGACTTTGGTAAGGCACCAATGGTATAGCTTCTCTAAAATCCGCAACGTTATTTAACGATATGTAGTTTTCGCTTGGTTTTGCCACGGATTGGAAAGCGTATTCTGGCTTCTCAAATTGAGGCAGAAACTGTAGGTGATGATATATCGGCTGTTGCGGGTGGTGAACTTGGCGTGGAATTTGGGGTTCTGGTATGTTCGAGAATAACGTATTTCCGTTCAATATGAAGAATTGCTGTCCTGGCTTCAGAATAGGTCGGGCAGGGAAGGCCTTCTTGGGGAAGAAGTTTGGCACCTTCTCCCCTTCCGCCAAATCGTCCTGCTCGCCAGCGGACACGGGCTCGTCGAAGGTTTCGATCCTTTCGGGTTGCGCTAAAAAAAGTTTGTGTTAGAAACACGCGCACTTGCTTATTTATTGTATGTAATTGTTACTCGTGTCCGATTATGTAATTCGGCTGTCTATTGTGTTAGACACGCGACTTAACTGTGACCTATTTTCGGGATTGTCGTAACTGTAATTAATGCTTTTAAGGTATTAGTTTAACAAATGTGTGTAATTTAAACAATTTATGACCTAAGCTTATACCTAAATTATATTTTCAGATTCTCCATCACTTTTAATTTGTTACCTATATTGTTATATAACACCGATCAAAGAACACGGAACTGTAACGGGCAAATGATATAGAGATAATCACAAAAAATGGCCCTATTCTCATTATATTCCGCAATGAACGACGTACCCAAATTGTATATTGCACATACAATACCTACTTGTCGTGTACATGCTATAGATTGGGTTGGAACATTACAGCTCCAAGATCCAGGGAGATCGATAGATAAACCTGGGTCAGTTTTGGATTAGTTATTATTTATCTGCCAGGGCCTCAAACCTGAAATTTTCATGACATGACAATGATTGGCATTGGACAGTGAACTTGTGCATACGATTTTTTTTACCCCAATGAAAAAATCATACCAAAGAGTACTCTTATATGATAATATGAGGATAAAGAGTTGTAACTTTTATAATAATCTTTGAAACATACTGGAAAAAATCATTTTAAAAATAACAAACATGTCTTAGAAGCTATATTCGGTAGACTCGGAGATTAACCTAATATGTATTATAATTTTCAAAATACTGGAAAAATCTTTAAAACAACAATTTTGAAACTTAAAATAATTCAACTACGTTTTGGACAACAATCTGCACCCTCGGGATTAAAACACACACTTTAGTCCCTCGGTATATAATATACTATTTTCTACTGTCAAAAAAACCTGTCATTTTCTGACGGATTTCGAAACGCGAAGTAGTAGATTTTTAAACGGTTAATTAATAAGTAAGGTTGCTCTTGACAACGAAACCGTCAACAATTAAAAATAGTATTTCGCACACATGACAAAATTGAACTTAAACAGCAAATTTAATTAACAATCGGTTCAGTTGTAGAAAAAATATTGTATATGTTACCGGCAAACTGCGAAATCCGGCATTTTGCAAAATCCCTAGGCATTTTATAACGCTAGCGCGATGTTATTTCGCGCTCCTGTTATATAAGTAACTATTAGTGAAACTGAGCATAATTTTTCGAACTTTGTTAGCGTTTTTTAAGGGATGATACGTATAGATTTATGACGAGTCAGAATATTTTAACTGTTCCTATTTAATCATCTCTTAAATTACCTCGATCGCCCGCATTACGTTCCCTGAGAAAACCGACTAAGTTTGAACATTATTTTTAGTAGAACTTAGCATAATTGTTCGAACTTTATTAGCGTTTTTTAAGGGATGATACGAATAGATTTATGATGAGTCAGAATATTTCAACTGTTCCCACGCAATCATCCCTTAAATTACCTCGATCGCCCGCATTACGTTCCCTGACAAAACCGGCTAAGTTTGAAAATCATTTTTAGTGGACCTGAGCATTATTTTTCGAACGTTGTTAACGTTTTTTAAGGGATGATACGTATAGATTTATGATGAGTCAGAATATTTCAACTGTTCCCATCTAATCATCCCTTAAGTTACCTCGATCGCCCGCATTACGTTCCCTGAGAAAACCGACTAAGTTTGAAAAATATTTTTAGGGGAACTGAGCATAATTTTTCGAACTTTGCTAGGCGTTTTTTAAGAGATGATACGTATAGATTTATGACGAGTCAGAATATTTCAACTGCTCCCATCTAATCATCCCTTAAATGATCTCGATCGCCCGCATTACGTTCCCTGAGAAAACCGACTAAGTTTGAACATTATTTTTAGTAGAACTGAGCATAATTGTTCGAACTTTATTAGCGTTTCTTAAGGGATGATACGTATAGATTTATGGCGAGTCAGAATATTTCAACTGTTCCCATCTAATCATCCCTTAAATGATCTCGATCGCCCGCATTACGTTCCCTGAGAAAACCGACTAAGTTTGAACATTATTTTTAGTAGAACTGAGCATAATTGTTCGAACTTTATTAGCGTTTCTTAAGGGATGATACGTATAGATTGTAATCAATTTTAATAGTTATTAACAATCCTACCTAAGTATCCCTTAATCGTTTCGATCGTCCGGCATACGTCCCCGTGAAAGAGACTGGTTGAAAATTTTTTAGTAGAACTGAGCATAATTGTTCGAACTTTATTAGCGTTTCTTAAGGGATGATACGTATAGATTTATGGCGAGTCAGAATATTTCAACTGTTCCCATCTAATCATCCCTTAAATGATCTCGATCGCCCGCATTACGTTCCCTGAGAAAACCGACTAAGTTTGAACATTATTTTTAGTAGAACTGAGCATAATTGTTCGAACTTTATTAGCGTTTCTTAAGGGATGATACGTATAGATTTATGGCGAGTCAGAATATTTCAACTGTTCCCATCTAATCATCCCTTAAATGATCTCGATCGCCCGCATTACGTTCCCTGAGAAAACCGACTAAGTTTGAACATTATTTTTAGTAGAATTGAGCATAATTTTTCGCACTTTATTAGCGTTTTGTAAGGGATGATACGTGTAGATTTGTTATCAATTTTAATATATTAACAATTCCTACCTAAGTATCCCTTAATTCGTTTCGATCGTCCACATTACGTTCCCCGTGAAAAGAGACTGAGTTTGAAATTTTTTTTAGCGGAACTGAGCTTAATTTTTCGAACTTTATTAACCTTGGTTTAGGGATGATACGTATAGATGTATGATGAGTCAGAATATTTCAACTGCTCCCATCTAATCATCCCTTAAATGATCTCGATCGCCCGCATTACGTTCCCTGAGAAAACCGACTAAGTTTGAACATTATTTTTAGTAGAACTGAGCATAATTGTTCGAACTTTATTAGCGTTTCTTAAGGGATGATACGTATAGATTTATGGCGAGTCAGAATATTTCAACTGTTCCCATCTAATCATCCCTTAAATGATCTCGATCGCCCGCATTACGTTCCCTGAGAAAACCGACTAAGTTTGAACATTATTTTTAGTAGAACTGAGCATAATTGTTCGAACTTTATTAGCGTTTCTTAAGGGATGATACGTATAGATTTATGGCGAGTCAGAATATTTCAACTGTTCCCATCTAATCATCCCTTAAATGATCTCGATCGCCCGCATTACGTTCCCTGAGAAAACCGACTAAGTTTGAACATTATTTTTAGTAGAACTGAGCATAATTGTTCGAACTTTATTAGCGTTTCTTAAGGGATGATACGTATAGATTTATGATGAGTCAGAATATTTCAACTGTTCCCATCTAATCATCCCTTAAATTACCTCGATCGCCCACATCACGTTCCCTGAGAAAACTGACTAAGTTTGAAAATTATTTTTGGTAGAACTGAGCATAATTTTTCGAACTTTGTTAGCGTTTTGTAAGGGATGATACGTGTAGATTTGTTATCAATTTGAATGTTTCGTTTTAATGTTTTTTTAAATCTGCAACAATTTAAATTCGAGTTACATTAATATGGCATAATCGTAAACGGCTGACGCTTGTTTAATCTATTCACATAGGACTTTTTACATTTACGTAGTTTCCCTAATTGTTGTCATTGTATTTAAAATGTTAATTGCGTTTAATGTTGCTATTCAAGATTTTATTACTGAGAAATTTACAGCGAAACTACTGAGCCATTCCCTTAAAATTTTCCGTTCGAATATATAACACCAAGAAAATTTTGAAACCGTATTTCTGGTTGATTTGTCTTCGGTATTTATGAATTTTTCGGATCGATTCGGAATTTTGTCCGATCACAACAAAATTGGTGTGGAAATTACATACTTGATTGAGACTGGTACACTTGAGATGGTATTGCAATTATAAATTTACGTAAGTAATTTATTTTTAAATAAATTGCCATTTATAAACAATAATTTATTATAATTTACACTAATAGTAGCCCATTGCCACAAATAACTAACAATACAATTGTTGCCAATTGCCACCTGAATTGTCGATTGCCACTTATAAATAAAGTTGATCAATTGTTAATTACAATTGACTAATATTTGCAATTTCAGAAATGTTACTATTGCCTTTGAGACGAATCCGTATCTCAATTAATATTCAATTCCGAGGCAACAAAATTTTCAACAATTTTGTTAGGCATAGTAAACTTACTGCCGAAAACATTTATTTACCGTCAAATTTAAGTCCAGTTTAAGATTAAATATCCATGGCAAGTACAGTTGACTTTGACTTGTGCTTAATCATAAGTTTAGCCTAAATTGTATGATGCACAAGGCTATTAATTGTCCAGGGCAGTTGTCATTCAAAATGCAATTTGCATTTGACTTGACTATACTTATTAGGACTTTTTAGTTAAATGATCTAAAAATACTCTGATTATGGTCAGGGCCGGCTCAAAAAAAGTTAAACAACAGTAACAGATAGTGAAATAGAGCTTTCAATAGAATTATTGTCATAATTCATTACCGTACAAATTGCACACCATTGAGGCATTGCAACAGGAAACAATTTTTTTTGCATTTACACAAAGACTGTCATTCTAGAAAAAACTTTCGCCTAAAATTTTCCATTATAATAATATTTGTACCGCTTTCGATTAGTCACAAAAAAGTTTTTCGGAAAACGCACCTATTAAACATTTGGGTTAGTATAAAAATTGAACCAGAAAACGATTAGAAGATTTATTTACAAAAGAATTGACAACATGTGGTAAGGATGGTTACGGATTTAGATACCCCAAGGATGGACGGCCACAGAAAACGTCTATCGGATTACACTGCGTTTTTTACCTACAAGAAACACATATAGGTGCGGTTGCTTTAAAATGATTTACATAAAAAATACACCTACTCGGTGTTTACTAATTGTAGCAAATCATTATGGAAATGGAGAGATGATTTGTGACGCAGATGGGAGCGCGAGATCATTCTACGCACTAGTTCGTACCTGACTGATAGAAGGGCTTTCCGGTTATGGTCGGTGGATGATTACCAGCTAAATCTGGCACTTCTTCGGCGTCCTTTTCGATCGGTGGAATATGCGCCGGTTTGGGGTAGCCAGCTTGAAAGACGGGCGTCTGTGGGAATCCCAGGCCTGGCGAGGGTTGGGGTATCAAAAAGTTGCCGGGTGGTGGTGATCCGGGTCTGTACAGGAATTGCTGCCCGGGTAGCGCACCTCCTCCATAGTAAACAATGGGGGGCTGACCACTGTAAAAACAAATACCATGCTTTACGAAGGTGATAAACCCGCAGATGAACTGAATAATAATTAGAAAAATGTTGTCATTTATATTACAAACGTTACCTGATTTTATTTACAATGAAATTATGACCTTTGCTTCTAGGTTGCTTGCAAATTGTTATTACTGGCGTGCGTTAAACAATCCGGAGATCAATAAAGAAATTGCGTAACGAACATTGTCATTTACTCTCAATTCACTTTCACACTAATTTATGGATATAAAGACATATAACTTACACGCAAAATTTGGAAAGTGGAAAATTATAGTTGTTAATAATATTGTATAAGCGCGGTTAATGATGGGTTGAAGACCGGAAACTTGGCGACTTACCCGGGGTAAAATTGTTTGCTGGGATCGTAGCCGAGACCGGGATATCCGAACTGGTAAATTTGGGGCGAGTAACCCATCAAAGGAGGGCCCATCGGTAAGGACTGTTTGGCCGAAGGGCCCAAGTCCGATCTTCCAGATTGTGCCACCACTGCGGCTACCAACACCGGCACTACTACCATTAAACGCGCTGAGAACATTTCGTCTAAAACAAAATTCACAACTTGAATACCTAAAAAAGGATTACTACGCATAAATTAGCAAAAATTAAATTCGAGATAAGATCTCTATGTAAAAGTGAAATACATTTTAGTGGCTCTATAAATTTATAAAACAATAATCATAAAAATGCAGTTACCGTTACAAGAGAAATTAATTGGGCTTACCGGAGGTACTAATACTTGTCACAACAGTAAGAGAGTACCTTCTCCAGAGGCGCAACGACCTCTCTTATACTACCACCAGGTAGGGAGGAGCCCAATGCCAAAGACTTCCAATAATTTGTTTTGAAGATTCATATGTTAGGTTTTATTTAAAAAAATTACGATGCATCGCACGAGTTTCAATTCCCTGAATGTGATAACATGCATTTCGTGCGTTACGGTTGATAAAATACCAAAATTTCGAAATTTCCTCGTTTTACTATGACAAGTTCGCGAATTTTACCACATTTTTCCCCTCAATGTGCACATGGAAATACCTGCGGAATTGATCTTTTTTTGCAATTCATTGTATGAAAATTAACGATGACAAATGAATATAACACAACCTTCAACTATGAGATGATCCTTATAGTGTGACAAGATTATAGAATTATTTAAATTACATTATGCTAATCAAATTGTGTCGATTAAATGTAGAAAAAACCGAGACATAAAAAAAGGAAAGAATATGATCGAGTGGTGACAAAATTTCTACCTAAATGGCCGGGAACAACTTTTGTATCTAAGCAAAAACAGGTTAATAATCTCTGTATGTAGATTATTCGTACACGAGCAAGGGAAAATTATATCAATGAACAACGTATTTTCGCAATTTTCTCTTCTATATAATGTTTAATATTGTAACATACCTATAATACTAAGTGTACTTTTTTCATTCGATGCTGGAGCCAAAAATAAAAATTAATTAGGTAAGTCCCGAAATCAAAACAATTAGGAACTGGTACGTGAGTGAACACTGACTGTATCGTAATGAACGTTCGTGGAGTAGTAGAAATTTACACAAAATGTATATAAAAATACTTTGCACAGATACACTGCAGGTATCAAAAAGATTATGTGGACTTCATCATGAAATTAATTAAACACTTAAAAATAGAAATTTTAATTTGTGGTTACAAATGGGTAATTTTTCTATTTAATTAAAAATTTGGTAATTTAGATGACATTTACCCCAATAACTTAGCAACAAGTTGAAAACAGGTAAATCTGAGCTTAAATCATTAGTGTGTTTATAGATGGGAAAATGTATGAGATGTTCGTCTTCATCCACTGAACTATGGCAGCGTTTGAGAGAATTACAAAAAATAACAAGGATTTGTACCAAACGTATGATCCGAACACTAAGTTTTTGCTGGTAGCTGGAACCTCAAAGAATGGTACGAAGCTGAAAGGTATACACAGACGTTCAGTTTGATGTGGTGAATAACGTACTACGGCATCCCAAAACTACCATTCTGCGTCCTTGTGATACTTTGATTAAGTCTCGAGACGTCGTCATAGAGTGTTATGGTTACTTATTGTTCCAGACTAATCTAAACACCAAAAAAGTCTTTCGAGTTATTTCCCTATTTTTTGGTTTACTATTTTCCAGGATATGTCTGGCATTCTGCTGGATTCTTTTGGTGTTGTGGCGCATTAATCAAAATTAATAGTCGTTAATTGAGGAATGGATTTTCTTCTCCTTCAGTCACAGTTCTATGAGACTGAACTTGACTTTATTATTCAGAATATGATTGATATAATACCTTCAGCATCTTTCAAAGGAGATAAGGATGACAACTGTTTAGTTATACCGACCAAAGAATCTTTTTGAATTAATTTCAACAGAAATTCTTAAGCGATTTCTCGACAACACGTGAGACATATGTATTATGTATGTCTACCTCCACTGTTACAGCGGTTCTGTGAGAAATCCAAAACTTCGAGCTTTAAACTTAAAGTGACACAGTGTGGGTACTGGGTACAAAGATTGAAATTCTAATCACAAATGTCAAGCTTAATTTAAGTACTTATACAGATTTAAGCATACAGTTTTACATTAACATAATTGTAAGACAGATGAACTAACAAATTTACCGTGTCAAGGATATTGCTTACTGCTTAGGTCAGTACGATATTGAAAATGAGTTGTTTCCACAATGTCTGTCCTAGAATTATCCTCAATCAACTCTTTATTAACGGCATTTTTGGCAAACACTTTTTACAAAAAATTCAACTTCACGTATCTCATAATTTGTGTTTCCAGCTCTCTTCTTTCCTGCCTTTCCTTGTTCTTTCTACTCTATGACATGTGCTCAATATCTTCCTCTTTCTCTCCACAAGTCTGGATTTCGTTTCTTCTTCTTCTTCCCTCCTCTTCTCTTTCCCCCCTATCCTCGTTTCCGCCCCTAAGTATCGATATTAGTTTGATGTTTTTTCTTCTCTCGTATTTCGGTACCTTTTGTTTCCTCGTGAGTTCGCGATATTTAACCTCTTTTGCTACACTTGTATTTGTGTAACTATGTTCATTTTTGTAATTTCATCTTTTGTCCTTTCCCCTAGTTTTCTCCTCCTTTCGAACTATCCGTATCCATTTCTTTCATAACATTTTTTCTTTGTTCCCCCAATTTTCTTTAGTGTTCATCCAAACATCGTTTCACCAATTCACTTTCTCTCATTTCCTCGAATCTGACCGCCTTGCTTCCCGATGATTTTTATTTCCTCCTCTCTAATATATAATTTGGTGTCACAACCCCATATGTCAGTCTAATACATCAACAACCATATGGCAATTGCATCAAAAAGGTATTTTCTCATTTTGAATTGCCTTTTTCTATTCCACACACCAGTTTCATGGTCACTTCCCTCTTTTTAGCTCATTTTCAAACTCGTTTTGGAAGGCCATATTATGGTCACTTTCTCCGTTCGTCCGTCCGTTTTCAAGATATTTAGTACTGGCATCTGAGCCAAGAAAAATCGGTCTGTCAACTCTCTTATTTATACATAATATATTTTTTGGAATTTTAACCACAGATTCTTTTAGTAAAAGCAAACATATTGCATATTTTAAAGATACGCATGCGCATGACTATTACTATGTTTCTTATTTATAAGAATATTTATGCCTTAACTTATTTGAACAGCCTTACGGTGAAAACCTTTTTTTTTCATTTTTCATTAATTTCTATTACATTCTCTACTCTTTCGTCCCTTCATTTCCATTTTCTCACAATCCTTTCCTCCCCCTCCCTAAATCTTATCATCTTTGATTTTTTTACATTTAACTCTATTCCCTTTCTTTCCCTGTACGTCTCCATTCTTCCCATCATTTCTGTCATCTGTCCTACCTGTGTTGCCATTATTAGTATGTCGTCAGCGTGTGCCAGGGGGCAGAGACCATAATTATATTCCTTGTTCCCAATATGATTCCTTCAGTTTGACTTTCTCCATATCTTTTATCGAAAAGTTAAATAAAGTTTGGCTAAGTCTCAGTAAGTACTTATTGTCCAGAATACTTCTGACTTCTTCCCTCCTAGCAATATACTCGTTCTGGTTTCTCCGTATAACTCCTTCATTCTGTCCATACTTTTTCTCTCTCCACTCTGTTAAACGCTGCCGAGAAATGTTCCGCTCTTTTTTTTCCAGTTCCTATTCCGCCAGTTTGTGTGGTAGGTACACATATACAGTCCGATCGTTCCTCCCGCTTTTCTAAATCCCATTTATCCTCGTCTCTTCTATTTCTCTTTCTAACCTTTCATTTAATACCATCGCATATATTCTGTACGCAGTCGTTATTATCGTAATTCCCCTATAATTTTTCAAACAGGATTTATTCCCCCTTCTGCCAAAAGGCACTATTTATTCCTTTCCATTTTTCCGTTAGTCATCCTCCTTTCTACATCTTGTTTATTAGTTTCCTCAGCTTCTTCTTGATACTATCTGTAGCGAAAATCCAAGCCTCATGTCTTATGTCACCATTCCCTGTCGCTTTCCTATTTTCAGTCTTGTTAGTTTTTGGTCACATTCTTCTCTTGATATCTCGCCTCCTTCCACCTCCACCCTTCCTACTTCGTCTTAACATCTCTTTGTCATTCTTTTCTTGTATTATCTTAAAAACTAACTAAAGGCAAAATAAAAATAAAATAAAAATAAAAAAATAATTTATACGCGTATATTAAAGTGGTGTTATATACGTTTATCAAACCAATTCTACAAAATTGTTATTTATACACGTATTATCAACGTAGAACGTAAACTCTATAGTTTATTATATGTGAATAAAAATGAATTTTAAACGTAGATAAAATTGGTATACCTACACAAAAACGTATACCAACTACCAATACCGAATTTATCCCTTCAAAATGCTTTAAAACCGTTTTTTAAACGTAAGTGAGTTTTCTGGAGAAGTGAAGTGTGGCTAATCTTAAATCTGAGAATATAAATCAGTCAAATCTCAACAGTTACTTATGTGTAAACATTGTGATCAGCTTTACACCATAAAACTGAAAGGTTCAGCACCAGTATAGTACAAATACTCGAAAGTACTCGTCCATACCTCGGTAAAGTAGTAGAAAAATTTGTTATAATTTTATAATCAATATTTGTTCTGCTAAAGTTGCGGCTTTATTCATATTTATGTTTATAAAAAGCAGTTTTAAGTGACGAGTCTCTTAGCATAGAGTAAAATAGCTTAGGTATTTTACTCTATGGCTTTAGTTAAATTTTTAACGTTATATGGATTCAAGAGAGGTGTTGATTCAAAGAGTATCCATAATTACTCTTTGGTTGATTCAAGAATTATGCCATGCTATGATTAAGCATTCCGAAAAATCTATAATTTCCCTGGACTACACTTACAGTTAACAGTATTGCGTAATCAAATTTTCAGTAAAATGGGATTCTTTCCTTGTAGAGCTTTTTTTGGGGGCTTTGGATTGTTTAGTCTTTCTATGATGAACAACTGTTGGAGAAAGATATTTTTGACTTTTTGTTTATTTCTAAGATTATATGATGAAATTTCGCTTGCGTAAAATTTGAACTATTTTGCCATGTCTTTCTTAAACTTGATTTTGCCATATCGCTGCAAAAAAGGATGTCAGGAGCGAAAAGTGTTTAATACGTAGGTACATAAATTCAGTTAAATAAGTGGAATTAACAGTAGCTATAATAATTTAAAGTTAGTATTCAGCATGTGAAAGTCTTTATTTATCTATTGTAGTCTTCAAAATGCCTTCTCTCACGACCATTCTTCTGAAGTTATTATCCACACAAAAAGAGTAATAATCCCCTTTTTTAATTAGCTTTAATTGTCTATGGAACTTAAGTATTTTATTATCTTTTGCGACAAAATGGTAACTGTTTTGTAGAAATTGTCTCAGTTTAGTATATTTTTTGCTATAACGTCTGATATGTATGCCAACGCAACGCTACATTTTTACAAATAGATGATGGTTGCTTAGCTTCTTCTGGAAGTGCAATAAAGAGATTTCTAATTATCTATTCAAATAAACATTTTGAACCTTGGCTAGAAGACATCGATTTCGGTAAAACAATTGTGCTGACATCTTACAACTAAAGAGAACACATTTTCATAATGAAAAGCAAAAGCTGGTCGTTGGAAAACGTTTTACCAACAGTCCTAGCTCTTACCAACACTAACTAAGTATTCATAAACAATAGTTATGAGCGATTAGGCTCCAAGCCTTGGGAGCTATGCAAATTTCTCGGGATCAATTCTAGATGTAATTAAACGTAAACAGTAAATTTCCAATAAAATGGGACTCTTTCCTTGTATTAGGGAAGGTTTTTTTGGTGGATTCTTTTGTTAAGCTTCCTCTGATTAATGCGGTTTTTCTAACAAAATTCAAAAATATGTCCAAATTGTGGTTTAGTTTTTTGGTTTTCGCTTACACTTTAACCGTTGGTCTTGCATAAAATCCGTATTTCTTTTGCAAATAATTTTCATTGTTCTAGGATGGAAAAGGAAAGGATTCGACAACTACAAAAGCCAGTCAATCGAGGAAGACATGCAAGGACCAACAAAAAAGGTAAGCCCACTCACATATGGAACACATAATTTTTTTCTGACAATTGATCTTTTTTGTGTTATTGTGTCAGTCCCTATTGTTTTCATCATATTGACGAAATAGTACGTCGGGCACATGGCTAGAATGGGGAAAATACTGCACTTTTTGATTGGAATATGCCACTTTCTGTGGTAATAGTTAATACCAAAAGGCAACTTTTGAGATAGGGAGCCACTCGAAAATCTGTGCAGGAAACCAAAATTGTGGCCGTCAAAATGGCCCCAATTAGCCGCAATATATTTTTTTGTATCTCTGCTCCTAATAGTCCGATTTTAATTTTCTTTTTTTTTTATTGAAAGCTCTTGTGGACTAGGAAACTTTTTTGCTATATAACATTTATCTCTAAAACTTAAGGATTTAGCACAATTTAAAAAAAGTGTTTTTTTTACGAATTTGAATCACAAGTAAGCTCTTAATTGTGCAATATCCCGGCCTTTTCGACAACTTTCAATCGACACAACCCCAAAACTCCTTGTATCTACCCTGCAAGTTCGGAAAATTTCAATCCGCCATGTTTTTTTTTTAAATGCACAATATTTGTTTAATCGGGCAATTGTGAAAATTGGAAGGAAAAGCCTCGTCAATTTTTTTCTCTGAAAAACAGAAAATACACTCTGTTTTTAAAGAAACACTCAGTAGGTATATCAACTTTAACTCTTACTCTCGCTCTTACTTATCCTATTTTATTTAACTAGTTGGTTTAAGCTACCACGAATGTGAAATTTGGAGTGCTTATTTATCAGATCATGGGTTTTTTCGAGGGTTTTCTCTCGAATTTTCTTTAAGAATATTAACGGAATATTATGATTTCCAAGTTTTAGATACCTAGCTATTCATATAAATTGAATTATTTTTATTATACAGGGAATCCACCTTCTGTAAGCGGACGATAGAGCCTCAATGGTTGAGATTAATGGTAACGGTTTGTTGGTACGAGAAGCCTGAGGAGAAGCCTAAAACGTATTTTTAGGTATATAGGGTGTTCTCGGGGGCAGCCTATACATTTTGATATTTTTTATAGGTATCCCCGGGTATCCCTTAACAAAAGAATTATTTTTGTAGGTCTTATCGGTTTTTTTTCGTAATGCTAACCGCGAGGCTAACCATTTTCCGGATATGCTTTTTATACAGGGTGAAAATTTTATCTTCAAAACATTTTTTAAAGAAGCTTTTTATGACATCCATAATTATAAAAAGTTTGCTACCAATCCACGTACATTCAATTTGGGGTCAGTAGCATACTTCTGCACGGTCAAAGGGGGCATACTGTTTTTAAATAGCAACCACTATTTTCTTGACGTAGTGAATTATTTGTCGATACAAATTGATACAATGAAACTCGTTTTTCAAATTATTGAATTTTAATATTTCTTTAGCTAATCGACTTCGAATCGTATAGACCGATTCATCATCAGACCTTAAGAGTCAGAATATTGTGCTGAATAATACAAATCCTTACATATTAACATTTGACGTGGACAAGTTACACATAAAAAACTTGTGATTCAAATTCGTAAAAAAACACTTTTTTAAAATTGTGCCAAAACCTTCAGTTTTAGAGATAATTAATGTTATATAGCAAAAAAGTTTCCTCGTCCCAAGAGCTTTCAATAAAAAAAAAGAAAATTAAAAACCGGACTATTAGGAGCAGAGATACAAAAAAATATATTGCGGCTAATGGCGCCATTTTGACGGCCACCATTTTGGTTTCCTGTACCAATTTTCGAGTGGCTCCCTATCTCAAAAGTTGCCTTTTGGTATTACCTAACTATTACCACAGAAAGTGGCATATTCCAATCAAAAAGTGCAGTTTTTTTTGGCGTACCCAACGTACTAAAAGCAAGAGGCTCTTATTTGAGGATATAAGGTTTGCTGACAGTAAATTTTGTAAACGACTTTTGGATAATAGAATGCGATACATAAACACTTACATTAAGACAAATAAGTCATTTAATGTCGTCAATAAAAAGGCAATGTCTAGGATTTACTACTTGACAGCGAGTTCCTTATGATCGAATTACTTCTCTAGGAAAAATGTTGGGTAAATTTACCAAAATATCTAACCGAATTCATTGCCACACCTAATCTGGAGGGAAATACAAAATCCGCCAAAAACTGATTATTCTTACGAATTACAGATGAATTAACAGAACTGCGGTTTTTGGTAAAATTTCTGGAAGTACGTATAAAATCGCTCATTATTCCCACACTCCCCCAATATTTTCTAAATAATTAAATTCTAAATCGTTTCCATAAATTGAAAATAATTCTCCAAAAGTACGTTAAATGCAAAGTAATTGCTTACAAGTCACATATTCCCGCGAGGAAAACAGTCTGACGGTCATTTAACTCCCTTGCTCTACTAAATGTCCAAAACAGTTTGCAGTGGTACAAATGGCGAGGAAAGTGATCTCTGAGTATTTACAATTTATACGTCTTTAGGGACAATAGGTACCGTATAAAGAGTGGAGAACTGACTTGACGAAACAACTAGGTTCTGCTACAACGCGATTTTTTGTCAATTGCACCAATGCTCTAGGATGGATTTACTTCGATTCGGATGCTTTGGACATTTTGGGCCCATAAAAAAATTGCAAAGTTTTCATTTTCGGCCTAAGCGTTATATTTTGTTTCGAAATATGCACAGAAAACGATAGCGATCGCTTATTTTCTAATAAACAACTCATTTACGTTTCCCATATACGGGTATTTCCGGCGAAATTATATCACGCATATTATGAATATTCAGAATATGAAAATTCAGTCGACACAGATTTTTGAAGCGCACAAACAAATTTCTCTATTAATCTGATGTTGACAATCCTATATGTATTACGAATGTTTTTGAATTCTTTTGCAAATGCGGATGACACGTGTTGCATATTGACACGAAAAAGTAATTTGCATATTTTCCGATCGATTATTTTACGTGTTTTTGCGTTTGTTGTATATCTACACGTGCCAATTTATAGAAGATAATACGATCTACATTTGCTCCTTCTCCTTGCCCAAAGTCAATTCGTCTGTCGAAAGAAATGTTGACCGCAAATCACCTCATGCGTATTTGGTTGGTCGTTCTAGAAACAAATTACATCAGCCGAATTCCCTCTATGATCATTTGGCCAAAAAGGTAGGTACTCTGCACCATGAAGGCTCATCTTTCTATCGCATTCTTGTTACATTTGATTTGCCAGTTATTATAAGTACTTAATGTTATATTTTGGTGGGCATTGACCAAAACCAAATATTAGCCAGAATATTTTGTGTGAAATAGTGTTTTGATTTTGGGTTTAGTTGATATACACACTAAACCAGTCTTGAACAACCCAAGAATTTGGGTTTAGGATTGTCTAAAAAAAACAGGTTTCCCCGGCCAACAACTTAAGATTTAATCGATTTGTTCCTTGAACTGTAGTGTCATCAATTACTATTCCAAATTTTACTGAAACCAGAGTAGAAATATCTATGCACACGGATCGGTGCAAATAAGGTATGCAGAGTACATACTGCTTAAACGTGGATTTACCAAAATTCATTGGAATGCGGAGTGAAAAGATTGTTTACTGTTAAGAAATGAATCACACTCGTACAATACGCGAGTTCATCCACTTGCACTCGGGCGTGTAAGGAGGCCGTAGTTATGTTAATCTCCTCAAAACTGAACTGTTAAATATTTAAGGAGCGTACCGACTGACCTTGAACTTGAAAAAAATGGGTTCTCATATATTATGTAGGTAGATAAGTCACAATGACAAACATTTCACACTGGTCGAATAAATTCATTCCAAAATGGAAATAAATGTATTCTTTAGAGAGAAAAAACATTAAACTTTGTGATATTTTTGAATAATTCTATTCAAATATTCCGTGTTGCTAATTTTCTTCTTTTCCTCCTTCTTATGGTCTTTTTTCGGCGTGTCCTCATTTTCCGCATAAATCGGCACTAAAGCTTGATCAGGCGATACGCCAGCGATTGCGGTTCCTACGGGCTGCGCGACTGCTAGACCTCCTGGGCCCACAATTGCGGTTGCAACCGGTTTACTGGCGGCGACACCCCCCGTTCCTGAAAGATCTTCTAAAAACCAACAGATTAAAGATGCAACATACCTGCTACTGCTAAACCGACAGGCTTCGCCTCGGCGACCGATGCATCTTCCGGTGGTAAACTCACGACGACGTTTTCGTTGTTTCCTTCTCCACTTTCTTCCTCCTTTTCTTCTTCTTTCCGTTTCACCTCCTCTTCTTCCTCTTTCCTATTCTTTTCTTCTTCCTCTTCTTTGCGTTTCTCTTCCTCTTCCTTTTTCTTCTTCTGCTCCTCCTTTGTCTTATCCTTATCTTTCTTGGTGGTCTTCCGTCTCCCGAGCCATTGAACTAGATCAGAAGTGGCGGTCAAATCCAAGTCGTCCTCGTTATCATGTATATGTGTTAATTTCTCGGCGGAGAGCTGCAGGGATTCAATGTTCTCTCTGTACTCCGCCTGATCTTCGTTGTTAACTTCGCCTTGCCTTTTCGCAGCCTCCTGCAGCTTGATTATGTTCAGCGCCGCTTTATGTATGTTTTTTAGGTTTGATGCAAATTCGGAACTGGGTCGCTGAGGCAGCTGCGGCATCTCCACTTCCGATGGACTACCCTCGGTGACCGTCAAATTTTCGTGGGGAGTCGCAACAATTTCCATTGTAACTGTCCCATTCGGCATCTCAATGATCTGCAGAGAGTTACCTTTGGCGCCGCCGTAGTACGGCAGAAAGGTGATTTTTGGCGACTCCAGCGACCTGTAAAGTTGATTACTCAATCGTTTGTGAAATCTAATAATACATTCAAGTGCGTCTTAAAAACGTTATCTGGGTAACACGCGTTGCTTCGGTGAATCACAATGAGTTGCATTTGACCACAAGTGCGTTAACGTGCGTGGTTGTGGTGGAGTAAAAGTTAATACGTAAAACCATGAAATTGTTTTGCGGTTTTTTGTACCTCAAACGGACATTTTTCTCCTGATACAATCTTTACTTCGAATAATGGTTTTATTAGGATCAAGATACGAGTAGATTCAAATTACATTAGTTCACGAAGACAAATTGTTCTAACAGTTATTTACTAGGAAATGTATTGAATTATTGAACTTTGGTGTCTTTAATTTCCGACTTAAGTATAGGTAGTGCTATTTTACTGATGAGGGTTAAATTTTTCGCGAAATCGTTTTTTTAAGTATAAAATTTTCTTTTAGCGCATTTTCCAAAAGCAATATGATCACTATTGTCGGCACTTTGTCAGTCTATACCACTACTAGTCCTCCAATTTAAACTTTTTTGTTGTGGTTTCTTTCTTATACGGTGTAGCACAGCCCCGAGACCAGAACCATAAAAGATTGTTTGGATTAGCCACTTCCTTCCCGAGTTATTACTGATTCTATGCGAGGAAAATGCGCCTTCGTCGGTCGCGAGTGACCACGTTTTTAAGCTTCAGAAAGGTTCTGATGAAACTCGCAAATTTTATGTGTCTAAAAAATTCGAGAAAATGGATGAAGCGAAAACGGAAAAACTTGGAAAATCTGAGAAATTGCAGATTTCGGACTTGGAGAAGCCGTAAAGTATAAAATTGAAAAATCGAAAGAACGCGAAAAGCCCGAAGAAATGGAAGAACCTGAGACACTAGGAATCAAATAAATTAAAGTAGAATCAGATCGCGAGGATGGGTAAAGAAATTTTTTACTATAAAGTGAATGTTTTTTTTTAAATTTAAATGTGATGTAGCTTGAGAACTACACTTTGCGCGTTCAAACTAAGAAAGAAATGTAGCCTTTAAGATATATTACGCGAAACAGTTTTTTTTTTTAATAAATATGGGCTAATTGTATAACCAAAGGCCTCAGAAACAGATGGAAAGTAAGATTTTAATACAAGGTACGTACAAGGAAAAAAGGATCTTCCATTTTTCCTTTGATCAGGATTGAGGAAGCTTAACAAACTGCTTTTTGGGTGCAACTGACTTCAGAAGAGGAGCCGTAAGTTGCAACCCCCACTAAAAAGATTAGCAAATCTATTAATACTGTTATTTTGTACTAATTTTGTACTTATTTGTACCGCGGATACCAAATTTTGTACCACTACATTTTAATCGTTAGGACCAAATCTACATTGGGGTTGCAATTTAATGCCACAACCCCAAGTATTCACATTCTTAAAAATTTTTGTGCCAGAATTTTGTACTCATTTTGTACTAATTTGCACCGTAAATAAGAACTTTTGTACCACTACCTTTTAACAACTAGGACTAAATCTACATTGGGGTTGCAATTTAATGCTACGCCCCCAAGTATACAGATTCTTAAAATTTTGTGCGCCATAATTTTGTACTCATTTTGTACTAATTTGTACCGTAACAAAAAATTTTTGTATCATTAGCTTTTAACCGTTACTATCAAATTAATTTTGGAGGTGCAACTTAACGGTACAACCCCGAATATACAAATTCATACAAATTTTCATGTCATAGTTTTGTACTCATTTTGTACTAATTTGTGCCGAAAGCAACTAGTTTTGTACCACTACTTTTTAATCGCTAGGACCAAATGTATATATGTTGTGGTTGCAACAGACAGACAAACAGACAAATAGACAGACAGACAGGCAAACAGTTAATTACGTAGATAATGCGTAACACACGTTTTCCAATGGACTATAAAGATGATGTACCTAATATAGGTATTTAGCTATTTACGAGAGTATTTATTTTCAGTGTAAATTGGCATAAAACTTTTGTTATACAGACTCAATTGTTACTTTGCATTTTCAGTACCTATGTACCTACACTCGATTTTCTCATTTGGTATTTGTAGCGTTTAACGAAGTTGAGGTAACGTTTATGTGCTCGATTTTCCGTCGCCTGTCTGTCTGTCTGTTCCATTGAAATCTCGGCCCCTGGGCCAGCTAGAGACTTCGGGTGTTCGTTTATTGATAGGTGCTAATATATGGTCTACATTTGCCCGTTACTCATCACGAGTGAGTTTTGAAACATTTTTATTTATATTTATCTTTGAATTTTAAATATTGATAATACGTTATTTAATTTGTGTGTACACATTTGTTGAAATTGGAACTGCGAGAAGTGTAATCGGAATCGTGAGCAACAAAATAAGGTACGATGGTATTTTTTACTACCTATTTTAACATTTGGGCTCAGTTGGTCATTGCTGGTTTAAACTGAAGTTAACTTCGGAAGTTAAATTCTGGTTTAAAGAAATGTATTGGTTAATGTCCAGTGTTTCATAAATCGGTAAAACACTCGTGTGAAATTAGCACTCAGAATATAGCAGCCAAAATGCCGAAAACGAACGAACGACCAGTGGCTCGTTTACCATAAAAAACAAATTTGCGAATGCACTTCGCATGGCAGCCATTTTCCAGCAGCTAAACTAAAATTCATCTTAGATCTCTCTCTATTCGAAAGGAGCAATATAAAACAATAAAAAATTGCCGCCACCTTTTGCAAAAGAATTTCACATTTGAATTTAGCCTTAGTCTCTTCAAAAAATTGGCATTCACTAACTGACCCACCTCATAGGGTGAAATCTGCCCCCAAAGTGTAAAAAAATACATATAGAACCCTTAGAGAAAAGGTTTTACATTTATTAGGCTATTCGCATTGACTGATGATTGAATATTAATTAATATCAGCGCGACTTGATAGACACGGGTGGTTAACTTACCCTATAAGCCGTTTGACAGCTTTATTGGGGTAAATTATTGCCTATGTGAATATGGACAAAAAAACACGTAACAAAGACTCTCTATTGAAGAAATGGTTACATTTTCGAAAAAAATTAATACGTATTACATGTCTGCTTTTAATTTTCATTTTACACTTTCCTGGTGGTGATGAAAAGGAAAACGAAAGTGAAAATCCTGAGGTAGATAATCCAGTTCGAAGAAGAGCATGTGACATGAAGGAGGTAGAAAACGGGCGGGGTTTGGCAGATGTACAAAGAGCGAAATATAAATCGTATTTAACACAAAATTCGGAATGGTTAAGAAAGGACTTGAGCCAGTTAAAACCTGTGTTACCAATTGGGTTGTTAAAAAACGGCAACAAGGATTCACTTCGTCCCCTACATGTGAACGGCGAAAGAGTAATACTGGCCAATACGTGTGCCTTTGATGCACTTCTTCAGATTACCTGTTCAGCGTATTGCGAAAGCGACCTATATAAAAGCTATGTGGATGAAGCATTTTTGATCGTCAAGCTGGCTAGGGAAATCATCACGCATCTTCAAAAAAGAGTCGCGCAGGAAAGTTATAGTTTGTACAAACCAATTTATTTCGATGAGACCTTTCGTTGGAATACCATGAAGGGTAGAACGTGGTGTTTGCCCTCCCCCCCTCCCCCCCCCACACACACACATTTTCAAAAGTTTTACTTGGCACCACTAATGGAATGCGTATGAAACATCTTACACCAATTGGTTGCTATGTAACAGTGATGCACGTTTCGGAGCCCTCCCTTTAAGACAGTAAAATTTAATGGCCGTCGTAGTTCAAAGTAAGTAGTTCAAAACGACAAAAGTGGGTCCGGACGGACGAACGGACAAAACACAAATAATAGCACATTTTTTTTAATTCTTAAAAAAGTCGCTAAAACATATCGGCAATGTTCTACGTGCTGAGAACCCTACCCCCAACACGGACGGATTCAGAGTTATAATACTACTACGAGTACCTAAGAAAAATTGAAAAAAGGGACAAAATAATTTCCTTATAACGATACATTATATTAGTGCATAATCATGGAACAAAATTGTGACCCCAATATAGATTGGATACTAGTGGATGGAACTCAGTGGTACAAATTTAATGCAAAATGAGTACAAAATCAAAGGTCAAGAATTTTATGAATGTACATACATGCACGAGATAGTAACGTTAACATATGTATATTTGATCCTAGCTGTCAAAAAGTACTGGTACAAAATTAGTTACTTGCCGTACAAATTAGTACAAAATGAGTACAAAATTATGGCGCGAAAATTTGCATGGGATTGTATACTCGAGGTTGTACCCTTCAGTTACACCTCCAAAATTAATTTGATAGTGACGGTTAAAAGGTAATGGTACAAAATTTTTTGCTTACGGTACAAATGAGTACAAAATTATGGGCCATGCATTTATAGAAATCTGTATACCTGGGGTTGTGGCATTAAGTTGCAACCCCAATGTCGATTTGGTCGTAGTGGTTAAAAGGTAGTGGTACAAAACTTATTATTTACGGTACAAATTAGTAGGTACAAAATGAGTACAAAATTATGGCACAAACGTGTTTAAAACTCTGAATATTTGGGGTGGTGGCGTTTAGTTGCAACCCCAATGTAGATTTGGTCCTAATGATTAAAATGTAGTGGTACAAAATTTGGTATCCGTGGTACAAGTAAGTACACAATTAGTACAAAATAACGGTATTAATAGATTTGCTATTCTTTTTAGTGGGGGTTGCAACTTAATGCACCCCTTCAGAAGTCCTACAATTCTTCCTCGTTGGCCTCTAGCATTATAATTATTGCGTTTAGAGCATGTTACATTGCATGTAGCTAACTCGTAAACATTTAAATTGAATTATTGTCGGAAGATAGGCAATTTAAACATTAACAGTGCGATTGCGCTGCCTACCTTATAGAATAATGTGGTAATGATCGCATTTTTTTCTCAAGTTGATGTATAATATAACAAAGGGACATTAACTTTTTCGCAGATGTATAAATAAAGCATGAGCTAGATAGGTGGTAGTTACCACCCCAGAAACCAAAACTTTGAGTGTATTTTTTCTAAACTCATTTTATAAATTTTGGTAATCTGCTGGACCATCTTCTACTTCATATCATTGAATATAAAGTATTTAAACAATGTCCGTATTTACCCCTTCTGTTTTTAACATATTAACTTCGGGTTATTTGTGTTGGGTGGTTTATGGTGAGGTATGGAATGGATACCAAAGATTGTGCTTTCCCTCCCTACTTGACTAATCTAATGAATGAAATGTGTATGCGGCAATTAAGCTTTATTCTATAACAACGTGATTTATTGCTCTTTTAGTCTCTTCTAAGTAAAAGCATTGAATAAGTAATTACTTATGTATCAGTGGTAAAAGACATTTCAGCAGTGCTGTGCTTTTTGGATTACTTGCTTTGTACATAGGGGATGAAACTCTCAATTCTCACTCTGCCAGGCAACGAAAGATGTGCAACTAATGAATTGTTTCATCTGTTGTGGCATTATAGTTGGCAAAACGTAAACCTTCAAAAATCTTCAGGTGTCATACAATTTCTGCTTTTATCGATACAATTTTATTTAAATTTACAAATTTCCTAATCTACACTATCTTTAATTACTATACAATTTCTTCATAAAAAATCTCTAAATCGCTTTGAGCGTGCGCAATTCCTCCAGGACCAGCAATGGCGACCGCTTCAGGCTCGTAAAGTATATCAACATTCGTCCCCTTAAGCACCAACGCTCTGGAGACGGGAAGCGCAATTGCCTTACCTTCCTGCCCGGCAACGGCCTTCGCCACAGGTTTGAAAATCATTGTATTCGTATTTGCATCCTCGACCCCATTATTACGAATAGTAATTACTTTACTATGACCTATATTCTTTAGCTGAACAAAGAGGGGGTTCGATTTGTGCGGAATAATCTTGGCGGCGTTAATTTGCTGAATTCTTTTGAGATCTTCTTCGACGTCTTTCGATATGGCCGCGTCTCCGGTGCGCGACTCAACGAGTGACTTTTGCTGCTGTATTTCTGGATGAAAGGAGGTTAGCTTTACTGGTTTCGGTGGAGGATGGAAGTGAAGAGGGACCACAACCCATCTACGACAAAGAAGATCAGATTAGTTCTACGAAACTGTGAGAATTAATTGATAATGAGAACAAAAGGATTGACAACAAAATGACTTTATTTACAGGTTGTTCAGTCTATTTTCACAACTCACATTACAAATAGGTAATTTTTACGGGCCTTTGTTATAGTAGACCACCGGTCCGATCGCGACGATTTTTCCGATTCTGGGGCTAAGTTTCGTTTCGTTCTTGCTTATGCTGTTGATCAAATCCGTTAGGTTAATGCCTGGATTGACGGCGATGACTTTCGTTCCCGACCCAGCGATGGCGATGCTGTCGGGTTGTGTGTACGCGTACCCATCGGGCCCGACTATTGCGGTACCGCCAGTTCCCGCAGTCGCAATACCTCCAGGTCCGGCGATTGCGATCCCGCCTTCTCTTACGCGTAACCTCTGCACGAAAATGCCGTTTCCGGTGTTATCTTGGCTAATATTCTTGGTCTTCTCCTTCATACCCAAAGGAAATATGTTTGCCTTAAGATCTCCCTCTTTATTGTTGCTCAAGATTGTGGCCAGCTTATTGTTGACACGCACGGTTGGATTCTTCAAATCTCGCGAGGTATCATCGGTGTCCACTGTTAAGGTAAACCGGAAAGGGTTTTGATTGTCGTTAGATAAACGCAGATCCTCAATCACGAGCTCCTTTCCAGTTTCTTCTTTCTTCTCAGCTTTTACAGTGGAACACGGTGCGGCCGCTGGCGGCGGCGCGTTGTTTCCTGGTGGACCATATTCAATCATCGATGCAAATGCATTCATCAACTGCTGGATCGGGTCCTTTATAACGATGGGAAAGTAGGACGTCAACGGTGACTGTATCCCTTGGCGAAGATGCGGGTAGTACAATTCAGGAGGATACATTGGATAGTAAAGTGCCATGTAAGGCAACGGAACTTGCATACTTATGACATTGCGGACGTTTTCAATGGTTTGATTTTCGAGAATGGGGTCGGTTTGTTGCGGTGGATGGCTCGCAAAAGCGGATGGTGGAATATAGTAAGGCATATGAGTGAAACCGGTCCTGTTTTCTTCTGGAATCGCATTACTTGTTAATTGTTGATTTGGAACTCGGTTGTAAAACTGTTTGGAGAATTCAGCCCGCTCGGGAACTCTCGGCGTTAGATTTTGATTGACAGCTTTAATTTTCTCCATAATTCTTTTGGTTGGGCTCTCAAGTTCACGCTGCGTTATCTCGCGTATTTCTTGCTGTTCGATCCTAAAACGTGCATTCTTTATTTCTTTTGCATGTAGCTGAGAATGATAATGTTAATAGATAATTAGTAATCTAACTTACCTACCCAAGAATCTTCCACCACTGAACAATGAACATACACTTCAAAACCGTGAGTAAGTAAATTAGGGTACGAAAGTACTCCACACCATTTTTAAAGGCACGGATTAGTGATTAGGCTTAAATGTAGTTAAATTAACTTACTGGACATTCTCCTCGTGTATTTGTGATGGCGATCCTTGAGGTTTGGAGTGCGCCAACGGAACCAGTAGCATCTAAAATAGAAAAGGCTTAAATGAGGGCCAGTACATTCAAAGTACTTTCAATACATTCAATCGAGATACCTGTTTTGGTAATTATTGCCCGCCTTTCAAATGGTAGACAATTATTTTATATTATAGCAGATTGATATTTTAATAGTTTGAATGAGTAGGCTCTGTAACCGTGGTAGATAAAGTGAAACATATGATTGTGCATTACAATGGCATCTGTCATTCTTATTTCAAATCGGACGCGGATCACGAAATAAAATGAAGGTCAGAATACAATAAAATTCTGTTTAGCTTTACAATGATTTATACGGCTTCTGCTACAAAATAAAGTATTGTATAATAAGTAAGTATTAGTTTACTTTCAAAATAATCAAAAAAATGCTAATGAAAGTAATACTTGTGCCTGTTGGTTGGTGCCCTAAAAGAACCCTACTGATTTTTAAGTGCAGCATTGAGACTCCCGGGTTCCAACGTTTAATTCTGGATGCATGAAGAGAGCACGAAAGTAATCCAAAGATCTTCGGAATGCGTCTCGCGAAAATTAAAATATTTGGGTTTTTTGAAGAGACAATTAACTATAAAAAAGGCGTATTTTTGTACTAAATCATAATGAAACGACAGTGTTGAAACGATGTGGCTCTTTGCACTGCAATAAGTAGGTACTATATGAAACCCCGTGAAACGTGAGAAAAATTAATTTATTGTTGTACCTACCCTGTTATCTGATCTCCATTCTTTAAATGAAAGCTATAATATCTAACAAACAAAAATTTGGGAATATTTTCAGACAGATTTTTAAGTAGCGTCTACCCTTATACAACAAATATTTTTAATGAGCAAAAAAACTGTCAAATCGCACACGGTCTGAAACGAATATAAAATTTCATTGCAAGAACTTGAAGACAGATAATTACAAAAGGAAAAAGTTGTCACCAAAATGCACATACCAGAATAAGTAACATGATTAGATAACTTAAAAATCACCTATTGAACATTAACGAAGACTGTCAACTGAATATTGAACTACCTCTTTTAAAACCATCGGAAAGTAATTTAGTAGTCTTCCACCAACTGAAGAACGATACGCCGGGATTAATTCAAAATCAAAGTTTACTTCTTGAATCCAAAGTAGGGACGAGTAACGTTATTTTAATTCCAAGACCGCCGCCGCCGTCATTTCTGCAACGGTACGGTGCGTTGTTTGTTAAATTAATTTTTTGTAGGTAACACGCATAATTTTCTCAACGCAAATGGTCATATTTTAAGACACATTTTCCTGTTACAAACCCTCGAGGGCGTTTTTAGATCGATTCAAATGCAAGTGTAGAAAAATCCTAGTTATAATTATTATCGCAACTGGTTTCACGGGTATTTTCTTTATTAGTTGCAGAACCTTGACACTGCAATGTCGATGAACTGTTAATCTTCGGATGCTGGCAAATATTGACAACGCCTACCGATTCTTCACGCCGCGGTATTTGCAACTGTATCTAATAATCCTAGTTTCCCTTTTTTGGTTCTAGCCGCGTACTTTTCTGACACATATAGTGAACTAGTGACCTAGGTAATGAAAAAAAGCATTCACCTTCTTCTTCTCTGTGTTTTGTTTATTAATACTTAACCCCCGCAAAGGCCGGTAACATGAGTGCTAAATCATGCAGAACATTCTGTCCATGAGTGATAATAGTATAGGAAGAGCCTTGACGTAACTATAAACCCTACCATTGTTTAAAGTATTTATACAATGGCCCTACCTAATAAATCCTACCTATTGCATCAATTGTACATACAGAATACGCTTTAAAAAGCTTTTCGAAAAGTTTGCAAAAAGTATGTGCGGAGATTCTATATTTCAAATATTAGTGGTCATCTACACTTTTTGTTTGGATTTTTACATATCTTGTAGTTGGTTGACCAAAATTTTCGAAGGTTTTTTCAAGACAAAAAAATTTTCTCTGTTTATAACGCGAATTCCGTGACAAATGGCTCTAAGTTTCTTAACACAATATCAGGATCTTCGAGAGTCTTAGAAAGAGCGAAAAGTGTAGCACCATACAGAATTGGTAGAATTTTTTCACAGGCTCTTCCATCTAGTAGAAAATTGCAGAGGGAATAGCCCTTAATGCACACTTATGCTTCACCTACAGATTTCGAAATCATGCTTTGAGGAATTGAGGTCGTAAAAAATCGATTCCTGGACTAGACCCGGTTGGAAGATGCTTTTCTGGATTTCTGATTCGGTGAAAGCAAAACGATCTAGAGGATGATCGAAATCTGGAAAGTTCAGATTCCGAGAAAGAGCTGGACGTTTCAAAGTTTTTATTAATGTAACGTCCCTTGTACTCAGGATAGCGTATAACACCTATGGCATACTTTTGTGCCAATTTGTGCTTCTGCTCGATATCAGAATTTTTTCCAGTCTGTTTTGGGAGATCTCTTGAGATGGAAACTTTTTCAAAATTTAAAGGAGATATCCAAAGTCTATCCAAATACGTCAGATTCTTTGGTATTTCCTGAAATTCTTTCATATTGTCTGGTTTCTTTTGGTATCCCTTTACTTTTGCGCACTTTTGTAGAGAGTTTTACGATTTTATTACTTTTATAGTTTATGTATTTCTTATGGAGAACCTAGCCAGTGTTATACTCCATATACACATGTAGCTTTTCTGACACCAAGTACTTTAATAACAAGAGTACTATGAGCATTGTAAAACCATGACAGTACATGGTTCAAATCATTCTGAGATAATAATGGAATCGGATAGCATAAAAATATTTCAGTACTGGCGGCGAGCATGGCTTTTTTCTCGGCTTCTTTCAATATAGTTTCTGCATATATCAAAGATCAAAAAGCGCCCCAGATCCCAACATTTCGAACCTCTTACCACTAATACTGATTGTCATCAAACTGAGGGCCAAAAAAACTATACATACACATAGACTAAACAAAACATCAATGTAGCTGTAGCTCAGTAACGAGCTACTTTGGCAGGTATATTTATTCTAACGTTTTTTTTTTGATAATTTTAGTCGTAGAATACGGCTGCATATATAGTTAGCTCCACCACTCCACCATTAGTAAGATCTAGTTGGGGGCTACCATATTTCCTTTTAATTTGCATTTTGGAGGATTTCACTACAAACCCTTCACAAAATAGTACTCTATTTTTGGGGCACTTTTCAATTTTCATAATTCGAGCTTGTATTGACGACAGGGGAAAGAGAGACCGCGATTCGAACTCTAAGAACCTTTTGAGCGCTCAAAGTCGACTGCCCTTCGAAGACGCGCGCCTTGCAAAAGGTGTTTAATTTCGGTCCTAGGACAAAAAACAGAATTCCGTCACGCAGGGGTTGGGTGCGTTTACAAGATCTTTAGATGTCGCCGACCCCACATCATGTAGCCCCGTCCCTAAAGTTGTTAATTACACGGTGTATTCTTTGTCAAATTTGTAGATCGGAGTGAATTGGTAATTTAGGCCAAGAAATTAGGAACGCCCTTTTCACGTCTCCGTTAGTTGTGAACCGAATTGCATGTAATTGAGCTTTAGCCATATAATACGCAATGCCATACTCTGGAGCTCATTTGCTATGCCTGAAGAAAGAGGAATATCATCTTCAGCAACGTGCACCCGATAATGGGCACAAATGCGTAGTAGCATTGTATTGTAGATGTAAAACAATTTTTTATTCTAATGCTTACCGTTCTCCTGCTTCAGTGTGCGCGTGAGGGGGGGGGAGGCTATCTTGAAACGTATACCGGGAAAAGTAAGAGTTTCTCTGACACAGAAATTAACATGTCATTAAATCATCAATAGTTTTGAAGCATGGGAAGATCTTCTGTAGTTTTCATATCGAGTATTTCACATTTCCCCAAAATCGGCTAGTAAAGATAGGTCTTTAACATGTAAAGTCAATGAAAACACTGTTACATTCAAAACACCACATTTAATTGTATCAATTACAGCGAACATAAGCCGAATTCTACAATTTCCGAAAGTAAGCTTAATGATTGGTGATGTCAGAGGGACAATTCGGGTGTTCATCGTCAGACGATAAAATTGCAATTAAAAACTCCAATACACTTGAACATTTGAAGTGCAAACATCCAAACCTTCACCATCCTACATTACCAACTAGTAAAGATCCAGTACTTTTATAGTCACTAAAGAAGACGATAATTATCATGTTTTTACTAAATGGTTCAGCTGTTGGAATTGATGGTTTAAGACACCTCAAGGATTTGATTGGATATTCTGTTGAGAGATTGAACAGCAATTATTATCCCAAATAACTATAGTAATTATCTGTCAGGCCGCAATCCACGAAGTCAGAACGTACATTGCCATTGCCAAGAACAACTCAGCCGAAATATTACTAAAAATGGACGCGTTTCAGAGGGTTAAGGAAATAATACCACAGGTTTTCCCATACCTCTGGCAGTGCTACTCTTCTCCATCTAATTTGATGTATAAACATCTAATTCAGTCTTCTGTTGGCTATCAACAAGGAGATTCTCTTGAGCCAGCCATATGTAGTTTGACAATCCACTCTATTACCAAGGAACTTGCCCGAAAACTGAAGATTTAGTCCAGTAAAATTAGACAAAATAACGGCCAAACCCGGAAATTTGAAAGAACAAGGTGAAAATTGGCAGACATGTTCAGGATAGTGCCAGAACCAATTTCCGAAAAGTCCCAAAAGATCCCGGTTGAGGAACGGACGCCATCTTAAAAAAACTACCCCTAAACTCGATTTCTCGAGTTTTGAGCAAAACCAATGAACCAATGGTCGGATTCTCGTTGCTAAGGTGTCAAAATGTTTGTTTTAATGTGTATTTGGAGTAAAAACATAATTCCGCACATAAAGAAGCCCTTGGAAATTCGAGCTTTTTAGGAAAATCACCCCCAACCTGGATTTTTCACGTTTTCGGCATTTGTTGTTGTTTTGTTTACGCAATCCTAGGATTGGTTGGACGCAGTCCTCCACCTTTTCCTATACTGCGCTAATCTTTTTAGTTCTACATAACTACTTTTGCCTAAGTCCCTAACTATTTGGTCTATGTATTTAAGTCTCTGTGGTCCTACCCCTCTCTTGCCCTCGTCCCTACCTTCTATAGCTAGTAGTGCTATTCCTCCGTGTCTTAGCACGTTCGCTATCATTGTACCTATCTCGTCTTCTCTGTACGGTTTTCATCTCCCTATTTCCTGTACTCGCTCCAAGACTGCTTCGTTTGTTACCCTATCCATCCAGCTAATCCTCTTTCTATCCTACTTTTGCCTGCCTATCGTCCAGGTTTCGCACCTGTATGACCTACACTCCATTTGTACGTTTTTAGCAATCTTTTCCTAATTCCTATATTTATCTGTACACATTTCTATGTAATGTAACCTATTAAACTTATTAAAGACATTTATTATTATTATGGTCGCTGTATCTTGTGAGAACTCAGGTCTAGCCTGGTTAACTAATCGCACGGATTAAAATCAAGTAACGATTAGTGTCTGTGTCTGTGTCTGGTGAAGTTATGTAGGGTTCTAAAGAAAAATAAAAAATAGAAAATAAAATAAATATTCGCACACTCACATTGGAAATCTAGGGATAGTATGTAATTCATACTTACCAACATAGCTATTAATGGCCACAATAGTCAACGCTATCAGGAAAGAAGAAAACAAAACAGTAATATCATTATAATAATTCCTGTACTTTTATTAAATAGAGTTTATTGTGTAAGTGTTTCTTTGGCTTTGCGTTTGGGTTGTATACGAGTGGGTTGTGATAACGTGGTGTGTTTATGTGAAGAAGGAGTTTTGTGTTTTTTAACTGTGCTAGGACGTGTAACTTTATTGGGTGGACCTGTCTTTGTAGTGCAAGTTGCGTTACTTGTATTTATGGTGTTTCTTTGTTCTAGAGGTTGTATTTGTGTTGTTGCTTGGGTTATTGATGGAGATATTACAGTATTTTGTGAGCTAGTGGTGCTGTTTAGGTTTTTGCGTTTGGGTTGAATACGAGTGGGTTGTGATAATGTGGTGTGTTTCTGTGAAGAAGGAGTTTTGTGTTTTTTAACTGTGCTAGGACGTGTAACTTTATTGGGTGGACCTTATTATTATTATTATTATCTCGGATCTTAGCAGGTCCCACTTTTATGCCAATGCTTTTTTAGCCTGCGCTATCCTGGAATTTATATCTTCCTTGCAACGATTATCTTGTGTAACCTTACTACCTAAATAGCAAAAGGAGCGGTTATCTTAGAAAGTGTTTATGTAATACGGAAACTGGTTTCCTCATCGGCAGCTAAAAGGGCGCTAGAAGTTAAATCACCTTCTGTTTCCAATTCCTAAAAGAAACAAATAAATCTGGAAGCTACGGTTTCTTAGTAACGAAACACCCATATTTATACCACGTTTCGATACCGTGCGTTCAGGTGTAACGGTTACTTTTGTATGAGTAGATCGGTGTCTGATTTTTACTCATAGTATAGATTTTCGTCATTGTGTTGTCGTTCGGTCTCGGAATGTTTCCAGTTTAAAACGTGTGTATGGATTGATTATTTTGACGCCGTTTTTTTTAGTTATGTGCGAGTAGTTGAAAGGATTCCGTTCATTTACACTAATTGTAAAATGCATTTAAATATTTTTTACGTGCAACTTAACCTGACTGCAAATAATAATAAAAAATATAATGAATAAAATAGTGTTCATTTAGTTAGTACTCTCAATCTTGTTCTGAACTCTGAAGGTCTTTTCAACAGAAATTTTGACATTCAGATAGAGAACGTCAAGAAGAACGATTAGAAACATCAATACTAATTATCCGAAGCTTTATTTAACAACAATAGCCGGAAAAGAGAGAAACCCATGATGGGGGTGGTTTTTTGAAAAAGGTCACATTTGCAAGGGCATCGTATTATACGGAATAATTATTTCACTCAAAACAAACGTCAAAACAACCATTTTGACACCTTGACGACGAAATTTGGATCATGCGTTCATTTGTTATGCTCAAAAATCGGAAAATCAAATTTAGGGGTAGTTTTTTCAAAATCGCGTCCGTTCCCCAACCGGGATCTTTTGGGACTTTTCAGGATTTAATTCTAGCACCATCCTCACCATGTATGCCAATTTTCAGCTTGTTTTTTAAAATTTCTGGGTCAATGTCTACTTTTACTGGACTAATTTGGTATTTCGATGATGCGGTTTGAGGAGGTTCATAATATGAGTGGTTTTACATGAATTCGAATATCTTACTCCCACTATATAAATTTCTTCCACAAATAATTTATAAGAGGACTTTGATGCCCCTTTAACTGAAGAAGCATTTCCTTCACTTGCGTCCAAAATTATGGACAAACTTACATCTGTGACCATTCACATAATATGGAATCAAGCGACCCTTCCTGTCTCTTTAGGGGGTCTAGGAATTCGTTCCATAACTTATCTTTCTTTACCTTCTTCCATTCATTGTACGTCGGATCTTGTAGGTACAATTCTCAATCCTCTTTTGACAGACTTTGAGATCCAGTATAAAATGGAAAGTTTGGATTGTTGGGTAACTGATTTAATTTTTCCAGATAAACGATCTTTTACTCAATGTTAAGTAATATTATATAGTACTTTTAATTTAAAATATCCTACAATCTGGTGCACAAATAGCCTTTTAATTAAAATACAATATTTACATTTTTAATTTTTTATGCCATCAACCCCCTTATCTATAATTGTGTCGCTTGCGTGACAACAATAATTCATTTTTGGTGATAGGTAGAAAGCTTTACATTTACCTAGAATCGTTACAAAAATTTATGTAATTAAGCACAAGCTATACCGCTCTCTAAAGAAATGCCGCCCATATTAATTATATTCAAAGCATGCGCCTAGGTATACTTGTACCATTCAAAGTATATTGTAGAAGGTAATTACAAAAGCATTTCGTCATTTAAGTAGATCGCTTCCGTGATGAGATTAATAGTGTGGTTTTAAAGGTTGTGTAAGAACCGACAATATATTTTGAAGAAAATCGACAAACATTAACTATCGCTTTCTTTTGTGTAATTTTAAACGGTGGTGTCCGGTGGTTTAACAGACAAAGTGTGAAGAATGGGATGCTTTTTATGCCACAACCGTCGTCTCTGATAAAGAAATGTTCAAAATCGGACAGTGATCGAACGTCAGTTGTCATATAGATAAACTGGATAACGGCCCTTAGAGCCCAGAAAATTTAAAATAGTAGTAGTAAAATGGAAACCTTGGTCTTGCAATTCATATTGGTATACCCCACAGAGTCCGAGAGCCTCCGGTCCGAGGGATTGTAAAGTCGCCCGAGGGTTAAATCTCGAGTAATGTCTGAGGTGCAAAATTTTGTTTTTCATCGTTCCAAATAATGCATTTGCAATATACAAATCTAATGATTATTGTTTGCTCACATTAAAGTGCTTCATACGAATCAAGTAGCATCTTTTTTTATTACATAATATAACTCCATCAATATATTAGACAGGCCGTTTGAGGGCATAGGTAATGAGATGACAATCAATTATGCCCTCGGGCGTCATAGAGTGCTTTATATGTACATATGACAGATATAATTGGCATATAATAGGAAAATGAAAAATAAACACATTTAAATACTTCTCAGACCTCGACCCAGGCGAAATGCCTTCATTGCGGCAAGTTTTTTAATGGAAATCATGGAGTTGCGATTTATATAGCTTCGGCTCACCCGAATTGACGCAGTTTGACTACTATCACAGACGCAAAAGAGTTGTTCGTAAAGTTATGAATTAAGACCAGTCCGGTCCTTGTCATGTTCCAATACCACATTAGAAATAGGAGAGGCTTTCTCAATGAGATGTTCAACGTCTATTAGTAACATTCGCTCGTTTTATGACAGGAAATTTCGCTAAGAAGAACAAGAAATCCTTCGGCTATCAATGCCATGTAAGGAATTTCTATGGACACTGCACCCGGACTGGATAATATTGTACTTTGCTTGAACAAAATCAGAGCAGCGGCCGAACCGCCGGCGGCTTTGTATAGTCTAATGTAAAAACGTCAAATCGTGTCGGATGGTCTGGGCCTGTTTTGAGAAAATTCAAGTACTATGGAAGCATTTCGTGTAACAATTGAAGTACAAGTGGTTTTCCCCCTTTTCGACCGTGTTGCCAAGTCTGAAAATCGACCCTGGCATATTATCCGCCTAAAATGTCCGAATTTGACAGTTGAAGAGTCTGGACCCACGTTTTTGGGGTTCAGGAACACGATGGAAGGGTCACAATTGAGGTCGGAAGTGAAACAACACGATTTTTCATATTTGGGTCAAAGTGGTGCTAAAAATGTCGCCTTTTCTACCGTTTTTCAGAATGCTCTGAATTTTAACATTAATTATTTTTGCTTTTTCCATTTGAGTACGAGCGATGGTATAAAACTGATTGTTGCGCAAGTGCATTTCACCCGAATTTTACGAATAAAGCTGGTTGGCGAGCAATCCGAGCATTTGGTCAAAGTCAGATTTAGTACCTAAAGCCCGGCGTGTTTGTTCTTTTTTAACCATTTTATGCGGAATATCAATTGTAAACATGAATTTTGTATTTTTTTGTTCTGCCAAGATCCAAACTTTCAAGGCACGGACTTTAAACCACATCGCAATAAATGCAATGAGCTTCATATAATGGCACTTTCAGATGCTGGCGTAATAAATTTGCTTAATATCAGTCTTAAATGTTGCTTAAAAGCAGTTAATCACAGTCCATTTGCAATCGGAGGTTTTGCGAACCATGGTATGTAAGTATAATATACTTTTATACACCACGCTTTGAACGGAGTACTTTGCAAGTAGTAGTGTTTTATTGATGGTAATATCTATGACGAAAATCTCTACGTAACCCATGTGGTATGTTACGTTGTAAACCCAATCACATCTGAAAGAGCAAAGTTAGGAAGTCGCTGAATATCGTATTGAAGGTGCTGTGGAACTGTTGACTTAACAATATTAAATAGCACTTTCCAGCTTAGGTGATTGCCAACTAAATCGGTGCAATGGTAATAAACTATTCAAACTGAGAGGTTCTTTACTTGATACCTCTACAGGTATTAGTAGCATATCGCCTATGCACAGGAAAAGGGACACAAGTCAAAAACTCCAATTTTTGAGATTTTGATCATTATTGGTTTACAATAGATGATATTTTTATGTGGTAAAGTGTCACAAAATATTTTACAATATTAAACCAATAGATGGAGTTGTGTCATTTTTCATAAAAGAGGGGAATGTCTGGAAGATTTTTACGAAAAGCGACTGAATTCAGTTTATGTCTAGCTATTGAAAGAGTTTGTGTGGCAATTATTAAGAAAAGCGACATAAAACAAATTGTTGAGAAGTGCGCTCTTAAATTGCGATTCATTTATTAACAAAAGTGACATATTTAGAATTGTGACACTCTTGATGATTAAGGTAAGTCGACTTTTAATCTACTCGGCTAACCGTTTGACTTTTTATTTCGATTTGTGTCACTTTTCTATTGTAAAGAATATTATTTTTATTTATTTTATTTTAATTATGACAGCTTCCTTGATTTACTCGGCATTTGAATACGTCTGCAGTTTCAGATCAACCATAATGTCACGACGCACCAAGCTTATACTTAAGCTAGTAAAAAATCAGGGCGAAAATGTGCAAGGAGAACAAGAGATTTGGAAACCAATAAAAACAGTTAATGTTTCTCCTCCAAACCACGGGGTAGTTGTTCCAGTTCTAGCTAACTTAAGTAATGTCCCGAAAGAAGAAACTTCAAAAATAGTATATACTTGGCTCCAAAATGTGCCGCTGGTCGATGAATATGAACAAGAACGCGAAGATGTTCACGAAAATCTAATCGATAACACAACCTCACAAGATCAACCATATCCGATGGCAGAATGCAGTGGTGTACAAGAAACCAAGATGGATGAATTAGACGAAAATTATATAGACCGTCCCGATGTAGTCTCTTCTGACGGTATAGTATTGCCGATCCTAACTATTACCAAGATACATCCTCCTCGGCCTCCTCTACATCTAGTAATAAAGAAAATGTTACCGAAAATGAAAAGGTAATTGAGACACCAGTACAAAAAGGCAAAAAGAAGAAAGCTAATCCATCGGAATGGAAAAAAGAAACTGCAAAGCGGAAAGGCAATCTAGGCGAAGAATACATTTCTTCTTCTAAAAGTAAGCGAGTTTATGCTGCTAGAAAGTTATGGAAACCTTGCTCTGAAACGTGTAAATTGAAATGTACTTGAAAAATATCGATAGATGATCGGACTAGAATATTTACAGACTATTGGAAAGTGGGAGAATTACAGCGTCAACGGGAGTTTTTAGCAAAATGTATGGAAGTCATTCATCCTAAGTATAGATACGTAAGAGAGGGCAGCTTCGCACTAATAATCAAGCTTTTTACTTTACCATAGGCGGACCTAAAATAAGAGTCTGTAAAACTTTCTTCAAATCTACTTTGGGAATAACAGATCGTCCAATAAGAACAGTTATAAAGAAAAAAAAGGCAATGTTCTCCGAAAATATGCTTGATGTGGATTTGAGGGGAAAGCACAACTGTCATTTCCATATCGAAGATGAAATAAAAGAAAGTGTGCGAACCCATATAAATAGTATCCCAAGAATTGAAAGCCACTATCGTCGTAGTTCGAGAGTATATTGAAGGTGGAAAAACGGTGTCTCAGCTTCATAGGGATTATGTGGAGCAACGTCAACAAGAAAACTTGCCATTCGCCAACTTTTGATGTATAACAATATTTTTAAAACGGACTTTAATATTTCATTCTTTTAAGAAAGATCAGTGCGAAGATTGTGTTTGTTACCTCAATAGTGATGAAAATGAAAAGGAAGCTTTGAAAGAAAAATACGAAAACCACTTAATGGAAAAGGACCTTTCACGACTTGAAAAGGAAAAGGATAAAGCTAATACAGACGATGAATTAGTTGTCCAAAGGGAGAAATATCCGGTTTCTATTACACTTCCAAACTATCAGTTTACAACTTTACAATTTATAACTTAAAAACTCTTGAGGCTGCTAAAAAGAAAGGTCGACCTTACGAAGTTGTAGAGTTAATGCACGAAGACTTCCTTAACATAAGGAATTATCTAACTGTCGTAATTTTGGAAAACAAATATCAGCTAGCGATATAAGAATAATAAAATTTAACAAAGATCAGCCTTTAAACACCCTTTATATACTCTCATTTAGTGAAGAAATGTATTCCACTATGGAGACTAAGGGTTTAAGAAAAATTGGAAAGGAGAAAAATGAAATTAAAAAGCTCTATAAAGTAAAACCCGGTGTTGATGATAAAAAAAGAAAGGACTATTATCTCTATTTCCAAAAAAATCAATCCCTATGCGCTATTTTGATTTTTATAATACTTTGTAGTTTGTAAATTTTGTTCAATAAAATAAACTTCTGAATATTTACGAGTACAATCAATTTTTGCCTATTCACTTTTATTAAGGAAAATGACAAATCAAAATTTTAATTTGTTTTATTTTAATTATTATGTAATACTTCTACTAATTGTATACTACGTTATTAATTTTGTCACTTAGAGGTCACCCCTATATAAAAATTTAAGATTTGCTAAATTTTTGTCTAATAAACGGCGTCTATAGTGCAATGTTCCCGAAATTAAATTTAAAATTTGATCCCCTGTAAAATTGTTTGTTTCTAATTGTGTCACTTTTCTTGTGCATATTAGGCGATATATTAGGACGGTAACATGTTTGCTAAACCAACGTAGTTTATAATGCTAATAAGAATATCATGGTCTAGAGGTGTAATGCCTTTCAGTTTTCAACCACTGCAAATGCCTCTGCCGCGACTGTACGGTTTAATTTAATGGATAATTGGATACACTCAAAAACGAACGCATTTTACCCTCGGCAACCTCAACGAAGCTCAACGGCTTAGAAGTCGGTTCTGACATTTTCATACCCTGTAACGAATGGTTAGTTCGTTTCCATTCCGGGACACTAATGATGGAATGGTTACACACCCTCTAAAAATGGTATTGGTCAGGAATACACATCATAAATTACTTTTATTATAAACTTAGGTATAAAACCGTAAAAACTAAAAATTATCACTTAAATGTTTAAACATGAGGGGTAATCCTCCTTTGGCTTGCACAATTGGAAAAGGTGTTAATATCACTGGTTCTACTGTAGACGCGTGTCTTTCTATCGAGAAATTTCTCAGAATTTCCACAACCGCTACTTTCACAAGAAGAACACCCAACATTTGCCCTATAATAACGATGTAATTAAAGCCACCCGTAATTTTACGGCTTACCTATGCAACTACGTGGACCTTCCCCAAATGGCAAGTACGTGCATCTGCCTATCTGATTCATATTTTCATCACTAAATCTTTCGGGTCTATAAATATGAGGTTCTGGAAAGTATCTTTCATCGTAATGAAGCCCATATTGCCCGACTATGATTGGTGTTCCCTTCTCAATCACCAATCCCGTAGATGGTATCTTGTAGTCTTCCAAGCACTCCCTGTGTATAAAAGAGGTCGCTGGAAACATTCTCATGGTTTCTAAAAGGTTGTGTGAGTAACGACACCAATAACTCGAGTTTTTTTGCTTTACCAGTGATGGTCATATTTAGGTATTTCATGCTTTGAATGCCACTAAAGCACACATCGCCGTCTTTTTCAACCACGTGTTTAATTTCGGCTCTAAGCTTGCGCTGAATCTCTGGATTAACAGCTAGTTCGTGTAACGTGAATGCCAAAGTGGATGCAGCCGCCTCGAATCCAGATGAAAATAAGGTCACGGCTTGCGCCACTAAATTTTCCTCGTCTGTAAATTATACTAATAAAATTTGTATAAAAACACAGGGTATTACTTACCTAACTTGAAACCTTCAAATTCGGCACCCTCGTTCTTCATTTCAATCAGAATATCGATAAGATCCTGCCTTCTGTTTTTAACACCAGATTTCTCGCGCGCTCTGTAAGCTTCCAAAAATGCTTCTCTAACAAAATCCACGGCAGATGGCTCAATGAATTTAAATTTAAAAATTTTTACAAGCAAGGGCGCGTAGTAATATGAAAATATCTTCAAACTTCTCATGAAGGATTGGCTGAGCATAGTTTTGCCTGCCAAACGAAAGCCATCTTCACATACAAACGAGTTTGCACTAATACCAAAAGCGCATCTGACAATTACGTCAGTGGCATATTTCGCGGACATTTCTTTAACCTCCACCATCTTCCCAACGTTGTCATTAATGTAATCCTTTAAGCAATCGCCACACTCCTGAATGAGTGGTACCATTAGCTTGATTTTGCCGTAGGATAGAAACGGGCTTTGTTTTTGACGTAGCCACCTCCACGTCGGGTTGTGAATTGCAAAAAGGCCACTACTCATGACCGGATCGATCTTCTTGTCACTGACGAAGTAACGATTCGGGAAGACGTTGAAGTCCCGAATAAGTACCGTTTTAATCAATTCGGGATCGGTGATCACTAGGTAGGGCTTCTTAAATGCGAAGAATCCGAAGTAGGGACTGTCGAATTTTGAGTAAAACTGACCGATGTATTTGCCGGGATGTGCTCGACCCAGTGCGACCTCCAGAATGCTTCCGAAAATCGGCTTCGGCTTGATGTAAGGGACTCCCCTCTTCTTCCAGTAGTCATAGTTTCGTGTGATGAAAAAATAGGCGACTCGGAATAGTAGTGACGCCAAGAAGAACGTTATAAACCAGGACAGCATCTGCAAATATTAATTTAGTCTTGGAGGCGTTATGTAAAGCAATCACTGTCGGAGTGATCTTCTGACACCACAATTATAGCAATGACCCAGATCCTCGACAACGTTGTGACAATGTATAATGGTATCACACGATTAGAAACGTAAAATACAACACCAGACATTTGCTACAGTTGAGGCATGAGGCATTACATGGAGGACCACTAGAGATCTTACATAATAAATACAAGAAAATGTGAAAAAGGTTTATGATTTAGTTGTATCTTCAATATCGCTTTTAGTACATAAAAACAGCGCCTAAATATAAAAGGTTTTTAGGAAGATTGTCATGATTGATAGAAAGCAAGATTGAAAGGGTCTAAGGTTGGGATCAACGTCACCTAGTTCTCGATTGTGTAGTTCAAATAAAGTAACAAAAATCTTATACGCATATTTAGCACAACTACGTGTAAGAGTACAATCGCATTGTTTGCCATTGAACTCTTGTAGTAGATAGCAGCAATACTTCTCGCAGATTTATCTACAATCATAATTTGTAATATAAACAAGCAACAAACAAGGCATTTGTCTTGGTGAAGATAGTGAAAAATGGGAACACAGGTCAATAAACATTAAACAATTGAATAAACTGGATTAACTAAGTTAAGACTTGGGGGATTACAAAAAGTTGTACCTATTATTCCGCAAAAAAGCAAAAAAATATTAATACAAGAAAAATGTATGTCATTTGATATTGTTCCCCAAAATACAGAAGATCAGCGGATGAGGAAAAATAAATTTTAAACCATAACGGAGTCTATACTTATAAAAATTGGCACAACTTTGATAGGAACGTGTGTAGTACCTAACACAGATATAATTTACGCACGTGGCTAACTAGTGCAGTTTAAACATAGGTAAGCAATTTCCTTAGATAAGTGGAGAGATTTCAGTTTACAAAACATTAGTTCAAACCAAAAATTGCGAAGGTTTATCTAATTCAAAGTTTACAAAAATATGGATATTCTGATAATTAATTCGGCAGAATGTAGGAATGTTACTTAGAACTAAGATAAGTTGCCTGAAAACACCCTGATTCGTAATAGATATTTTAAATCATTTTACTTAATGTATATTTGGCTGCTGAATATTTAACACGTAAAGAGTCAATATTTTAAAACAGAATAATTCATAATATTTATACTACAAGAAGGCAGGTGCCATCGTACGAATTTTCGTGATTTTTTAGTATTTTAAAATTAAATTAAAGGTGCATAACTTACGATAAGCGACAAAATACTTACATTGATGCACTGCGGCAGAAACTGAGTAGAGTCGCCTTTTGGTCCCCTCTTATAAGAAACAGGTACCCAGTAATGGTAGGGCAACAGTTTCGAGATTGACGCTAACTAATTTCCCACAATTAACAACGATAACACTGAAATCAAATTAACATTTTTCATGAAAAGTAGGACTTGCCCATAGAATGTGCATAAGTCGAGTGCAACTATACTGCAAAGGGTATCTTTAACTAGATTTTCCAGTTCAATTTTTTTTAACTAATGCAGATTTGCAGATAGTTCAAAATTCCCCGTTTGTCTGAAGAAATACAATGCCTAAACAAAACGCTCTAAAATTATTATTTATTCTATGCTATTTGATTTGTACTACACCATTTTGATCTTTAAGGATCCGTTCCAAAATTCAAACATTAAGATAGGGGAATGACGTTTAACATTCACGTTGGTGTCGTAACAAGGTGACGTAGTTAATACTGCCTAATTAATATTGGTTGTGACTGTGACGTAACTAATTTGTGCGTATATACGTTCATTAATTAGTAGTTTAATTTCCCAAAAGACGAACAGGTTCGTGCGACTAAAATTGAATTAACAGTAGGAAAACGCTGAATGATCGTAAATGGAAAATAGCTAACGAATTCTTTTAATGGAAAAATAATGTCAATTGCTGAATCTGTTGTAATTTTGGTTAGTGGATCTGCAGAGTGCTCATAGCTTCAGCAAGACATGTTTATAGTTCGGCCGGTTGTATACCGTGCAGAGTAGTGAACAAATTCTTGAATTTTACACAGGAACATTTCTTCATTTAGTCACTGAACTTGTGTAGTACACCAGTACACGTACAATCGTCCCTTTTAGTTGAGAGACCCTAAACTGTATCAAGTACTCGGCAAATTAAAGCTGTCATTAAATGTTCCCTTCCGTTTTAAGCGGATATGCAATGATCGATCTATAGTGAGAATGAGTTAAGTGCGAGGTTAAGTGTTAACTTTAGTGTTCTCAAAGTACTAAATAAGTGGGTGAAGAGACAAACGTGGGTACTCATTCTTGAAAATTCCGTTTGCAACTTAGACGTCATTTGATCAATGTGTCTTAGCAACGAGGACATTTTGTTTAGTGATTCTCGCAAGGCAAGACAAGACAAGAAATGGCCCTTTCTTGCAAATTTATTTCTGCCACTTCTTGTCTTGTTTGCTGTCTTGTCTTGCAAATTATTGCAAGAGCTTAGTCACTTCTTGTCTTGTCTTCTCTTGCAAATTTCTTGCAAGTCTTGCGGTGTGTGACTGTTTGGTATAGGAACTTACTCATAATAATAATGTCGGTCAAGCAACTCTGCCATTAATTTTCCGAATCATTTTTTTAATTTGAAGTAATACCTCACAAATATTCTGCAAAATTTTACGATAAAAATGCAAAAAGAATCCAGAATTTTTTAAAGTAGGCAGCATTGTGTGCTAAAGTAGGCAGCATTGTGTGCTTATGGATAACATTAAATCTTCTTTACTTGATGTACATAGTGGAGTCCCACAAGGCTCCATTTTGGGGCCACTTTTATATGTCATATATTCAAATAATATCTGCAGGGACTTTAAAAGCTGTAAATTTCATCAGTATGCTGATGATACACAGGTATATTGTTCATTCCCACCGTCTGATACATCTGATGTAATAAAATTAATAAATAAAGAACTTGAAGTGCTTGTCCGAACTGCTACAAACCATAATTTATTTATTAATGCAAAAAAGTCCACTGTGCTGCTTTTTGGACGAGATAAAGCTAGAATCCAGAACTTGGATCTCATTAGGATTAAAGTGCAAGGATCGGTATTGAAAGTGTCGCACGATGCAAGAAATCTTGGAGTTTTAATGGACTCTAACTTTAAGTATGTTAGCCATATTAATAATTGTTTGCGCAAGGCATATTCTACTCTAAAGCGTTTGTATCCGAATAGACATCTTTTATCTACTAAAACCAAAATAACCCTAACAGATACCCTTGTTTTGTCACATTTTAATTATTGTGATGTTTTGTTTCATGCATGCATTGACACAGCTACTGCCACCCGTATACAAAGAGTGCAGAATTCTTGTTTGAGATTTATTTATGGCATTGGGCGCAGAGATCACATTTCACATAAGATGATCGAGGTGGGATGGCTTAATATGTCTCAGCGTAGAATGTTGCATTCTCTAGTTCTTTACCATAAGGTTATTATCACCCAAACACCAAGTTACCTAGCTGATCGTTTAGAATATAGAACTAGCTTACATAATCTAAATTTGCGCCATAGAAGGTCTACTAAATATCCCTTTCCATCACACTGCTTACTTTGAAAAATCGTTCACATATAATATATGTAAGCTGTATAACATGATTCCGTCCCCTCTTAAAAATCTTCAACCTCTCGGCTTCAAAAATAAAATCAGACAATATCTGAAACTGGAGCTACCTAAATGAACTGGTGTGTCTTAAGATTTTAGTACTTATACTTGTATTTTTATTTTTGTTTGCTTTCCTCTCTTTGTATTCAAGTATTAATTTGTTCCTGAGTGCTAGCGTAATTTACAATTTATATTTTATTTTCCTATAACGAGTTGGGGTTACATGGAAGAACAGGGTTGTCAAAACACTGAATGTAGTCCCATTTCCCGTATACATTATGTGTTACTCATTTATATATATTTTATACTTATTTGGTTTTGGTATTACGTGGAAATAAATGTCATTATTATTATTATTATTACAAATTTAACAGAAAAACCAAAAATAAGGAAAATAGTTGCGGTAATTAATTTAAATTGCACTATAGTTGTGCTATTGAATATGAGCCGGATTAAAAGTCTGGTTTCCGAATTCGAGCTGAGTGGCAAAAAATTGCCTTATTGAAAACCGTACGCGATACTTAGGAGTTATCTTGTTAATATTAGAGTATGAGGGAGTTTTTATTACAATATTTTTCGCATGAATTTCTTGAATCTTCCATAACACTCTCAAAAACTAAAAATTTCACCATCAAATTTGGATATTTAGTTATAACACATCAAGAAAAGAACCCGAAAACCAATTATCTCTATTTCCAAAATTATGTTTCTTTTTCCTTGCGCGTTGCAATAAAGGGGGCGAGTTGTGGAAACAATGGGAAAAAGCATTGTAGAAACTAGACCTTTGCCCTTTTAACAATTAGGTCTTTTTTTAACCATTCTTTAGACATTTCTTCACCTTTACTTCAGTGATGAGGCAAAACAAAAAAAAGGGCATAAATAAGTTGGAGCACATAATATACAAAGGATTGCAAAGTTTAATTACAACATTCAATTACGAATTCACTTTTAGCTCTGCAATAAATTGCTAATCTCGTTAGCTAAATAGTAAAACACATCGACTTACGGAAATGCAATAAATTTCATTTATTTAAAATGCCCTTCCTTTGTGCCATTTTATTAATTAATTTATTTTAATTTAATTTACTCATTCATTTTGTTGTATTTATATATCATTTTCTGATAGTCTAATTGTACCTTCAAACCCGAGTAAGTACAAATATAAAATGCAGTGTTAATTAAAAGTAAATTTGGGGTATTAACTACATAACTGCTTCATTTCTTTCTATTTGTCCAGTGTCCAATAAAACAATCTTTTTATTTGTGGAGCCGTTTTCATAAAAGGCGCTAATTAGCACCCTTAAAACAATTGCAACTTTCCAATAATTTTTTTCCCTGCGAGTATCGAATGGGCTTGTGGTTCTGTTACCCGCTCTGGGCTTGTTTGCCTCGATCAGCGTGGTTGCCCCGGTGGGCACGATAGAATTATGAAAAGAAAAATTAAGGCTCAGTGCAGATGAACTGCTCTGTGAACTGAATGAACTTGGCCGGTCGGTGGATGAATTTGTCTGGAAAAAAACCTCCATTGTTGAAAAGAGAAACTTTCTAGGTGAAGGGTTACTTGTAAATCGTTTATGGATACCCTTCGGTTTTGTTTCTACTCGCTTGAGTGGTAGAAAAAACAATGCCTTGTTTAGGTTTAAATTTTCTTGTTATGATTTCTTCGCTTTTATAAGTATACCTTTATAATTACTAAAAACTTTTGAAATAACTTGCATTGTTCAAACTCCTGAATTAATCAGGCTAAGCTAATTAACTTCGTCCTGAACTAATGAAAAAGCTCTTAAGAAGCTCAAATCGATTTGCAACATAGGTAAGTAAATTACGTTTGGGAATTATAATGAATTATATTAGATGCGGGCCCTCAGAAGTACAGCGACACGCTAGAAAATTATGAAGATGGCATATAAAATTGCCAAGGGGCATATAAAATTCCAGCTTTTTGTAAATTTCATAAATTAAGTAATTGGTTTTGTCATGCCGTAGATGATCATCTAAAAATAACAACTTAATGGAATTAAACGCCCCTCGGCATTTGAACGTAAATTAATTGCTACGTAAACATAATGCCGTAAAAATAGAGCACCCGATAAATTGTTTGCCCGCGTACATGACACAAAATACGATATGTTTGTTGATATTACCCTTCGACTAACAAGAGCTCGCATTATCCTGGACATAGAATGTTATCCTAACGAAGCACAGAAACAACCACTGCTTCTGACGGTTATAGATACATTTTCAAAAAAATATGTAAGTACGATGCTAACACGTTATTGAATCACGAAAAATCGTTTACACGTCTGCGAATTCTATTTACCTGCATAAAATACGAATAAAACATAATGCGCCTTTGCCATGCCCGGATTCTGGAAAACTCCAATAAAAGTAATGTTTGTCAATCGGGTGGGGCTCGCTTATGCGATAAATGTCGTAGACGATCTTATTTATGAATTTTTGCGTCTACCTTGAAGGCTTTCCGTTCAAAAAGGAACGAGAGGACCTTATATACGATATTTTAAATTACTTTGGAAAGTTTCCTGTCAACTAAAACTTGCCAGCAAACTTCTAACAAAGTTTCAGAAGTGATATTTTTTGTGCTGAAATCGAATCCTCAAATTACGCGGAGAAACAACTTTGTATGGTGCTAGAGCACTGATACACTGTTGCTTTATTTGTTTATTGTTGTGCATTTTTAACAAATCGTGGAGTAGGAATTTAAAGAAAAACAATATAGATGTTTCAACGGTTATCAACGGCGACTTGTAGCATACGCCGAAAATCTACACACTTTAGATCGACTGGGACTTTTTCCTTTAGATTTTGTGCTGTAGAATCCAAAACGGTCAGAGTCAAGATTGGACCCAGTGCAAGTTATACCCTTTTTCATTTGAAAATCGGTTTCTCTCCCATAACCTTGGATATAGTCGTCCAACATTAAAAAAATTGAATAAATAGTTTGGGATTTTGTAGTCAAACTATAAGGGAAAGCTGTTTGTAGATTTTAGCGGGTAGACTTTAGAGGCCAACTTCACAATAAAACGATCATCTCTACAACACTGGTCCTAAAAATCTATACATTGCTATGTGAAATTGTACGCGGGATCAAAATACCACCAAACAGGCGCCTACCTAGCTAGTTCAAATTTCCATTATTGTCTTCTCTCTTCTAAAACTCCTCTCGGGAAACTTTTAAATTTGAAAATTAGTAATAAATATTATTATTATTATTATGACAACAAATTACAAGAATTTATTCTAGGACACATCGTGATAAAAAAATTAAATACAGAAGCCAGTAAGAAAAAGTTAAGGTTAACAACGCCCTTTTGAACACACACAGTCATACAACTACACAAGTAATGGGTCTGTTTTATGTTTGCTTTATGAATGGCAATTTATTTACCGAAGGAGTAAGTAACATTTCAAAAAATTTTTAAAAAATGTATCAAATGTAGTCCACACTTTGCGTAAGATTATAGCATTTAAAATACTTCCGGTAAAAGCTAAGGTCGTATACATGTCAGCTGAAAGTTTTTCAGTTTGCCGTTGGTCCTCCTGTCCGTTCCCTCTGTATACCTCTCTTGTTATGGGTCCTCAACAGGCTTTCGCCCAATTACAGAGTGGCCCGCAAAATGCTTTTTAGATTTTTATATTGGTGTGTCCTGGTTTTAAAACCAAATGTCCTGGTATTTCCACCATTAAATCATGGATTTCAAAAATTGGTGCTGGCAACCCTAACATAGGTACACGGGGTTATGAATAGATCAAACATTCCCATAATGAGTGTGTTTGTTACACGCAATAAGTACCTACCAGTATGCAAAAATATCTAAAAAGGAAAGATTCTCCCAAAAAATTCACTTCTTCTGTGGAAGGGCCGTTCCCAACAAAGTTTACTGTTTGTGTGTGCAAATGTAAAGCGAAGTGCATGAACGGGACAGATGAGGATGATGAATAAAGGAAGTATTAATGTCAATTAGTCGACTAAGTGAATATCCTAAATACTGTTGAAAATGTTTTTGAGCATTTAAACGTGGTCTCAAACATAGCACAGCATCTAATGCACATTTCAACCGAATTTTTTTTAAAATATGGACTTTTAATAATGTTTCAATACACTAAATTTATTTTTAAGTGCTTAATCGTGCTCTACGCTCCCGAAAACATAGGAATAGACACCTGGTTCGCATACATATGGCCGAAAGCAGAAAACCTCTTAAATTTGCGGCTATTTTGGACGCCATCTCGAATAACTCACTTCCGGTTAGAACTACGAGTTGGCAAACGGCATTTTCGGATTCATAGGGGTCGAATTCGAGAGGGGGAGGGAGTTTTAATTTAATTGTTACATGAAATGCTTTTTGCAAACGTCAAAAATTTTGAAAAATCGTGAATAAACCTTTGATGTTAGGTATAGGGAAATTGGTATCAAACGATGTAGATTTCGAAAATGCAATAAAATATAGGGTATTCTATTCATAATAAGAAAGTTGCTATCCACATGTGGTAAAACCGGAAGTGAAACGATCATAATATTTTCTTTCGATAGATCATGAAAAACTATAGTATGCAAATTTTCAATTTAAATTATTAATGGAAGTCTGAATACTTTTAGGTAATTGTTTGCGTGAAACAGTCTGTAGGTATAACGTGAATATTTTGTTCCGTTATCTTCAGCAATCCCCCCAAGCGTAATTTATAATTCCGTGCCAGATTTACAGCCCTTACAGGGTGATATAAGACAAGTAGAATAGTTTACTGAGTTGGAATTAGCAGTATCACTGGCATCGTTTTGTTGGATCAAGTAACGTAAAACACAAAAGATGGAATTACAACGCAATCCCGAGTAATTCCTCGTTGACCTAGCAAATGTTAGATACAATAAGGATACCCGAACACTAAACCCATACGTATACAATTTATAAAGCAATTTTTTACGTACAGCTTATTAAATTTGACGAGCGATGCTGAGGTGCATGCGATTGCACTGTTTTATTGCAATTGTACTCAGTTTTAATCACGCAATGTCCTGTGCCAAATGGTACTTCATTCCGGTTGTGGTCATGCAACTCGGTTTCCATTATTTTTATACAGTCGCCGCCGGCTAGAACCCCTGGTGATTCACAGCAGTGGAGTATTAATAATTTTCTCCTTAGTTAGCGATAATCTTAATTTTTTATGCTGCAAACCACAAATATTCAACTGCAGGCTGTTCTCGCTAGGAGTTTCCCTTATAACTTACGTATGTAGATATATGGGATGTGATGAGGTCTCGTAGGAGAGCTGCCGCCATATTATAAAGTTTTCACGCGAAACTTTCCCTATTAATTACGGCAAAAAAATTAACTTGAAATTGCGGCCCTACAGAGTTATGCGTAGTTTTTTTTTTAATTTTAATGAAGACAACTGTAGTGGAATGTATTGAAAGTGAGAAAGAAATTCTAAATTACTTACTTATGCATAGAATAAGTGCACAATAATTTCGACTCTAATCACAATTTTTTTACCCTAAATCACCCTGAAACCTTCATTTTCATGCCTACTTTCTGTCAGAAAATTTTAGTTTTGACAGAGACTACGTTTCCTGCCGCTTGTCGGCTTGTCACCTTACTGGTCGCATCAGTCATTTGACAGATTGACATTAATCAAAAGCCTTGCACAAAAATTGAAATTTTATATTAAAATATGATTTCGAGTAAAATTTAATACAAAACTCGTCAGTAAAATGAGATTACTTGACTCGACCCCTTGTAGTCTGAATGCCTGCCGACATAAAGTCCTATTTATTAATATCCTTCTGTAACTTCTTGTATCGCTTCATTATTGCGAGTCTACTACTTTTTCTATCTATGAAATTTTTCGTACTCGCGGCGTTTCTCCTCCATTTTTTTTCGAAAATACTAAATTTGGTATCGTAAAAAATTTATAGATAGAGAGAACCTTGTACCACTCCTGAAAAAACAATTGTCGGACAAAAATGTTGGAGCGTTAAGGGTGTCTACCGAGTGAAACGTACAAAAATAATTACTCGAAAAAATTTATAGATATCCTGCTGATATTAGCAACATTTCTTGAGAATTATGTCTATAATGATATTTTAACATTGTCCGACAAAATACTTTTACCGATTTTGCAGTCCGACGCGCGAAAATTGACAGTTTTACGAGGACTAAAAATTTATTAATATTTGTCGGACAAAAAAAATTAATATCTCTGAGAAACGTACTTAATACGTGGTACAAGTGTCCGACAAATATATCGTAGCCAATCTTCAGTCGGACAAAAAAGAAATTTAAAAGAAATTGTTTTCTTCAATATGCTTGATGAGGTGCACAATAACAATGACTAGGTTTAATAACCTATTTAATTATCTAATTAGAATGAAGGTGGGAAACTTGGAAATAGTTAATATTATATTGCGACACACGTTGAAGCAAAAGATGGCAATGCACTTGCTTCAGATTGGTTAAATGTTGACGTCGAGGTAGATGTTGAAGCAGACCACAATGCACTTCAAGAAAAACAACATTCATACAAATTAAATATTAAATATTTAAGTATAGGTACATTATAAAAACAACATTTATACAGTGATATGCATGTAGAAGTGTAGACATAGGAATTTCCTAGGTCTACTTTCAAGCGATAAAAAGTTTTCTGAAAGACGGCTAATTTTATGCAACCAAAAAACTTCTTGAAACAAATACAGATCTGTTGTCATATTAATTATTAGTTAGAAATAAAGACGTTTATTACTAAATTCAAAAGTTAATTTATTTTACAAAATATCTTAAATAAATAATTAAAAATAGGTATATTATCGTAATAAATAAAAAATTTCTCCCATTCCAATGGTTGCTTTGACTTCACAGAAAATAAATCTCTTAAGCTCCTTTAACTGTAATCGGCACTATACCAATTGGAAATGTCAAATTTTTTTTTAGTTCATTACATCGCACACGAACGAAAATTAGAACACGGAAGTCAATGCTATAACGATAATATTCAAATTAATTAATATGACAGACAGATCTTCATTTGTTGTAGGTTGTAGGAAGTCAATTTGGTTGCATAAAGTTAGGCGTTCTTTAGAAGCCTTTTTATCACGTAAAAGTAGACATAAGAAGTTCCTATAGGAAATCCCTATGTTTACTTCTAAATGAAATATCACTGTATATTATACAGTGAAACTGTTTTACATTAATTTATTGAACGTACCTGTCACTTATCAAATACTTTTTCTTCACATTGAATTCCTTGTAGCAAAATGAATGATAGCCAAGTTCTTCATTTGTCAAAGAATCAGGCAAAATCACATTTTGATACTTGTGGTTACGACATTTTCGTGATTTCAAGAAGAATTTACACGCATCCAATATTTCAGGCGTAAACTTTTTTACTTTTTCGCGTTTCTCATTAAACATAGGTTTATCAACGAAAGAACGGCACAAAAAACAATGCATTATTAATGATTTTTCACACAACTGAAATAAACGTGGTACCAAGATATTGAAGAGCAACCAACGCTGTCCGTTTATCCATAGACACACAACATACATATACTCGTAAACGTAGAAGGTGAAAGGCCAATATGCGCGGCCTTTTTAAAATTAATTTTAATTGAAATTGAACAAATTTGCAGCGAAAGTATTGAATTGAATAGAAAACTTTGCAGTAAAATTGTTCGAACTGCAACATTTACATCAAAGATCAAACACACATACTCCAAGCAGCAAAAAAAACGTTTTCCTTTTTTCACGTATAATAAGGCAATATTTTTTGGTCGGACAACTTATTAACTATATTTAAAAAAACATGGATATCAATAAATTTTTAGTCCTCGTAAAACTGTCAATTTTCGTGCGTCGAACTGCAAAATCGGTAAAAGTATTTTGTCGGACAATGTTAAAGTATAAATATAGACACAATTCTCAAGAAATTTTGCTAATATCAGCTGGATATTTATAAATTTTTCGAGTAATTATTTTTGCACGTTTCACTCAGTAGACACCCCTAACGCTCCAACATTTTTGTCCGACAATTGTTTTTTCAGGAGTTTTACAATGTTCCCTTTCGATTAAACTTTTTAGAAACACGGTGTCTATAAATTTTTTACGATACCAAATTTAGTATTTTCGAAAAGAAATGGAGGAGAAGCGCCGCGAGAACGAAAAATTTCATAGATAGAAGAAGTGGTAGATTCGCCATAATGAAGCGATACAAGAAGTTACAGGAGGGTATTAATAAATAGCACTTTATGTCAGCAGGCACTCAGACTATTGGGGCTTCGTACTTCAATATTCCCTCGCCATTAATGTGTCAATTTCCTGACTTTTATGTAAATAATTATTTACGCTCGCGAACTTAAGCGAACTTTTCTTAAAAGAGGATATTTTGAGTGTGTCCTATTCTTGTGAGGAACTCTTTTTGACATTGGTGGTATTCTAGCAGGAGTGATCCTTCGACCAGTCCTTCGACTAGCTCAAATATATCTAACAAACATTTTACCTCTTTCCCCTAGTTTGCTTATTGTAGCTTTCTTTACTTACATATAATTTTTTTATTTGGTGCATCAATGTTTTTTCCTGTTAATGACTCACCGAAAAAGCTCGCTTACAAACTTAGTGTTAATTTTGTATCAAACTTCACATACGAAGATCGAGTAAATTGACTTTCTTCGGAAAAACACCGAATTATTTTACACAATTCAATCACTTTTTTTTGCTTTGATAACTGACTCGCGAAATTTTGTTATTATCATCCACTCAACGAGAATCTCTTAGGACCTATTAATATAACAATTAAACACGACTAAAAATGGATACTTGAATTTTCACACATTGTAGCAACGATTGCTATATGCAATTTTAGTACAGTTTATTATAATAAATGTTTGCTCCGATAATTGAAAAAACAACAACGAAAATTAGGTACTGACCCCCAAACAGTAAACACGTCGCATTTTCAACATGTATGAGTCTATATAATTTTACATCTCATTACTCTCGAATACAAACTGTTTAATTTTAATGAAACTAATTTAGTTGTTTCGATCGTATAGAACAGTAAAATACAATTGCGGCCATACGTTGAGCAATTAGCTTGATACCTACCGCTAAAGTAAAAATCATGGAGCATTAATAATAAATTAGCAGCTGGAAAATTCGTGAAATATTAATTGAGTTGGATTGAAATGAGTAAATTACTTCCAATAATTAGCTTTTTTGCAATTATTTGGTACAAATAAAATATTTATTTTCCGAATTTGTACTTCAAGTTTTTAAATTACGGATATCAGAGGTGGATTAGGTTAACACGCCCTAATCGGCACCCCAGTTTGTTACATCGCCAAGACATTGTGCTCATTTTGTGGTAGTTTGTGCGCCAATAATGAAAATTTTCCGTTGGGGGTCCAACTTAATAGGGAAACATCATGATTCTCGTACTCACATAGCCATAGTTGTGCGCTCGATTTGTGCGCTTTTCGTATCGGAGTAATTCAAAATTTCTAAAGGGGGGTGATACCTTAACGTGCAAGCCCAGTAGTAAAGACCCAGCCACCCCTACCCCTTTTTTTCTGACGTCACAGTGCTGCGTTGTGATTGACTGCGCCATTTAGTGGCGGTAAGTTTGATTTGATTTTTATGATAAATTTATCCTATACCTGTAAAGATATCGCATAAGTTTAATTTAATACAATATTCTGTGAATATCGTTACTAGATAACCTACCAAACTACTAGGAAAATTCTATTTTAAGCGCCTAGTTTTACGAAATCATAATAAAGTTCACTACTGAATGTGGAATTTTTGACTTCGCCGGCATAATCTATTAGGTATACAGGAAATAAACGACTCAATTCCTCAAAACCTTCCCCATGGATATTTAATTGTTGACGAACAAATATAATTGTGAAATGTTACGACATGTTTCGATTGTTAATCATCTTCAGGTAACAAACTAAAATATTTAAAGTTAAATCGAAACATGTCAAAACATTTCACAATTATATTTGTTCTTCAACAATTAAATATCCATGGGGAAGGTTTTGAGGAATTGAGTCGTTTATTTCCTGTATGGTTTATCACCCTATTTACAGCATGGATCAACCACGAGATTTTTCTGATCTATTAGGTAGTTGTGAATGTCCTCTTAGGCTAAAATTCTAATTATTCGGCGTATCTTACGTGTATTACACTAATCTCTTAATTACCTACGTTGTTAATTTTCACTCTACTCAATTAATAACCCTATCAATTAAAACGGGTTCGTTGCCTTACCAATAACTATTTCGAGTTTCGAAGTTATAGTGCTTTTATCATTCCCGCGTAGTTCACTATAGTGCAAATCGATACAAACAACATTGGGTTTTATCATTGAATAAAAACACTATAAGAAGCCTAACCCCGTGGAAATAAAGCGCGACAGAGCTTGAACTGAGAATATAATGGGAACACTGTCAATAGAGTCGATTCTTGAACTGAGAAGAATGAGAATTTGCTTTCCTCCTATTTACCGCAAAGAGAGTTCGGAGGTCACAACCAATGCGGGTGCAAGGGGATTTGTCGCGCTTTCTTCCATAAGCGTTAGGCTTCTTATAGTGTTTTTATTCAATGGTTTTATAAAGCGAAAACTGAATCTTGATCAAAATTCGTCCTTTGCAAAATATCGAAATTCGGGCCTTTCAGATATATTAAAAATCTTCCATTTTTGCAATAAGGCTTTGAGTTTTTGAAAATGAGAGCCATTCACACAAAAATTACGGTATGTTCCCAATTCTTCCTCAACGAAATTTTAAAACAATAAGAACCTCTATTTAATTTTAAGTAAATTTAATTTCTGCCGGGAGTCTTAAAGACCGCTTCCCCGTAACTACTTTCAAATTTATGAGATCGCTCCTTAATTATCATTTTTTCCAGACTACACCTTACAAAAAAGTAATATACAGTACATTTAATGTAAATTCCGTCTCAAACCCTATCTTAAGGCAATGTTTCATTCAAAATTGTTCGAAAGTTTTAGCTGCCTGATGCTGACGTGCATTTGAAACAGTTATCAGCTAACATACACTCTTTAAATAATAGTATAGCGTAGGGGAGGTTTAGTCTTTTTTACTATTCCCTTTTATTTTAAGGTCAGCTCTTCTCTTACGTACAGCACTCTAGAATAAATAAAAGATGTTCTTTTAAAACGAAAGACGAATGCCACATGATTACGCCTTTTCTCAGTATCATCAGATTCAAGTTTTCAATAAAAAAGGACCTTTCCTAAATTTATAGCGAAAAGGGTTAGAAAGTGCTTGCACAATTCAACCTGTAACAAAATTAATTGCTCAAATGATTATATCCCAATTTAAGTACTTAAAGGTGTTAAAGCAGAAAAACAGTCTTCTGTAAGCAGCAATAAACGGACAAAGAAACTTTATGTAATACTGTTAGGATCAGGGTAAACGTAAAGTTAACCCAGTTTCTGGACGACCTCCGACTAACCAGATAAAACTGTAATATGTAACCGTAAAGATAATTTCCGCGCTCACAAAGCTTGGAGGTATAAAATTATAACTTTTCATGCTTCAAATAGAATGCAAGAAAGACACAGAGCATAAATAACGCTTCCACCAACAAACTCACGCAATCCTCTTCATTTAAAACCATGTAATTCTAGTACCGTTTAGCTCTTCGTCAACAGACGACAACGTAAACTAAATAAATTACATGACAAGGGGTTTACAGTAAAATTAACCTAAGACAATAATGTATAATAAGGACAGCTCCCTAATAATGGAAATGCTGAGCAAATTAGTAATTTCTATTAACTTTGTCTATTCTAGTAAGAACATACGTCCTTAGAACACCCTCCTTGCATGCCTAAAATTCGCTCAGAATATTTAAAAAAAAGTGCTGTAAGTGAAATTATACACTTCACTAGCTATATTCGAGTTCATAGAAGTTTATCACCTACAAAGTATAAAGAGAAATTTTGACAAGGGAATTTTCTTACCTGACTAATTTTTGCAAAAAAAAATCTTAAGGCTGCCAACATATTATAACTGAGATAATTTGTGTTCATTTGAGTGTGTACCTGTGTTCAACTACGGTAGTAAAACGTCCTTAACTTGAAATTTAATTAGCGAATAGTTTCCTGTCTCTAAGAATTAATTTATAAGCACTAAGCAGAGAAACTTCTCTTTACATCAACAAAAGTAATACGTGCATTAGAAAACGACAAACTATTGGGAGCAACTTCCAAACCTTCCACAATATCACTCATCAACACCGTACAGAAAGAGAGAGATAAAATAGTTTGGAAATGATGAAATTAAACATCAATTATAAATAAATAAATCTTCCATCCGGCTATATTGCAGTATGTTTCATGACCGCGTCCGTTATAAAAATCCGCAAAAATGTATTAAAAATTCAAATTAAAATCGATTACATCTAACAAAAATTTAAATACATCTTACAATATGCAAAAATAAATTCAGTTTAATCGCAAATGTTGCAAACCCAAAATACACAAAATCTCTTAAGAAGTACAACAAAAAAATAAACGATATTTATTCTGCATATAAGTATTCCCAGCTGAAGTTGATCAACAAATTGAATAAAAATAAAAATAAAATAAGTGCTTTCAAACATCAAGATGGTGAAATATGCAAAAATATATGTGCCATATGTGGAGAGATTTCACCTTTTAGCGAATTGCACTCTTCAAAATACAGGCAATCTTAGGCACTGTTATACAACGTTGCATTACAAGAATTTTCACCATCTTACTAAACTAGGAGATACATCGGATAAACTGTTGTACACTGTGAAGTGTGAAGGCCTCTATGATAGTGAAAGTTCAATCTCATAACAACTAATCCAGAAGCGTTTGGAACGAAAAAAATCCTACGAATTCTCTCTACCTCTACCTGAGCACTGGGAAGAAACTTGGTGAAATTGCTAAATACAAAAATCATTGTAGTTACGTTTACAGATATATTGTAGCTGAAGAGGCATGATCAAATACCAAATGATGATGAAATTGGTATGTGCGGATTATGTTTCTATAAACTATAATTAAAGTTGTATCTCGATTTGGACGACACTAGGTTCGTTGTAATTACAGATGTAAAATTGGCTCTAATGGTAGAAAAACTCTCTTTAACGAGTACTGGGAAAGGCTTCACATAAGTGACGCCTGCTTAATAAACACAGCACTTCGACTTACTTCTTCGTAGAACGTGAAACACGCTTCCGCTTAACTTTAAACAAGAACTTTACAACTGACAAGACTGACTGTCTTGCAATAAATACTATCAAATACGGCTTTTAGCTATCACGTAAGTAAAGAGTTTGTTAATATTGATGGAAAGGTGTATATTGTGCCAGATAATTTGACAATAGACATAGAATAGATTACGTATGTGAAAACAAAAAATACATTGAAAATTGTACGTCAAAATCAAAGAGATGCTATTCCGGAAGCAGCAAAAAGAGGAAAGAACCATAAGTTTGGGTTCCATATCACCTTACGTAGAATTACCAAGCTGGCTCATGCCAACTACCATTATGTCATACTAAAACTTAAAGCATACCTACAAGCGCATGCAAACTGCCAACTTGTGGAAACATCACTGAAGAAAAGGAAGAAGTAGTAGGTTTTAGTGTATATGAAACTTTTGAATGTAACAAAGGGGTTGATTTATTTTTCATTAAATGTTAAGAGTTAAAAAAAATTCCTTTCGTTTACTTCATGCATTAGTTACTAATTGTTGATTTTATCGGAAATGTAGTTATGACAATATTGTAGCACTCACAAAAGCTATCATTTAAGAAAATGATGAAGTCGGAGCAATAGTTCTAAAGATAGGTACTTATAGTTGATTTTATAAAACTCAACGTCCGCCATCTTGGATTGGCCGCCATTTCTATTAGCTACCACTTTGAGATGGCAATTATGGTTTTTTTACATTCCAATATATGTGTCTAACCGTGGTAAAAAGGAAAATTAGTACCCCCAAATTATACCATTTCCTAAAATTTAACCAGTTGGCCCATAGACTAATAACCAGTAGTTTCTTTACAATGGGGGTTTACAGTATAGTTGAATTCCGCAGTTCTAATTTAATAAGCGTCTACCTGAAACCATAAAACATTTTTTTGGACAGTAAAAGTTTATTTAAAAATAGAGGCTGATTAGCAAAAAAATAATGAACATGTGCGGTTTTAAAGGTTTATTCAAAACGATATGGTTGTGGCGGGCTCTGTGACGTAATAAGCCCGACCAATCAGCTCCTAGAACCATTCAGATGACATAACGACTTGGCAATATTGCAGGAGAATGGCATTTATAACTTGCGTCATCTGTCACAGGCACTTGTCACTTTCGTGCTAGATGCAGTTAAACATCCCTCTCAAAACGTCAAATGTGACAAACGTCAGACCCTCGCGTAAGGTTGCCAGCTCACTTCTACGTGATTGGTTGTAGGTTTGTGACGTATTTAGTCTGAAGCGTTTCAAATTCGGACTAAAAACACAGCTTTTCAATAATTTATTTTGGGTTTATTTTACTCGCAAATAAAAATTGAGGACACACGGGTCTTTTAATTTTAATGTACTTTGTGGATCAAAAATAAAAAATGAAGGCGGGATGACCCTATTAAATGGGCAGATCAATTATTTAAACAAAATGAACAACTAATAATTCTGACACAAAACAAAATCGACCTAGAAAACCCACGCCGAAAAAATTGCGTTGTCAAATTCCAATAATAGATTGAGCCATCTATCAAATTGCGTTAAATGTTACAGGGATCTTTCAACAAGTACTAACCGTAAACTATAATAATGCTTCGTAATGGAGAAAAGAAATCGTTACAATAGAAACCTCAATGTCTTGAAAGTCAAGTGACCAAGATGACGTTTCTGGTGGCATTCAAGATGGCGCTGCGCAAGAGAGTGGGGCGCGTACAACCCCTAATTGCATCGAAAACCATCTTAAAATCCAAAAATTTTTCATATAAAATACATGGGGTTTTGGCGATAATTTCGCCTCTACTTCTGTGCCACAACTACCCTTCCGCCTGTTGCATTAGATATCTTATAACTATATTTTCTGAAAATACTTTACCGATTACAAATGGTTTTTTTTTAATTTTAAACCATAGATACTTTTAACGAAGGCGGATGTAGCATTTTAGACAATTAATTTTGAAAGAAATCAATAAATTGCTGTCCGCAACTACGTTTGGGGCAACAACCTGCATCTTCGGGATTAAAACGCACAGTTTAGTCCCTTGGTATTATGACTACAGAATTTTAAATTTTTCTGTAAATTTGGGTGCTTTCCTCACTTAAAGTTAGCACCCCCGACTAGAAAATTGCAATTTCTAATTTTTCATTCCAAAACTATTTGTCCTTGTGTGAAAATTACAACGTGAGCAATCTCGAAACGGATGATTACTCACAACGTGAAATAGATCGGCCGGTTCCATATCAATTATCTGGGCGAATGTCGTCACGATAGCGTACGGTAGAGAAATTGTTTTAGTTAGGTATTAGTGTTCGCAACTTTCGGGTGTATTAGGTAGTGTGGTGTAAAATGGTGGATAAGGTGAGTAGTAATCTAGCTTTTCCTATGAGCGTGATAATTACCGGGACTAGGTCGTGTGCTTTGGGTTTTCAGCTTTTCTCAGCACATGCAAATCATTAGCAAGCCAATGCTCAAATGAGAGAATTTCATTTTTTGACTACCTATACCTTACGTACTTACGAAAATTAATTTTTAATAGAACCAAAACCTGAGCTCTCTTTAATTGAGAGGTGGTCTTGTCCAAGGCTTTCACTGACTGGATTCTCTCAGTTAAGGCTCTCTCCAAAAACCAATCATTTCCACGAGCTGCTGACAGGGTATCCGCTAAGGATTTATTAAGCTGCCCCTTAATGTAATGAGCCTTCTAGCCAGAAATTGTTTGTTGGTGAAACACTGGCTACTAAGTAATCTGGATACGTTCCCGACCAGAGATCACACTTTATGTCCTCCTTTCTCTTTCTTCGTTCAGCACTAAGGCCTAAAGCTGACATGGTCGCTCCCAACATAACTTGAACGGACGAGTCCCGTTTCAATGCTCGCTTTTACCTTCAATTGATTTTTGTAGTCTCCAATACCTGGCATTTGACTGGTGCCGTATATTTTTCAATTAGGACCGCGCGAGCGTGTTCTTTTAAGCCCTTTGTTAGGATCTTATTTGCAAATTAGAACAAGCCCTTCATCTATAGCCTCTGAAGATTCTACTGTATCGCCTTCTTCCTCTCCCAAGAGTCGTAGCGTCTCGATATCTAACCGTGCTGAGGAACCCCCACCTGAAAGCAAACATTGGTTGGGGATAGCTCAAAACAGTGCTTTTTGATCCGAGTTAAAAAACGTATACACCTAATACAGGGTGAGTTTTTTTCCGATGTTTAGGGAATAATTTTTTCTCGGCTTTCTGATGGTGCTAAAATAAAATGTTTATCGCCACTTGTGGCGTCCATGATAAATAAGAAAGTTGATGGGATTTGCTCGAAACTCACAAGTGATACAAATTTTTTTTAGTTCAGAAGTGTGACAAAAAATTACTAAGGGTTTTTTAACATTATTTTTTGATATATTTGAAAATAAATGAACACCAGCGCACCAACCCTTGAAGGGTACTACTAAATAGTAATGATCTTGAAGGCGAGGCGGGAGGATAATAGTTATTTATAATTATTATAAAAAGCGATAAAGGGATGTTTTTACCATCGAGTCAAAAATGTAACTCGGACAGAAGCCATATAAAAACCTTTGAAAAATCTGTAGGTATGTAATTTCGATGTCCAACATAGCAAGCTTAGGTTTCCCTGTTGTTTCCATGGAAACAATATTGTGTTATGTTCTGAACTTTATTTTATCGCGTCCCATTTTTAATAACAATGACAGTTGTCATTAAAATTCGCAATGATTTGTTGCACTTTATCTACTCTTGTCGTTAAAGTGACTACTTTATCTACCCTTACGGAAAAAAATACATTTAGCCTACTAAAATGCTAATTTTAACATTTGCTATAAACTAAAAATGTTTATTCGCTTTCTTTTAATTACTTATATGAAAAAAAGGTCCCCTGAATTAACTTTTGCGCTATAAAGTAACTACTGATCAATGAGGTCGTGTTTAGTGGGTAATCCAGCACCAGGGTGATTGTGTCCGAACGGAACGAGGTAAAAGGCTAATCCTAACGTGTGAGAAGTCACTAATTGGAAAAGTAATTAAGTACGGCGGTAAAAAATTCATCGGATAAAGAGGAAGAGAAGTCGTATTAAAAATTTTCAATTTATTGATACAAAATGAAACATTTTTATTGCCACTGTAATTACGTTAGTAATCCTCCCTTTCAACCCGATTTCTTTCGCTGAATAACGGCATTAGTTCGCAAAAAGGTTAATACCTCGATCTTATTCCGCGCTGTCTGCCTTTAATGAATATAATTTGTTATCTTGAGCAAGTGGAGATTACAATAATTAACCTACGTACCTACACTTTGTTGTAAGCCGACTTCAGTTCAGCGGGAAAAGCCGCTTTGTACGAAATTTCTCGTTTTTAATTAAATTGTTTAAAAGACGACGAAGGGTTGTTTGCGCGCATAAAAAAGTTTTAACTTTAAAGTTAATAAAACGTGGGGAAACTCGTAAAGGTACCAGGTAATCATGGCCACTAGATGACGGGAACGAATTACGTTAGCGACCCCCCGTGAGTAATGGACGATTCCTTTGCCGGTAACAAATTTTACAGGGTATTTGCTTAATTTACGTTCCTAAAACTAATAACCGGAAAATACGAATGAAGAAAATTTTCAATTGAAGCATCTCTTTAAGAGGAAATTGAAAGTATTTTGCTTGTACTGGGTTCCCCTTTTGAACTGTTCTACAAATGGCACTATGTCCTCACGTAACATAAGGCAAAAACGCCTTATTCCATGTTTTTTCTGAAAAGTAAATGTTGGTGTTGGAATAATAAATTATGGATGGGGTCTATTTACGTTTCTCTTATAATTTTGTAAGGAAATTCAGAAACAAATGGGTGTTGTTATTTGAAATATATTCGCTTGAGATAATTTGAGGTAAATACACCTTGCAAATATGTAAATAGTAATATGTAGCCCCCATTCTTCCATTATAAAATTCCACACGCCGGCAAAATAAAGGTTTTGTTGCTGTTAAAATTTCAACCCAAGGGAATGACGTAGCGTATAATTTTGAACAAAATCTATACTTAAATGATATTTGCCATTGGCATAAGAATCATTGATACTACTAACAAAGTGCGAGTCACAATTAACTTTTAAAAGTGAAAATCGTCACAGTTTTTCTGATTCTCATCGTATTTAATGGGTAGAAAACATTCGGGTTAATTGTATACTCTAAATCCCGTTAGGGGAACTGAATTATTTGTAACGTTGGGTTATATTGAAGGCAAAATTGAACCACAGACCATCGAAATATTGCTCCTGTCCAATTGTATCATAGAATAGTGAATCGCGCATATCGCCAATTGTTTCAACGAAAGTACTCCCCGTTATACCGACGCAGAGATAATAGTGTCATTTGCCGTAAAACATTTTCGAACTTGTAAATCAAGCGGAGTTTAAACTAATTTCGAAACTTATCGCGTCCCATTCGCATGAAATATTGCACTGTACACCCCCCCGGCTAATCACAGAACGGTAAGCATAAATCTGTAACCTCATTTTCGGTTTTGGGTAATACGACTATTTATTCGCGACCGGTTTCCATTAGCTAAGCCAATAGACGAACGAAACGTTTTAACGCGATTTCCTCGGCAAGGATTGCGTAGATAAATTGATCATTTGCTTTTCACACTTTATACTGTAAACATTTTTAAATTTTCACATAAACTGTTAATAACAAAAAACCTCCTGTTTAAAAACTGCTACATTGATATTATGTCCACACAAAAATTGTATGTGATTTTCGAGGAGGTAACACTTTTCGCAATCTTGTCCCAAATTCTCCAAAAAATGGACGACTCAACATAGAACGAATGTACAGTCGTGATCAGAAGTAATGGCCTGCCTCAGATATCTCAACTGTAGAAAAAGTACTAATATGTCAGTTCCTCCATGATTTAGTTCAATATCATTCAATCTTAGGGAGTTTCTTCATTTTGAAAAGCTCAAAACTCGCAGGTGCTCTGGTGTATGAATTATGTGCTACACTGGAGGGACATTACTTCTGACCAAAACCGTACCTTGATCATATATGCCAAAACTTATTTCCATCGTACTCCTGCTATTTTCCGAAAGTCCGGTTCGGAAAATACACGGGTAACTTCCGAAGCAACCACACGAGATCATCGGAAAGACTTAATAAATCTCTCAATTAACTTTCTTCAAAATTTAAAGTATCAAAACCAGTTTCCATTTGACTGTTGCCGTTCCTAAAAAAATCCGGTTTCGAAAGATCACGGAAAACTTCACGAAAGCACAGGATAAATTTACGGGTTTAATCCAAAATTTGAAAATTATGGATATACTGAATTCCGTAAAAATACACTAAGAATCTGTGAATGGAGTCTGAAAATTTCTAAAAATCCTTACACAGTCTGGATAATACTTAATAAATATAAGGGATTTTAAAGACCTTTCCGCAGAATTTCTGCTAGGATCGAGGTTTCCTAAACTTGAGAGGAGCGAATATCTTCAAATGTTTGGAGGCTGTTAAGAGCACTTCCAGTCACTAAAAAATATCTCTTCTAAAGAACTTTTAAAAATTTCTGAAACATCCGTGGAGAGTTTCTGTATATTCCCGAAGAACAAAACAAGAACACAAAATTTGTCGCATGGCAGAAGTTGCACAAATTGAGTACAAAAATGACATTGAGTGTACGCTTAAAATTGGAGTCTCTTTATAAAAGTTTTAGTAGGCCATAGGAGCACAAAATTTATGTGATACGACAAAGAATAACAAAAAATTATTTTACAGGGTGGCTCATTAGTGCGCTAGTGAAAGATTGTGGGTTTATTCACGCACGTATTTAAAATTCATTGTTGGGCATGGCGAAGGACTTTTAAGGGTAGAACCTAAACATATTTTCAACGAAATTGCAACTATTCAGGCATATTTCGATTCCTTGGTCACCATGTATAACAATTTGAATTATTGGGGCAATTAGGAGGTACAAAGGACTAATTTCTAAAAAAAACATATGTAAAATTTTCCTGTACTAGTAAATATGGTGACGGTTATTAACGACTTAATGTGTTAATGTGGACGGGTGACAAATTATGAAGGCCCGAGAACTGTACTAAGGCTTGAATCCGTAGTAAGGACGTAATTTAAACCCAGTTTAGTTTTTTTTCCCAAACTACGTTTCAGAGTAATAAAATCGTTATGGCGCGAAAATGTGTTTCGTTTTTGAGTTGAAAATTGGTAATAATAAATACCCGGAAAATGGGTTTGGATGTGCGCAGATTGTCGAATGCGGTATTCGAAAGGGCTTTTTTTATTATTGCAAAATTAATTTATGTAATGTAGTGGTAGCGTGCTTTGTAATCCCGGAGGAAGGATCGCTTTCGCTGATACCTAAATACAACGTGACATGAAAGCGGTATAAGCAAGAGTTCATCCCAGGAGATATGCTAATCCTAACAAATTGTGGCGTTATGAATACACAATTATTAAATATAAACTAATTCCGAACGGTGAATATCGGTCCTAGAAAATTTGCTGACTACACTCGGGTGTGTCCCAGCGGTTGAGTAATGGAGCTTGTACAAAGAGCGCGAAGGTGTTGGGTCGACATTGAAACGATCCAAAATTTAGGGCGCGGTGTTGGTCATTCCATCGATCGGACCACTTCGTGCTAAAATAAGAATGTCGCACTTATTAATTAATCCGAATCGCACTTTAAAACACGTCCCATTTGATTACCACCATTAACCTTGTTCTACTTTGTTTCCAATAACAAATAATTTACATATACCCGCTGATTCTGAATTTCAGTAACGGTTACTCTCAAGTTTCTGGAAACTGGAAACACAGGACACATTCGAAACGAGTAATAATAAAAATTCAAAGCGTCGTACTGCAAGAATGAATAATTCAGCACTAAATTGAACATCTGAAGGTCTGAATTTCAATTAATCGGCATTCATATATGCCATTTACTCAAATTTGACCCTCATTTGATCATTCAGAATAACGTTCGTTTTTCCAAACGATCGCAAGGGTCACCAATTTTGATATTTTTGGATCATATTTCACGTGTAAAGTACGAAAATATGTTTTTCCTATTTTCTTCGTCTTTTTTGAATTGAAGAGTATACCACTTTTAAATATATAATTGTGAACCACAAATAGGCCGAAACAGCAAAGAAAACGAGCTTTTATAAAGCCGCCACTGTAGGAAGTATGAAGGGAGTTAAGCACTGAGCAGCCTTTCTGTTGTGGATCGTCCCAATTTTTTTCAAAAATATTTTGAAAAAATAGTGTTTATATTAATATAATTTTTTCCTGTTTTCAATGATACTTTTTGTTTCAGGTAAGGAACTTTCACAGCTTCTTTACACAGTTCAGTTTCGGTAAGTGTTTTAATGCTATACTCTTATAAAACTCGAATTGTTTATTATTACTGTTATTAATACAGAAATCACACTGTATACCCTTTTGTAAATCAGTGAAGAAAACACTGTAAAATAGTGTAATATCTGGATAGTTATCCTGCAGACACGGTTTGATTGGCTCTCTGACTCTGACTAAAAAGGAATACATTGTTGCACAAAATTGAAAAAAGGTTAACTGTTGATCTGGAATTTACAGCAGATTATCCAAACCCTTGGAAGACTAGCTGGGTTTATGCAAATTAAGTCATTTTTAAAATAGCTTTAAGCAACGTCTTCTTTTGGAAAATCTTAACATTTCTAAGGAGAATTTGTTTACTCAAATTTGGATCAACCTTTTTTGAAATATCCTTGAAATGATGAACCACATTTGGGGCCCTCATCAATACCGTGTATGAGTTTCTATCTATCTATCTAGGAACTTTTTTGTTTGGTGGTTTGTGTGAAATGAACTGACAAAATATCTTCAAATTGATCACTTTTACATGTGAATCACGAGTGTTATGAAGGATAGGAAATATTTATGGCGTTTCACGTAAAGGACAAATTTTCTGTGCTTAGTAGGGTGTAGCATTGATTATATTCATTCGTAAGGTATATTCAAAATTGAAAACCAAGACATTTATGGATTTGGTCAATATTTTTGCTTTTTAAATTGCGGAAAAGTTGTGGTAAAGTTCTCGTTTAAAAAGGATGCCAGAAATAACACTTGGTACCGAACCAAATGTTGTAATTTGCTTGTGGTTCGAATTTGAACCTCCGGAAAGCTTAACTCTTTCTTAGTAGCAAACGAAATATCTGCCAAAACTATATCCGGGTTAATCCCTACCTATCGTTTTTAAATTAATTAACGTTCCTTCAAAATTTCACCGAGTAGTTAAGTGAAACTATCTTTTTTTAAGCCCCCCGAATTACATGCAAATTGGAAAATGACATTTCTTCGAAGCGCAATATCTCGGTCAAGTATACAGATACTTTTGCCGGAAGAAGCCCCTCCCCCTTCTCTTCGCACAGGACCCTCGAGGTGGAGGAAAATGTTAAATAACCATCCCTAAGCAACATCTCAAGTTTCCTTAACTTCTTACCTTTTTCTACCTGAAACTACCTGTCGACTGGGCTACTACAGTAACTATAGAAAACCAAATTTTGATTTTCAGCATTAAAAGAAATCAATTAAGGTATTTTTTTGTTAAATTACTAAATATCAAAATATTGCCCCATTTATAAACATTTGAAAGATACTTTTGTAACGTGAGTAAAAATCGATCGAATCAATTCCCCGCTATAATCGGGATCGTCAATTAAAGCTGTTACCATTAATTTTCATATGCATCTGCCATACACAAACTACGGCCTAATATGACTTAAGATCGTCATAAGCAAATTAAAATGCATACAGAATCTACAAAATCAGATCGTCGACTATTAAACCAAGCAATTCAATATCAACTGAAATTTACATAAAAGCATTTCGATTGCCTTCCAGAAATACCCGCAGGGGGTCACATTTTCCGGAACCGTGTAATTATAACAGTTCGGTTTTTTTTAATTATCCCCCTTGTACCTACCTCATTTAAATAAACCGAAGAGGACAACTGGGCACAGTTTTAATTACTCTAAATCTTAACCTGCACGGGGTCTTAACAGAAAATTATTACTCCCGAATTAGTGATGAACTTATCTCTGCAAAATTACGGAAACCCTAATTCGTGATAATTTGTGAAAATTACCGACGGGAACGCGAAACTTTTCCCATCTCCCTAATTAAAAAACTTTTTTAAACTTACGTAGAGCTTTGATTTTTATGATGATAAAAATTAAAATGGAAGGGCGCGATAGGGTGTGCAAATTGGTGTAAAAATATAGTACTGAAATCACCTACGCCCTTTCGAATAGTACACATTTGCTTTTAGGGGATGTTAAATTACTGTGAAGCTGAATTTGATCAAAGTCACGTGTTGCTTACGATACTGATTTGTGGCAAATGCTTTGCTCGTTATTTTAATAAATCATTCTTCGCTATTTCACCATATATAGTAAATTCAAGATTCCATCTCAGTCACATTCAACGCACGTGTAGAGGGCGAGTGTTTCTAAAGCGCTTATCCTTTTTAGGAATACGGAAGAGCCTGGTTGAAGTGTAGAAATCTTAGTTTTACCGGCATTATTTATGTATCGTTCGTGGAGTTGAAAAGCAGGTTACGTAAAAGCTAAACTATCAAATGTAGAAGGTTCAACATTCGACGACGCTTTACACCCCGAACCCTAAACTGCATAAAAGCAAGTCAATAGCGTAAAACAGAAAAAGTACATTAGGCTATAAATAGCAAAACGTAGAAATTTCCGTTTCTTTTATTCACACCTTGAAAGATTAAAGGCACATCTAATTCAGCTTTAACTGACAGGACGACGCCCTGCACATATATATTATGCAATATTAAAGTACCCAATAAATTTCGAGAGGAAAATCATCAATAATCTTAATGAAAACTGCGCAATTTATAACCTGAAACACTTCAACCCACTCACTTTACCTATTATATGGGAAAAGCAGTTGCTAAGCAGACCGCAGCTTCTCAGCAACACGCCTTCGGTGTGGGCTTCGCTTGATTATAAGCTGCATGTCGATTTTCCTACTCGGGAGTTAAGCATCATTGTAATTTTAATCAAAATTATTTCGCTGCAGTACTTCTTGACGTGTTCGCCCGCTTTATATTAATTAAAATTATGATGAGCTTAATGGAGAAGTTAGGAGACAGACTTTTTTGTTGTTTTGGAGTAATTTCCAACGGTTAATTAAAGCTTTTCTAGTATTTCAAAGGGAATTTCAATCAAACCCACTTTCGTAAGGTATCGCTGAACGATTAATGATGTATTAAAGCTTCCTTATGTCAAACGGAAATCCGATTTCCTTTGGGAGATTTAAGTGTTCACGGAAAGAGCGTTTTGGAGCTGTGATGCTGGTACTAAGTTTCGAAATTAAACGCGTACCTACCTACTTACCTCAGAAACACATGTGCGACATCCTTTTTACTTTAATTACCGTTTGCCCTATCGATTACGTTATTGGGGTTGATTATGTCGTTCTTCTAATTGAACATATACTTTGGAAAAACTCGCTGCGAGCCTGCGACTCCCTTTATCTCCACCCCACCCGAGGCCCAATAGAATTTTTATTTTTAGCGCATTTTTGGAAAAAAAATACGCTATTATATACCTACCTGCTTATAAACGTTACATTAGAAATATTACAGCTCAATTTTAACTGCCTACTACTTATACAGTGTGCGTCTAAAGTCTGCCCCCCTCTCCCCTCCCTACTAATTTCCGAACCATTTCGCAACGAAAATTCCGAGGTTCTAATAGATGAAAAAGTGTATTGCAGCGAAATGACGACGGCAAAACGTCCCATACCGTTCTCTGAACCCTTCTGATTCTAGATTGTTTCAGTTTCTTTTTCGGAAATTTAATCTGAACTACTATATTTATTATTTAAGTATTTAAAATACTAACATACCAGACTATAACCGCCATTTGTACTTGGCACTTACAAAAAAATTAAATTACGTCAGACGTTCGTATTTCCTATGATGCTATTGAGAGCGCTATGGGAAACAATAAAAGAAAAGGGAAGAATTAAGAGAACAACCCTTAACAGTCAATCTATCTCAAGAAAGTGAGGCACCATGTTCATAAGAACGTTGGGATCGCTTTCGAATATGCCGCCATCCGTGTTTACAGTAAACTGCAAGACGATTATCACATTCTCTCCTAATTCATTAAGGCTAGATCATTTTAGATGCTTGCAAATAGGGTTGGAACTTTCCTTTCTTTATGAAACTGAAAATCTCAATAAGGAAACTATATTACGAGCAAATACCATGGCCTTGTTATTTTTCTAACAAAACTTTGCCTTCTGTATAACTTTTCTTGCTTACGTGAGAGATTTTCCTGTTGTAATCTGAAAATTACCTACAAGTGGTTTTACCTCCTTTCCACGCTCCAGCGAAATAACAATACACTAAAAGGTCATATATTGCGAAAAATTAAAATTTGTCAAATGTTTGCAATGTCACTTTATTTTTGTACAGAGCTTTATTTAACTTAATGAATTGTAGAAGTAACCAAACACGACTAATTTTCAGCGTGTAATTCAAAACCATAACCAGACAATCAGGCGACAGATACGATTTAGAACAATCAATCCATTGATAACGTTGAGAAGAGGACGAAAGCTCACTTTTATTCCAGTCAACAAAATGAGACTTGAACTTACCATGAGTAATATTTTCTTGGGGGAATGTTTTCAAAACCTTCACTAATTGATCTAATCAAAATTATTAGCATTTACATGAAAATTAATCAGATATTGTATTAAAGATAATGTTTATAAGCTGCTTTTGAAATTCAAAATTTCAGCGATTTTATTATACACTGCACGTATGCTTTTCTAAGTCTAATCTCTCAACTATTTCATTGAGTTCATAGAAATTGGGAGTACCATTCCTTTAATATTTATGTATCGTACTTTTTTATGGGAATCACCGAATCCGTAGTATTGAAACGTAATTGAAAACAAACATTTCCGAGCAGACCGCGTTGTTTTAGGAGAGGCTATAATTACATTTTGATGAAAGCGTAGATTTTGTGCGGCCGACAGATTTCTGTAGATAGAACTGCATCGAACGCGTGCTGAATTTCATTTTGATATATTATCACAGTAACGCAATTCCGACAATTGGGTATAATCAAAATCCTCGATACCGTAATAAACGCTTACAAAGGGCGAGCTCAAAATGTGTGGAGGCTATGTTGTGAATATTGCAGGGTGGCGCCGATTTTTCCGGCCAATTAATCACCGCGATTCGAATTTTCCACTAAATTAATTCTCTGAGTAATTATAAATGATGCTTAACCTATAAAATGGATGCACGTGGTTTGCTGTTGTGAAATTAATGGAGTTGACCGAAAATCTGCAATGATTTTTAGATTCTACTAAATGAGGCGTTGTGAAGGGCTGTTCGTAATTGTGACCGTAACCATTTACCATGATCTTTCACTAAAAGAATCTATTTAATTTACCTTCAACGAGCAAAAGAGTACACCAATTCGATTACTTGAAAAAAATTAACGGGAAATGAGCAAATTTTACCAACCGGCATTCAGGTCATCAAAAAATTACATGTTTCTTTTAGGCGCAATTTCCTTACAGTACCTCCCTGCGATAAACTTCGGACTGCATTCCCATTTATGCGTAACGGGGTTGTTGTCAATTCAGCCTATAATAATTAGGTTTATTTACAGTGAAGGATATCATATTTGGCAACATGATAAATTTATGAGGTTTTAAGGGTGAGAACAGTTTGGGCATTATATACCATAGAAAGTTTACGGAGTTTCAAATTTTTCAATAAATTGTACTACTGGTGGAATTGTAAAAGTCCGAAAGTAATTAATGGAATTAGCCATATTTCGTTCTACGTATTTGAATTCTATGGCGCATTGTGTTTTTAATGATTTTCGGAAACTGTGGCGACGATAAGTCAGAAGTAACAGAGTAAAGACTATCTTAATTGGGGCTCCTGTACCTCGTACGTTTACGGCCAGGACCGAGAAATAAAATGAATATATTTTTGAGGATTAAATCCTTTTTCTTTTTGCCTTTTTAGTGATTGAATATAAAATAACAGTCTTGAAGTCGGGGGTCAACTTAATTCTTAATAACTAACGCTTTTTAAAGATATAGAATCAGTAATGATAATTACTCGTGCGGGATGCATATTGGATTTGTGCCGTAATAAAATACAATTTGAGGGGTATTCCTTTTGTCACATGCCTCTGGAGTCATTTAGACTTTCAGCCATCGGGTTTTTTAAGATGTGGTATCAAAAATAATTACTAATTGAGCTCGATGTATAACGGGTTGTGCCAAATATCTGGTGCCAACTTGACTCTCCGCCATGTTTTATTTGCGTGATGTAGGCAGAGCTGGGCAGAATACTTTCAAAAAGTATTTGAATACTAAATAGTACATTAGACAAATCAAAAGTATTTGAATACTAAATACTTTTACGCCCAGCACAAGCAAATACTTTAAAAAGTATTCAAATACCTTCAAAATAACTATTCAAATACTTTATAATGTATTCGAATACTTTCAAAGGTATTCGAATACTATAGAAGTATTCGAATAAGTACTTTGAAAAGTGTTTCATTAGATTTCTTTGAAAAGTATTCAAATACCGTAAAAAGTATTCAAATAGTTATCACTGAAATACTTTAAAAATTTAAAATAGCTCTAGTTATATAGCAGGTACCAGGCCCTCCGGACCTTTCTTATATCAGTTATATATTCTTAAGGACACGTGTTCCAGTTTTCAAAGCGATCGTACGTCGTGTACTTGACACGTACACCTTTCTGAAATCAATCCTAGCGATTTTGAAACAGATCCTTTTCTGTCCGTCCGTCTGTTCGTGTGCATGATGCCTTCTTTAGAAACCTGCGATCGCTTTGAAAATTGGTACACATGGTCTTAAGGATATAATAAAGGTTCTTATTGTTTTTAAATTACGTAGGTCGTAGACTATCAGGTCAAAAAGTTTTACTCCAGGATCGTTCGGTATTCAGTTGTATCGGATTATTGTGTTTGATTTTGTGATAATGGAAACTTCCCCTAAACATTTCTAAATAGTTCTCAAATATTTGAGTAACTTAAAGGTGCGAAATATTCGAATACTTCACAAAGTATTTGAATTCTTGGTGAAGTATTCGAATACCTTGCGAAGTATTCCAATACTTTGCGAAGTATTCGAATACTAAATATTTTCGAAAGTATTTGAGTTACAAATACAAAATACTGCTTCCATAAAAGTATTTAATTACAAAGTATTTGAATACTTAAAAGTATTTGAATACTAAAAAGTATTTAGAAAATCGAATACTGCCCAGCTCTGGATGTAGGTATAGTTATTTACATAAATGTCAGGAAAATGACACACTACTGGCGAGGAAATATGGATTTCTGTGAAGTAGTGTCATTTCACTGACGAGTTTTGTATTACATTTTACTGGAAATCGAATTTTGATATAGAATTTTCAATTTTCATATAGAACATTTGATTAATGTCAATCTGCCAGTGATGACAGGAGTCATTGTCGACATTTAACAATGTGACAGGGGCGGCCAGTAAAGCGACAGGCGGCAGGAAAAGTAGTCTAGTCTGCTTCTGTCATGGAAACTAAAATTTCCTGGCATAAAGTAGGCATGGAAATCGATTTTGAGTAAAATATCTGATCCATTTTTTAATTTGCGGAAAAATAACTAGTAAATTAGCGACAACATCGCAACCCTTGTAATACGATAATGGTTTCCATCTTAAGCTCTCCTTTGCTAGCTGGGTCCCGAACAACTTCGATTTTCGGAAAAAATCCAACAAAGCATTCCCCAGATTTTTTTTAATTAAAAAACAATGTGCTATTGTTTGCGTTTTGTCCGACCGTCCGCCCGGACCTACTTCTATCGTTTTGAAGTACTTCTAGGGGAATGGTCCTAGAGTCCTAGAATTTTTTTGCAATAGGTAGCCTATACTTGAAGGGGGGAGGCGGGGGCGTTAGAGATTAATTTATATATACTTGTTGTCTTTAAAACGTTGTGGTTTAGATGCATAGAAGATGAGGTAGGTGCTACACTTATATTTATGAGACGAGAGCCACTTATAGTTATAACTACATATTTTGAACTTCCGATCTTATTTTGGACAAAAAAACCGTACATACTACATGCATTTTCTATTTTATTATTATTATTTATTATCCTCTCTTGTTCTGGGCCCTCAACAGGCTTGCGCCCAATTACAGAGTGACCCGCATACTGCTTTTTAGAGTTGCCTCTGCAGAAGGTTAAGTTTGTTCTATATACTACCCGGTATTTACCTTACGAATTAGGAAAACTGCAGGAAAACTAATTCGAGTAGCCGGCAGAATGCTCGAAACTGGTCTAAGGTAATTTCATCTCTTGTCACAGATGAAAAATTCACCTCAACCCAGGTTCGAACACCCGACCTCCGGATTTATAACTCAACGCTCTACCATTGAGCCATAATGCCGGTTTATTGCCGGGTGGCATTTAATGTTGGACAGGGCTGAAGTACAGGTCGGAATGTTACCGTGCATTTGGCATATGCTTATTGCGTATCAATAATGTAGTCTTCTGAGTTGTTGATGTATTAAGTTATCATTCTTTCTCTATGTACTATGATTTTATTCCTAAACACCTGGAAGAATATTACCAAGGAAGAATAAGAAACTTTGTTCACTCGAGAAATAAGACTTCAAGATTGAGATTATTAAACTTATTAAAAAGAGCCTCGTGAATTAAAATGAAGATGTTCAATGTCTCAGTCAAAGTAAAAAAATTTCGTGGTGTGAACAACAAACGTGAATTTCAATATCTCGATGGAAATATTAGCTAAGAATGGGAATGCTGTTTTGTATCAACATTCCGACCTGTGTTTGAACCCTGTCCGACATTCCGGTACTGATTCCTACCCTCCGCGTTAATTGACCAAAGCAAATTCAAATCGACCAATCAATTTCGCGCGAGTGCTGAGACCATACCGGAATGTTTAAATGCTGCCGAGTGCCGTAAGACTATTTTTTAAAATTTGAACGGCACAATCCAATATGCATCGAGCACAATTTATTGCCATTATTGATTATTTGGCATTTGTAAAAGCGTGGGGGCTAGCAGTCAAGTTGACCCCCGAGAGTGCAAAATTATTTTCGAACTGGCACAATCTAATATGCACCGAGCACAAACTCGTTACAGGGCCCTGCGTTTCAATTCCCGGTAAACTGATTTTACAGATCAGCACAAATTCAAATTGAATTAGCACAATTAAGAACAATCCTAGCACTATTTAAAAATTTTCATTACACACGTTTTTTTAATTGCGGGGTTTAAACAGGTGAACTTAAAAGGGATTATAACGGTTGCCTTGCGAAACTCAAATTACCCCAATAACACGCGAAAGGTTATTAATTATGAAAAAATTATAATTAAATAGGCCTTTATCAAATTATTTGAACAACAAAGCCGTGATGGTTTTTGTAGTATTTTCTACGCACACCGAAATCTTCATCCTATATTAATTATAACGTCAATCGCAGACTCTGACTTTCTTTTGAGACTTGTAATGTTGAACGAAACAGTAGAAATCATATTTCGATTACTTCTACACGGCTGGAGGTTACAATTAGATACCTTCTAGTAATATCCTACTCAAAAGTTTAATTTCGGAAAGTAAGATGAGTCGATTATCTTCTCACTCTTTATCATGAAGCGGTTGATGTAGTCACTGTCACTACCACCTCGGATGAACGTGGTCAAGGTCAACGCATAATAAGCATCAATGATCAATCCGTTAATTAAATTTAGATGGAGATTACATACACGCTTGAATAATCATTTGTAGGATATTTAAGAATTAGATTCGGCCGATATAGGATTAGATTAATTGTAACCCATAACAAAGGGATAAGCTCGGCTAAGCACAAATTGAAATATGCCACAATAGCATTCGCAACCCATGCAACAATAGCCGTATGAGCAAGTCAATAACAGTTTTAAGATAAGTTTTCGGATTACAAGATTGACCTCATATACGGAGGATACGATTATGGTGTTGACGACAATCGTAATAAGATGGCGACCTCTTCTCAATATTAAAGAATAAATCAAGGCAAACTGCGACATTATATTTTACGATACAGTGCAAGCGATTACCTTGAAAAAATCTCGCTAGATTACCCTTTAAAGGGCTATACGTGATTTTATTGCTCAATGGCTCGCTGAAAGTGTTTGTTATCTTGCACTTCCAGAACACCAACTTTTTTCGTATAATAAGAAGGAAGTGCGTCATTAATAAAAATCAGGGGATATTCCCTGCGAAATGGGGTTTTCATCAAAAATATACCGTAAAGCTAATGTAATCCCTTTGTTCATACGAAACAAGTGTTAAGGAAGCAATTTTCGTTACAAAATATTTACGAGTTTATTGCTCTTTAAAGCAATTTCGCAAATGCGTTAAAATTGGCCCTTTCTGGGTTCAGATCGCGTTAAACTTTATGATTTTTTTTCAATCTACTTTTATATTGTTAACAGGAATTTTACGAGTGCTTTCACCCTATAGGTACGCCATAAATTTGTCGCAGAATTTAATCATTGCGTTAGGAAAAGCCAAACTGCAACAAAATTACGACTAAAAACGAATTCTTGACATTATCTCGTTTTGTCAGATAATATACGCGAGTATCTAAACTGAGAAAATTAGTCGGGATATTGTGTAACAAGGAAAGAGCTTGATTTCATTTGTTATGTACAACTGTTAAGCTAACTGTATTGTAAACAATTTCAGCTTATGTGGGAAATAGGAAATGTAAACTTTTTTGTTTCGATACTTCCGGAAAATGTAATTATTTTTCATAATTTTTCGCCTTTCTCAACGTGAATTGTTATGGTATTTACACAATTCTATTCACGCGTTTAGCCCAGTACAATTCAAAAGTTTATTGCGAAGTTTAAATTAGTTTGGCAAATTTTCAAAACCCATTCGCGCTTTCCAGTTATGAATTATTTCAGCTAACGATAAACTCTCGACTGAACAACTGTGTATTAAGGGCACCTTTTGTACTGGGGAGATTTATGAAGTCCTCTCTTTGTGAATGTCACTGGTCGTCATACAATACTTTGCGTGTCTTTCAAGCTTGTTACCCTTACAGTTTCCTCGTCCTGCTTTTCCGGAAAATGATCTCATAATTAAAAAGGGTTGGATAACATTTTCTTGTTTGTAGTGAACTACACTCTGAGGCGATTAGACACGAGAGTCGCGTATGAATACCAGTTGCAAGAGGAAAGCGTTTTTTCATTTCCTCTGGACTCAGAAATCGAAAATAAATGAGCAGGATATTATCGCTGTAGTTCGACTTTTATACAATGGGATGGGTAAAGCTGCAATTTGAAATAATTTGTGAGTGAGAATTGAGTCGAAGTCGAAGTACTTTTCACACTATTCAAGTACTAGGAGTACTTAAGAAGTCGAAGTATCCCATTAATAAAGGTCCCAGGTAGGGAATGCAATCCCGTAGCAAAATCTCAATCCCGGTATTTGCGGGATCGATAGATGTTAATCCCGCGGAATCCCGGTATTTGCGGGATCCCGCAAAATTTTAAATAAATTGGCAAATAAGCAATTTTGTGCGGTTAACTTATGTACCTATTAAAATAAATCGCTAACTATCAGAATATCCAACAATACCGTCAACCTAACTTAGAACTCAAAAAAACCTCACCTGTAAAGCACAAAAAAGGTGAACTTCTAAAGTGCATCAAAAATCATAGTATATTTTTAACAATTATTTTAGAAATAACTTCTCCGTTATGCTTTTCATTAACAAAGTGTTACGTTCACTTTGGGCCAACGTGACAAAATTACCTTAGATAAGCACACGGTAAGCTCAGGCAAAGTAGAGGTGGGTCGGGGTGGAAATGGGCTTCTTCTATACACACACAAATAAGCCAAAAAGAGAAGGAAACAGTAACAGTAATCCGAGAAGGCGCCACTTAGTCTTTGATAAATCTAGAGAGAGAGGAATACTAAAGGGATAAACAAGGCAGACCAAAAGATCCTTGTTCTCGTCTTACTAAACTCAAAGGAATACACAATTATGGGGAAAAACAAACAATATTAGATAGTCATAAATACGGGTGGTTTAATAACATGATCACAAAATATCACAAATCTGACACTGTAATATATCGATCTAGTATATCAAACTGGGAATTTAAAATAATCTCAAAAAAACAAATGAGAAGCCAACACGTAGCCTGGGAAAATATTTATCCAAAAGGGCTTCCGCAGAAACAACGGAGCTATAATCACTAAGTGAGTTTCAAACAAAGTAATAATCACAACTCGTTAGTATCAACAACCAAAATGTAATCAAATGTTAAAAGGGAAAAACGACGAAGATATCTAAATTTACCTTCAACTCCGGTCGCAACCTTCCGAGCTCAGAGGACGCGAAACTGCAAATCCGAAACAGTCAGACTCAAAGACAAAAAAATAAGAGGGGTAATGATTCGCGTTGCACAATATATCGCATAAGCAATGGTTAACGTAAGGCACGAGGGGTTATTCTTATACGTAGAATTGCAATCAATACTAAAAAGAATCAAAAATTCAAATGACTTTACAACAAAACAAAATTTGGTTCGACTAAGGGTTGGTTTTTACAATCGGTATGAGATATCAAAAAGTGACATAAAGTTTTAAGAGAAAGATACTATAAAATGTACAAATAACTGAATCTATCTTCAATGACAAAGCAATCTTATCAATTCAAATGAAAACAAACTTACACGAGCAAGTTCTTCAAAGCAAAATACATAACGTTAATTAAAAATTTACACAGTACCAACTCCACACGTCTCGTTAGTTAAGTACTTGCGTTTCGGAAGAAAGAATCGTAGGTCAACGAACTTCGTAAAATTGGATCATCAGTTCAAATATCCGTTTCACATGAAATGGCGGTAATTCTTCAGTCAATTCTTCAGTCGGTAAGGTAGAAATATGCAGAGCGTTTTTGATTGTAATGGCGTCGAAACTCCAATGGAATTCTCTTGCACCATATGGAAAATCTGATATTCGCGTTTCCACGTCAAAATATCAATGTACAGTCAGGAAGCAATTGGTAAAACCAAAATAAAAAGGAAGAGAACTTAGGGAGTACGAAAGTAGCCTAAAATAGATTAATTAAAATAAACAGTGAGTGGGAGAAAATAACCGCTCAAATCAACAGAAATCTAGACAAAAGGTTTTTTTAAAGAAAACTATATCGCAAATAAAGGATCGGGTTATAATGTGAACACCTAGATGGCGTAAGGATTGCTATATAAAGGTAAGAGTTCGCATAATGTTATTCGGGAAGGATTCCACGTAGTAATTCAAACGTAAGCCAAAGCAAAGATTAAATGGTAAAGAAAATAACCTCACAAAAGTAAACAGAGCCGTTCCCTTGGTTGGCAAATCCCGCGGGATCCCGCTCCATTTATGGGCGGGATTAATCCCGCAAAAATGCAACGGGATCCCGGTATTTCGGACAAAGCATTGGCATCTGACATCAGATAATTCTTCAGTTGCTCATAATAGGGATAGCTATAGTAGATTTTTTTAAGGGTCTAAATTTGGTAGTAGGTTTTATTATGTTGATTTCTCATTGCTTATGTTCTTCTGGATTGTTTTGTGTAGCTTATGAACGTGTTCGTTTCCGTTAAGGCTTTAATATTCATTTGTCACCCTGTATCCTTCAAATTTGAAAACTAAACCAATAGACGTGTAGGAAATTAAGATTCCTTTCCAACGATGTGTCACGCGACCCAACGTTCAATTTAAAATGAATGGCAAATCTGCTTAGCGGGTTGATGCCAGGGGTGTAAATTTTTAAGTGAAATATTGTCCCCCTTCCAACCAAAATCGACCTGATTCACTTTTTTTCCAAAAACTATTTGCTTACGAGTTATTCAGTCTGTTTCGTTTTCGTTTTGCCAGCCTGTATCAGACGATAAAGGGATATTTAACCATTTAGTGAATTAATTAACGTATGAGATGCTTTATGGTCGTTTATAATACAAAACCTGATTTATAGCAGAAGCCATATAAATCACCGTAAAGCTTCTGAAAATTTTGAATTTAATCTAGACGTCAAAAATAGCATCTATTAACATGTCCTCCAATATATACGTTTTTGCGCGATCGGTCATTTCTGACTATTTACCATGTGTGTTTCCATGACAGTAAGTGGAATTTACCAGTTGCTATGATTACGACGACGCCAAAATTACTTACCGATCTGAAAACAGAACAGCAATAGTACATTATATATCAAGGTAGAGAAGTACCAAGATTACATCTCGAGGCGCTTGCGCCGAGGGATGTAAGGTGCGAAGGCAATAATAGACTTCTCTACCGTGGTATATATACTATTTTTTTCACTACTAGCACTTGAAATCCTCTAAATTAACATATTATATTGATAAGAAAGTGAACGGTTGGACAGAATTTTTTGTTTATTAATTTAACATGTCAATCAAGTGCGTAGAAGTACAAGTCAAACAGGCCGTATTTTGTTCTGTCATTGAGATATTTTCAAAGAGTAATTTCGTTCAAATTTTTTCAAAATGTGATAATTTTAGGTATGTAATTTCTCTGGAAATGGTTGATTGTGGCAATTATTCATTTTAGAGAACTTGTCTAAACGTTTATTGAGCGAAATTTCGGGTTGTATTTTCTAAAAGTGACAGCGTGACAGTTCTCATTATTGACTACTAGTTAATAATAAAAAATTATTAACCACTTTGAACAAATGCCGAGAAAGCCTACTTTACAAGTGGAAAAAAGGTTAATAATCATGTCATCAGACGCTAGTAGTGAAAATAGTACATTATATATCAAGGTAGAGAAGTCCACTATTATTGCCTGAGCACCAAGATTACATCTCGAGGCGCTTGCGCCGAGGGGTGTAAGGTGCGAAGGCAATAATAGACTTCTCTACCGTGGTATATATACTATTTTTTTCACTACTAGCACTTGAAGTCCTCTAAATTAACATATTATATTGATAAGAAAGTGAACGGTTGGACAGAATTTTTTGTTTATTAATTTAACATGTCAATCAAGTACGTGGAAGTACAAGTCAAACAGGCCGTATTTTGTTCTGTCATTGAGATTTTTCAAAGAGTAATTTCGTTCGAATTTGTTCAAAATGTGATAATTTTAGGTATGTAATTTCTCTGGAAATTGCGAATGGTGGCAATTATTCGTTTTAGAGAACTTGTCCAAACGTTTATTGAGCGAAATTTCGGGTTGTGTTTTCTAAAAGTGACAGCGTGACAGTTCTCATTATTGACTACTAGTTAATAATGTCCACATTATTAACCACTTTGAACAAATGCCGAGAAAACCTACTTTACAAGTGGAAAAAAGGTTAATAATCATGTCATCAGACGCTAGTAGTGAAAAAAAATACTTACCGACGCCTTTTTAAAAACAATCAGTTCAATGTTAACAGTCTTACATTACATTTAATCTTTAATTTAATCTTCGACATACCATTCGGCCACCGGCAAATACCTGGCTCATAAAGTCATAAAGGAAGTGCAAAGCTAGCAAACTACATCAGACACATGCACAATTTTATGAAATTATTAATTTCAATTTTGACAAATAAACTGGTTACCTAGTGATGTACACCATACCACTTCGATCATTTCGATTTATTCTGCTCGTTAATTTCTTAGTGCATATTTATATTGGTTGAATAATTTTAATTTCGATCGCGCAAAAAATGTTATAAGCACGTCGAACGTTAAGGGTTACCGTTCTCAGACAATAATTGGAGTCGTCGCTCCGCTCCTCCTCCAAACAATTGTCTTCGAACGGTAAAAATCCCTTACCGTTCTCCATACTTAATATACTATTATGAACCGGTCACCCTGTATATCTTACTGAGAATGATCCTCATGATTCCATGCTCCCATGCAACATATTCCTATCCAAATAATCGAAAAATATAGTCGTAATTGTATCATAAAATATTTTACCTTTCTATCGGTTTCAAAAATTTTGGTGACAGAATTTCGTAAAAACTTGTTTCTTGTAGCATAAAGCTTCAACTTCAATTTTGGCCAAACATGCGGTTGGGCTGCTGCAATTTCAGTCACAACACAATTTTAAGATCCATTTCATTTTCACCCTCGAAAATTACGGTGTAATTCCTTCGTTTGGGGAAAAATTGGTCATTAATCAATTTTTAAAGACGAAAATCGCGAAAAGCACGCTCCGACGAGAGATCATTAGTAGGTAGTTAAAATTTATAAATTATTCATCGGTTGAGTACCTTACGTAAATTATGATTTCAAATTACGAAAAGTCAACGTTTACTGAGCATTGACAAAAACGCCTACAATTGTTCGATTTTCGTCCGACGAATTATTTGGGTCGACAAAAATTTCTTTATTCGAGTGCAGAGGGCGAGATTAAAACAAAGTAGGAAGTAATTAGTGAACTTCGCATAAATAACGTGGTGCGCTGAAATTAATTACGGCTACTTATACGGCCCTTCCGTCCAGTATAATTCATTAACAATTCGGGATTCATACACTCGCCTTGACTACTTTAACAACTTTCTCTCAAAAACATTTCAAGTCGTTCGTTTCCAGAATTTCAGATTTATTGGTTGGTATGAGAGGTAAACTTTTGTGTTACGTATAAGTTACTGCTTCTTCCGAAATCTGCCGTAACAATATTATCCACTTCCAATGGTACAAAGTTTTGCTTTTATTCAATTGTAATCATGTAAAGTTTGCTTAAAACATTTTAGAAACAATTTCTTGTATTAAAACTTTAAATAAGCTTCACAATTTCATTTGCTGTGCGGTACTAATTTGATCGGTTTACTTCATTACAAGCGAGCCAACTTTAAGAAACTTCCCTGTATTCTTTAATAACTAACTAATTTGCGTTTTATCAAGGCAACTTTCAGGAGGAAGAAAATATTTATAACTTGTTTTTTTCATGTTTACGTAGTTTATTTAATTTCACTATTTATTATTATATTTCAGTTCAATTAGGTATGAAATGAGGTTTTATAGTAACCGTTTGCATTTCAACTTACAATCAACTCAAAATAATCACCAAATCTAAGAATCTTTTAAACTAGATAAAGTCATTGCATTTGAAAAACTTTTCCCGATCAAGATACAAAGAGACTTGCTTGCGTTTAAACTTAAACTTGGATAAGCGACTAGACAAAGTCCTCTTTCTGCGCTTAAAGCAAAAAGGCCATTAGAAATGATGTAACCAACATTTTCTGTACGACAAAAATTAAGTGAGATAGGTATAGACGTTTAAAACGTGTAATTCAGGGTGTAATTATATGCGACCTTGTTTTAGCCATTTAAGTTCACCCCATTTTAAAACAGTTTTAAGGAGATTTGATGTACTTAAATACCATTGCAGTTCTTGTAAAAGCCTACAAAATGGTTTTTAATGCACTTTCTATCATAAAAAATAAATGAGTTAGGATAATAAACAAATCACAATTTTTTTCGAAAAATTCTGAAAGCACAAATCGGAGCATGATGACCTACATGACCGGTACGAACGGTACTTCGTTTACTGCACATTAAAAACTTACCACTTTGAAAATCTGAATTTTAATTAAAGAAACAAAATAGAACCATGGGTTATATTGAAATGAAGAGCATTAAAAGTAAGTTTTTTTTCCACTAGAAAATCAGAGATGTTCAATGTGACTCCACACCTTTTCCCTTTGCACTCCCAAAAGGTCATGAAACTCTGTTTTTTAGTGAAAATTCTAGTAATTTTGTTAGAAATTTTATAAAACTTGGCAAAATTTTGGGATACATTTGCTTGCTCGCAATCCAACAAACTACATGGACTTTATTTGTATTTGTATCAACATTCTCACCAGAAAAAAAAGGGAGCCAAATATAAGGTATTATTTTTTTCAATCTTCAAATCATCAAAGAATATCATCGTGAATTAATTAATCTTTCCATTTAAAACTCACTATCGGATTAGGTGGTTAAAGTAAAAAATCAGTCTTTTTCGTTGCCTCTGATTTCAATTAAAGAGAATTTCCAATTGAACGAGTTCTTTCTAATTATTATAGGTGAATTGCGTGTATGAAATTGTGCTATATTTGGTATTTAGATTTACATTTCAGTTAATGATAATTCATTCAATACAGCGGCCACTAAAGTAAATTTGGCTAATTATACAAATTTATAGAGAAAATCATTAAAGCGAAACTGTAAAATGGAAACGTACTTGTATTTAGTTTTTCCTTTAATATATTGCTATGTAAACAACGTCAATGTGGACGTCGTTGTTTGGTCCAGAGGCCTGAATTATGTTAGTACAATTTTCTTCTCAAATTACATTTCTGGTGGGGTGTTTACGTTTAAACACAAAGTGATTACTTCGTTTCTAGTTGTATCCAAGTGGTTTTTTACTTCCTTTAAAAATATTTGTTCGTAGAATTGGGAAATGTAGGCCAATTTATTGCTTGTTTGGGATTAGATTGAATACGTGACGCTAAGAACGAACAAAAAACGAGTGCGCGATTGGCTGTTGTGTTGCTACGTGTTCGGTAATTGGAAGGTGCCTGAACCTAAACCTCAACGTCCAAACCGACATTGTTTACACACCGCCATATTTAGGTTTTTCATATATTTTTCGAATGCTTTCCAATTTGTTATACAAAATATTCATTATACAATTTTTCGGTTCATGACAGATTCTCGAGCTATCGTTCACAATTAGCTAATGTGTTTTTCACATACTCGTAGGAGGTTCATAATCTCTGCATTGATACTTTGGACATTCTTACATTTTTCAAAAATCCTTTCCACTTTAATATGTGTATAACCATTTTTTGGTTCCAAATTCATAAAAACCGTTACTGCTAGGGTATTTCAGGAGCGGATTGCTGAAAGTGTGATTCTACAGAAATTCTTTACAGAGACCGTAGCTTAATTGATCGGGTTGAAATTTACAAATTCGGTAATCTAGCTACCACCGATTGCGTCACGGAATTTAGGGATCAAGCGACAATTACTATTGGTACTACAATTGGTTAATAAATAATTAACAGAGCTGAAATAGTACAATATTAATTTTCTCTTCTCTTCCAATCGATGCGATTCGGATGCTGTAAAGATAATTTAAACATCTTTTTTCCTTATCGGCGGCTAAAACGATGTTAACAAATTAAAGCTTTTAACTAATTAATTTAAATAGACCCCGAAGCCACTTTTTTTTGGTAATGAAACCCTCGATTGTGTCTATACCGGGTGTGATAGATTTCATATGCGGGTGCTTCGTTAGATTGGCGCTTAAGTTGGTCTATTGAAAAGCTCCTTCTTATTTTAGAGTGTTTCGCAATTGGAATCAATGGAGATTTCGTGACAAATGTGTGGAAATATTCAAATAAAAGGTAGACAATATGCTCACATATTTCAACGTGACGGTTGTGCCTACATCATGAAATATCCGGAGCGACAACACATTTTCCCGAAACAAAAGGGCACGTACTGCCGCATTCCCAGAAATAATCCCTTTTTAGCGCACTCCCCTTTTACAAAATCTCTTAATGGTGAAATATCAACATTTAATTTTTCATTCGAGCAACGTAGGTTTCCCACCCCGAGTTTCCTAAGAACGCAACTTCCACAATTGATTTTTGGCGTTTTCATTGTTCTGTACGGTATAATAGTCCTGTTTTGTTTCTAAATGTTTTCGCAAAGTGCGCTCTCGGTTATTTTTCTTGTGATAAAGGATAAACGGGATGTTAATGGAATGGAAACTTGTCGGCTACACTACGGTCTATATACATTACCATTAGCCAATGTAAAATAGACACATCTGCACTTTATAAGGGAGACAAGTCTGGCACATTTTTCTGTGTTTGCGCGTAATACAAATATTACCTTATTGCGTGTTTTCAGGCAGTTTTCTTTTATGACGCTTCCCATTATTATTAAGATTTATTTCCGCGAGTTATTTTCATTTTAAAAAAATTACGACGAGAAGCCATAAAAATAAGTCAACCGAAATTCTCCCCGTCGTCGGTCGCCTCGCCGACGTATACTTTAATATAGCGTACAGTTTCCGCATACGATTACTCACGTGCCTGTGGCATAAAAGAGGAATTGATTATTCCTCAATTTAATAAAACATTCAAACAGAGCGCTGGCTGAAAGTGAATCTCGAGCTCCCGAGAGATTTATTTCAAACAAGGAATCCGGCTTGCTCTCCTCGTATTTATACCATAAAAGATAAGTTATAAAATAAAACCAAGGGAGCCTTAAACCTCCTTTTAGAACGTAAGTAACTTAATTTAGTTTGCATTATATAACAGTCTACGTACCTATACGATAAGGTCCTCCACTTTATTTTCCTTGCCACATTCTAACGACTCACTAAATCAAACTTTACTCTTAGAAGACCTTAATTAAGGAAATGTATTGTCCGTGGAGCAATATTCAGATTTTATGGGATTTCGACAATTTTTTAGAAACAATTTTCCTTCTTATTACAGCATTTTTATCGTAAATACCAATACCCATTAATCTGGGACGGCACAGTCTCTAGGTATTGTGATTGCTGAAATCTCAGTCGAACAGCCAGCCAGCCCGCCATAACGAAGAAAAGCTTTAATAGTGCTCGATGATCAAATCTCTGACAGGGATACTAGTACCGAGTGAGTTACATGACTGTTAAAGTTTGGCCCCCCATCTTATCCAAACATTTTTAGGAAAAGTTCCCTTTTTTTAATTAAAAGGCATCCTTTTCTGTAGATAATTACATTAATACTTTATAAAAATAAACGAAAACCCAATAAATCAAACCTGAACTGTCACAAATGAATTAACAGAATAACGAAATTGAGATCAAAATTTTCCTGTCAATAATTCTAGGAACTAATCTTTTTTTACAACGAAACAAGTAAACTAACACCTTGGATATAGGCTTGATACACACAATCGTTTATCGGTAAGGAATCCCAGGAGATTAATTAAAAGAATTGTAATGAACATATTATAAGTAATTAAACGACCCGTATTCGCTTGAGGTGCCTGTACCGCAACGTCCAACCCAACATTTTTTACACAATATGAACACAAAAGGTCGATGCATTCGTGATCTTAATTTTTATTAGCATTAGGTACGCAAAAATATTGACTGGAATTCTTTTCTTCTTTTCTTTTAGTTTACGAAATACTGTCATAATTTATTAGACGTTTGTTTACGAGTTTACGGATTTAGAAATTCCCTAACCTAGCACGTTGCGCCTTCTAACATCTAAGCATTTCATATTTTCGTTACAAAAACATTATGACTTAGCGTCCAACAAGTGTTGTCAATACTAAAACAATATACTGGGCGCATAAGATCGAAGTTGCGACGCATGGAGTCAAAGATTTAAAAATGTCGCACTAAATAAGTTTTGACTATATTCCCTTTTGATGTACCAAGTTGAATTTCCGGGTGCCATAGTGAGAATCTGATACGCTCCTTTCACTCTATGTACATATGCCGTAATATGATTTTACGGTATTCAATTTCCGTGCAAAGGACACTAGAGCACTGGTACATGTCGAGATTAATAATTATGCCAGAAGGGTGAAAGGCGCTCGTTTTCTGATCTCAGTGGTATTGACATCTACTTTAATTGTAGGTACATGCCGAGCGTATATACTGTTTGTATTTTCCTAACCGCAGTCTTGCCCTACATGCAAGTTTTGAGGAATATAATAAAATTACCCATACTGTAGCGATTTTAGGGCGTCTCATCAAAAATGATGTAAAATATGTCTTATCGTATATATTTACAGTGTGTGTAAAATCTATGTTATGGGTATATAAATTTAAAAGTAAATGGGAAATATTACTGACAGTAGGTGGAAAAGTGATTGGCAGTTCTATTAGTAATGTATCGAAGATTCTATCTAAAACGCATTACAAGTTTAAAGATAAAATGGAAAGGGGCCCCTTGAGATATACTTGAAGCCTTATTTCATTTTGGCAATATGATTCAGTTATTTAACGGTGGTCGGGACTCGGGACAAGATAACTGCGTATGTGACAGTAGAAATTTCTCTACATCAACTTTTTTTAGAACTTTATCACTTCAAGCCCTCGTTTCGGTATTAAATCGTAATTTTAATGGTGCAATTTCTGAAACGAAATAAATGGTTTAGTAATGCGGGATAAAAGAACGAAACGTGTTGATGGTATTACAAAACAAATACAACAAAAATGTTCAGTGAACAACGTGAAAGCATTATTGCTTGATATTTTTAAATGTCACGTTAACAATGGATTTGTACACAAATCAATTATATATATAATCCTCTGCAAGCGGAGAATCCCTATATGTATTGCTCCAAAATCATCCAGAGAGCAGGTTTTATATTGTATAAAATATTTAATGATTCCGTTTACAGCCTAACAGCGCGATCGCTATAACTTCCACATGCGCATTTGAGTTATTACCTCGTTTTCAATTACCAATTTTTTACTTCTATTTCAAGCGCAAATGTGCTAACAGAGCTTTCAGCCATTACGATCTAAAAAAATACCTCGCTAATCCTAAAAGTACTAAAGCTAAGGAGTGGGGGTGATGGCTTGTCCTTTTTAATCTCAATATTTCTGTGCTATGAATAAAGGTAAGATATACTTACTGACCATGTTTAAGTAATTACTCTGTTAATTCATTGATGGGTTTTGCCCAGTTCCATTACATGTCAGTTTCTCAAATGCAGGAGAACAGGTATTTATTTAATCATTTCAATGGCAACATAATGATCTCTTATTAATGTAACCTGAGTATATTCTACAATTGAAAATCAATAATATACTTCACCAAACAATCATCATTGCATTTCTTGTTTTTTATTTGACAGTACTTCTAAGAGTGTATTGTGATAATCTGCGTTGTCCGTAACAACGATTTTTCTACCAACCATTTCATGAAATTATTTGTAAATTAAATTAAAATTAATAAACGATCATTATGTTCCAATTTAAATGAATAAATAAACACCTAAGTGTTTTCCTGCATTTGACAAACTGATATCTAATGAAACAGATCAAGATCAATCAATAAAGTAACAGGGTATTTAGACATTCCCAGTAAGTATATCTCATAAATACTTCAACAGACAAACTGATCATTAAAAGTGTGTGTTTTTATTTTTGATATGAGTAGTTACTCGCTAAAACAGTAAATATCGCACGCCACTGGATCTACATCTCCCGCAGTGAAACATTATATTTACATTATTATTATTTATATTATATTTAGCGTATGATATGATTATGGCATCTTATTACAAGGTGTGATATAAAAATATAAATTTCAAAAAACACATTTCACAAATAAGGGATGTAATGCTGAAGCGAGGTTACTAAGTAATGAAATATGTCAAAGTAGCAACGCATCGGTGAATTACTCGTACAGGCGAAGTTTGCAATTGGCATCCAGCAATTTTCTGTAAGTGCGAGTTACTATTTTATACAAGACTTTTTCTTGTTTCCTTTATTGTGGAGATCCAACGCGATGCTTCTAAGGACATTAGGGAAATCGTTCCATTACCACAAATCTAGGGCAGTCTGCAATCGCGATTCCTTAGAGAACCTTTTACGTTCTTTCTCGGCAAAGGCTGTTTGCCACCAAGATACAAAATAGGAGGGCAGCTGACGCGAATAATTGACTGCGTCTCATTCTGTGACGACACCGATGGGTTTCTGTGAATAACGCGAAGATTCAATTCAAATGCATATCGCGAGACGGTAAGGCGCGATTTACATACAGATGTAAACGTGATGCATAAATTAAACACACCGGTGTACATATTTAATCTAATTACTTATGTATTTCCAAACGCATTAAAAATTCATAACTCCATTGAAGGAATTTCGAGAAAAACGCACGCAACTCAAATCTTTCGCAACGACAAAACAGAGCGCTTTAAATGCGAAAGAGGAGACTGTCCAATGAAAGTGTGTTCCATTCAGTTTCATGGAAAAGAACGCTTTTTTTCGCCTGGCATTTCTGTACTTCACACGTTTTAATAAAATTTCGCATCGGTACACAGATTACATATGAATTTGATGGAAATGGCCTAAATTTTCCGTGAATTTCTTTTGCTCTCACTCATTTTAAATGTAGCCATAGTGCGATTATGTAACCAATTTCAAATCTAGTCCATGTACACCTACAATAAGTGCAAAAATTTTAATTATGCTCAGTGTGATTTCAAAACTGACAGAAGATTCGCCTTAGAAAGTCATCTGTAAATACACAAGCCTTCCAGGAATTTAAAATGTGACCGATCTAATATTTTCTGCAATTTCGAGAGAGTGGTTTTGGATTGTTTTATAATAATAAAGAAAAGAAATTCAACAATTTCCGTTTAGGGGGCCAAATTTTGTTTTTTTATTTTTTTCTCATGTTATTTGCGCAGATACAGAAAAATAAAAAAAAACCCTTTGCTATTGCTACTTTTTGAGCTCTACAAGATACCGTTAACAGATTTTCAATACAACGTTTGGTTTGGGAGAAATTATCATCAACTTTATTTTTTTATATGTTTCTTAAAAAAGTACTGTAGTGAGTAGCATTTTTATTACGAATACATTGATGTACCTAGACCTGTTTATTTTGGAATATCAAGTAACAGTAACGTAAGGGTACTCCTATTAATTACGTTGCCGTTAATCATTACGCATTTAAACTCTATAAATTAGCAGTTGTGATGTAATTTCTACAATCGGATTGCATATTTTATATATTATTAATATTTCAAATGTTTTAAAATTGTGTTTTTTGAATTTTTTCAATCCTTGCGTATTTAGTTTTCGAGTTTTTTCTAATTCTTTTACGAACTCTTATAAAAGAAGTACGAATGTTTACGTACAGTTGCTATGATTTTTTTATTCCCTTTTAATTTCTATACATTTTCACTTTTCATCAAATTCGTACGTTGAGTTTCTAAATTTGCATGAATTTTTAGCTACTAATGTTTGGACTTTCTGTTATATTTAAAGTCTTTTGAATCCTCATACAGTGAAATTTATTAAGAAGTAGACATAGGGATGTCTGTGTATTGGTTTTCTCTATGTCTACTTTTAAAAGACAAAGTATCTTCTGAAGGGCGCCTAATTTTATGCATCCAAAATAACCTTTTAAAACTAATAAGAATCTGGCTGTCATATTGATTAGTTTGAATATTAATGTTGCCGAATATAAATCTCTTATGCTCCTTAAACTGTTACCGGCACTATACCAATTAACCAAATAACTTTTTCCTCATTTGAATACATCGCACACGAACGAAAATAAAAATACGGAAACCAAAGCAACAATATTCAAATTAATTGATGTGACAGCCAGATCTTTATATGTGTTAAGACCTAATACACGATGTGCCGTAGGCTGACAACAAATTATGCAAAAGTTAAGCCACCAAGATACTTCTAACTTTGTCAACGTTGTAAAAGAGGCTCTTTTATGCTAGTAGTTTACTTACATAAAGAAACAGCATATGGTTGTTGGTAGGGAACGCAATCGTGCACTCTAGATTTGATCTTGATATTTCTGGGATTATACACGGAGTTCCAAAACAAAGGTCGGATATTTTATCCACGTATAGTACATATGAAAGTAGATTTTTTATTTTCTTTAACAAATTACATTTTTAAAAACAAACAGCTTGGTGTTTGGCATTAATTTGAACATCATTTCTGAGTGTTTTCTTTCTCCACAGTTTTCTATGCAATAGGTTGAGCGACCATTTAGCAAACGTGTAAACAAAGAAAAATCTTTACTTATAGTAATACACTTTGGAATATTTAAGGAAATTCAAATAAATAAAGTTAAAATCTCGAATGTTACCACATTTCCATAAAAACAAAGTGCACATATCCTAAAACTGCTACAGCATACCGTGTGCACACAGGATGTGCTCGACCGTATCGCGCAAAAGTAAATCTTCAAAACGAAACTTTGAACAAATTGATGTAGGTCTTTTCTGTGTGACATGGCACAAGACATGCTAGATTTCATAAGTTTTCGACGACATATTAAATCAGAAACTTCTCCATTTTTTTAATGTCAACCATATGCACATTTTGTGTTGTACAAAATTTCAAATCTCTTCAAAAAACATTAGCATTTCGTTTAAAAGCAAAAGTTTCATTTGCGATTAAACCGGAAGTGATGCCGGAAGTTTCAATGTGCGATCGGATAGATCGTGACGCCACATATAAGATTATTTTTGATAAGTTTTTCGTATCTCGTCAAATAGAAGAGGTATTAAGGTGTCCCTATTATCTCGAACGCGCTGTATATGAAAATGTACAGTGCCTAAAGACAATTGTTTGATTTTCTTGTTTCCCAAGGTAGACCTTGGAAAAGTTTTGTAAGGGTGAAAAGCTTCTTGATCAAAAAAACCCTTTAGAGAACAGTTTCCAAAACAAAGCTCTTTACAGGAAAAACAGTAAGGAAGAGTTGCGCATTTCAAGCAGGTTTAGGTGGGGCTACTCCTCAGACAAAGGGTTAGATTACATTTAGTTACTCAATTGATTCTTCGTATTTAGTGTAGGTACCCCTCAAGTTTCTTTAACATGTGTCACTTTCAGAACCGAATACTCTGCTCTAGCAGGGGCAACTGTTGCCGTTTATGGGGTAAAATATGTTTTGGGAATAGCCAGAAACACGCTCATTCTTCAATATATTTTGATGCGTTAAATGTCAAAATGCGTGCAATCTATTACGTTACAAAAGTGGCGAAATGCATATTCTGAAAAATTTTGCATGACGTCCGATTTCAAATTGTCGAATGTCCAGAGAACTTCCCAAACAAAAAACACTTTTGGAATTATACCTTACACATCCCAAATGTCACGATTGAATCCATAATAATTTCTCTACATCTTTAGACGGATATTTTTAGAAAGTTTTCACACATGTCGTGAGTTGTAGAAGTTTACGTTAGAAAAGCCTCACCCGGGAAGCCCTTTCCTACATCCGTTTCCCAAAATAACTTGAATAATGTGTTGATAAGTGAACTGAACCGTCACAACAACAGAAGCTGTATATACACGCTTCTTCTTCACGTGGAATTGATTAAAACCGAGGAAAACGGCGTCACTTTAAAATATATGGGGCAAATATCCGCCCGGCTGTTAAAATACAGCTAAAGCAAGAGCGATTATAATAAAATGCTTCATAAAATTTCGAAGAGAATAACGCTTTTATTCGAGTGATCAATTGCGGAAACTACTTCGACCATATTTTCCCCCGAGTAGGAAATTGGCGCGAGTGCGTGGGATAACAGAAATTTAATGATACGTCAGTTACAAGCGCTAAAATTAATCGTGTAAAAATTATACTTCGAGGAGCCGGAACGAAACACCTCTCTAGAATTTACCCCTCCGAAACCGTGGAGAAGTATTAAAACTAAAAGTTGGGTGCTAATTGTATTAATTATGATGTATTTGCTCAGAAGGGATTCTCTGGAATCTGAAATAAATCTTTTTATTAACACGCGTTTTGTTAAAACTTAGACTGCTGAAAGTGTAATTTATGGGATTCGGTGTTTAATGGCATGACGCCCATGTCAAACTTTAAGCGTATTAATTAAAGTAATTGGCGTCTTATTTAAACTTCTATAATTTGAATTTATCGAGGAATTTATCTTAATTGACTGTATTACGGACGATTCTGCTGGAGGGATGAAGTATATGCGTCCTGGTCACGATAATTGGGTAGAGTGGGAGTAGTGCAGGGCTATACCTATTGAAAATCGGAATATTTGCAAATTACTCGTGGGTTACTGTTCCGAAACTATTATGTTGGTACGGAATTGTGCTACTAATTAGCAATAAACAGTGGTTGTATGTTCTACCCAGAAACCCAAATCATCTTCGAAGGAGTGTTGAGGTTGAATTATACCAAGACCGTGTTCCACAATTCCGCATTTTCTTAGAAAACCGGGATTGTTTAATGCAGTGGTTTTTTCATATTATAGTGTCGGTGAATCGTAATTCTGCTACAGTGCTTCATCGTATTGAAATTCCCAACAGTCAACGTCAACCATATAATAATGTATTTCACATGAAGGGCTTTATAAGTTTGTGCAACACGGAAAGCCTAATGGAAAACTTTTCAGGTTTGAAACGTGCTTCTGCTATCTTGTCATGCACCCACCTTTGTCAACATTAAGCAATAACTTTGAAAGGAAACTCAACGAATACGTAAAACATTTGTGTAACAAATAAATGCAAATCTGAGTGTAGTCGTGTTTCTGTTCCACGACGATAAATTCCTCCATCGAGCGAATTCACGAATCAACGTCTGAGTTCCCCAAAGTCAAAAATAATTTACTATCGAGAATACCCAATTTGTAACTGTAATCTCATTGAAATTAATTCACGGAATTCTATCTACAAATCATTTCACTATTGTCAAGTTGTTAATCAAACGTTTCATGAAGTTTATACCAAATTACAGCAATATCAAATTAGATGATTAGTGAACTGAGGTTTCGAGGAAGGAAGAATAATTCCCGTTAATTTTCCGTACAAAGCGCTTGCTACATTTTTTTTCGTTTGTAAATAGCGACATTAATTACGATTTTTTCATGTTTGCCAGGTTTATTTGGACACGCAAACTTGCGGAGAATGAACTTTTCGGTAATTACCAAGCAATGTCATTATTATCATAATTTCGCAGTTGTAAGGGCGCGATATGTTGTGTTAACGCTCACCCTTATCATAGTATATTAAATATTCAACTAGCAATTTCATGAGGATTTTACACTAATGCCCGAAAGACTACCTACGTGTTAAATGTAACTGTATACTAATCTTCAAAATGCCGAATGATGTAATGACTAATGAGTAGGCAATTTTTCAAATTTTTGACGCTTTTTTCCATAAAAAATGCGGAGATTAAGGTTATCTGTATTTCAAGTTCATGTGTAGTTACAAATTCCGAATAAGTAGGTTAAAGTTTTTGAACCCAACCAATTACAGAGCGCCATTTTTAACTGTACAAATGTACCGTGAGGCGTGATTGAATAGAGGGGATAATTTCTTGATTAAGAAGAAGGGAGTCGCTTCAGGGCTTTTGAAGCGATCACACTTAGATAGGGTCTCTGGTTTTTTTCGTCGACCAGAGAGATTCGCATTCAACCGGTAGAACCAGAGGGATTTTTGGTTTGAGCCGTCGAGAGAGTTAGTTTGGCGTTTTTTAGTCAGTGCGTTTATTTTCGAAGTGGCTTTTAGTGCTCCAGTTAAATAATCAGGAATTCGGGATAAGTACACCGAACCACTAGGAGAAATCTCTACATTTCCTAGTGATAGTTTCGTGAGTTAAAGAGTTTTTGCCCAAGTGAAAATAGTCAAAGAAGCTACACTGCCATATTTGGGATTATGATTATCACGTTACTAGGGTTTTTCAGGTAGAACCATCTATTCACAAAAAAATTATTGTAATCCCAGAAATTGTCCATTTAATTTCCATGTTCTTGCTTATTTTATTTCAATATACCAAAAGTGAAATGTTTTTCGTAGTTGTTAGTAAATTGGACAGTACCAATTTATGAGAACCCTAAATTTTGAAGCAAACATTTCGTTAAATCTCGTTAAAAATAATTTTCAACCTGTCGCTTATTCCTTAGGTAAACATAGTCAAAAGCATTACTATTTCTTGTTCGGGTTGTTTAGGTAGAACTCTCCCTTAGACGGCAACGGTATTTGTTACAATAAAGGGTTGAAACTTTTGAAATGATGAACTGAAACATTAAATGAATTATTATTTGCGATCGAATAACTTTTTCTTTACTAATTTTTTTTTGCTTCTCTGAAACTGTGATTTTTTGCCTTTAAGTGTTCTCAAAAAATTCTTGGCGTACATTAAAAATTCAAATTCAAAAAAATTTAAAGGTTCTTATGGGTTTCTCAAACGCATTTGTGCTGGTCGGTGTCCCGCCGTATTGAATCGTCTCTAGAAAATCGTCAAATTTTGTACAAAATTTATTCAAAAACTTTTACTGAATCAGGAATGATTGTTAAACAGCCCTTAAAAAATCGCACCACACTTTTTCCAGAAATTACCTCACAGGTATTTGAATGAAGGGAAAACCCTTTGAAGTACGTCTGAAGAGTCTCTGAAACATATTATGTAATACATTCGACAAGCATGCATCAGGACCCAAATAGTATCTGAAAAATATTTAAACAAGTTTTATAAAGTAATATGAAGGATCTCACGAATATACCTGTGAATTATTGCAATTTTTTTGGAAATTTTCATAGTCAAAAGTCCTAAAATGCCGAATTTTGATCAGATCATTGTCTTTTGAGTGTAAATCGCTTGGAATTTTTTTACAAAATCTTAGAAATCGTGTTCAATCGTGCCATAATGTTCTATTAAAAAACAGAAAAGAAAATAGTTTTGGGAGCCCTTCGGAATTTTGACCGTCGGCGTCGTAATGGCTAATTTTATTGTTCTCTGGACCTCAAACCCTAAAACAGCTGATATAAACTTCTCCAAAAGTGGGGGAGGGGGGTCTTACTTAAAATATCGAAGTGTGTGCCAATCTCTAGGATAACCGGTCGTATAAAACTGAAAACTGAAAGGGCGCATTGAATAATCCATGCAATTATATCACGCACCCTTTCTACGAGGTATGTGTCATCACACTTATTGTTCCTAAATTCGGAAAGGTGCTATCGTGCCAGTAATGTGTAATTATTTCACTGCTTTTCATTTAACTAATGATGAATGAATGATGTGATACCTTGATAAAGGTTATTCTCTAATTGAAGTACCAATAACACTTAGACCGTTGTGGAAATGTAATAAATAATGCAGCTGTTTGTTCTTGACGATTGTAGGCCTACAATCTTGCTGGCTTTCTATTTTCTCTTTCGTATAATACCAATTACAAGTATTTATGAACGTTATCGTTTCTCGTTAAAACGAGAAATTATAAAAAATTCAAGCAAGAAGTATGAATTATAAAGAAATTAATCCGGATAATCCATATCGTTCATTTCTTATGCATCAGATCGTTCTTCCACTTCATGAATGTTTAATTAAAATAAGAGATTGCGATAACCACAAACAACAGACCTTGTGAATCAAATCAAATCAAATTTTCGCTGTAATATTGTATTTGAGACTTAATTTTTTAAGTTCAAGAGGTCTATCGGAAAGAATTGAACACAAAAGCCACTCCAGTCCCAATTTAAAAAGTTTAATTGACAGTGGCGCTTCAAATCTAATCCCGCTAACGAACATTTTAAGGATTTGCAGAAAAGGATTTAAAGTTCAAACAGAATTATACGTTTTACGTGAATTGAATAGATTTCCACGTATTAAATTGGTAAGATAAATTCAGCGCACTTTTAGATAGCGAAGATCTTAAAAGATTAGGAGAAATTAAAACCGACGGCTGCATTCTTTGAATGAAACTCATATGATTTTTAAACCTTTTGCTCAAATTGTGGGGAATTATATATTCTTTATGGATAGACGAAGTAATATTAAGCTAAAAAAATGTTCTAAAAATCGTTTAATTTTTAAAATTAGTCAGGACACGACTGGGTCCCAACACAAAGAACAAAGCCCTGTAATAACAATTCTAAGACGACGTAAAGCCTTTTTGTACACAACCCGTTCACAGAACGGACAAATAAACCAATTCAAGAGACCTCAAGAAATAAACATACTCTAAAATAAACGTACTCAAAGTCTGCCCAAGCAATATCCAAATTATGTTGGATTCAAGGAAACGCAATTCCTAAGGAATTACACTTTCACGAAAACTTCACAAATATCTTCTTTTTTTACTATAAAACTTTGCTTGGGTAATGTACGTACGTAGTTTCTTGCGTTCTTACGAATAAATTAGCGCTATTTCTGATTAAAAGATGTTTACATTTTTTAAATCACAAAAAAATTCCTTATCAAATGACACAAAAAGTATAAATGACTTCCATAAGAAAAAACAAAATTGATGATGGTTGACTGGAGATGAAACGTCAAACTTAAAATTAAAAGTTGCAATAATAATGTGTCATTTATTTCGAAATATCTTTTTAAAACGATTTTGCAAGATTTCGTTTTTCCGGATATCTCCGAAAGTAGTCGGAATTTTTTCAGTTACAAAACAGCATTTTGTTATTCATCAAAATAGGCAACTTTGCCAAATTTAAACTACCTACCTATCTCTCTCTTACAGTTCCTGAGATCCCCATGGTGGCCCTCGAATTTGAATCAGCCTGTATACGAAATTTTATGGTCACTTGGCGTGCAACTTTGCAAGCAAGTAATTTTCAGAAAAACAAACTTCAAGAGTTTCAGAGACTTAGGAAAGGAGAGATATGCAACAAACAACAATTTTAAAGCATAATTTAAAAAATCTCTAATTTCTTTCAAGGAAGAGACGTAAATTAGTTTGAAGGGAGGATTATCAGCTACGACAGTAAATAAATTTCAGCTTTTCTGGTGAAAAGCAACGTAAGTCGTTACATAATTAATAAATCCATCAAACAGGCCGAAATTTTACATTTTTCTTCGTCGGTCGCGGACATCAGTAAATCTGAATTAAATCCTCAGTTCTTAGCTCGATCTGTACTATGGTTTTGCTTCGTCATGAATCGATTCTGGCTTCCATGAATTTATCTCGAGCAATACTTTACTTGAAAGTACGACTATTATACCCTACCTTTGACAAATATTAGCCCTTTTCCTTTTTAGTAACAAACTTACAACCCCAGAGTATTTTAGGTTTTAGTTCACGTTTTGCTTCGACTTGCCTTTATTTTAAAAGACTGCAGTGAAACGCAAGATCGAGTTTTTTGTTTCACGTTTCAGGGAGATGTTTTCGTGATTTTCTCTTTATCGAGTCCCGTTTCCTTTTGTTATTATACGGATCAATTACGTGTACTTAATAAGATATGTCTTCTATTATCCTTTCGTTCTCTCGCGCAGTCCACCGCCAAAATATGTAGAACTGTAATTATTACGTCCTTTTTAGTAGACGGCGTGCTTCCAAAAACACTACACATTACCAAAACTAAATACCTCCACTGTAGAAATACTTTGAGAGCTCTTGTGTGAAATATCAATTAAGTCCCTTAGCGTTTCCACTTTTATGGGGGGAACACATTGTAAATTATTAACACATCGCCGTTATGTTCTCTTCATAAAAAGCGACGAAGCGACCTACGTGCCCGGATTTAGAGATTACCAACTTGATCACAAAAAAAGGCGTAACTACACAAAACTAATTTTATTATACGCTCCGGATCGAGTAATTTGTATTCCTGTAACGAACGTGGTTTACATATTTCTAATCTCGTGAAAGTTGTTAATTTCCCAACCCTGTCTTGAAAGAAACAACCCATAATTGGCTATTAGATCACCGTATGGAATAAGGGGAAAAAGGGCTGGTGAATGAGGTTTTAAAACTAAGTAAATGTGAAAGCTTTCGCAGTAAAAATTTGATTGATTTAAAAAACTATAAACGAGATATGAACCCAAATAAAATGAAGGAAATTTCTCTGTGCGCAGAGATTTTAAATTTGTGCTATTTGTAAGCGTGGCGCTAAAAGCTCAGATTTATATCTTAAAACTTCCCTCCGTTAGTATGATGTAGTGATGTTGCTGCAGATAATCAGAATTCTAGAGCTGGTTTGCAGTGAAAGGAATTTGCCACACAAGATTTTTATGGTACTCGTGGGCGAAACTCAGCGATTTAGGTCGGCTCAAATTTCATACACTGAAATCTCTCTTTTTCGGTGCAAAATGTGTGCTGGGGGAATTTTCCCAGTTACTTACTGAAAAGGAAAGCGTTAATTGCTATTAAATCCCGATCTGTTTTAAATTATGCAAATTCGGTAAATCTCACAAGACAAGTGAGGTCACGCTTTTCCAATAATTATAAATTGATGATTGAGTAAGGGTAAGGGTAATGGTATTTGCTTTTCATTTTATTGGCAAACATGTTGCAAGGATTTCTGCACGTGTACGTGAGTACGCAAGGTAAACAATTATGGGCACTTGTTTAACAAATAAAACAAATAGCATATGGAATTATGTCCTTTATAACTCGAACGTATATTCCCAAAGGTGTCGACAGACGATTACCAACTCTCCAATCTCGCAACTACCCCACGTTTTTGATATAAAATGAGCGAAATCGTTTTTCACATAACAAAGAAAGGCTCTTTCGTCAACTAAAAGGGATCTTAAACTGTATAAGGTCGTGAACTCGATTAATACCGAAAGTTGTAAAGCACACGAAACTGAGTATATGAATTACAACTCGAGTTTAATTAACTGAAATCGTACAGAAAGTAATAATCGCAACTCGTTCACGTCTCCCTACTTTGTGGTGCGCGACGTGTGCTGGGGTGACAACTATATTACAACCAAGTGGTGAACCTCCAATACAATTATTATTTTAAGCCTTAATCTATAATTTACTTATAAACATTCGTTTCTAAACAGGAATGGAAGAGTCATATTTCCTGGGACAAGTCTTTTTCGACCGATTCTATAGTCTTGCTTTTTTACCAGACAAGAATTAGATGTTCCGGACCAACAGCACTTAACCAAGCCCTCCCCGGTTCCAGATAACCGTTGCCAAGGAGTTGTCTCTGATCAAGGCGTCACAGTGGCAGACCACATGCTCGGTAGTTTCAAATGCCTCGTCAGAAAACCTACCCGTCAGTTCTCCTACAAGCCCAACGTTACGCAGGTGATAGGACACCAGTGATCTCCCTAATCTGGCATGTATGTATTAGAATTAGAAGGGTCAGATTTGCCAAGGACCCCTTTAACAAAAAACCTGAATTGTTTTAGATCGAAAGAAGGAAGGAAAACAGTCCTCCTATGTTACATCGACTGGAAAAGAAACAATTTCGTATAAGTGCTGTAAATTCCAAAACGATCGGAATTTTGTACAGCTTTCAAGCCATTTTTTGGAAATTTATTTTAGCCTGTAGAATTCAAAATGACCATCATTTTTACAATTCAGTTCTTACAAATAAGAGTCGAAATGCCGCAGGGTTGCCACCAAGGTTGCCAAAATCTCAAAGAGCTCAAAAGTTTCGTCACGTTTTGCGAAAAGTCGAGTTACGAAAATACGGGATTTGGTTGGTTAAGAGGGCAAAATTTTCACGAGAGTTACGTTTCGAAAAAGGGAGGTCGTTTTGTATGCAGAAAGAGAGCTTAATTGCGTGGAAGAGAGTATCGAATGGCTGATATAATATTCACCGCGAATATTGCTATGAGTAATCATTTTAATACGTGAGGCAACTTTTTGATTTTGAATGTTTGGGGTCCAAGATGCAAAACATTCCATTGCGCCAGATTTGTAGATGCAAGTTACATAATAAACTAATTTATTAATCGAAACTGTGCATCCAATTTGATATATAAAGTGCCAAAAACATTACGAACCAAAACGGCTACCGGTAAAAAGGTTTAATAAAATTAATTCAAGCATTTGTTTGCCGTTACAAGGGTACATTTTTGACATTAATACATTACAGAACATCTGTAATTTATTACTGTGAATAAATCAAATTTCAACTAATTGAATCAAATTATAAGCCTAAAGCACGGTGTATTCGTGAATCAAATTGCGTCAATCATCTTCAACTGGTAATACACGAGGTCCATTTTTATTGCCTAAGACGTTCCACTATCCAATTTTCCAAATTGCTGTTGCTTTCCTCCTTTCCAAAAGAGAAATCCACCTGACATCAGTGGGGGAAAATTTCAACGCATCGAGAAAAGTAAGTTATTTTAATTTTTTTGTATTATATAGGAGTCGGCCGTCTTTTGGGGTTGCGTTTAAAAAGTCATTTCTTTTAATTGCCGATGATGTCGCATTTATTCATTATCCCGTGAAAAAATTGGTGCAATTTTTACGCGATTAGTTTCAGATGCGCCACGCTGTATATAAAGATTGCGTTAATATGCAAGTGGATAGGTGGCCCGGATCTGTTTCTGTTTATCTATATCGCAGTCATGATTTTGTGTATTCCTAAAAGCAAGTCATTTGCGAATGAACCGCGGTAGGTGCGGTTGTATGTATGTGCTCCGTTGCGTGTTTATATTTCACGTGGAAAGGGTAAGTTTTTCTTACTCTTACCAAAAATTGGGTGATGGACATGGGGAAGCTTTTATTTATTTTTTCCCAAATAAATCAATCCACCTTAGTTCTGAATAGGAGAGTGTAATTTGGTCCAAAATGGCTAATCCCTAAAAGTTTACCATGTGAAATATACCTAGGTTCGATGGAAACCCTCTACTAGCTTAGCCACTTCCAATGAAGAAGATGACCGTTATTAGCCGAGTTCTAATTGAGCAACAAGATTAAGCAGGTCCGTACTACGCATTCTTTGCACTTTGTGGCTGAAAAGAATGGATTCGGGTCTAGAGCCTTATTTGCCCGGAAGATCCTTTCTCGTGTAATTACAGCTTTAGTAGTCCATCCTTATTTTTACTAGACTAGCGATGCAAGTTTACGTGTGCCGATTGTAACGGGCGCTGGGTTCGATTTTCTCGAAGAAAATTAATAAATTAGAATTTTTAAAACCGTAAAATATGTCGAGGTTCTAAAGTGCCTTTCCAAACAAATTTTGGTCATGTTAATGTAAAGAATTTATCTGGATTATTGTAGGTCTCCATTTTACGTCGCAATCTGCCATTTTTGTAGATTTTGACTAGAGGGAAAATAATTGGGGACGATTAAAAAATGAATTAATTAAGCTCTGAGCGTCACAGCTACCAGAAGCAGCTGACTTTTTGGTATTAGTTAAAAGCAAAGAAAGTGCTTTCGGAAATCGTTGAAAAATTTCCATTAGAAGAAGTGAAAAATTCCAAAGAAAATTAATCAGATAAACTTTGTAGTGGCAACTTATTGAAGTCGTGGGGTCCACAATCCCAATATAATTATTCGCGATACTGTAGAAATTCGGGGCGTCTTAACCAAATATCAAAAATGTAGCCAATGATAGGTTTATGAAATTTAATTGACACCAAAGAATTAACATTACATTGAATATACAAAAGGCGTGGACTGTTCAGTCGTTAAAAACCGAATCTGTGTATTTTTCGGGAAGCTTCACGTTTCACCACTCCATTTATGGTTTCTCAGATGCAGCTCTAGGAGGAACGGCTACAACTCGGTCCAGCTTCCAATGTAGCGGCGGCTGGTTATCTTCTTTCAGGAGCACCAATGTTCCATTTCTGAGGTCGGACGTAGGCGACCACTATACAGAAGTTGTGTGTTGCTGCATCTCTTCATATTCCTTACTCAATCTCTTCCACAGGCGTTGAAGTTGTTGAAGCAGCCGAAAAATTGGTATGCTGGTGACATTTGGATCTGTCAGTGAATTCAGTGGTATTCCAATCAGAATGTGCGCCGGGCTGCCGACGTGAGGGGTCGCTTGATAAGGGGGAAAACGGTTGAGAGGACAATAGGGTGAGCCTTATCAAATTGATAATTCGATTTCCGAAGTCTGCCATCAGCACGTAGGACACCGTCTGAATTCAGAAAGGGGTTTAGACTTATTATAGAAGGTTTATATCTTCTTCACCAAAGAAGATTTTATCAGGCATAAGAGAGCTGTGCGAATTTCAAGGGCGATCAGTGGCCCAGCGATACGACTTTCAAAAATTAGACAACTCTTCCAACGGAGACGTATTGGAGCATCTGTCGCTTATATTAAAGTATGTGGTATGCGCTGATAGAGGCATCACAAAACCCATGCAGCTGAATGTTAACTAGATATGGCGTGTCTGGATATTTTGGAGGTTACTGAGCTGTGTTAATTAGCTCTTATAAGAAGAGGATCACTTCACTAAGAGCGGCTGTGGTATCGGATCATCCCACCATAATTTCTCCAGGCAAAATTGTGCACTGGTTGAGCTCAAGTGGGTCACAAACTTGACCAAATTGGGTAAGAATAATGCGTTTTGTTATCCTTCTTGTGGGAACTGGTGGAATGGTAAAGGTAAAACTATCAGTATGAAAACTCCAAATTGGGCCTAGTGTGGTGGTGTGGTCATGAGATCCCACCTCCACAAAATCTGGATGAATGTCCTCCTCGGGCACGTGAGCTGAAAATCCACTTACGAATCTGAACAGCCTTTACGAAGGGTACCTGAGACGTTTGATGCGAGTTCTTGGGCTTGCAAGAAATCATCGGCCCCAATTAGGAGGCCATCGACATAGAAGTCGGACTGCTTGACGTTGTGGAATTGAATTTTTCGACGTCTGTTCCTAGTTGACATAGACATCGGATGGTGAAAAATTAAGCAGACCACGTCCCACATATCAAAGGAAGCGGAAATGCCAAAGGTATAGTTTCGAAACCTCACCAAAATGGAAAAGAAATCCTGTTGTATTAATAGTTGACCCAACCATTTAACCATCATTGACAGACCGGCCCGACGTAGTCGCTTAACTCGACCTTTGGTGGCAAGGCTTGACTCACTTCATCACTCCATTATATGGAACTGCCGTTAAAAATGCGACTGAAGATTTCGATATTCCTTCATAAATGCAGCATAGCGCTCCAACATGATGATGAATCCCAAAGGGTATCGGCAGAGGCCTTTAAAGGTAAGTCGACAATAAATCTTCCGTTTTCATCTCGTGAGGCGGTTTTTATAAAGTGGGTCTCTTCAGTGGGGTGTACTTTTTCAGAGGTTTCAGAGGGTAACTTTCTAATTCCCAGAATTTGGATAATTGCTCAGGAGTTCAATAGAGTCAAATGGCCGAGCAGATATTACCCACCTCAATATTGGGGTATTGAAACAAATCCCTGAACCACACACAAGGTTATCAAAATAAAAGGTTCTTTTTCGATTTTACCATCTGCAGTTGCCATATAATTAAAAAGTAGCTATTCGATGCTCTAGATTCCAATTATTTATTTACTAGAAGAACCATTTTTGCATAATAAAACTTAGTTAATGCAATTATAAAGAATGAAACCATTTGATTGTTTTGTATAATAAATGTCACCTGTATATTTACCAACTTATTTGAATTTGGACTGGATATAAGAATTAGATTTTTATGCCATAGAGTTTAATTCACAATTTCAATAAATCTGACAAATTCATAGGTCCATTAGTTACCAAATTTATGTGTATTTGTCAAATTTGAGGATTTAGATCTTTGTAATAGACCATACACGATCAGATACTTACCTTATTTTCTTAAAAAGTCGCTGGACTCTCTTTTCAATCAAAGGTGCTAAGGATGAAAATCATCCCGTCATAGTAGCAGCAGAGGACTAATATACAACAAACAGATTTGAAATTTAGGCATCCAGGCGTGTTTTTACATTCATCTTCTAGAAAATAAACCTGCGGCAATGTGTATTTATTGAACATAAATAGATGAAATGTGTATTAAGTTTAAATGTATCTAATCGTAGAAAAACACTGCTATGGAGTAATTTCACTCTTAATAATTTATTGCAATTTGCAGATATAATGTTGTTTAATCATAAAGTAGGTACACCATTTAAATGCAGTTGTACCTACGTATACTTGGTTCGTGTGAAACCCCTTTTATGTTTCCCGATGGAAAGGGTACGTTTCAATTGGAATTTTGGAAAGGAGTGGAGGGAGTCGACGATTTTTTGACAATGGGGGTGTACGCCATCTTAGTGATCGGGATTCTGTCCAAGATGTACCACTGGCCAACCCCACCTTGGAACGAAATACATGGATACCCACCTCTAAGTATTGCTGCACTTCGACCGCCAACAATTTCCTGGGGATGGAAAGGTCGATCATCGAATAATCTCAATGCTGTCCTAGGTGAGATGTCACTCTCTACTCATTAGGGGAAGTTATCATGTTTTCTTAAGGGGTTCCTAATTTAAAATGAAGCTGGCTAACACCTCGTTCACTTCCGTTGCTTCTCGTGGATTTTTTGGGCCAATTCATTTTGATTGCCAACGATTTTCTGAAGATGGAGCCAGCGGATAATCGCTATCCAAGATTTTCGATTTGCCATGGGAAAGTTCATCACGTTTTCACATGCGAAATTGACGACGCTTTGGAACGGAATACACGGGTACGTCAAAAAATTGCTTCTGATGGATTTTTTTACTGTCGTTTCAGTTCTGTTGGTATTGTGGACGTGATCGCAATGCTGTCCGAGATGTGCCACTTTCCAGTCGTTAGAAGATGTGGTACCCAGTTCGGCGGATTCATATGTAGCTCCAAATTCAAAATGGAATTGGCCCAACAACGCTTTTAACTACTCAAGATCAAACTGATGTAACTGGTAAGTTAGCGCTTATGCTGAAAATGCATTGGATGAATTCATGTTTAGTTGGGATAAAACTATTTTGAAAAATACACGATGTTGTCTTCCCCAATTAAATTTATATTTCTGATGCTATGGTACTACAGTTGTTGCAGATTAAGATTAAATTAACATTGTACATCTTAACCTGCAACAACAGTAATACTATAGCAGAAATATAAATTTAATTGGGGAAGACAACATCGTGTGTTCTTAATATTCCAACCCAATTTGAGAAAAGCATGGGTGCATCCGATGATTTACTTTGAACGGTGATGTTTTTTTTTTTACTACTTGTACCACTTTTTTCAGGGCGGAAAGCCAGAGTTTGAGTATTATCGACTACAACCAAATGACCCTATGGCCCTGTTAGGCCGAATAAATACAGTTATGACGGTGAGTAAATTTATTAATAAAAGTTAAATCACAATTTATAATTTAACATGTAACAACAATTATTTTATTGTTCTAGAATCACCCTCGTGGAAGGCTACAGCGAACGGTGCAGTAAGGGAACCGCGTTTCCATTTCCATTTGCAGAAATCTGGAAAATACAAGTCGATCAGAAATGTTGGAAAACGCCTAAGTTTGTTTGTCAATGGTGCTAAAAGCACTAGCCATCCTGCAAGATTGGTGGTATCAGGTTGAGGAGATGGTCGGGGTCAACGGTCAAAACCCGAGATCCCAGAGATCTCAAAAAGTTTCAATAAAATCCAATACAAAATTAATTAGAATTTTACAATAAAATTATTTGTTTTTTTGAATTTTATTTAAATAATTGAAGTAAATTTTTTGATTCAAACATTTCTTGAAACTTTTGATTCAAAAAGCTTTGTGAGTTCTTGAAAAATTCAAAAAAGATTTCAAAAAACTTTTTTGAAATATTTTAAATTTTTTGAAATTTCTTGAAAAATTCAAAAAAGATTTCAAAAAACTTTCTTGACTTTTGAAATATTTTAAATTTTTTGAAATTTCTTGAAAAATTCAAAAAAGATTTCAAAAAACTTTCTTGATTCAAAAAACTTTTTTGAAATATTTTAATTTCTTGAAAAATTCAAAAAAGATTTCAAAAAACTTTCTTGATTCAAAAAACTTTTTTGAAATATTTTAAATTTTTTGAAATATTTCAAAAAACTTTCTTGATTCAAAAAAACTTTTTTGAAATATTTTAAATTTTTTGAAATTTCTTGAAAAATTCAAAAAAGATTTAAAAAAACTATCGATTCTTGAAAAATTCAAAAAAGATTTCAAAAAACTTTCTTGATTCTTGAAAAATTCAAAAAAAATTTCAAAAAACTTTTTTGATTCTTGAAAAATTCAAAAAAGATTTCAAAAAACTTTTTTGAAATTTTTAAATTTTTTGAAATTTCTTGAAAAATTCAAAAAAGATTTCAAAAAACTTTCTTGATTCTTGAAAAATTCAAAAAAGATTTCAAAAAACTTTCTTGATTCTTGAAAAATTCAAAAAAGATTTCAAAAAACTTTTTTGATTCTTGAAAAATTCAAAAAAGATTTCAAAAAACTTTCTTGATTCAAAAAACTTTTTTGAAATTTCTTGAAAAATTTTCAAAAAACTTTCTTGATTCAAAAAACTTTTTTGAAATTTCTTGAAAAATTCAAAAAAGATTTCAAAAAACTTTCTTGATTCTTGAAAAATTCAAAAAAGATTTCAAAAAACTTTCTTGATTCTTGAAAAAACTTTTTTGAAATTTCTTGAAAAATTCAAAAAAGATTTCAAAAAACTTTCTTGATTCAAAAAACTTTTTTGAAATTTCTTGAAAAATTCAAAAAAGATTTCAAAAAACTTTCTTGATTCAAAAAACTTTTTTGAAATTTCTTGAAAAATTCAAAAAAGATTTCAAAAAACTTTCTCGACTCAAAATCCTTTTTTGAAACATTTTAAATTTCTTGGTAACTTTGTTGATTCGTTTTTAAGATCTTTTAAAAAGCTTTTTTAGGCCCCTTTTCACCGATCACCCTCAACCATTTGGTTTCACCGTCACTCGGTTGTTTCTGGTTGACTGTACAACCAGGTGGTGGTGCACTAAAGTTGCCCAACAAAGTGCATGCGAAATTTTACTCACAATAGAGAAGTCAAACCACATGAAATACGTTTCTTTTAGATATTTTTGTGACAGTGATAATTAGAAAAATAAATAACTTGTTACCCATCTTGTCGCAAAAAATTTGTTTCGCTCCCTATGATTCCAAACATCAACGATGCACCAATAAAAAGTGTGGGCCATTTTAGTTCAGTTGGCAGAAGTTACTAGCGAAACACCACGTTTTCTTCGTCCGTAGCTACCTTGCTCTGTCGAAGAATATTCGGTCTTCGCATTAGTTTGGGAATTGTCGGTTCGGATGAGTAGCGATTAGGTAGGTACTGCCCGAGACGCTGAAAAGTGAAATCGAATTAGAATCTTTGCAAGTATATTTTAACCGTAAAGTTGTCTTGCTTTTGACCCTGCTTTTGACCGAAAAACGACCACACCAACAATTTTCGGGAAAACACATTTTCTTATTAATTTTGGTGCGTAGAATCCAAAACAATTCGTACTTTTTCGATCAGAATTCTCAATCAAAAGTTATAGGCTAAACGAATCGTATTTTTTCGATTTTCAATCTTTCAATCAAAAGTTATGGGCAAAAAAAACCAACTTCGCATGAAAATTCAAAGGGATGTAACTTTTGATCTAGTAGCCCAATCTTGGAACTGTTTGAAATTATGGATTCTACAGGCCACATTCTATAAGGAAATGTTTTGTCCAGATCGATCTGAGACAATTATTTCTTCGGGCCTCAAAAAAAGGCAGTGTACAACCTTCCTTTTTTACCAAAAATTGACTACACCAAAATTTCTCGGGAAAATACATTTTCTTATTAATTTTGGTGCGTAGAATCCAAAACGAATTGTATTTTTTCGATTAAACCTTTCAATCAAAAGTTATGGGCAAAAACCAACTTCGCATAAAAATTCAAAGGGCTGTAACTTTTGAACCAGTGACCCAATCTTCAAACTCTTTGAAATTGTAGAATCTACAGGCCACATTCTATAAGAAAATGTTTTTTTCCGGTCGATCCGAGACAATTTTTCTTCGGGCCTCAAAAAAAGGCAGTGTATAACCTTCCTTTTTTACCAAAAATAGACTACACCAAAATTTCTCGGGAAAACACATTTTCTTATTAATTTTGGTGCGTAGAATCCAAAACGAATCGTATTTTTTCGATTAAACCTTTCAATTAAAAGTTATGGGCAAAAAACCAACTTCGCATAAAAATTCAAAGGGCTGTAACTTTTGAACTAGTGACCCAATCTTCAAACTGTTTGAAATTGTAGAATCTACAGGCCCAAATCTATAAGAAAATGTTTTTTCCCGATCGATCTGAGACAATTTTTTCTTCGGGCCTCAAAAAAAGGCAGTGTACAACCTTCCTTTTTTACCAAAAATCGACTACACCAAAATTTCTCGGGAAAACACATTTTCTTATTAATTTTGGTGCGTAGAATCCGAAACGAATCGTATTTTTTCGATTAAACCTTTCAATCAAAAGTTATGGGCAAAAAACCAAATTCGCATAAAAATTCAAAGGGCTGTAACTTTTGATCCAGTGACCCAATCTTCAAACTGTTTGAATTTGTAGAATCTACAGGCCCAAATCTATAAGAAAATGTTTTTTCCCGATCGATCTGAGAAAATTTTTTCTTCGGGCCTCAAAAAAAGGCAGTTATTACCTTCCTTTTTTTACCAAAAATCGACTACACCAAAATTTCTCGGGAAAACACATTTTCTTATTAATTTTGGTGCGTAGAATCCAAAACGAATCGTATTTTTTCGATTAAACCTTTCAATCAAAAGTTATGGGCAAAAAACCAAATTTCTCTCTCTCCATTATTTTCTAATTTAACACATAAAATATGAAAATATATTCGTGCAATGCTACAGTAACTTTTTCTCCCAACCTGGTAACGTTCACTTTGTGGTGAAAGTCAAGCAAAAATGTCCATGCAACAAACCAGTTCCAAATTTGCGGAAAGAATACGTTTGATTATTATGATTATAATACAATGGAATAAAATGCCAATGTGATATTAAATTTGGCCCAATTAATTATGCTTTATTTTGTGAATAAATGGACCATAAATTATTTTTTGGTTTCCTTTCCAATAACGTTGTATACATATTAATTTATGGCACACGCGTTTTTTAGCGCATTTTTGAAAAAAATACGCTATTATATTCGTTATGGCTGGCAGGCCGGCTGTCCGCGTTAGATCTCCACAACTACAATAGCTAGAGAATTCAAATTTTCACTAAAAGCTTTCTGTTATAGTGTAGATGTGCAGGCACTAGTCTATTTTGAGTTAGATTACTTGTGAGATCGATAATTGATGAAAATAAATTCGATATGGGTTTCGGAGGTGCTATAATTTTACCGTTAGATAGCGCTACCAGTATAAAAACTTATTATTTACTTTGTGATTTGTTTTACAAAATGAAGACGTACCGTCAATTGAAATTAAATAAAATTAATTATTTAACGCAGGCAAAATTACTCGTGAGATCGATAATTTTAAACTTCGCTAATAAAATACTGACCTGCATTACCAAAAATGCGCTTTAATCATGCATATGCTGATTTACAACTTGTTTAGTTTAAGAGGAATTTCAGGCGATGAGCAGTAGGTAGGTACATACAACTTACACTGAGTACAAAAACACTTCAAGTTTACCTACATATAAAAAAAGTTTTGCATTTATAATTTCCATAGGTAATAGTCAATTTAATTCAATTTGGAGAACCTATAAAAAAAAGTGAGCCCCTGCTCTCCTCAAAACAAAGGTTTACGAGTCCAAATGTACCTCTAGTAGATGTATTTGCATAAAAAGAGGTTGCTACTACTACCTAAATAAAGGTAATAAAAACATTACCTTACCACGTGGAATGTCAACGCGTTTTAAACGAACGGAGCACATACAACCGCAACCACTGGCGATTCATTCGCAAATGATTAAGGATTCGTAACAAAGTGATTAAGTAAACACAAACAGATGCACATACCTATTAAACTCCTTATATAGAGGGTGGTCCACTCGAAACATACCACTCATAACCAACCATATCACCACCGAGGGGGACATATTTGACTGTGATTTCCGTTTCTTTGCCTCTACTGAAGTATCCATCACTCCCGACCCGACTCGAAAATCTCAATATCTCGCATGACACGTCTTGTCTTGTCTGTAAATAAAAATTGCCTAAAATTGACGAAGAAAAAAGGAAAGGGCTATACCTTCTAATGTAATGGTTACAAGCTTCAAAATTAGGGCCGTGTAATTTACCTTTTACAGTTACTAAGCAACATGAAGCTGCTGCGGTTCTGTCGGTTAGAGCAGTCTACTACTTGATTAGAAGGGGGTGCAGTGTGCATTATGGTACTGAGCTTTTCATATCGCAAGCATACAATTTTATAGCTCGCTTAAATCACTAGGAATCTATGAGGGTGGTGGCCGAGTCTACTTAAATTCAGCCCCCCCCCCCTTTTGCCTTATTTTTATCGTAACTCATTTACCTTTTATGCTAAAGTTTGTTTTTTTAAAAGAAGAAGAAAGGTTTTTTTAAATACTTTAAAAAATATTCATGAAAAATGTATAGTTTTGCCATTATTTGACTGTGAAACTCTCTAATTTATTGTTTGACGAACAAGACAACTTGGTTCGTATTGGTCATACAGCAATTATTAACAAAACAATTTTCTTTGTTTTGTTAAAAGCTATGAGATTGTTCTCCACAGTTTCTATTAATAAAATGCATACTTTTCGAGTTTTTCGCGAATAACCAAAATTAAAAACATCGGTCGTTTTTATGAAAATCTTGTACTTTCGGTCGCGAATAACTGGAGAAGTATTAACTTTCCAAAAAAATGTATAGAACACTTTTTGCTTCGAATTGATATAGTTTGGTCAAATTATACTTAGATACTGGAAACACGTTTACCATGTATTACGTTATTAAATCCACTTCTAAATTGATAAACCTTTATTCCTCTGGTCAACTGACAACTGCTGGATTTTATGCTGGGTTTCTCTGGAACTGATGGGAATTCTTGAAAATCAACAAGATGTTCCTTAGCTTCCCAATTTAGTGTTTTTCTTTGATTTTTCCATTTCTTTCACATCAGCGTGGATCGATTTATTTTCTTGACATGCACTCAAAATGCTCAAAAGGATGACTGCCACTTACGCCATTATGAAATTTACCAACATTGCCCTTAATTAATTACCTCTAAACAACTTAAAACGTTCCTTCAAACGGAGGGATTAATCGAAGTTTTTTACTTAATCCCGATACGTTGCAAGACAACCGAGAATGACAGACACATTCTATTAGCACCGTCAGTGAAGAGGCAGTAGCTGATTAGAAACCTGACACGAGATCTCGAAAACTGAAATTCGACTATTTCCGGAAATTACAAGTAGGTGCTCAATGGTAATTAACGACAGAAACTTGAGCACACTATCGACGTTATTATAACGGAAACTGCTCGCAATTAAAAAGAAGTGGTAGTAAAATTTTTTGCCCTTTGATGAACTGAATTTACGACGGACGTCTATAATTAAAACGTTTTAAAGTGTGAAACTATTTCTGGAAGTTCGAAGTGAATTGCAGCACTTTTTCCAAAGTATCAGTCAATGGTCCACTTAAAGAGCAGTCGTTTGTTGCGAACGATGAAAGCTTTGCGCTTTTCTGTAAGTATACCCTCACATTTACACACTGTATCCTTTTACCGATGCGCTAGTACGCGTATACGGTTGGATGAAACTTGTGAGAATTACGATTGGCTCTGGATCATTCAACGCGCTAGGATGACTGGGAATTTGGTTCTACCGCTTTCCATAGTTGTAAACGAATTTTTTTTACTTCCAAGCCCCAGCTCAATTCAGTTTTCGCAGATTTTCCACCGCACTTTTCTTTAACGAACTTAATTTTGCGTAAATCTAAACATTGCGGGCGATTCTTGTTCGCAACATATTCCGTCTGTGGTTCATTCCAATTTACGTGCTGCTTGTTTTTCATTCGCCTTCTTTCTTTCGCTCAACTGGAGAAATATTTCCTCCACTCTCAAAGGGATACATCGAAGGCAGTGTTCTTAATGTTTAACCGCGAATTCATTTTTGACGTTTGCTAACCAAAAGAATCTGCACGGGAATAACTGCAATGACAATTTCACTCGCTAAAACCGTCAAAATTGCGGAATGATAGCCCAAATTGTATATCAATTTGTATTTTGAATATTTGTTTCATTACTAAGAATTAAAAAGATTTAGGGTTAGCAAACGTAATCACGGATTTAAAAATTGATAAAAAGGGAGAAGGCTTATCTAGATAATGTTAAAGCGAACGTTTTGTGAAGGAGTGGAGCTGGATTGAGTTTGATTTTATCAATAAATTTACGCGAATATCACGTTGAAATTGTTATTATTGTAATCAAAACCAAAATTAAAGTTTCAAGTGAAAAAGGAAAGGAGCCGTTTCTCCATTCATTTCCTTGCAATAATTAAAGTAATTTCATTTCATTCCAGCCGGGAATTATTGTAAAATTTCATTAAACAAAATTCAGATAGGAAAGTGGAAGTTAAGGTAGGTAAAGGACGAACTAAGTGTTTCAACCTTATGAAATGGGAAAACCTATTTCAAAGCCAACAATTTTCACGAGAAAGCTCCATTTTGTCACAGAACCACTAACAAGTTTTACGGGAACTATTAACTGACGTCCCTACAACTATTAGATTCCAGAGGTCATACCAATGGGAGATAAAAATGGAACTATTCAATAAACCTTAATTATCGCCATACCTACAATTTAAATACATAGCCTAAAAGGGTTCTAAGGGAATTACTTTACGCATGAAATTAAATAATCTGGGCGTAACAAATAAAGGTTATTTCTTCTTTGGGATTATGAGGGTATCGCGTAGCACGTAGTCCCAAATATTTTTTAAATTAATTCGAGCCGCTTAAAGATCATTGTGCAAACATGAATTCCTCTTTTGGAATAGAAACATTAATTTTCTTAATTTTACTACCCCTATTACAAAAGGTTTGGGCGCTATTGAGGACTATCTAAAAGTTTAGCCTTTTACCTTCCTTCTTGTAAGTTTCTCAACATTGTATAGACAGAAAGTTTTAGAGCTACTCAGATTGTTAATGCCCCTATAACCTTCTGCAAATAAGTTTCGGTCCACAAAAAAGAAATTCCCAAATGAAAGCGACTGGCACGTGTTTTGGTACACGGCACTTATCGTTCAATGAAATTCCCGAACCTTTCAGCTTGAGCAAATCTACGATCTTAAAAGATCCCACGTCGATGTCGTCTGAAAGGCCTATACAGTTGGAAGGTGTTAAATATCGCATAGAATTCACTTCCCACACGTATGGATTTGTAATTTTACATGCCATACGATGTAAGTGAGAATAAATGTCCTAGAAATTAGTTTACAGTTTTTATAATTTGAAATTTTTCAAGTAAAGCTTCAGTTTTTTATGTAACATGCGACTTTTAACAATAATTGTATGTTTAGAGGGAAATTATACAAAAATGCTTCTTAGCTATAGGGGTACCAATTATTTTAAGATGGCAGGAATATAAGATCGTGTTACTCGAATTGGAAAGATTACTCTGATTGTCCTTTCAAACCGTCACACACACACACACAATATGATGATATTCAATAAGACATCGATTCCATGAGTATTTTTGTCTACGCCTTTATAAGACACATTTGTGAACCTGTTTCATTGAAGATCACGCTGAATACTAAAGTTCCGACTGACATTTTACTAATTAATTGGGAATAGTAACGATTTTGTACTTTAGAACTAAATTATCTTTCAAAATATGTATAAATTAGCTATATCCTGTAGATACTGCAACGGGAGCCCTTTTAAAAGTCAAACGAAGAAAACGTCAAACAATTAATTGTTTGAGGAGAGAGGTTGTTGAGGAACTTAGGTGCTCATTTTAGGTAGCTTAGGATTTTCGATCTACAGTTCCTATATAGTTCGGGAAATAGAGACTGAAATTGAATCATTTCCTGCAAAACGAGAAATTCTCAAGTAAAATTCGTATTTGAGCGTTCTTAAAGATAGCAATCTTTGGGAAAATTGAATCCGTTTATATGATACAAAGAATTAGTTTTTCTTTTAAAGTTCTTTTTATTTTAAAAAAGTAAATTTCCAAGTAAATGGAGTTCAAAGCGTTTTGACGTTGTTTTGTTATTATCTTTGGATTTAAATTAAGGATAATTCACGGAAATTGATCTAGTTTGTGGGTCATTTGCAGAATTTGGTAAAAAATTTCAGTTTTGGAAAGTCAATATTGTATTGCAAGGGGGAGGAAAAGTGCACCCCCTTAATATGCAAACCTGTTGCAGTTACTTGAAGGTTTCTATATTGCTCTCTATGTCACAGTCACACTGGGCACACAGTTGCATAGTCTATCACAAAAAGCTTGAAATAAAAATTAATTTCTTCTACACGGGTGCTAACGTGTTACGTCATAGAAAAGAGAAAAAAAACTCTATCAAATGAGCCTAATAAAAGTGTGCATTGCTATTAATCAAAAATTCAATTGTTTTTCGTTATTCATTTGTTTTCTGAAATAAAATGGAATGCTGTCTTAGTATGGGAAATGTTAAACAATCTTTTTATACAGACGATATTTACGGAGATATTTACTATATTTCATGCACAGTGGGCACCCTGTATAATGGAACCATTTCTGAGACTTACTGAGTCCTTTTCCCGAACTCTAATTACAATTTTGTAAATAGCGGAAATGTGGTTCAGATATGTTTGTGTCAAAAGAAATTACCTCTGCTCCGACAATTCGTTGTACCGAGCACTCTGTCATCTTTGGAAATATAGTGTATTGCAGCAGAAATGCATTGCATGATACATTATAGATAAATTTCAGCAGACACGTGTCAAGCTTGAACTGTAGAAATGCAATTTGATTTATGTAATGCACGTATCCGCTATATTCAGGTGAGTTGATATCCCCCTGGGGATTAAATTGTAATACATGTTCAATTTGAAAAGCTAGTTACAACCATTGATCTTCGTATTTCTGAGCTTTGTGTATAAAATACGACAGCGTAGTTGCCACTGACGTAAAATACAGGTCAGTGGTAGTTATCTATTTTTCATACACTATTGAAGATGCTTTCAATCTTTTCATGTTATTTTCACAAAATAGAGCTAGTTACTAGTTCAGACAAATGGAATTTAAATCTTTTAAGCTTTTATACAAAAGCTCGAGGTTTGCGGTTTGATTGATTTGTGACGAATTATCTAGTATAGTTATAATTCACTGTGGAAATGATTTCCGTTACTGGAATCCGAATCAAACAAAATCTCCACAATGTCGATCTGTCGGTCGGTCTCTCTGTACTCTCATTTCCAGCGAAACGGCCGAACCAATTGGAACTAAATTTGGGACACATACTCTTAAACATAAAAGGGAGAGCTTTAAAGGATCTTTTTAATTGAACTATGTCGCGTATGGTTTCCATTAGACAAACAAGAGCTTTGTCCAGGAAAATTAGTCGTTTGGTGGCAAATAAATATGCACAAGCTGAAACTAATTTTAATCTACAATGGAGAACCGAAAACCCATGAAATTGTTAGGCTTTTTCTAGGTTTGTACTTAATTACTTACATAAAATTTTATTCCCATTAAAATTAAAGAGCATACAATTTCGCGCCAAATGATCTATTTAAAGTTAAAATCGATTCAACGGTTTAGCCACAATCGATCATCAAAGGTCAGCAATCTATACCAACGTAGCTAAAGAATGAATTAAGCCCTCAAGCCCTTAAGTTTCAACGCCTAGGTATATCTTAAAACCGGCAACTTCAAATGAAAAACCTTACGTATGAAAGTTGTAGAATATTAAGTTCTGTAATTTTCCTTGTGTAGAAATACGTACCTAGAATTATGTTAGGGAATTGAGACATGTCCCTTGCAATCGCCATATTAAAGAAAAGTAAGGGGCTACACGAAACTAATCAGAGGCAAAATTTGTATAAAAATGTTGAATATTTTCCTTGACATTTGATATAAGTATTTTATTGTATCCGCTTTAGAATTGTAAGGTTTATCACAAAATACGATTGCGGTAAGTTTCAGAACTATTGAGGAACTTTTCAGAACGACCAGAACTCCAATCTGCCACAGGGCAATAGTTTTACTATTATTATTTGTTTGCGGGGAAAACTTTATTACCTAGAGAAATTTTTCGATGCTTGAGGTACTTTTTCGGAACCTCAATCGAACTCAAAAATTCTAACCAGAAACTCTCCCTTTAGCACTTGAAATACAAGAAAGGCTCTTAATTTTTTTATTATACGGTTCAACACAAAACTTCATTAAAGAACTTTTTATAACTGAAACTGAAATTTTTTAATGAACAAAGCAAAAAATCCCCCATCTTTCTTAGTAAAAGTCGTCAGCTAAAACCTTAGTACAAAATCTTCTGAGGGACTACCGTCAACCCTAATCAGAACCAAAAAAAATTCTACCAAGGAAATTTATGTAGTACTTGGAATACGAAAATATCTCATTTTTCTAATTATATAAACCTCCATTACGGAAAGTTTTAGAACTATTGAAGGACTGTCCCCAACTTCAGTTCAAACACATACTCTCCAAGAGATTTTATCTGTTTTTTTTAGTGCGAAAAGTAAAATCCACCAGTCAGATCTTTATTATAGAAACTTTCAGAATCCTCGAAGAGCTATCCGGAACTCCAAACAACTCTCAAAAAGTCTGTTCTGATAGTTTAACTTTTGCCGTTGGTGATGTGTTTGGTATTTTGGATAGAATTTAGAACGTACTGTATAAAGTGTGACATGCTCCTTCAAAGACACTGAAACTTTTTTTATCATGAAGTTCTATGCCCTAACTTTTTAAGGAGAAAACTTTATATGAATATAATATGTTCTAAACCTCTTAGTTTTTGAGCTACAGGGTGTTAAAATTTTAAGAAAAAAGCGAGTTTTTTATCATATTTTTTTATCACTCTTATTTTTATGAAATTTGGTACACACCTTTTCATCATTAAGGAGCATTTTTTGACGTAAAAGATTTTCGCCAGTGACGTCCGTACGGGGTTTGAACTGACAATTTTATTTATTAAATTTAGAACATATGTTGATATAAACTTTTCTCCTTAAAATCACCCTGTATTCTCGGCACCCAATTAATTAACACCCTGTATAAAAAAGGCTTATAATTTTTAATATTTCACGCATATTTTTACACATTTCCATAAGAAATATAGTTGGAAGCTTTTTTTTTGGAATTTTTCAGTTCTAGCCATAGTTCCCCATCACTCTACATAAGTGATGTAGCTATTCATTATAAGATTATACTCTAAAACGTATATTTAGGTAACTGTAGTCAATATTGGGAGTTATTTCAGAAAATTTGATGAGATCTTTTCCTTTAATGGGATAATTAGGAACTTTAGAGGTATTGATGTTTTTTTTCTGAACTTCCACTTTAAAATCTATATTATGCCGCTCCTCCAAAACCTATTCGTCTATCTATAATATTATTATAATTTTTAGTTGGACCTCGTAATTTGGTATGTTCGTTGTAAATTTAACATTTGACAAACAAGCGCTAACATTTACCAATATATAGCTCGGTTCGTATTGGACATACAAATAAATATTCATTTTGTTTGTTTTGTTTAAAAGCTGCAATTTTGTACTCCACGGTTTTTGTTGTAAAATGCAATTTTCGAGTTTTTTGCGAATAACCAATTAAAAACGAAGTATTTACAAAAAAATTATAGAACACTAAAATTAATTTATCTATCTATTGCTGACATCAAGTTTTAATAAAAAATTATCAATCTCAGAGATGGGATGCCAACCACTCCCCAGGTTGAAAGTACCCTTTGGCATAATATACATTTTGATCATTGGGATATTCCCTACCTACTGATGTCAATATTTTTTGTTGGTTTTATAGTTATTGCATAATTAAATAAACAAATTTACAAGACGATGCTTAGTCATTCAAACTGGATGACTCCCAGAGCGTTCTCAATTTTTTTTTCAGATGGTGGAACCCTAAGACAACAATTTCCAAAGATTTTCCCGATGATTCTTGCAAATCGACGGACTGTGGAATGTTTTTAGTTAACTAACAAATGGATTAACTATCGAAATAGAATAAGGTAAATTTGGTTGTCTCGAGTACAGTCAAAAACTGATTTCTCGTGAACTATTAATCGGATTTAGACGAATTTTTTTTTTAATATAGGTCTTTGAGAGAGCTTTCCATTATATTTTGGTTCGGATTTTGAAAAAAAAATGCAGAGTCCGTCGATTTGCAAGAATCATCAGCAGAATTGTTGAAAAAGGTTGCTTTAGGGTTCACTAACTGTAAAAAATTTGAAAACCCTCTGGGAGTCGCTTAGTGTGACAAACAAAGCATAGTTTTTTTAAATTGTTTATTTAATTAATCAATGACTATGATACCTACGGTGATCGGGTTTATAATATTGTTTTGTCATCAAAAGAAGTGACCAAATACGGATTTTCAAAAAGATCGGATTAATTTTACTTGCAAAAACAGTGTTAACTTTTGGGATTTCTTTTTTTATATTTTTACGTAAAACACAATAACATTTGAAAATGAACGTTCCTGATCAACTGTATCATTGGGACAATTTTTGGAAATGGTTGCCTTAGGGTTCCACCATCTGTAAAAAAATTGAGAACGCTCTGGGAGTCATCCAGTTTGAAAGACCAAGCATCGTTTTGTAAATTTGTTTATTTAATTATGCAATAACTATAAAACCAACGGTAATCGGGTTTGTCATATTATTTTGTTATCAAAAGGAGTGGCCAAGTACGGATTTTCAAAAAGATCGGATGAATTTTACTTAGTAAAAACAAATGGTTAATTTTCGCGATTATTTTTTTATATTTTTCCATAAAAAAGAATAACATTTGAAAATGAACGTTCCATATCAATTGTATATTATAGAAAATTCGCTCTAAAATAATTCATTTCTCTTCATTTTTTTCGCAATAGTTAACGAGATTATTGAAGTCAAAAGCGAAAAAAACCGACATTTTCCCTTTTTTTTCTTCTTTTTTTGTTTATATATCAATATGTTCAAGCAGTTTCCGGCCAGGGAGGCTATGATTTTTGGATTCAGCGAATTTTTTTACATAGAACACATTTGGTCTCGTTGAGTGAAGTGACAATATCCAGTTTAAACTAGTTTGGAGACTGCATTCCATTGTTTTTGTTTAAGAAAATAAATGAATAACGAAAAAAAATTGAATTTTTTAAATAGTAATGCACAATGACGTAAGACGTTAGCACCCGTGTAGAAGAAATTAATTTTTATTTCAAGCTTTTTGTGATAGATTATGCCTCTGCCGGCAGTTAAAGGTGAATATTTTGAACATTCATTGCGAGGAAATCCATTTTACTGCTCTATTCTTTTTTTCTTCAAGGATTAATACGAAACGTACACGTTCATTTGTTTTATTTTGATGTAGGATATCTGGATTTATCTAATAATAATAATTTTTTTTCAATTTTCTTGAATAAGTGTACTAACATGTTCAGCTCTATGAGTGAGCCTAATAAACAGGTGACCTGCCATTAAAAAAAATTCAATTGTTTATCGTTACTCATCTGTTTTCTGAAATAAAAACAACTGAATGCTGCCTTAGTATGGGAAATAAACCTTCATATAGAAAATGTTGTATACATTCAATATTTACCGAGATATATACTATATTCCATACATAATGGGCACCCTGTAATCTTACACGTCCTAAAAAATCTCGGCGATTGATGTATTCGTTTAGGAGCTGGCCTAATTTGAAAATCATATGTAAAGAATACAGTGAAGTATCCCAGCCTAATGTTTGGTTTCGTTACACTTAGAATCTTGCTAATGAATTGGTGTCACGGTGTGAAAATGATTTCAAAATGTGTCCATCATATGTAGGAGATAAGAAGTGCGTGAAAACAGACAGAACAAAACTCAAACCGTCTTTCCCCAATTGATATCGACAAGGTTTGTTAAATTCGGTGTCGCAAATCTGTTTGAGAAGGGTTTTCCTATTTTATCGGTGACGTTTATTACAGTAAAATATATAAACGTTCCGCTATGGTTTCGTGTGCATATAACATCTAATTCTCATGCTTGGGGTAAAATTAAATTGTTGCGTTTAACACGTTCTTATTTAAATGCTTCACTTCGAAATGTCTGCCGCATTACACCATTTCGAGATGCATGAGAGAATAAACGGCAGAGAGTAATTGCGCGAAAAAAAAGTATATGAAGTGTAATTTCGCGCATTTACCACACAGAACGTTGGGGAGTAGGTGACATTAGAAATGAAACGGAGAAGCCACGGAAAATGAGCGCAGCTTTTAAATCAAGCTCAGACAAGCTTAACGATCGTGTCTCTAATGACATGACACTACATGCAGATTGCGTCTTGTCAGAATCCTTCAACCTTGGAAAGCGAAGCGAAGGTTCGATCCAGTTGGGAACGCTTTATTCAATCCAGCCACGCGTTCAAAATGTTTAAGTACTGCCAATATTTCTACAGTTGATCAAATTTCCTGCGCCAACCATTTTTTTTACGACTTTATCGCTACGTTTTTGTAAGCTTCGGGGAGAAAATCGAATTATCGAATTGAAATTATTTGAAATTCTCATTGAGATTAGGAACTGGTTCACTTAGAACATGGTAGTCGGACGCCAATAATGGTGAGGTGCAAATTGCGCACTGCAACTAATTACAAGACAAAGAGAAATATATAGTGATATTCATTTAGAAGTAGACATAGGGATTTGTGTGAATTGTTTTTTTCTATCTCTATTTTTAAATGACAAAATCTCTTCTGAAGGACGCCTAATTTTATGCAACCTACAACAAATGAAGATGTGGCTGACATATTCATTAAGACTCATTAATATTATTGCTTTGGCTTCTGTATTTTTACCTTCGTTCGTGTGCGACGTATTCAACTGAAGAAAAAGTTGATATAGCCAATTGGTATAGTGCAGGTAGCAGTTGAAGGAACGTAAAAGATTTATTTTCTGTGTTAATCACTTTAAAATTGGTGGTTGTTTAAATGCAATGCACAAGGACGAGAAATTACTCCAAAACTTGTGTAAAAATTACTTGCATACGCTTAGTGCTTGGTTCAAGGACGCTTCACTTGTTCTAAATGCAAGCAAAACCAATTATATTCGTTTTTATCACCCACAAATACCATTAATCCTGTCACTTTACAAATAGAGGAGAACACTCTGCAAGATGTTTCCACCACTAAATTTTTGGGTCTACATTTCGAAAACCACTTAAGCTGGAAAGTACACTGCTCCAAATTCGCAGCTGGATTGAGCTCGGTTAATTACTTAATCAGAAATCTGAGACGCGTTTTAACTCTAAATCATTTAGTTAATATATACCACTCGCTTGTGGAGTCTATCCTACGATATGGGATATTTCTATGCCCAACTAGCATTTTCATATTTTATAATAGTTGCCAAAACGCTGCCGACACAAAAATTATAAAACAGCATTACTCTCAGAAACGTTTTCAAAATACTTATTAAAGAAAGTAAGTAATATTCTAATATAGAAAAATAATGTCCTGCTGTTAATCAGACCGAAACATATGTCAGCTACTGTACAAGTCATTCTGTAACACCTGTAAATACTGCAGCAGAAATATAAAATTGATTGGGGAAGACAACATCTTGTGTTATTAATATTTCAACCCAATTCGAGATCATGGAATTGAGAACGTATTCCAAATTCACAATTTATTAAGTGGACAAGTCAGAAAAACAAGTCGAACAATGTTAATTTTATTATTTTTTTCAATTTTAAATGTCAATCTAGGAAAGAATAGTTTTTAACCTTAAAATTTACAAGATTCATAAAAAACAAAACAATTTTTAATTGCTATTAGTTAGTAGTAATAACATTTTTCTTGTAGATAACTTTGAGAAAGTCCCTGATCAGGGATGAAACGTCAGTTAATTAAATGTCACATATACGAATAGTCTACTCAATGATTAGGACAACCTTCGACAAAATATGTTTCTAAAGAAAAGACTCTAAGAACATCAATATTTGTTAGGAAAACTGGAGAGCAAAACTATATTTTGAATTAATTAAACATCACCTTGACAACACATACAATGAACATTCATGAGCACACCACAAATTAATGAAAATGTAATGAGAGAATTATTGATTTCAACAGTTTAGACATGTATGATGTAAATCAGTTTTCACGACCCTTAAAATGTCAATACTCAGTATTCTGCTTTTAAAATGAAACGCGGTTTGTTAAAGTTAGACATTTCGAACATGTAGTAATTATTTTATAGTCATGAGGAATTCTACCCCTAACCCCAGTAAGTAAATTCATTGAATTTATGACAAAATTGCCACCATAAATTATTAGTATGATTAGTAAACCGATCTATTTGTATACGGGCGAAGAACTTCCATAAGCACTTTGTACTTACACAGATAAATTGCGTTTGAATATTTAAAGCTCAATCGCGAACGATAACGAAGTGAAATATGTGAAAAACAAGCCTTTATACGCGTTAATGACCTTACTTCAGCGTACATTAGATACTCAAGTAAACGAAGAATAGTTTTTCATGCCTGCGTTTATTTCTGATACAGTTCACTACAATTAATTTACTTCCTCAGTCGAAAAGTGACGAGCCCCTAAACGGTATGAAATACCTTACTGCCCCGATCGACTTAATTGTACCACGGTTAAAGAAGACCGATTACCTACCTGTGGTTTGTTAAAAGTTTATGAAAGCTCTTACACTAATATTATTTACAGGATTAGGATTGAGTGTTTACTACATACAAGTAAAGCTCCAAACTTGAACTAATTGAATTTGAAGTGCTCAACCTCAGCATCCAACAATTTCCGTAAAAGCAAGTTAATTATTTAAATGAAATCTTAACTTTGATGGGAAGAAAAGAATGGAAAAAAAGTTTGGACACTCCACATAAAAACTTTCCTCGCGAATTTGATATACACAATTTCCGTTCGGCGCGTTATTTATTTAGGGAACACGTATTTCCGTTGGCAAACTTTCAATTACATATAAGAATACGGAAAATCCTGTCAATCAATCTTTACAGTCGGTGTGATTAACACGAAAACTAATTAGGGCGCGTTGATCACTTAAAATTTAATAGAAATCGTGCAAGCTTCCGCGTATAGATTGCCCTTTATTTTAATCTGAAAGATCTGCTTAAAGCATGCAGATAAAATAAACGGAATGTACCTAATCTTACGGGTTAAGCTAAATTTTATTCATGGTATTATTACGGAGATTAAGTCCTTTATTTTATAACGTTTGCAGCACGGACACGAAACTACGATCGATGTCACTATTATTTGGAAATCTGCTTTGACATTATTCTTAGGTGAAGTGATCGTGAGCACATTAAAGAAATGCGGAGCAGTAAAACAATAAGCCGCTTTGTACTAGGCATTGCAGTAGGCTTTTTCTCTTTTAAATGAAATTATTAACAACGACTAGCTGTAATTCTTTAAATGTAAGTTTTAGGTTGGCGTACACACTGGAAAATTTCTCCTTTAGTTTCTGGAAATTGACTTGAAAATTGGTAATTTTGACAATTGACTGCTTGTTAGATTAAAAACAAGTCTTATATCGTTATTCCGACAATATATGACGAAAAAACTAACATTTTCTAATTTCCCTATGAATTTTTTTAATTATAGAAATAATTTTTTTGTGGCCATAGTCTCTTAACTTCCATTTAACTTTATTTTACACAAATTCGATATTGTGCATGAGTTCGCCAAATCTATATGTAACACTGACCGGCTTCAAAATAGCGAGTTTTGAGAAGTATCTTTTTGTTTATTACTTTTTAAGTCGTAAGTGTTGTTTACAGTAATTAAGGTCATTTGGCTAATCACTGCCCCAACCCTCGGCTGATAATTAATAAAGGAAATGAATAACCAAATGGGCGGCCTTGCGCCGCCCGCTGATATAAACGAAATACCTGTTATCAGTGAAAAAGACCTCGAATCATTCGATTTGAGCAACAAATACACTAGTAATGACAAAGGTCCCTATTTTGTGTACGTCGAACACTTAAATAAAAATATTGGTAGACTTTTTACAATGAAAATAGGATACTTCTTATTAGAAGAAGACACGTTTAAAAATGATATAATTGATATTATATCGGTAGGCGTAAGTAGAGTCAAAGTAATATTTAAAACTTTTTCAGTGGCTAATAGTTTAATACAACACAGTGTTATAATTAAAAACAAATTAGTTGCTTACATACCATCTTTTTTTAACCATCGGAAGGGTATTGTCCGGATGGTCGACACTTTTTTTTCTGAAAGTTATTTAGTCAACAACATCGAATGTGACAACTTCAAAGTAATTAGTGTTCAACGAATGAAACGTAGAATCACAGATAATGAAGGGAATTTGAAGCTAGTAGACAGACAAATGATAATTATAACGTTTCTGGGCAATTATTTACCGCATAAAATAAGAATTAACTTATCAAGCTTTCCCGTTGGCCCATATGTCCAACCTGTTGTTCAGTGCTTTAAATGCCTTAAGTACGGGCATACGGTGAAGTTGTGCAGGACCAGATCGCCCCGATGCAAAATATGTGCTGAAATACACGAACCAAATGAATGGTGTAATGAATCCAATTCGTTTTGTCTATACTGTCAATCAAACGATCATTCTACCATTTCCAAAAAATGTCCTTCGTACTTGCAACAACTCAAAATCAAAAAAGAAATGGCAACGCAGAATATCTCATTTAAAGACGCGGAAAAAATTGTCAACAATCCTTCCTATGCGAAAATTTCAACGCACAACCAATTTGCGATCTTGAACAATGAAACAAACTTTCCTTCATTACCTCCCACTAACACGCAAATTCAACCCAAAGTGGTTATCCGAAAACCAGTCCAAAATAATCCTGTAGTTAAGAAACGCAAACAACGATCTCCCTCCCCTACTCCTTCAGTTTCATACAAAAAAATTTTTCCAACAAAAGAAACAAACCTATTCCCCTTAATCCATACAGAGAAGAATTTATCCAATATAAAGAGTCGATTATAGAAAAAATTACAATGTTTGTACAACAAAATTTCAGAACCAAGAACAGTGGTCTTTCAGGTGTTTGCGATATTAAAGAATTCGTAGCCAATATAATAGAAGTAGACAAAGATAAAATGTCAGACACAATTAGTATCAGTGATAATGAATCCAACGACCAGATCACTTAGGATTCTTCAGTGGAATATTCTGTCATTCAACAAACACAAGCCCAATTTAATAAATTACATTTCTCAAAATCCAGTTGATATAATAATTCTATCCGAAATATGGCAAAAAACGGCAATAATAAAAGTGCGTGGCTTTTCCTCCGTACAGGCAAACAGAACTGATGGCAGGGGAGGAGTAGCGATTCTTATAGCAAACAATTTGCTTTACAAACAAATAAGCATTAAAAAAACTTTAACCAGAGTATAGAAGTGTGCGCTGTAACACTAGAACAACCAAAAATATCTATTGCGTCAATCTATAAAACTCCAAAACAGAACGTAGGCATTGATGACTGGGAAAACGTATTTTCACAATTTTCAGGGGACGGACTAATTTGCGGAGACTTCAATTGTCACCACACACTGTGGGGTTCCTCCCAAGATTTAAACAACGGAGTTAGCCTTATTCGAGCCCTGGATAATAGTAATCTAATTGTGCTTAATGATGGTACACCCACCCGAACTAGCAGACCAAATGAAGGCCCATCTGCTGTAGATCTGTCAATCGCATCTCCCAATCTTATCGGTAAAGTTAAGTGGTCCGTTCTAGCGGATAGAATGGGATCTGACCATTTCCCTATCATGATGAACTATAATTGTGACTATATCCCTCAGGTAATAAATCCGTATAGCAAATGGAAGGAAAATTCCGTAGATTGGTCCATATTTCAACATACCTTAAGCAATTTACTACTCCAATTAATCCCTTCAGAATCGACCTCTTTGTCGGATTTCATATCATTAATCGAAATAGCTGCCAGCAAATCCATGAAAATTAAAACCCCATTTGTACCTACTACTCCACGGCCTTATTGGTGGGACGAGGAGTGCTCTCAAATAGTCGCGGAACGGAGAACAGCGTACAAAACATATAACCATACGTCTAACTGGGAAAACTATATCAATGTTAAAAAAATTCGAGCTCAAACTAAACTTTTATTTAAAAGAAAAAACGAAACAAAATGGAGAAACTTCTTGAACAGTTTAAACAAAAATACTCCCTCGTCTAAAATATGGTCCTTCATCAAAAAAGTGTTTAACAAAAAATATGCCAGTGCTAAATCAAACATACCATTAGAAATGATAGACAGTTTATTAAAATATTTTGCCCCTGATACTGTGGTTTATGTTCAGACTGATTTCCCGCTACAAAAAAATGAGTTCATGGAAAAAAAATTTAACCTTGCGGAACTAGAATCGGCGCTAAACATAACGCGAAAAACTGCTCCCGGTAAAGATATGATTACCTACAGTATCTTAAAAAATCTCCCTCAAATTGCAAAAGAGAAGTTGTTAGACTTATATAATGATTGGTGGATGAAGGGCGTAATACAAGATCAACTTAAGGATGTGGTAATTACCTTAATACAAAAGCCTAATAAAAATCCCAACTTACTCTCTTCATACAGACCCATCTCATTAACGTCATCCATATCAAAAACATATGAACGCATAATAAAGTCGAGGCTAGATTGGTATCTAGAACATTATACTAAATTACCATCGACCCAGTACGGATTCAGAAGGGGCATGGGCACAATGGAAGCTGTCGCCCATTTAGTGGCTGATATTCAATGTGCATTTTCAAAGAACTACTACGCAGCGTGCTTGTTTCTTGACCTAAAAGGGGCATATGACTCTGTTGATCTGAACAGGTTAGAAGAGAAAATGATAGGTTTAAAAATCGGCTCCAGAGCGACTGCTAATGTAGGAGATCTTTTCAGAAATCGGAAAATTTACATTAAAGACCAAAACAATAATTTACATGGACCTAGATGGGTCAATCTTGGGCTACCTCAAGGGGCGGTTCTGAGCCCCATACTTTTTAATGTTTATACTTACGACATTCACAGGTTACTAGACCCCAAGATCAAATGTATACAATACGCTGATGACTTCTGCTTCTATACCGTGCAGGACTCTTATGGCGTTTGCATCAAAGAGCTAAAATATTAAAAACTGGTTAGGGGAACACAATCTTAGCATGTCACCTGAAAAGTCAGCTCTTGTTCTCTTCACCCGACACAGACTACACACAAGCACTAGCGTCAAGATGTGCGGGTTGGACATTCCAATAAAAAAAGATTATAAATATTTAGGAATGGTCCTAGATAGCAAGCTTATATGGAATAAGCACATCGAACATATAAAGAGCAAATGTGACTATGGTACTAACATGCTTAAATGTGTCATAAAAACCAAGTGGGGTGCAGCTCCTGTAATTGCTCTGCAATTCTACAGAGCATACATTCGCTCCATATTGGATTATGGTAGTCCTTTGTACGGGGTGGCGGCAGTATGTCATCTGCGTGCTGTCGACAGAATTCAATATAATGCATTAAGAATCTGTATTGGAGCTATGAAATCTTCGCCGGTTCAAGCGATTTTAGTGGAGGTTCAGGACCCGCCACTGTATATAAGACGCAACTATCTAGCTTCCAAGGAAGTCATTAAACTTAAAACCTTTTCTTTCAACAGTGCAATCATGAAAAGTGTATATCAACTCGCAATTAATAACCTAACTTCAAACTACTGGAAGTTCAAAAAAGGACCTATGTTGGCAGAAGCGTTCATAAATACTGAAGTAGATGTAGAAAGTAAATATAGCAAACTTCCAATTTACGATCTTGACTTCGACGCTATCATGTTCAGACCGACTGTTATATTCCCAAAATACAACGAAAGTAGCGCGTACAATAAAGCACTTCTGCGATCCATACTGGGTCGATACAATAACTATATGAACATTTATACAGATGGATCGAAATCCTCAAGCGGGACTGGACTGGCGTTTCTCGTTCCAAATACCAATCTTCATTATAAATGTAAAATTCCGGAATCATGTTCCATATTCACTGCTGAAACGTTAGCCATAGACAGGGCGTTAAAATGGCTTATAGAAGTCAATATTTCACAAAACGCGGTTATTCTGTCTGACTCTAAATCCGTTCTTGCTGCACTAACTAATCTAAATTTCTTTAAAATGGGTAATTCAGAGATCATGTGTCAACTAAAGCAACGCATATTTACATTAGAAACCTCAAAACGTAATATTGTATTTGGTTTGGGTTAAGGGGCATTCGGGAATTGCAGGAAATGAAAAGGCAGACGAACTTGCCAAAGAAGCTGCATCGGGAACTAAATTATTCAAAATTTCGCCTTTTTACGACCTAGTGAATTCGGCAAGGAAGAACATGAGATTAAGCTGGGATCTTCATTGGCAAGATTTTACGACAAAGTCCAAGAACCATTATACCTTGATACACCCCAAGGTACCATGCAAGACACCACATATTTCAAATTTCAATGTCACCAGAAAATACGCGGTCTCAATCACTAGATTAAAACTTAACCACGGGAAATTCCCCGCTCACCTTAATAAAATTGGCCTAGCCGAGTCGCCCTACTGTTCATGCGATAACTTGTCAATAGGTGATTTAAACCACATCTTCTTCTCATGCAAAAATTTTATCCACGCCATTAAACAACTGCAAGAAATTCTGATAACAAATTCAATTCCTCTACCGGTAAACATAACGACATTACTTGATACTCATAACAAAAACATATTTGATGCTCTGGTCAATTTCATGAATAGCATTCAAATGGACATTTAAAATTAGTTCGCGTTAATTATAAAACCAGGGAACATAACAAAAGTCTGTGGCAAACGGATAACATCCAATGCCAACCCTTACTACACACACACACACACACACACACACACACACACACACCAAAAGAATCGGGAATCGAGTAGGAAACAGAAATATCGGCACCCGTATCATCCAAAAAACGACTTGTTTTCCTGTTGGCGGCGCAATATGTTCATTTCAAACCTAACTGCTTTCCTGCCGGCAGCCCAATCATATGATATGCCAAATCCACTTGTTAACAAGGCACGTGGTGTGAAAAACCACAAAAATATTGTCTAATAAAATAGCTTTTATCCCAACTTTGCACAAGAAATCGTATACAAAATACGAAAAAATGACCAACCTTGTTTGTAGTTGTATGACCTACTCTACAAAAAGGAATTAGAAGTGATTTAGGTACACTGAAGTAACGCTAACGTCTCACTGCAGCTAAAACTACGTAATTTAACAGTGGTTTCATGTTCTTTGTTGAGAAATAGTAAACGACGTAATTGAAATTGTTCCGTAGAAGAACATCTGTTTAGATTTTCAACACATACGGTTTCTAGATTCGTGTAGCGTGCCAAAAACGAACAAAATCACAACACAAATCTAATTAGTTATCATACAAATGTAAAAGCAAGCGAGACTTAGATCTAATAAATTTCCAACTTTAGAGGGTAGAACGTTTAAGGTTTCCATTGGGAAGAACGTCTGGATAGAATTACTAAATTATGGATAATTAACACTGCACATGAGAATTACAGGCTGAGACGGCTGTAAACAAGAACCCAAGACAAACTTTGAGTTAGTTAATGCTGTTGAGTGGAGAACAATAGAATTCGAGGCTATTGTGGATCATATACAATGGCACCTACCTTGTTCGGAAAGTGTATTTTAGAATACTTGATTACTTCTCAAAGGGGTCGGCGCGTATTAGTAATTCCGTATTGCGGCGAAACTATAATTTTCATCTTCATACTCGACCCGGATTAAAAATTGCATTGTTTACTGATTAAACAGATGCCGCCACTTCTAAACTTTCCAGGGTTGTGTTTCCGGCTTCGTCGGAAACCTAGTCATACCCTTTCATTTTGGCGTATCTCGTTATACACGTTTGTAAGTTAAATTTTTATACGGCACGCAAACAAGGAAGGTGAGTTGCGATAGTAAAAAAATTTCATTAAAACTTTCTCACAGCAAGAGTTTGTTCTCGAGTAATAAATTTTATGCGATTAGGCTCATTTACTAAATGCGGCTACGATAGGGATAGCGTAAATGCGTTGAGTGAATATGATTTACATAAAATGCTGTAAGTTTTGGGGAAGTCTGAAGGAGATATCACATGTCTTAAAATTGAATTAGAAAAGAATAAAAGGAACGACAGATTTCTGCGGGCGGATTTCGATTTATTTATTTGCAAGAGAATAAACGTGGGGGTAACTTTTCGATGCACCACCTTGTATTTCTGGGTTTCTCTCTCTGGCATACATAACGGTCTATTTTTCGTTATTAAATTTAATTTAAATGATGAAGCATGAATGACAATAAATAAGAATTTAGAAACTTGTCCATTTATCGCAATGTGGAATGTAGATAAGAACGTCACGCGTTGCAGACTTGATTTACGTTTGAAATGTGTCCAGTTTTAATTGAAACGTTAGTTCAGGTGTGTGATGTGTAATACAGATTTCCCATTTCTCAACGATCTGCTTTCTTCTCAATGGTAATCATCTTCTATAACTATTTTGCGTTTTGATATTGTTAGCTGGTAAAAAGTGAGTAGGGTTACATGTACCTATATAATAGCCTTCTTATCCCGTAGTCGGACTTTTTTTGAACGCTTTGTTCCAGAAGATTCTTTAAGGAAAACTGGTTAGTGGTTGACTTTTTCGATCACCTTCTAATATAGCGAGTGACTCCTGTATTTTGCACATAAGTAATTTTTATGTAAAGGTACATGGATAATTTTATCAAAGTTTTTGGAGTCAATTGGAATGCCAGTGCTAATCGTTGATACATTTGCTAGGTCATTTTCAATGTTTCTTAAATAACTGCTTTTACGTGACCGTTTTCAAATTTAAATCAAGAGATATCCGTTCAGACCGATGGCTGATCTTTATTTAATTTTGCAACAGCTCCCTTTGCCGTTGTCACAGGCAATGGTTCAAAATATTCCGGCTGTATTGCACCCTCAGCTAGCCCCTTAGTAGGTAGTATAGGACAACGGCAAAAAATAGCATGTAAAATTTTCAAGTTCAGCAGTGGCGGGAGAAATCACTCCCTCCAGAATAATGGGGTCGGAAAAGAGATGAAGATGAACACCTTCACCCAATAAAGTACACAACTCCGACAGGCACAGAGGGAATTTTGCAAGCCATTTTTTTACCGTTGTTCTACTACCAACTGCGGGACTAGCTGTGGGTGCAAGATAGCCGGCATTTTTTGCGCCATTACCTGTGCCAACTGCCAAGGGAGCTGTTTTAACTCTCCGCCAATCCTTGTAGAAGATGAAAAGGAGAATTATTTTTTATATTTGCCTTTTTTGGCATAGAATGAATGGACTATAACTACGGAAATCAAGTGGGTAGTGATTGGACATTCTGTTAGTCCCCTTTACCTTTCTATTGCTATGATCTTGAGGATGCGGAATATGCAACTTTTTCCTAAGAACTCTGTAATCTCATGATAGGTTCTTCCTATAAATATAAGTGCAATTCGCCTGTTATATGGTATTCTGCTCGGAGGTTGGGTATGACGATATGTTTGTATTTCTGTTATCCCATTACTAAAGTTTCGTTATAAATCCATTCAGTGCCCATACTTTAGTCAATGTGACTGCTTCATTTAGTACCCTGTTTTTACCAACTCATAATAAAACACTTATTGTAACGGATGGTTACAAATAAAAGGGTGGTTCGGTCATTCTGACCCGAGTAGGGGTGAATGTTACAAAGGAGTGAAGATCGCAAGCTCGTGGTGTAAATTCTTCTAGCTATTTCTTCGTCCTGTGTGCTGTTATAGGTAGTACTTTTGGAGCTTATCTTTTTGTACCTTTACTTCTTATTAATTGTCAAGAATTAATACGCTTTTATTCGTATTAAGTTTTTTTGTTATATAAACAAAGGAAATATAAAAAAGCTAAAGAGCTAAACTCAGGGAAAGGGACTACATTCAGCGCACAAAACGTTGTTCTTCCATGTACGTACAAAATTGACTCTTTTTGAAACAAATAACAAAGTGTCATTGGTAAATACTCCAAAATTGGCAGGTGAAACATAACCCCTGGCTTTCAAAAAACAACGCTAGCTTATTTCATATCCCCAGGTGTTATATTTTCGTCGATGTAGCTTATTGTACGTCTGGAAAATTTGTTCATTCCTTGTTAGTTTTCGCCAAGAACAAACTTTTCTACTACACTCCTTTAAATACACTCACCTTTTTAATTCACGTAGCCCAACCGCTTTTAAATCACAAATTTAACTTTTTACAAACGGCAAACCATTACATTATCAACTATTTATAAATTCAAATTCAATGATGACTAAGAATAACGATTTTTGAATTACGTGAGGTTTTCCGAAATTTTTGTAAAAGATTCTCTTTCAATGAATTATAAAGCACCAAGAATTGAAATTCCGTATAAGTAACTCTTCGAAATATACCGTTTAGTTACGATGTAACTTATTCCTAGTAGATATTCTTTGATACGCCATTACTTTGTTACTCCACTTTTTGTCTAACTGAAAAAGGACTTATGGTTTTTTTACCAGATCTGCTAAGGCGTTTACTTCAAGGCCTCCTAGGAAAATTATGCATAACGGTCACAATTTTAGAAAATCTTAAATAAAACGAAAAGCATAACAGATAGGTGTAGGGAATGTAATAATTATTATTGCACCTATATGTTATGCTTTTCGTTTAAGATTATCTAATATTGATGGATTAGAATTTTTCGACATTTGAAATTGCAAAAAATAAAGCAGGATTCTTTTGAAAAAATCAACTTTTTGTTATTAAAATTGACCATTAGTTTTCAACACCCTGTAGAAAGGCGATCAAAATTTAAATAATTTCATGTAGGATCAAGTTACTGTTGTTGATTTTTGAAGAGTTTTTGAAATTCACGTTAACAGAGTCATAGGTACAGGGTCCTAAAGAATAGCAGTCGAACGTCAAAAATTAAGAAAAATCTTGAATAACTTGAAAACCTTTGATGCTGGGTATCGCGAAATGTGGTATCAAACGACGTAGATTTTCATATAGATTTCGAAAATGCAATAAAATACAGGGGTGTTCTATTTCAAAGTTGCTATCCACATCCGGTATCTACAATCGGAAGTAAAACGATCATATTTTCTTTCGAAGGATCTTGAAAAAATGTTGGTATGCAAATTTTCAGATTTAAATTTTTAATGGTCTGAATACATTTGAGTAACGGTATTGTAGTGTATTGTATATCACCGAGATGTACTGACGATCCGTGGTTGAGTCAAAATTTTGCTTTTGGTTTGTTAATGTAAATTGAATTATTGATGGTTTTTGAATGTTAATTGCGGTTTTAGTACACAATATGCCCGAGTGTCAGATGTTGACCAGTGCTATACCGCAATATTTTGTGCTTAAGCTCTAAAGGTTGCGACCTGAAGTTTAAAGGAAAGTTTTTTTTATTTTCGTCATTTATTTTGCGTTAATTGGTTTCTGGACGTCAATTACTACACATTTTTCCAGGAAAAAACCTTTTGGTTCAGTGCAGTATACAAGCTCCCATTGATAACTTGAGTCCGGTTTTCAGCAGCTATACCTTTTTTTTTAAGAAATCATAATGGTTCTCATTTGTTTCCGTGAATGTTCAAAATTTACATCAGTTTATTGAAATAGAGTCTATGTTTCCTGTCTGTAAAACAAAAAAATGGTCACTCTTCCACGGTGGTCATTATTTTGATGACATAAGTATCACAAAACGGAATTGGTTTTTATTATATTAGACAAATTTTAAAGGGGTACAAAAGTGCAAACCACTACCTTGAAGTATATCTAATTAACAAAGTGCGCGCATTTAGGGAAATCTTAATGGATTAGAATTCAAACTTCATTTTCTATACGATGTTCTCTCATTAAATGTTTACCCTTTGTTAAGGAAACCAGTTCAGCGTTAAAGCAGTAGCGTGTACGCAGAAATACGTTGGGCTTACGCGTTATCCACGGCAAGTGCAATTTCGTAAACTGTGCTTAAATTTATGTCTCAAGGATTCGGCTAATGTCTACAGGCGTTAGTTACACTCTTACTTTTTACCCGGAAAGTGTTACAAGCGGCTTATTTTGTAATACCGACACCAGAGCGTTACATCCAGAGAAACGAAGTAAAATGTTGCGAGGATATTCCATTCATCGTACGGCGCCCATACTCGATTCCTTGTCGATTCTCAATGCCCGAGTCCCGAAGACATAAAACGAAATAGTGGAACCTTTATACCGAAGATAAGATGACATAAACTGAAAAAGTTAAGCCGTAAAAATGCAATTAGACGAAATGTCACGTGAAGAATGCTGCACTTGAGCAATTAAATTTTATTGCAAATAAAAGGCGTTCCAAACTGCTAAACTGAAACTGACATTTCCAATACGCAAATACGACAAAAAATGGGTCACATACGTTCCCGATAGTCTCATTATCTAATGTGGATACATAAATTAGATTAAGATATAAACCTGATTTTGTGGATTTATTACGTAAACAGATAATGTAGGGTAATGGAGGTCCGGGGTTGTTTATTCCGGTCCTTGTTGATCGCTTGCTTGTTTATGGCGGATTAACGGTCCAGATTTACTACTCGTGTATCCGCTGGGTTCAGATTAGAAGATGCTCGCGTCTTATTGCATCTAAAATGTATAGTGAATAAAGTAACCATCCTCTAATCAAATATAAACCCTGAAGCGCTCGACGTATTAATAAGCATGTGAAATCGTTTTTCGTTGCTCCTACTTGTGAAGTTATTTATCACTGGGATGTCCAAGGAAATTAATTTTAAGAGATTTTCCGTGCAATTCATCATTATACATCATATTGACGTGATGTAAGTGTCCAGTTTATACTATAAGCTCCTTGGATCCAGCTTGTACCAATTTACTTAAGTATATTGAACATCAATCATGCCACTTCATTGTCATCAGGTCTATTCGAAAATGCCTCATATTATTACCGCGATTAGGTATACACGACTAGACTAGGGGAAAATGCAATATTTGTGGAAAACGGTGAATTTACAATAGACTCTACAGGTGCTGGTGGGAATCAAACAAAGCGTTTTAGTTTACCCCATTCCTAGTCTAGTCTGTATAACTTTGCACCTAAAAAACACGAGTTGTTTGTGGTGCGAAGGCAAGCTCGGGGTAGGACAACTTCTAAAGACGAATCGCACAAAGCTCGATCGCGATTGCGGGAAGCAGTCAAAAGCTAAAACTTATACGAGACCTAGAGTGGCAGATTTATGGTCGCAGCCTTAGAGCTTGGCGTGTAAGTACACACAGAAACTCAAGTTTTGGTAAAGCTACAACTAGCAGAAACTCGTATCCTATAATATATAGCAAGTATACGACACGTTGGATTATTTACATGCATAAACTTATAAATTACTTCCTAACCTAAATTAGCATTTGTCTTTGATTTATCTACTTTCATTTAGCTTCCCTCAATGTATCCGTTGTCACTCTCGCAAGAAATGTTGTCAAGCACCCGTCGTTTAAAATTTCAATGATGATACTCAACGCACAGCGGAGGAGAGAAAACGTAAGGGTACTTAAATATGGATATGGAGTATGAACTTTCAGCATTTGAGTGATGTGTAACTAGCTCGTGAAGTAAGACCTTGCCCCTTTAATTGGAACATTTATTGTAATCCATATATTCGTTGTTTTGTTGAATTGAAAATGGGTCAAGATCACAGAGTCAACCAAAAGGGTTGTTTAGTTTAGTTAGGTCGAAGCTGAATCCGTTGCTGTAATATTTACTTCTCGCTCTATCAAGATTGTTCCCAAAGAAAAGAGTGTATGTATACATAATTTTTTAGAAAATTTCATAAAATGGGATTCTCGGTTATGACTTTAGCATATAGTAGAATGAGATGGTAGGAGTAGGCCTCCCCTGGAACTGGAACTCTATTCACTAATAAATAAAGTGCTATACATTATACAATAACATAAAGTAGAAATACACAATACAGTTGCTTCCAGTCAATATCAGGCAATGTCGAAATGCTACTTGGTACGCGTAAAGTGTACATACAAATATTTAAATGTGTAAAAGAACTGGGAGATAGTGGGTACAAAACAATAATTTTTTTTCGAATAGACCTGTGGCCTAAAATCGATCATTTGGGACTTAATCCCACTTTATCTAGATTTCTCAATATGTCGTTTCCCAGTTTAGCAAAATATTTCCAAAATTCGTACTGCAATATAGTACGCCCCTGAACGAGGGTGCAAAATCACCTAAGAATAGTCAAACGTAAGCTCACCTGTCCAAAAACTGATCGCGTATGGCTTTTTCTTTCAGGAAAAATGCATTTGGAAACTTGCCGGCTTGCTGGATTTGTTTGGCTCCAAGAAAATGAAAAAGGAGAAATTGGAAAGAAGTGTCGGCTTCAGGTGAATCCGCCGAATTTGAACTAGTTCCTGGCGAGAGACCGAGGGGTGATTATCCCTTCGCGAAATTTTTGAGGGCGAATCTTCCGGGACGATCCTTCTTCATTCGTTGCCTATAAATGAGCGAGGAACTATCAGGAAAATGGCGGTGATAATTGAAATAAAGGTATATTCAGCACGTATTAAATGGTGCATAGACTCAACAAAGATAAAAATAAAACACGGTTTGATTTTATCTTCTCTGACAATGCTTGGAGGATATTTTAAGTGAAATCCGTATTCCAATATGAAATAAAATAAATAAAGGTTATGTTTCGTATCGTTTAACTAATTATGGCTTATGGCTGTTAAATAAAATAATGTTTTACAAAGAGATGTATTAACCTTAATATAAAATGAAAAAATCCCGTTGAAAAGGGGATTATTCGGTTTCGGAAAATCACACATAACCTCACCAGAGCATTGGAAAGATTTTGAATAATTAATTAGTTAAATAATTCAATGTATTAAAACCCTTTTCCGTTATATCCTTGACGTTTTTAGATAATCCGTTTTTTTATACACTCGAGACTGGCATTCGGAAATATCGGATACATGCACAAACGACTCACGCGTCTCATTAATTAAGAACCTAAAAATTGAAGAGCGTTAAACCAATGTAACAAATGCAGTAATGATAAAGAGAAACTGTCACCTCTTTACGATTTTGCTTATTTATGAACGTTTGAAAATTTACAAAGACTGGGGAATTGACTCTTTTCGTTTCGCCAGTTAACTTGAATTATAGGGATTGTGATATCCTTTTGTTAAAATGCGTGTAGTAATTGAAAATACATCAAATTCCATTTTCGTGTATTGATGTAACGTGTTGTGACTGTGCAATCAAACTTGAAGCACTGGAACTGCAGTGGCCGTTGAAGTTACAAAAAATAATAAAATATTAAGATATAGAACGCGTTTCAACAGATGTTTTTCTCTGCTCTGCTGTTGTAACGCGTTCGATATTTTAATATATCATTATTTGTGTTTTATTAGTGCTGTTGTTGTAACTTTATATCTGCTTTTTTGGAAAACAATATCTTCATATTAAATCAATAAAAAAAATCTATGAGAAAATGTAGAGGGTTGAGTGAAGGTAAGAGACATTTACATGTAATCAATGCGAAATCAGAAACTTTAATGCGGGGAAAGAAATACAAATGCGCGAGCAAAATTAACTTAACGAACGGATAACCAAAAATACCACGGAAAACGTATGTACGTTCTGGATCGGCGAAACAAAGAACTAAGTCCAACAAACTATTCTAAGATAATAACAAATTTACTACAGGAATTAACTTACATCTAAAACTAGTCGATTACAAACGAAACACCTAGATGGCGTAAGAATATAAATAAGAGCACAATTCAAATAGTTACTTAAGCGGGATTTCAATCCGGAATATCCAACAGTAAGAAAATAACGTTACATACTAGGTAATACATCCAATTGCAGCCTCACCCCCGTCTTGTAATCTCTCTCCGTAAACCTCACACCAGCAAATGATGTGTTCCTCTGTCTCTTCCTCTTCAATGCACATGCGACATATGTTATCCTCATCTACCCCGCTTCGTTGAGATGATATCTGAAGAAGCACTGCGAGTCACCAGATGTATGACTTGCTGGTACTCTACAGTAGGGTTGCGGTCCAATTTGGGGATGTTTAGTGTCGGCCTTAGCGAGACAATCGGCCTCCTCGTTTATATGTTTATCTGCAGTCGTAATTACATGTGCATTTGGCTATCTTTCGGGAACGGTCGCATCTCAAAGTTGCTCGCCCATCTTTTGGTTACATACAAGTTACAACTGCGAAACTAGCACCCTATAAGTGTTTTTAGCACAAAAATGGAAAAACAATTACGTAATTATGAATGACAATCTGTTCTGTCCCTGCAACAATAGTACTCATGGTAAATGCGGATAAGTTGGTGCGAACATTAAAAAATTAAGATGAAGTAAATCATTCGAAAATTAATGGTTAGCAGATTCGCTCCTTTGGTAGCTTCTCTCGGCAAACAATTTTAAATGAAGGTATTTAGAGGCTGCATTCCACGTGCCTGCGCATTATCTCGCAAAGTACAACAGAATCTTCATCTCCTTTTTAATAGGGAAAATATTTTACACATAATTTCCTTTGCCGAATAATTCTTAGGAATGTCGGGAATACTGACGTTTGATTTAATTTTGCTTTTTTTTAAAGCTTCAAAAGATCTTTGAAAAGCTTTTTGTCGATGTACATATTTATAGCCGTAACCAAAATCAATTAACTTACAAAGAGGGACTTACGAATGCTCAGTATTTATTCCTTTGAAATTTATATAATGATATATATTCTGGATATCATTTGTCTCTTTTTCGAATAATTCTGTACTTATTAAAAGTCTAACCAAACCAGTCCTTGTTAATGATGTACATAAATTCCCCAGAGGAATTTTGTTTTATAATAAATGTATGTAGCTATTGTTGTTTAAATATAATTAGCGAAGTTCTTATCTAGAATAACTTTCGGAGTACGAAGGGCCGTATGAAGGCTAATTATATTTCCTCACTGTAAGTATTCATTCAGGCTTATATTCTCCACCCTAAAATTACGGGTTAGGAATTTAAATAAACATTTTCTTTTTCAATCCTTCTCTAAGAGGTAATGATAAAAGCGTTTTAGTGCCAACTGTCGTCACTAAGTCGTTGAAGTTTTCATTGGTTTGGTTTATTTGTAGGGAATGCTTTCAGCAACATGCATGTTTCAGTAAATCCTTCAAAAAATAACACTAAAAATATTGAGGCGAATTGGAAAAATACGAGCGTTTCTCAAACGTTCGACGCGAAAATACCTGATTGCCGTTGATAAAAGGACGAATCACAGAAAAATTAATACCGTTCATATTTGTAAACATCTCTATAAGTGCTACAGTTGGAAAAGTATTACTTATACGTATTTCAACGCTATGGTAACCAAGACGTACTTTGAATGGCATAGATTTTAAACTGTTAATTCAACTCATGTATATAACACCGCATAAGCCGCAGTGCAATTGTCACCTTGACAGAGGCAAAAGTTACCTGCAACTTTTCCAGCGACAAATGCACTAGTGGTTTTTCGGTGTCGCATTTTTATTAGTTGACAGTTTTTCTCGTCTAATTGCTAGGCAACAGATTTTCATTACCTAAACAACCCAAATTTACTCTGTAAAATATAAACCTCTTGTGCAATTATAAGTGATGAATTACGTGTCAAATTATCAAATTATTCGGGAATCGAAATCTCCAGGTAGTGAAAAGCGTCTGAGTGCACACTTTTCAAGTGCGTATTGTACAATCTGGAATAACTAACAATAATTTATATGTATTCCCACTCATCAAAAGCGTGGTAACATTAATTTTACATTTTTTTAATAGTAAGATATGATAGCAATGGCATAAGTACTTCATTATTTTTAAAATCCACCCTCGAAACCACCCGAATCAGCAATTTTCTAATATACCTAATCTTGTTTTTCAGGTCGGACCGTTTAAGAAGACACTCGACAATACGGTAAGCAACCATAAAGATATTGCTCATAGGAATTGATCAGTTTTTGAAATATTGCGTTCCACGTTTCCTTTTAGAATACATTTGAAAACACAGGGTCTAATATAACCTATGTAGATAATGGGAATATACCATGCACAAATTGCCAGTGTGTCAAAGTTCTATACAATTTAAAGTCCCAATGGAAACAAAAAATATCCTGCCGTACTAAATAAGTTGTTAAATTGTTTGAAGCACATTTCGAAATTAGAACATCTTCGGACGTTATTTTTGTCGGGTTAAAGGTCCAAACGAAATTGTCGATCGTCACAGTAATTCTCCCCTTTTCGGCAGAAGTGAAAAGCGAGCCCAACAATTTCGTCGGAAAATAAACGTTCAACGAGAAAGTAAACGGTGGTCATTTTTAGTTTGCTCTGACCCGCTGAAAGTAGTCTCGCTTATAAATGAACATCTTACTCTCGAGATGGATTTATCTAGAAACGGGTCTACTGCCCAATTACGGTATTTGTATAGAATTCGAAGAGGAGAAATGTGTCATCGACAAACGTAGGTAGTTGTATTGATTTCGTGTTAGCGTTGAGTACATTTTATTTACCGCGTATAGACGACTGGAAAGATAGTAGATCTTTTCAATATTTGTTATTACATTTTTCCAAAAGTAATAAATTTCGGAATTTTAAATAAAAATTGAATTAACCATGAAGTTAACGTTCAATATATTGCGGATGAGATTCAAATATAGTACGCTGCCAATAACTTTTTATGAGAATTGTGAGACGTCGCTTCTACCCCTGGGTTCTTGCTTGGTTAGGCGGTAAAGTAGCGATGTCTATGTTAATGTGTCAGTTTATCTAAGTAGTGACTTGGTGTCAGCCGGTTACAGGGTAAAATCAATACCCTCAACTGAACCGCATACTCTCAATATTATACGAACCATTATTCAAATATGTTTCGTACAAAACGACCCTATAAATACTGCTTTACGTTACCATAATAAAATCTTCATTAAACTTAAACGACAATAATTATATGGTTATTAACTTGAGTTAATTAAAATAAAACTTTAATGGCTATTTAAATTACTTTTAGGTTTTACTACGTTTTGATTCCATACGCTCGAGACCCGTGTCTGTTGCAATTAGAGTGTTCTGTTTGCTACATCTAAATTCATTCGCATTTATGAAGGGAGCGGTTTTACCACTACTTACGGAGGCATTAATGCCAGAGCACGTCAGCGAGATGTCACAAACTTAATAGAACCCTCGGGATTATGCATTATTATTCGATAGTAATTGATCGATGTCGTCGTTATCCTATACATGTTACATTTTAAAAGATGAATGCGGAAACTGAAACAGGATTAAGTGATAAAGTAAACTATAGTCAAAATTCAGAATATAGAGACCTCCAAAAAAATGTTATCGAGAACGTGAAAGAGTATTTTGCGCATCGGTTTCTATTTGGTTTACACATACATGTAATTTTTTCTCATTGTAGCATCAATTGTTTATACTCTTCTTCGAATATTTTCACACTGAACAGTTCTGGAAGCGTTTAGTACCCCATATTCTTTCCTATATTCTGCTTCAAAAGGGCTTCAAAAATGTCCAAAATCATTTCAGTCCCTTTAAGAGTCTAGAAATGTTTACGATCTTTGACCTTTAAGTCTCTGAGAGTTTTCATAAGTCTCCAAGAGCCTTATACAACGCGAGGAGTCTTCAAAAACTTCCAGGGTCATATTAATGCATTGGCGAGTTTTTCAAGTGTCTCCAGAAGATGCCAGAGCCTTCACGAGAATCTTTAAAAACGAATCTTTAAAAAAGTAAAGACCTTTACGAGCTTTTCAAAGCCTTGAGTCTTTAAGAGGTTGTCATGCAAACATGCTGACTAGCACGAGTCTAATATTGAAATCAGGTGTGTAACATTCCACTATCAAAATCTTGATATGAGTGCTGGAACGAAGAAACGACTGGTCCTTACCTTGTGAAATCTTTGAGAATCAAAAAATGTGCAAAGACAAGTTTCACTTATACAGGGTGACAATTTGAAAACTTACCACCCCTCATATCTTAGTAAATAAACGAGATATTTAAAAAAATCAAAATCCGTTTCGGTAATTCGGAGGGAGAATCACAATGACATAGTTGGCGACGCACCCCCTCCAACCCCCTGCGCCCCAGCCACCCCAACTTTTAAATCTTAAATAGTGACCCCCCATGTGTGATACGTCGTTCGAAAGCTCTGAAAAAATGCTTTCCAACCATACCAAATAGTATTACATTTAGGTTAGTAATTATCGTGCAAATAAAAAAATAAACTAATATGATACATTTGAAATCTGTCGTATTTAAAACGCAACCGGCGAACATAGACGAACCAAGACAGATAATAATTCAAGAATGTCAAAATATTGCAAAACCAACATTTGAAAAGGTTCGACAAGAGTTTGAGAATAGATTATAACTGGGGATCAAAAATGAGTTGCTGTCAAGTCGGCTTTGGAAGTTCAAGTTAAATACGATTTTCCATGTTTATTTTTTGATTTGCACGATAATTACTAACCTAAATGTAATGCTATTTGGTATGGTTGGAAAGGATTTTTTCAGAGCTTTCCAATGACGTATCACACATGGGGAGTCCCTATTTAAGATTTAAAAGTTGGGGTGGCTAGGGCGCAGGGGGTGTGAGGGGGTGCGTCGCCAACTATGTCATTGTGATTCCCCCTCCGAATTACCGACACGTATTTTGATTTTTTTAAATATCTCGTTTATTTACTAAGATATGGGGGGTGGTAAGTTTTCAAATTGTCACCCTGTATAGTTTATACAGTGAATTTTTTTAAAGACTGGTCATAGGATTTTACATGTTAATTTGCCAACCCCCTGTTATTTATGTGAAAATTACAGAGCCAGCGCTGTTGTTTTATTGAATATCAACGTTTTCTTAATTTACGTTATTTACTTAATTTTGTGATACCTAAATGCTATATAAAGCAAGATTTTGGACTTGTTCTTCTTTAACTTATCTTCTGAACAGGTTACAGGAACGTAATTTCACTCAATTTGAATTAAACTGCTTGGTCAAACACGACAGATGAAACGAAGGTTGTTCGGAAATAGTGGACAACAGTAGACAACTTCAATAAATCAATAAAAAAAAACTGTTATACCCAAACGTTTACGCAAGTCTTCTCAAAATTTTAACTTGAAATCGATTGGTTTCCTGAATTTTACTTGAACAAAACGAAACGTGCGTCTTCTAGCCTTACAACGAACAACAACTCGGCCTTCAAATTGGCGAAAGGCCCTTTCTTACGCCAATCCCAGTATTTATCAATTTTTACCGATTAAATGCATTCTTATCTCTAATAAATTACACCAACCTTTTAAAAAAAATAATCAAAGTGCCCAAAAATTATACTAGATCTGTCACAGAATTGATTTAACAAAGCAAAATTGATAACGAAAATAAGTAATAAATTGCCCTACATTTCCAGGATATAATACTTTAGAGCGAAACAAAACAAAACAAACCACTTGGTTACAAGTAGAAATGCAATTTACACTAAAAAACCCAACCAGATTAAAACAAAAATTTGATCAGCTATATCTATTGGTGATGTCAAAACAAAAGCTATTTCGGTTTAAAAAAATGCGCTTTATCTGCACAAGAGTTGTGCACAATTTATACTTGTTTATTTAATCAACAGAATAGCTTAGCAGATTCCAACAGAAAAATACCTAGTACAAACAATAGATTGTGACTACATACTGCTCTCCATATGAGCCAAAAATTATAGCATTTTGTTTATTTTTACTTAATGCATGATTCTGATTCTGAATTCAATTGCAAATAGTCGATTCTTTAAAAAATCCTTTTTTCGGAAAGTGCTTGTCAAAAAAGGTTGTCATTTGAAAAATGATAGTTAGACACGAAAATGTAATTTTGGGAGGTGTGTTATCCCTATCTACTACACTAGACACTAAAACTGGTAATTTTCTCACGTATGCAGTACTAGAAGTGGCTCTAAAAACTAAAGTAGGCCGTAAAAACTTTTAAAAATGTCACACTGGGTTCCATAACTAGTTGTAAAAAAGGTAAAAATATAGGTGACCCTTTTAAAAATTCCAAACCGTAGTCATTTGCGGTTAAACCGGCCGTGACCATAAAGAATTAAAAATGTTAAAAATCTCATCTTCCCATACCATTTACCTATACGATAGAAGTTATCACTTAGGGTGTTCCATTTAAACTAAGTTGGTTGGCATCAGCTTTCAGTATATTGAGAAGTGCTACCAACTTGAAAACATTTTAGATTCCTCGACATTAATCAAATTTTTAAAATATACCGAGCTCTCCTTTTTATTTTATTTTATTTAATTATATTTAATGAACCATGCAGTGTTTTAAAGTTGCTCCGAATTTGTTCTGTTAGGCTCAAAGGACGAAAGCGTTCAATGCCGAAAAAAACGTCTCCGTGAAATATCATATTTGTGGATTGTTTCTTAGTTTATTTTGTCCACCAATTAGTATGCGTGCTTTTCTCATTTAATGGACTAATACAATAAGTGTGCGTAGCAAATAGTACATACCGACTTATGCTTTTAGGATTGTCGGCGATATGCTCTGGTGAACTTGTATCGTAAGCCATTATTAAATTTATAATTTTGACAGTTGCATACTTATTTATGGCATCGAAAACACAAGTGCATAGTTTATCATTCGATAGATCAAGATTATCTAATTGAGTTGTCCTGACATGCAGCGTAAATAGTACCGATATCTTGACTCGATGTTTTCTACGAAAGATATATTGAATGGAGTTTATCTATACTGCGGGAGGTTTCATTTACAAGATGTAGAATTTCCTCGGCTTATTTAATTCAAGATAGGTACACAAATGTCTATAAATATTACTGGGTTGTACCTAACTAAAGCCCCTCAACGCCCAACGGAAAGGAGTAATCCAATTGAAGTAGTTGACATCGTTGTAAATACCAAAGTAATATGCAGTTCTACATTTCATTGCAACAAAAGTGCTTTTCAGATAGCTCTTAGGATATATCATCGTAACCATATCAAAATCACAAACCATATACCCAAGTGGCACGTTAGTAGGGCTATTTCCATTACTGTCGCAGGCAGATACAGCGCATTGCTCTCAATGGAAGTACAGTTCTTCACTTGCAAGAACTTCCCCCCGAATATCGGCAAACAACAATCGCATTCACGCTCTACTTAATCCTACTGTAACACCAACCGAAAAGGATGCGTTACCCTCTAACCGATACAAAGGATATTCGAAACGTTGGAGTATTGAACGGCCCGAGCCCGTTTATTTCTATTTTAGATCCTTTTTATATTTCAAATTCGCCGGCGAGTTTTAATCTATAAAATTAAGTTCGCCTGTTGGAACTTAATTAAAATCTTCTGGAGTGCTATGCCAAATAGTACCTCTACATTGCGACCGCCGAACATGTATGTATGTTCAAGATAGGTATCGCAGTTTAACCAGTCTTCTGTAAATAACAGCATTCGTGACTAAGGGGCAATTGTGTGCAATTCAAAGCAGCAAAGTGTTGTGTTCAAACGGCTATGTTTTCGAAAGTTACTTCATTGCGCATTTTTGTTGCTAAATGGAGTGTACTGGAAGCTAAATTGCTCTTTTATGTTTCAGTGTTCCTACATTTCCTGTCATAGGGCGCTGTGCTGTTGATCATTAAAGTAGGCGATGGTTTTCCCAATTTTCAGAAACTCCCCCAAGCACACCAACTTACAAACTAGAATCGTTATTTTGTAGAAAACTTTTTTCATGTAATATTCACCTCAAAATATAATACTTGCCGCAACGGAACAAAAACTGTCAATACCATCCATTATGAATACGGTCTTTTTGTGGCAAGAGGGTTCGTATCTTAACAGTTTAACAGTTTCCTATATGAAAGTGTTTTTGGACCAATACGCATCAATATACTTAATTTGTTATATATTAGCGAAGTGTAAGTACAAGTCACACTTCCTACAGTTGATGGGCAGGCGTGCGGATTCCTCCACGCCGGTAAAGGATTTTGTGATCAGCCTGCGTTTCTTTGTGGATCGCGCTTATATTTCATAATTTGTTCAAAATTCAAGTTCAATATTTAGGGTACTGTGTTAGATAGTTATAACGAAATGTTGAAATACCCTAAGATGGTTGAGCCTCAACATGAAGGAACCTAAGCCTCCTGATGAGGTACATCGTTATAATAATAATAATAATAATAATAATAATGTTTATTGAGCATACATACAAACAAAACAATAAAATAATAATGTTGTAAATAAAATAATAATGTTGTACATGTACAGCTCAAAAGGTAATGAATTCGGCCTAAAGCCGTTTTTCAATTCATCCTGTAAGACACAAAATGATAAAAAAAAAACAGTCGTCTTGCTAAATTAATTACAATTCTCTAAGAAAAAGCTCTTAGTAGATCTAACAAACTGAGGATAGTTCATGTGCAATGCATCTAACCTTAAATTTAACAAAGATGGTGCAACATATGTGAAGCAACCCTGGAATTTTGCAGTTTTATGTCTAGGTATTGTAAAAGAATTAGTTCTTAAATTTACACAATGAGCAGCCGATCTTCTTATCAACAGGTGATATAAATATGACGGTATTCTAAATTGTAAAATTTTATAAAGCATTATCATATATAGATATTTGACACGATCCTTGATTTTTAACTCATTAAGTCTGTGATAATACGGCGTGACGTGCTCTCTAAGGGGAATATTGCAAATGTATCTCATGCACGCATTTTGAGTTTTTGCAGCCTTGCTTGGTCACGTTTTGTGAGAAAAAAATAATACACCATACAACAATAATCAAAATGGGGTAAAATAAGAGATTTGACTAGCTTACGCTTGCTGGACTCATTTAGCAGAGATTTAAGGTGATAGATTGACTTTAGTTTTAAATATGCAATTCTAATTATGTGATTAACATGATCAGTAAAACTTAACCTACTATCTACTTTAATGCCTAAGTTTTTACCGTGGTAGACCATGGTATGCTTTCGCTCATTAGACGTAACTGAAAACTAGACACCAACTCCGAGTGAAGTCGAGGACCCACACAAATAGCAGTGGATTTGGCAGGGTTCAATCGCAAACCATTGTTTTGGCACCACGTCTGTACACCAAGAAGATCAGAGTTTACAACATCGATGGTTTCTTCAATATTTGATGTACTACACTCTATGTAAAGTTGTAAATCGTCCGCATACAGATGGTATCGAAGTTGATGAAGACTTGTAGGTAAGTCGAAGGTGAATGCCGAAAAAAGTAAGGGGCCCAAAACACTCCCTTGAGGAACACCTCTCTTGATTCTCGCGAAACTTGACGACCTATGAGAGATTCTGACTCTTTGAGATCGGCAATTAAGATATGCTGTGAACCAGCTTACACTATTGTCATCAAAACCTAGGTGCTTCAGTTTGGCGATGAGCAGCTCGTGATTTACTAAGTCGAAGGCCTTACTCTGATCTAGCAATATCAAGATGGTGCACAGGGATTTATCATAACTGTGAGATATGTCATTTATAACCTTCATAAGAGCTGTGTTGCTACTGTATTTTTTCCTGTACGCTGATTGGTAAACGGGTGTAATGTGGGAATTTTCAAAATACCTCGTAATTTGAGAAGCAATAATTTTTTCGAATACTTTTGCAAATGGAGATAATAAAGATATGGGGCGAAGGTCGTTGTAAGTCGAGGGATTGGTAACTTTTACTAAGGGGATAATATCAGCCGTCTTCCAAATTTCTGGACAGATTCCATTACGCAGGCAGTCGTTAAACAGTTTTAAAACAACATCTAAACAATGTGGGATTATCAATACTAACATTGTTAAGTTTATATGATCGGGTCCGTAAGCTTTCGATGAACTATTTTTAAGAGCAGTGTAAATATCATGTTCAGTGATTTCATTAAAAGTAAACGTAGTGTTTTCACACCTCATTGTACCGTTGAAGAACCGTATCACATTCGGGTCAATTGTCGAATTTTCAGCAAAATTTAAAAAATACTCGTTGATAGCCGTAGGATTCTGTAGTTGGGCAGGCAGCTCGACTCTAGTGCTCCTTTTGGTGCGTACACCCAGTTTTTGTAGATGATACCATTGTCTATTCGCATTACTTTTATTAGAATGCAATATGAACTGTAAATATGCTTTTTTTCCCGCGATATCGCTGACTTGACGTAATTTCGTAACTCGCAGTAATATCTTCGACTTACTTCTGTTCGGTTTTTAAAAAAATTCTTATGTGCCTTCTCTCTCAGTCGAATCATTTCTTTGATGGTATCCGTGATATAGGGATTATATTTCTTCCTCGGTTTAATTTTGACAAAAGGGGCATGTATATCGAACAGTTCCAGTATACATTCATTTAGCATATGCACTCTAGTATTAATATTCTCACACTGATTTATTTCTTGCCAATTAACGCGCTCAGCATCATAAGTAAAAGAATTAATATTCAGATTCTTAAGATTCCTACAAGTAAAACTATGCAGGGGTTTTACTTTGCAAGAAATGAGGATATTACCAAAAGTTAGTAAATGGTCAGTATTGTTAAGTAAATCATACGTTCCGCAGGAATTGATGTTTAAACTATTGCTCACGCAAATAACATCCAACAATGTCGCTGACTTTGGAGTGATTCTCGTCGGCTCCTTAATTAATTGTATAAGTTCGAAATTTGATAGCAACGTAAGTAAGCGTCTACTCTCACTGGAATCTTCGCACAAAAGATTGACATTTAGATCACCCGTTAAAACAATTAAATGTGATTTAAGGTACACCTGCTCGATAATGTCAGAAAGATCATTAAAAAATTCAATGTTCGCACTTGGTGGTACGTAAACAACTCCAAACGCTACTTTTAATTTATCGATATTAACCATCAGCCATGAATGTTCGATAGATGTATACTTCACATCGAATTCTATTTTTTTGAAATTAAAACACGCTTTTAAGTAAATGGCAACTCCACCACCAAAAGTTAACCGGTCAGATCTAATTAAATTATAATTATTTAAACTTACGTAATTGTCAGTGTAACTAGCATCCAGAAAGGTTTCGGAAATTCCAACAAAATCCACATCGTTTGCTAATATGTAATCCTTTAAGCTTAAAAAATTTTTCCTTATCGATCTAATATTTATATGTGCAATTTTTAATTCAAGTTTTTTGATACAGCAATAGTGGGTGTCCCGTTAACATATTTTATATACAGATTTCGCTCTCCATTCGTTTTCCTCTGCTCAAGTTCAGCACGTACTTTCATAAAATATTCTTGTTGAAGTTTTGTGTTATCTGTAGTAATTACGACATCAATATCCATGGTTTTTAAATTTCTTTTGTTTCTTAACACGGCCACCACATCATCTTTGCTATGCAAAACAACTTTTATAGGGGCCGGTCTGTTTGGCCCGGATTTACCCAATCTAGTGATACCGATATCGTCAACACAAATGCTAGGAGCAACTTTCTTGATTATTTCCTTAACCCTTGAACCGTCATTTGTAGATTCTTCAAGTTTGTAGATGATGATATTCTTTTCCCTGCGTCTCCGATCGTTGATTTCATTAACAACGTCTTCAATAAAATATGTTTTGTCTTCTTTCTCCTGCTTTAATTGGCGCAATTCCGCTTGAAGATCAGATATTGTTTGAAGTAGTTCCGATATCTGTGATCTTTCAGAGATACACTTATTACAGTGAAAAGCCGGTCTTTGCTTTGCACCGCTTGCTAACAGCTTGATATCTTCTCGCGATAATCCAGAGCATTGAGAATGGTATACTAGACAACATCTATCGCAGATACATAGTTCATCTTTATCAAAATTGATTCCTTTGTCACAAGTAACGCAATTTTTGAAAAGAGGCATAGCACAGTTATATAATAACGATTTTATAATGTATAAAAATGCACTGGAGTACACATACAACGTTTCTTAGGAATCGTTAGCAGTTATGGGAGGTTAATACATATAGCCTGTCTTCCATAACCTACCCTCTATGTCAATTGATTCATAAAATAAATCAATGGGTTTGGATCCAAAAATACCAAAAGGCAATAGCATCCCCTCCCTCCATTTTTTAGGGAAATACACGTCTTGAAGCAACATGAATCTCAATCAAACAAAATCTCGATGATGTCGGTCTGTCTGTACTCTCATTTCCAGCTAACCGGCTGAACCAATTGCAACCCAATTTGGTACACATAGCATAGGCATAGATGAAAAGGTTTTGGTCAGAATTACGCATGCGCAGCCACAGCAAATTTTTTACAAGGTCGCAAATACGTTAGTATTTTGTTTTTATTGGCGTATCATTATCAGTTTATCAATAGACTAAGTTTTTGGGTAGATGCCCGACCAAAACTAAGGCACACCCTAATATTAATTTAAATTTTCGGATGAGGAACCACAGTGTAGTATTTGTCGTGAGAATCGACGCTGTTTTATTTGTATTTCAGCGTGTGGGTTGAACTTTAATGAAATTTTTCTAGAAATTTGGGGAACAAAGCATTATGTCCTATATTGACCCAATTATATCGTAATCGGCAAAATTGGCAACCTATAAAAGCGATATCTGAAGGATACAATCCAGCTTAATCAGGACTTATGTACAAAAAGGCGCTATGGTCCATTCTCTATTATGCTCGCCGAAATTCTAAATTATTTTGTTCATTCCGGCGCGAAACGAGTATACGCGTACATAAAAGAAAATTGTATAACAAACAAATCGCAGTAATTAGACGACGGGATTGAAATAACAAAACAGAAAATAAAAAAACAAAGGTGTGTCGCTGTATATCGATCAAGTTGGCGACCGTTGTGCACATTATTGCTGGGGACTCTACGTGTCCACTTCCATTTCGAAACCCATTATGTATCTCCCAGCTTTGTGAATTTCCTAACACTTGGTAATTGTGGACCAGGCGTACTGAATTCGTGATTAAAAGCATTTTAGCATTTCGTATAATTGAATGTGTTTGAGTTTTAGCCTCATGCTAAGTAAGTAATTTCATGAAAATATGAACTAAAGCGGTTTGATATCCGTTCTCTGCACTCTGCATTTGTAATTAATGAACACTTAGTGAAACCGTCTATTTTGGTAGCTCTTATCGTTTTTGAATGGTAAGTGTTGAATAATTACCACCCCCATTGTACGACAGAAAGTAAGTGTGGAAGTAATCTGCAGTAATGGAAGTACAATATTCGCTTTAAAATCAATGTTTCATTATTTGGAGTATATTTGCTCGAATAATAACATTCTGTGGCGAAATACATCCAGGGCTCGACATTCATTGCAACAAAATTGGAAATTTATTTGCATTATCCCAATTGTCCTTCCTTATCTTACTATGTCTATAGTCATTGCGGTAATAATAATTATGATAACGACCGTTTTGAGAATAGACCCTGAATTATTATAGCGCCAGTATCTCCAACCCACGATTTACTTTCCGAGTCACAAAGCTCCGTTCCATTACAACTTTGTGCGATGGAGTGCAAGAATTGATCATTTCCATATAGACACATGTATGCACATTTCAGAGATCGCCCCGCTTTGAAGTGCGGCATATTTTTGCATTACCCTAATTTAGTGTAGGTACACAATTTTAGTAATGTTTAACATTCGTCTTGTTTACATACAATATATCGAATTTACAGAAAATGTACCTCATCAAATAATATAATTTATGATGCAATTAAACAAGGTAGTGCTGAATCCGGAGTTCCATTTAATTAAGCTCTAAATTAATATTCTGTGTTTATTCGCAGTGTTTAATTAAATCATATTTGATTTTAAATGAAAAAGTTCAAATTGAGTTTTGCATTTATTTTAAGGCTGCTGCCAAAACGTAAGTCCACGGCGATAAAAAAATTAATCCGTAGGTTGGCAAGTTTTTCATCCAAATGGTTCGAATTCTATCGCATCAAATATGTCAGCTATGAGTATATTGCATAACGGCGCGCTTTGATTTCACTGAATCTGAATTATGCAACCGAATGCCTTCGATTGCACAGGAAAATAACTTCAAATATTTTTACAGTGCAGATATAGGGACAAATCGCTACAACAGTAATGAATGTCGTCCTGTGAGCGTGATAATTTCTGTTTTTTGCACATTTGTACACCTACTAACAAAGTTTTTTTTAATTTGCTACTGTTTTATTTGCACCAAAATCAGATTCGGATCGTGGTTTTTTAGTAAGTACCACGGCAAACTTGGGGGTTTACTACACCTAATTTTTTTAATTCGGTATGGAGCATCCTTTACGATTAGTGTGGTCAAATGCCTTTTTGGAGGAATTATTACGGGGTGCTTTTTTATGTGGACATGGAGGCTGCATTTGTTTATCTGCTCCCTACTCTCAGTACCCCACTGCATCCAGGAAGAGAATGAATGTCTAAAGGTTGAGAGCTTGTTAGGTTCCTGTTAACAGCTTGTGCGCCAGTACTGCTCCACCGAGCTGCAATTGCTGATACCGTTCCTTGCATTAGTCATCTTCTTGCGATGGAGCTGCGTCTTGGGTTTTGGACTTCTTCATATTCCCAGCATTTTGTCAGCACCGCTATCATGATTTGGTGAACTGCGTACTTTGCAGTTTTGTGATGGGCCTCTATAATTACCAGGTACTTCGCTGTATACCCTAATCTGGTCTTGTCGTTGGATGTCGTCCCGAAACGTTCCTCTTAGTTTCATAAGCCGATCAAATGTTATTTGCTGTCTACGGAAGTCTGGAAGCGTGTGATCCAGGCTGGGTAGCGAAGGTGTTTCTTGGCAACCTCGCCTTCCAAGTATCGTGGCGATTGGGCGTGCATTTGCGCCCATCGCTGCCCCATTGGAAATTAAAATCGTTGCCCCTTGGTTTGCCTCCATTTTGGATATTGTCTCATTCGGACTCTCCGGAGCTGCCGGTGACGGGGTGGCTTCTTGTAGAACGTAGTAATCCATGGCCATGGCTTTTGTTCCAGGTCCATGATTTGTGAGTGGCATTGTGTGACCGTTGCGAGCTCGAACCGCTCCGTGGTCACTTTTCTATCTCAATATTGTGGACACTTCACATGTGGACACTTCAAAATTTAGCACTTCACTGGGCCCGGAACTCTTGTGCTTGTGATAACGCGGCACTAATTCGTTGAAGGTTAGAAGGATAAAATGTGACACTTATCGGGACCGAAACCCTTATGGTAACGCGGCACCCATTCGTTGAAAATCTCGAAGAACGAAATGTAGCATTCGGCTCGAAGGACCAAATGTAGCGGTACGATTGTAGATCCTAATGCTCACCTAAGGAAATCTTACACGAGATCAAATCCGGTCGGGGTTATATCTCAAACCCGAAAAGTCTTTTCGTTCTATATTGACACGATACTATCTCGGAAGTCGCCCACAGCTTTAGAAAAACATAGATTGTAGACCGGGCTCAGACCTGGCGAGAGGTTTAACATAATTAATTGAATTTTAAATTAAACATTCCAAGTGGTAGGTTATTAACCTGTTCCAATATGTTTCTATAAAAATGTAATTCAAACAAACACCTTACCTAGCTAGCTCAAACTACAACCTCTCCGGGGACGACTGGGTCTTGACACAAACAAAAAAATCCCAACAAACTGAAAATTACGAAGGCTTCTATTAAATTCGGTAAATTCCAATCAAATCGCTACTCAAATTTTGAATTGTAATTAACATTTAGATAAAAAGAAACTAGAAGAATCTGACACAGAAAAATAAAACTTTTCTTGGATCTCAAATTGGGATTCAAATTGACACATAATAGATTAATAAAGAAGAAATTACAAGAATTTATTCTAGCATTATGCGAAAAAAAGCTAATACAAAAACAAAACCTGCCAGAACAAAAATAAATTTAAGGCCACCGATGCCTTTTTTGAACAGTAAGTACACCCCGTTTGCCAAATCAACAAATCGACAGAACAATTCGAGCGATCTCAAGAAAAATATCCAAGTTATTTGGTGTGGACAATGGGAACGCGATAAACGACGAACCACACACTTCATACAGCGTTGTCAGTGCAAGGGAGGCTACCTCTTTATAACATCTAGGTACCGCTTCACGAAAAAAACATCTAATTTTACCGTATACGCAAGAACGTCCCTGTGACTACTTAGCTGCATCTTCCAACTATTGAGTCCCTATCTGTGTCTATCGCCATGTTTAATTTTGTTGTGTATTTCTGTTTGATTACTAAAATTTAGAAGAGAACAAATTCGTAAACTGGGGCAGCGAAAATGTTGTGAGTGAATATAATCGGTTTGGCAAAAAATCACTGAATCGTGTTTTTAGCCTTCGGGTATAAATTAATTGTCAATTTCACCTAATCCGAGGACAAACATTTCTGCATCAGAACGGAAATGGGGCGTAGCGAGATACTTGCTCCGGATGTAAAAAATAAAAAGCTACTGGTGCTTGATGTAGAAGCTGCAAATAAAACAAAGAAAAATTAAAGCCCTATCGATTTTCGCTCGTACATTAACGTAGCTTAAAAATTAATTGGATCGAGTTTATCTAAATTATTTCTGGAGCAAGGAATTGTTATAGATAAGTAGAACGTAATTCTCGGGATTTCAGTACATTTCTGTAAATTACCATGTTTATCACAGAGTTCATCGAAGTAAGCAGATCGAGCCATTAGCTCAAAAGTAATTCCTGCAAATGTTGGAATGTTATTGTCGTAGAAGCTAAATACGTAGCGAAGTGTAACAAGAAGATTATACAGAATAAATAACATCTCGGAAAAAATACGGTATTTGCCTAGAAATGTTAATTGGATAAACAAGGATTTAAAATAACGAAATGCAAAAATCGGGAGAGGTATCTTTAATTTCGCTCTACTTTACTTCCTTCCCAAATTGTTTTCTTTAAACACTTCTCCAACTTCTTATTGCATCGTTCATTTCAGAAACCATCTCTCTCTAGACCGCGTTATTCTCTTTTTAAGTAATTTCCCTTACTTCCTCTTTCTCGCTCATTTATATTGAAATTTTAATTTGTTTTCCTGTTCTCTCTCCCGCAACCGAGCTCTCTACAACACTTTGTTACATTTTAATTAATTAAACAAACTCTTAAAAATAACTTTTTATCCCACAGGCATTTAAAATTTGCCTGGGAAACTGTCATACCGAGATAGTTAACTTGAGTTTATAGCAAAAGTGTTTCCATAATTTTGTGGAGAAGGCGGATTTTCTAACACAAACAAAGGGTAAAGGTAAACATGCGGCTCTCGCGATTCAGTAACGTTAGCTATAAGTTATACGTACCGATATCCACCGATTCAATTTTATTATAATCTCAAATAGGTCGAAAAGACACGATTTTTAATTTTATCGGGGAACTCTTAAGATATTAAAAATTTAGATAAATGTTTCTCAGGCAGCAATTTCCCGCAGAATCCCATCTGCTTGGAAGCAGTAAAGAATGTAGGCTCACGAATGATGGCTCGTATTTTTACAATAAAGCCGGAATATTGTAACTTATGACTTTGTTCAAAACAAATTTTCATCTAGAACCACGACAGCGCCCATTTCTTTGTTATCTGATAAGTCTCCTTTGGAGACAATGTGTACGCGTCAAAAAGTGAAGTAATTAGATTTCGGGTAAAACATTCACGAGCGACCGCATATTTCATTTTAATTTTAAAATTTGCTCTTGGCTTCTTTTGAAATTCAATATTAATCCGTCATTTGTGTTTAGGAACAATGTACGTAGGTTGGATCTGAAAAAGTTTAACAAAAGTTGCGATGAGTGGAGAAGCATTCAATAAAATTTCGATAGGTATAATTTCTGCTATTTACGAATATAAAGTTAACAAAGAAATTTGAAAAGGGAATTTGTATTTGAAAGAAACTTTTATCGAAGTAGTTACAAAATATTCAACAGTTAAGAAGAACCGACAAATTAATTGTTCGGTGGTGCACTGAACGTGAGTGTCAAAATTATGGCTGACACAATTTTCGGATTAAGGAAAGGATTCATCGATTACAATTTCAGTCAACAATGTATAGGATTCTTTATAATAGTGGGAACAACACAGCTCTTGTGTGTTGAAAAAAACCACCAAGAAACCACAATAAAGTTTTAATAATGTACGAGGTCAACAACTAGTTGTTGGCGGATCATGACAGCTTTGCTGTTGAAACGCATTTGTTTTATTAAAGCATTGTAGTTCCTTGATGTGCTTCAGTTTTTGTACCCTAATTATTAAAGAAAATTTCTCCATTCATTTTCTTATAGAGTATTATGTATCCGTATTAAAATGTAGTTTTTAGCTTCACGTAATTATGAAATTAGTTTAGCCATAATTAGATGCCTGTAATGTTTAACACTCTGTGCTCAGTTTTTGGGTTGAGAGATATAAAATATGGGATATTATGGTAAGAGCTTTCTTTAAATTTAATATGCTCATAGAGGGTGAGATTTTTCCGAAGCAACTCGAAAACTAGCAAAGATGTGGAGACGAGCGCATATAAATTCTTTTTTTTGATTTTCGATTTTCAGAAAACAAATGAGTATCGAAAAACAATAATTGAATCTTTTTAATAGCAATGTACCTTATTATTTGGATAGTTTGATGGAGATTTTGTTTCTCTTTTCGATGACCTAAAATGTTAATAGTCTTATGCAACAAAATTTTCGAGTCGCCTGTGGAAGTTCAAGGTACGATTTCCCATGTAAACAAAAACAAAAAATCCAAAGGACAATTCTGAATTTAATTTAGACGTCAAGAATAGCAAGCTTAGGTTCTGACGTCGTTGTTGTTTCCTTAGAAACAGCATGTTCAACGTCATTCATAATCGTGTTCCACGTCCCATTTGCAATAAGAATGACAAATGTCATTAGACTGCACAATCATTTGTTTCACTTTATCTACCCTTACGGTTAAAGTGATCACTTTATCTATCCTTACGGTTAAAGAACGGCTTAACCTACTCATTCAACCTATTAAAATGTCATTTTAACGTATGATATAAAATAATTTTATTAATTCGATAGAATAGTTAAATCATGTTAATAAAATTAAAAATTGCGGTTAGTAATACTCTCTGGATTGTTATTAAAACGTGTTTATCGTTTTATTTGATCAATAAAAGAATAATTAATCATTACTTAATTTGTTTAGTAAGTTAACTAAATCTACTTCATTGAAAATTGATATACAAAATATTTAGGTGTACAATCAATGGCCTCCGCAAAAACCCAGAGTGGAATTCATTTAATAATATTTATTTGTACAACTTAAGTGTTTAAAGTGATACTTTTTTTCAAGGATTTGCAGTTTGATTAATGAAGGTAAAGCCCGAGTTAATCAAGCAATTTTCGTGGTTCACCATTGGGATTTCCGTAACGGTGAGACATACAGTGTAGGTTAATAGGAGCAAAGGTGTCCCTTTTAGTGACTAAAATACGCATTTGAAATTTTTGAAAAATCTGAATTTTTTGAAAATAACTGAGATATGACCAAAAATTTGAAAATGTCAAATTTCGTTTTCATTTTCTTTAGATTTAACGGTCGAAAATAGACCGTTCCTGTTAGCATCTTGTTGGAGACTTTTTTTCGGAGAGTCTGAATCTCTTAGTAGAGTTTCCATAACACGCTAAATGTAGAAGTTATACTGGCTACTACTTTCTCATTCCTTATGGACGCCATATTGGATTTTTACGGATCGAGACAGAAGGCAAAAAAATTATACTTTTACATAAATTTACAAGGAAAGTTTCAAAATCAAGTATTTTACATTCATTCACGGGTAGCTAGATTAGACTTTGATATTTTTCTTCTAAACTTCTGTAAATGTATAGAGTGTGACAAGTCATTATCTTTCTTTTTTGTCCATTATCTCACACTGGAAAAATCCAATATGGCGTCCATAAGAAATAAAAAAGTAGTAGCCTGTAACTTCTACATTTAGCATGTTATGGAAATTCTGATAACAAATTCAGATTTTCCGAAAAAAAAATCACAAAAAGGGGCAACTTTGTCCCCGTTTAACCTACACTGTATATCTCTCCCCGTTACGGAGATCCTAAAGATGAGCTCCGAATTTGAGCCACTATGTACAATACGGAATAGCACCCTTGAAGCAAACCCTTTATACATAAGAATTTAAGCAGCATATTTATTTGGTTAGGAGTTATATGGAAAGGTATGAGGAATGTACTTAAGCTATGCAGTATTACTAAATTACTAGGCGGATGACTCGGACGGTATTAGGTTTGCAACCATACACCCAAATTTTTCGAAAAAAAGGTGCTTCGGTAGATGGAAAATTCTGTGCACTAAATTTTAGAGCTAAACCAAACTTCATTATACATCAACGATAATATTGTCATATAAGTTTAAGAGTTTATTGGAATCCATTTTGCTGATGAAAATTGAGGTGATAGATATATGAAAATATGCACCGATATTGCCAATGAACGTAAAATATACCCTGCACTAAAATGCATTTTACTCTACTGGTAGCTTGGCAAGTTTACACAACGAAATGAAATTGGATTTTCAAATAAAAGTATAATACGCTTTACAATAGAGAATTTATTTACTGACGATAACAAGATGCTTTTCATCTTCGTTCGGCTCTCGTCCCTATAAAGGTCCCGGAAACGCCTAATTGTCTGATTTGGAATATCCGAAAAATCCAAGGGCAGTAATTGTGGTTGTCAGATAATATCCCACTCTCCTATAGGCAATACGTCAAACATTTTTGGGTATTATGGATGGTAAGTAAATCTGTAAACAAAAACATCTAAAATTTGAAAGCGTTCGAGCTGCCAACGACGAAATTGAATTTCTGTATACATTATAAGTGTCATTCAGCTGGAAATACGTTTTTCATAACAATTTTATATCGTAGATCGACTATCACTTCAACCCGCACTTTAGCAGTACAATTTTACATTATGCGAAAGATTCACAAACGTTTCCGCAATAATTGACAGGTATTAAATTCCATCATTGGCAAACAATTTGAATTCTACTCCAGCGAATGTCACAGTATGGGTGACTAAGTTACTATTGGTCTTAGGATGTATTCTATACTCGCGAGCCACGTTTCCAACGGGAAATAACTTCAAAAAAGTTATTTTCCTTTATTTCTGCGCCAAGCGTTACCGTTAATCCTACTTGATAGTTAATTTCCATGGAACCGCGTAGGTATTTACATAGGAGTTATCTATTAGTTAAGTTTAACATCAAAAATAAATAAGTTATAATGGTTTTTAAATCTCTTTTGAAGAATTTCCATTCAATTTAAACATTATAAGAATTTCAAAATGAAAAAAAAACTATCTGTGCACCCCTATTTGATAATAGAGGAAGAAATTAATTTCCTACGCAACATGTGGCTAACTCGGAGTAATAACTTGAGACCTTCTGCAAGGGCACCTCTAAAAAGCATTATGCGGGTCACTCTGTAATTGGGAAAGCCTGTTGAGGGCCTAGAACAAGAGAAGGATAATAAATAAATACAATAAATAAATGGAAAACTCATCCCATTTGAATTTTATCTGATTTTCTTTGTTTGCCTTCTACCATCCGCTGTAACGGGAGCATTAGTTTGGATTTAAATTTTTAATTTTTTTCCCCAGAATTAAGTAAAATAGAATTTTTAAGCTGTAGAAAAATGCAAAGGTTCTAGAATGTTTTCCCAGACAAATACTAATCGTGTTGGATTTCAAGTTTTGATTTGGTTGATTGGAATCAAAAAACGAGCAAAGATTTTTTCGTGCGATTGTTTCAATGTGTTTTTTGTTTCTTTAAACTGGTCCTCGCCAGGACGTCTGCTTTTTGTATCAAATTACGAGGGTCTAACGTTTTATATTTCTTACCTAAACATGAGATAAGGGGCCTATTTCATAAAGCAACTTAAAAAAAAATTTTGGACCACCGTTTCTGAGATTCCACTGAAATGTTTCTAATTTCATTTCAAATAGCATAGAAGATGAGAAAATCTTCGATATCGACCGAGAACTGTAATGTTTTTACATTTTATTGATTCGAATAGATGCATTAATTAATAGATTTTTAGGAAAATCGATCACTTTGAATAATTTGTGTACATTTGCTACGTCTCGAGCACTGCTTCTGTCACTAAGTTGCAAGTAAATAATCACCAGCCATGTAGGTCAACATAAATCTAGCAATCCCCCTTAGCACGAGAGACAATTTTAATTCCAAAGTACTTGCGGTGAATATGAAATAGGAATGCACCGTAAAGGGGATACTAATAAATTTCAGGTTTGTGTTGCAACCGCAAGAGGGAACAAAACTACAAATTGAGTGTCACGTATCCCTTGTTAGCGACTGTCGTTTATTGGTATCAATTACCGGGATTGTTAGAGTCAGATTGTTACACCAACAGCATTAGGACGTTTGCTTTCGGTAACGACCGAAGCAACGTGAAACCTACCGCAAATGAGGTAACAAAAATTTGCTTTTGAGGTATTAGAAGTAATCGCGACTCTCTTGAGAGTAACCGAACCGCTACTCGAAGGACTCTCCGCCACCTAACGCAACGCCACAAATATCGCATTCTGTTCTATTATCCTGTCGTCTTTATGGCCCGCTGTCAATTTATATATCCGTTATTATAAATAACGGGGAGAAATTTTATATTTTCGCTCCCCGCATCGCTCGAATCTATCAATCATTGCAGCAGCGTTGTCGCTAGGAAGACACGCGACATATACGAGGATTGAATGTCGCGTATAGGCTCCGCTTACACAGATTTCCGTCTGTGCGTAATAAAAGGAAAATTCAATTTGGTTCACCATTATTATTACATTATCGGTAATACTCCTTTTATCAACTTAATGCCCCCGTATTGGAAAGCGTAATCCAATTTTGTTTAGGCGAACGTTTATTTAACAGGAACCAATAAACGTCCGTCAATGGTATTGAACGTTCGGGCTAACTAAAATGCATTAATTGAAATCAATTATTTAAAAGTATTTTGATCACGAACAAATAATTGTCTAATTTTTTGTTTGTCGTGTACGTAATTGAAACGAACACGACAGCATTGGCAGTATATCATTGTACATTATTCATTGGTTTTATAATGGTCCGAAGCAACAGATACATAAGGAACTGGGTGAGCCACCTAAGGTATGATTTTATCCATTTTTTTCATTTCGTTCTGGATGCCTATATCTACCTTGAAAATTTGAGATTTGGGTAGCAAATGATGGGTGTCAGGTGTCATAAACTCGTTTATTTTAGCCTGTTGAACAATTACTTTGCCTTGTGCCGCATAAACTGCGGGGACTTTTTTTATAACCTTGCTACTATTTATTAATTAAAAATTTACTTTGTTTTGATTGAAAAATGAAAACTCGCAATCAGAAAACTGACACACAAAAATAAAACATTCAAATAAATTGCCCCGGTAATTAGCTCAATCGGGTCGCTCATTTACTTTACCTGTTCATGTAGGTTTGCTTAAGGGCAGCTTATCTTGGTTGGTGTTGACTCTACAAATCGTAGAAACCTTCCGAGTTCGACTTCCTTAATATAAAATTTAATTGAAATTCACTTTGAACCCATCAAATAAAAGTTTTTCGACAACTTTACAATCTCTTGTTCTGAATGTAATTTATCTAGCAATATTCAAAATGTGTTTTCTTAAATGGATAATAAAGATGTCGATTGAAATTTACAACAATAAAATTTGTGTAACGGCCCTATTGTCATGGTTTTCTTCTTCCCATGAGGAGATCTGGGTAGTTTACAGTTCACGGAGGCGATTCAAAACAGTGGGAAATTTAACAAGTGATTGTTGGGGATGCATTCTTAACTTGATGACTCTAAGTTTCGGTTGTTATCCTTTTTGGTCAGTACACAACTTTGTGGTCAAAAGAGGACCGAGCATTCGCTTAAACTCACATTGTTTGTTTTGGATTTTTAAAATTAGCGTGTAGGAAATCTCCTTATTCGTTAATTATGATATTTAGTAGCAGTTAATTTTAAATTCGAATTTGAGTGGAGTTCCAATTTTCTCTATTGCGATTTCACCTTACCCTGGACATTGATGGGAGTCTTCTTTTCTGTCGAAGGTGGCGAGAGTAACCAGGTGAAGTGGTTTTCAACTTTTATGGTGTCTTCGACATTGAGGGTTTGTTTACCAACAGAAAATGACCTCGGCCGTATTTGAACTTGTTGCTTTTAGATTTTTATTCTGATACTCACAGTCGCATTTCTTCAGTAAGATGAAGAAGGTTGTTAGAGATGCATACACGATTCGAGTAATGAAATATGTTCTTCGAATTGAAACAGAGAAAGTATCATCTCCGAAGGAAGCCTTTTTTTCATCATATGTAGTATGTTTCAATAGAATTGTCAGATGATCACGCAAGTGGCCTTTCAGTGCTCTATAACTGGTGTTACATGTAATCCACATACGTATGCCAAGAATAACAAAACATGTGTTGCATGTTTTTCATTAACGATACCTATTTTAGTAAATAACTTTTAATGCATGAATAAAGAGTGATACCTTTCTAACACATTTACGTTGAAATACTGAATTGGGAATTATAATTGCGTAATTAGTATTAATTGAATTTTATAGCATTCACGAATAGCACGACATATCACGATCGGGCATGGTAAATAATTCCTTCTTAGCAAATGGAAATTATATGTTCTCGTTTTAAATTGATAGGAGAAGCAGGGATGAATCTTTCATTGACGGTTACAATGGCCAAGCTGCGACAATTCTTGCACAGACAAGGTAGCATGAAATTAGTTAATCCGGGATTTGAAGTAGGTTAGACATATGATCAATAGGTGGAAAATTGCAATGCTTCCAGGACTGTATCGGCGGCGTAGGTACTATTAATCTATTTAAATAACCCAATTGCAACTGGGATCCATAACGAAACCGAAATAGTGCGACAATCAATTGGGTTTGCCGCAACCGCGTCTATAATAATCACAACAATGTAAAGCGGAAAACCGGAACCGAAATTCAGCAGCGGCAATAAAATTGATGACATAATTCTAAATGTCGCAAATCCGTTTCCAAGCAGTGTAAATGAGAAATAGGAGTAAAGTCTAGGGGTGTAGGGCTGTTTACATCCTGTTTTCTTGAATTCCGAGTAGTAATTCACGCCAAAGCAAATAAACATTTGGAATACAATAAAGTCGACCTACTTGCTTTCCTCCTGGTATTCTACTAATAGCCTAGGAGGGTAAGGCTATCATTTATCGATCCTGGCAGCTTTAATTCCTTAAATAAGCTACAAACGATAATTACAGTCGCGCTATTCAGGAAAAGATTAAGGTATAAATCCGTAAATTATTTAGATAGTGGCTAAGCGAAAATTGAAAAAAAATATAAGGTGGACGCTCTTACTTTACGCAAATGGGGAACGTAATGCGAGGCAATTATCAGAAAACGATTTGATTAATTTTTCGATCGGGTCGTAAATTATCCTGTCAAAATTTCGATGCAACTGGCGCTGAATGGGCAATTAATTATATGTACCTAACGTAAACAGTAAACAGCGTTTTCATTGTTTTTAAAAGGAAATCTCTTGTGTAGAGATCCATCGCAGCGAATTTATAAGGTGCGAGCCAATACCATATAGTGTTAGAATATTCAATCCATTTAACAGTTTGAGTCACATTCCTGTGTCACTTGATTGTGTTGAGGGGGTAGGTACTTCAGTGTGTTTTCAAAATTACCAATTGTGTTTTGCAAATAATGACCATTTTTTTTATTTCTGTCAGCTTACCACTTAGCCCGCTAAAGTGTTAAATGATGTTTCTTTTTATTACGTAACAATCCCGTTAAATGTGTTTGTTCATTTTTTGCATTCGTTATAGTCAAGGGGAACCAATTACCGCGTGAACCACTAGGTTGTCAAATGATGTTTTATTATCTAACACCCTTATTTTAGGTGTGTGTATTTAGACTTATTAAATATCTAAACATGATTATCTTTCGCTAAAACCACCTTGATTACTACTTCGACTGGTCCTCGTCCGATCATAGTACATTTAATGCAATAATTCGCATTCCTTATTAGCTTGTCCTACTTTCAAGGGCAAACATTCCCAAGAGCGGTTCGAAATCGTCAAACACCATCGATTGTGCCTAAATTGTTTGATTCCTGGCTATATTGTGGCAAAATGTCTGTGCCGAACCTGTGATGCCAAGCATCATACTTTGTTACAACCTGTCGCTTCGAGCTCCTTTTCGAATCGGTTGATTTCATATATTAGTCGTTGTTCATCTACATTTATGGCTGCCAATTGGGTCGCCCTGCAGTATTTTTGGGCACAATTGTGCTAGAAATTCGAGATAAGTATGGTGCTTATCACATCGCGAGAGTTTTGATTGATTTGAGTAGTCAGGCTTCATCACCTGGGTTTAGATTACCTAATAATGTTCATTTGTACCTCGCCCAATTCACCTGCTGCTGGGAGCTGATGTATATCATCTTATCGCTGGTAGTAGTCGTGATAACGTTACTCTAATTAAAGATCAGTCGTTTTTGTTGGGCACAGTATTTGGTCATTTTGGGGCATATCAATGTTGCACACTCAAAATGTGTTCCATCGTCCCATCCCTTCGTCTTCATCGTCGTTAGAACAAGTGGTAGAACAGTTTTGGAACCACATTTTGCACCAAATCTGGTTCCCATCGGTTCAACCGTTTAGCCGAAAATGAAAGTAATATAATCCGAATCCATAAATATGTAGACATCTGTCTCATTGACTAACAAGCCACGTGATCCCCTTCTTATAAAACTCCTTGGTCTGCCCATTCAAATAGTATGTAGCAGACTCCTTCATGGCATCGTCCGAGACGAATCTGGTACCCTTGAGATGTTTTTTTTCCATTTTTCCTAACATATGCAACGACAAATCGGGACTGTGTGAAGGACGTTGCAGGACTTGAACTTTGGCAGTTTTGTAACCCCATCAGCGACGTGGAGACAGGCATTATCGTGTAGCAACATCACACCATTCGTCAATTTTCTAGTTCGTATGTTCTTCATTGCGATACACAGCCCTTCCAGTGTTTTACAATATCGCAAACTATTGAGAGTCTCTCCAGGTTTAGCAAATTCGATTAATAATGGGACGTAGTTACGCAAAAAGGAACCAACCGACACAAAGTAAATATTGAGATAGGTAATGAAGTTCATAGATTTTACACCATAATAAATTATTTACAAATATTGGAACATTCTAATTATATTTATATGTAAGGAAATTAAAGAGACCCAGATAAATAATGCAAGTAATTTTTATTGCACAGTTTTCAAATCCATCGTACCTATATGATACATTAATAACAGAAAATTAAGTTTTATTCATCTGGCTCAAAGTCTGGAACACCTCCAAACCCGTCCACATCGTCTTCAACAGTCGTGCCTGGAAAAACCATTTAGCCCAGTAAATAAAGACCTAAAATTACCATTTGTCGCAACTAATTAGTGGAAAGCTGGATTTTTTATATGTGATACTACCTTAAGAGACAAGTATTTTCCCAAAAGTCCCCGCCTCTCCCCTTTGAGCTTTCCCCCCCAACCCCCTCAAAGGTAGAAAAAACAGAGTTTTCATATATATTGACTGTAGAATGCTTAGTATTTATAAGAGAGTGATAACCTCTTTGATTTGTCAGCTGTCAGTTCGTAGATGTGAAATTTCTGGATGAGAATTCCTCTCGTGATGAACTCTTAGAAAATTGCGAAAAGTTTATTCTTGAGTTGTATGGGCTTGGAAAGTATTCAAATTTGAATGAAAGCAGATATTTCAAATTCACTTCCATTACTGCCAAATCTACTTTAAAATCCAACTTCGACCTAGTAAAACTACCTCCAACCTCGAGTGTAGCTCATCAACATTTGTTGAGAGTTTATCTTCAAATTCAATTTTGGATAGGAAATAAACTTAATCCAACGGAATGGGGTTGGAAGTACGCTACTGTGAGAGAAAATGAAATGACAAAAAAGGCTTTAAGGCATGTTCCTAACACAGAGCCATTTGCCCCTAATGACTTACTGTATCTAATCTCTAAAACCATGCGGAGATTTCTGCAAATGCAGAATATCTGGAGTTAACTGTTCTGCAATGTGCGAGAATTTCAACGGACTGTCGTGTCTTAACTCTCCAAACCTCGATGAAGATGCAGACGACTTATAGCTACCTTGTAAAAGGTAAAGGTGTCCTTGGTGAGCAATCAAATATTGTAAATAGAAGAATATGTAACTATAATCTCTCTGTAAATAAAACCGTACAAATGTTCATTTGAGTGGGGTGGGTGGGTGGTCCGTGATGCCAATCAGACAAATAAATAAAAAAAAACAATCCAAGTGAGATGGTGGCTTTTAAGATGTAATATAATGTAGGAGCTTAAGTGGATTTTCGAAATGATAACGTGCGGCGGGGGCGTTCGAGCGGCACGCACGCGCTCTCTTAAGCGATGCTCTGTTGTACGCCAGTACAATCATAAGACTGATGTACTATTCTATATATTTTGAAAGCTTAAAAGGTGTGCTACATGTGTTATATATTACATTTTTACGTAACCTTACAATTACAAAGTTGCAGAGCAAAAACCAAAGTGTTTTACTAAAGATTTCATTTTTTTTCACTTTTTACTGATATAGCTGAAAAACCAAAGGTTGAATAAAAATGTTTTTAAAACAAATACTCTAGAGCATCTATGTATTTAGGAACAATTAAAAAAATTATCATTCTGGTATAAATAATAAGCATTCTACAATCAATATATGAAAACTCTGTTTTTTCTACCTTTGTGGGAGGCTGGGGGGAAAAGCTCAAAGGGGAGAGGCGGGGACTTTTGGGGAAATACATGTCTCATAAGGTTGTATAACATATAAAAAATCCAGCTTTCCACTAATTATTTGCGACAAAAAAGTTTTATTGACTGGGCTAATTGTACAGAACGCATGGCAATCCTTAGGGATCAAGTGCCATATAGATTTAATGTCCTGTCCAATTTTTCTGATGTGATACCTTTTCCATTGGGCCAAAGAGAATTATTAAGTACGGATTTATTAAAAGTAGTGACTGCTGGACGACCACGACTTTTCTTTGAGATATCAACCTGTATAGTAGGAGATTCTTCACAAAAATCTGCCTGCATGTATACCGGGTGGTGCACGGTAAGTATAAGGATTTAACATGGGAAATTAGTTTTATGCAATATCCTGTCCTCCTGTATATTTTACAGAAAAAACTGTAGAGTATAAAGTTGTTCAGAATTAAAAGGTGCATACAAAACTGTCAGATGTTTTATTAAGGTTTTGGTATATCCGCAAATTTAAAAATAAATTTCAACATTTCTGTTATTAGTAGTAATATCCATGACATTTGTTGTTTTATGAATTGCATTACAGTTTTTTTCTGTAAAATGTACAGGAGGGCAGGATATTGCATAAAACTAATTTCCCATCTTAAATCCCTATGTTCCTACTTACCGTGCACCACCCGGTATATACTACGGGCTGACTGAAATTCTGTAACGTTATGATGTCATTTCTTACCTACAGTGGGTGAATGGATCGTACTTAGCAGGAACTTGTTCACTATTTTTCTATTTTACAAAAAAGAACCAAGGGCTCTTGGTTCCTTTTTGTAAAATAGACTGCAATAGGTCGATTTATTCAGGAATATCGAAGTTGCTTTAAGCAAAATCAATATGCAAATTCCTAAAAGTAACTCACCACTAGTTTATACAATTCAAAAAATTCAAAACAGTAACTGACGTGGATGCGATTCCTTTCAGCCTACAATTGATCTCCTCTCTCCCACAAAAAATGACCATCCCTTAAAAAAAACCGTTCCAATGGTACCGTTCAATTATTATAGAAGAGCTAAATGATGAATTCTTTATTGATTAGACGGATTATTATGATTCTTCTTCTGGTTCAATTTTAATTACCATATTTTGCCTTAATTGCCATATCCAACTCGGCATCATCTTCTTCCGTCTCCCGTATTTCCATAGTTTCAGGCAATAAACGCATTTGATCGTCATCTTCAGTAGGCTGTACGGTACAAATATTTGAATCGAACGTTAGTCTCATCAAAAGAAGTAATTATTTTATCTTGTAGCTAACGAGATTTTTGCGAAAATCCGTTTATCTTGACCATTGACACCGCGTAACATCTTTAGAGGCGCATGCAACGGCGAAAATGTTTGGTATGTTGTTTAGAACCACAAAATAAAGCTTCCTGCAAAAAATTCAGGTTTGTCCAATTTTTCTGTAATGCATTGTCTTTGTTCCCCGTATGATTAGGCTAACTTCCAAATTTTAATGTAAAATTGAGCCTGTACGTAACTCTGATCTTGTCACAAATTTATTCACGAGGCGATTCTTAAGGACGCGTTCTTAAATACGCGATTGATACAAATAAATAGCAGCGACGCCTCTGGTTGGAATTTTCCAAGCAAAATAAAAACCGGTAACACATTATTGTGACTCCAACAAAAATTTAGTGCAACTCAGATAGTAACTTTTCGCATAATTAGCTCCTCTGCCTCCTCTTTAACCACTAAATTTTTGTCAATACGCAGAACGCTTGCTGTTTTAAAGTTCAACCTCGTCAGCTTGTCCAAAATCCCCACACACATGGCCTAACCAATGATTACATAAAATTACACACCTTTTATTGAAAATACACGCATTAATATCACCTTTTATTTCCAGACGTAATTTTGTTTCTGTTCGCTATACAGCAGTACATGTGTAAATCTTCCTATGCTTACCAAAATAGTTAATTTTTAAAAAAAAAACAGCTAAAGCGACCAGTCGTTACATTGACAAAGAAAAATTTATCGGAAAAACAAGAGAAATTAAAACAACAATTCTAGAAGAAAAAACAGCATTTATAGCCTGTTTTTACACATGTGGTATGTATGACGCTGGCGTTCAACAGACAAAATTAACTAACGAAAACCTCATTACTTACAGTAGTGCCCTAATTATTTTTTATTAAACTGGATCTTGATGGCAAAAAAACAATTAGCTTGGTGAATTATATGATAAAATTTGGTAGTTTTTCGGATCGTAGAACACTTGCTTGGTTAAAAGGAAAAACAAATATTGAAATAAAAATTCAACCGAAATGATCACACTTTGTGTTTATTTGTAAGAAAAACCCACCATATTTACTGTAAAGATTGAGACATTTCATATACAGGGTGACCAACTTTTTTGAAGGTGCTAAAACCAAAATAACGTCTGCGCAAGATGACTACAGCTGATAGAGACACGTGATACTGCGGAGAAAAATAATTAACAAGCATTGACAGTTCGGAAAGGTGTTGAAACAAATATTTCTGTTGGTCTTTAGCACTAATGCTAGTTTAATAAGGGGATGTCGGGCTATTTGGTTAGGCCCAAAACATGTTCCCGGTAGTTCGCAGAAATAGACGCACTGATGCATGTCTACAATATCTGCATGCCAACTAAACACTTTACAAGGAATTAAAGAAAGGAAGTAATAGAACATACTTTGTTACTTAGTGATACTTTTATGTCATAAGCGTCAGGGGTTTTAATAATGTACATTTAACGGGTTTACCCATGCATCGAATCCGCATACATTATAAAGAAATGCAAGGAACCTTGTAGATTAACACCCAGTTGCTCAGAATTTCCAAGCTTTATTTAATATTTATACAAAGAAATCCTGTGTATACGAGTAAGGTACGTGTGACATTTAAGAAAAGTATTCTGGACAGGTTCGCCCAAGTAAAGCAATTCTGTAGAGCTAAGTGTGCTTTTTGTTTGAAGTATGTAGGCGAATAACTTAATTTGGGAGGAATGGAAAGGTGCCTTTCGAGAGAGTCTTCTCAGGTTAAAAATGGGGGAACAATCTAGTTTGAAAATCGTGCAAGTATAAATAGGTCGGGAATGTAAATGCACGCATTGCCTATTTAGGATACTGTACCCTCATCCATCTTATTTGTGACAAAACTGCAAAGTTGTTAATTACAGCTCCGGAGAAATACGCCAGCGACAAGTGTTAGTATTAGTGTCAGGTTGAGCATAAGCCTCGACCTGCGTTAAGGATTAGAGAAGGGCATGTTGTCGAGATTAAACTTTGGGGTTTATTTTTTATTTTCTCATTTTTTTGTGAAACTTTGGAAATGCGTTGAACAATGTTTTCGATAAATAAGTAAATGCCCAGATAAGAGACTTGGTACGCTTTTTATAATAATAGATAACCGTAGTCACGCTAACATCGACAGCGCAACTTCAGAATGGAATGTTGCATTATTAAAATTTTCGTTGCGACTTCCTCACGTTTACGAGTTATAACAAAAACTGAACTATACATTATGCATAGCTCATTCGTGAACTAGTTACCGGTCTGTCGTAGAAACGGAAACGCCAGCCATATTAGGTCGGTACGGAGACTCTACACTTTGAAAGAGTAACGTTTCAAGTGCGAAGCTTTTAAAGGTGAGTGCAGACACTTGACTGGAAGAACAAAGAAGTAATACAAATGTGGAAAAATATGAAAGGCTATCGATGACACGAGATGCACTTTGTTTAGGAAAGTGGTTCGTTCGGTGGCAATACATTTAGCACGGCCTTTCTGCTGCCTAAAATCAGGGCAACCAACTCAGGTCTCAATAGTATTTCCCCGATTGCTACGGATTGCGATTGATAGATTTCCATTATCCTACCCTCTAGGGAAACACGCACGTCTTCGTCCCAATGGCAATCCCGAAGTAAACAACAACCACCGATTAGCAGAGGTGATTGCACAGATTAGAGAAAGCTTCGTCGAGGTATCTTTGGAATTTGTTGGAATGCATTATACTCCAGATTCCGGTTAAGGAGGACGATATAATCAATAAAACTGAGATACGATCTTGAGAGACATATAAATTGTACATTTTTGTAAACGTTCCAGTGATTTATTCCTCTTTTATAAAGCATACATTTCTAGTTCGATTAGTTTGCTGATGATGCACCTGCGTTCGTTTCCGTAATTTTTATATAATAGTAGACGGAGGGCGAGAACGCTTTGCACATCCTTCATCAGGAGAGTAGATCCGGTTCCGGGCTCTTTGTTTCAAAGCTCATCTCCACCTTGCACGTGATCAAAGGCATTATTTTAACGTCAATTGCACGTGAATCTGACAGATACTGTGATTGGTGTATCTAAATTCAACTTACATTCTCCGTTCCTATTCCATCATATTGAATGAAGCAAATTAAACTTTTTTACTTCTGATTACTGTTTAAATTGTCTTGATTAAAATGGCAGTAAAGTGTTAGATTCCTCGAAGTGTATCGTGTTCGTCTAGCAAAGATATTGAGTTCGGAAGACGAAAGCTTCCAACACTTATTAAATTGCGCTCCGTATAACCCAGATTATTTACGATTAGCGTTTATCTTCCTTATTCTTTCACTTTTATGAGGCAAACCTGTAATTACTCGCTATGAACGTTACCCTGTTCCAGTCATAATGCTACACCTATAGGCTATAAAATTGTTACTGAGTAGTAGAACAGATGGCTTCTACGTTATTCAACACAAAACACAAAGAACACTGTACTGGTGTTTGTGTCCTGAATAATACTGCAGTAATTACACGTTTGCCGTAATTAGAGTGGTAATTAACATGGGTGAAATTCTATATTTTTCTGTTGCATTCCCGGACATCCCGTCTTTTCTGTATCTAAAAGAAAGGCTGCATGCGTTAGCTTATCTAGTACTTAGTCGGTAGTTTTTCTACGATTAAAATTTCAAATGCTTACGCAAACTTAACTCAGTACTTGAAGGCGTCTGGTTGGTTCTTTAATGTGTCAAAAAGTCTGACTTTTTTTTACATTTTTAGTTTCTTTAAACCACTCCAGTTAGATTTTGAAAATTTTGGAATGAAGTATCATATGCTTTCCATTTTGAATACGTCCACATCACTCGCAGTAAATAAGTACAAATTGAAAGGGCGGTCTTCAGTTATAATTTATTTCCCATCCCAAAATTCCATTTCCGTATGTTCATTTGAAAACTTCCCATACTATCGATTTATCGAAAACCACTGATTAAAGGAAAAAACATGGAGATACGTCAAAATTTTTGTCAAGATGGACAACTTTTTAACCAAAAACTACTTTTCACTCTCTGCCCTCATTCCCTTAAAAATTTTAAATGACAAGTGGTATCGAGTAATCGCTTGTTTAAAAGGTCTTTCGAAGTCCTTTAGCTTGATGTTTGATTTTTTTAAATCGGTTGATTCGTTTTCGAGAAAATTAGAAAAATCTTTATTTAATTTATTTAATCGACCTATTTTAATTTGTTCAGATAGTAAACAAAAACAAAGGAAAATATCACTTATTTGTTGCTATGGGAAAGAAAGAATTTAATTTCCTGTCAGTTACCTTTGTGACAATCTTAGGATAGTAAAAATTAATTTATTGATTCAGATTTTACTTCCAAAATGCTTTACACACTAGCCGGAAGCTAAATATTTTTCTAATTTTCTCAAAAACGAATCGGCCTATTTTTAAAAATCAAAGATCAAAATAAAGAACTTCGAAAGCTACTACTCGATACTATTTGTCATTTGAACTTTTCAAAGGAATGACCCTGGGAGCAGAGGATAAAAGGCGGTGAAGTAGTTTTTGGTTAAAAAGTTGCCCTCCTTGACAAAACTTTTGACGTATCTCGCCGTTTTTTTTTTAATCAGTCGTTTTCGATATATCCGTGGTGAGAAGTTTTCAAATAAACACCCTGTATATTGATAATCCATGTGATGATGTACGATTAGTTTTTTTTATATTTCAGTAGAACATTTGCGTTATTTTATTTTCTGTTATCGAAGCGTTAACTATTAACTACTATAAAAATTGTATTTCATGTTATAGGTGATTTGTGCATTTTTTATCTCTAACCCGCCCCGCTGTAGATAAGTGCTGATTTATTTTAGTGCAGCGGAGAGAGCCGCGAAATCGTTCAAAAAATTTTTTCGGAGTAGAAAGAATTGGGACCCACGCCATTTTGTTCAGAAATGTTTGAACCTTCAGAATCTCGCTTTACGACATTTTCCCGTGGTCCTGACAAAAGTTATAGGCCGCTAAAGTTGAAATTTACTCATTTTCGCGCGCGCGACTAGACCACCGAAAGTATTTATTTTCTCAGCAACTAAGCGATATACATCAATAATTCCTTTTGTAAAATGAAAGTACATAAGCAGAACAAAAAATCTTTCACAAACATTTGTCAAATAAAAAATGATAATTTTATCACAGTGAGCATTAATAACTTCGACATCAATGAGGAAACAGTCACAGAATAAGAATAAGTGGGCCATATTCTGTGGAAACAGACGAAAAAAATTCAACGCACAGTCCTTTTTCAAAAGCGAGATACATCGGCAGAAGAAATCCAAATTCCTCGTTTACCTATCACTAGATAACGACCAGATAACGGACTTTAACAGCCTAAGTACATGCTGATAATCCTAAGTAAGTTCCGGTATGTACTATTCAATATATGTATGCCGCTTTTGAATTCTCCACCAGCGAGCTACAATACCATCCTAACCAATCGTCTAGTGAAATCAAAAAACAAGCCTGAATCTTTGGGACAAAAACATACCGTTGTCACTGCTGATCTTGCAATATACAGCACAGCACAAGAGATACCTAATGTGGAGTAACCCCCAAAATTTACAGGGAAAGGTACCTATTTGTACCTATATATCTCACCAAAGAACTGAGATACATGGAGTTAATGAATTGTTTGAGATTTTACAATGCAACTCGGCGGAATGCATTTGTAAACGCTTAAACGGCCTAAATAGCTAGTTTTGGTATTCGGAGAGAAATTTCTTAGTAAAGTAGAACCTCTTACGCATCGCTCCTTGTTGCGCGAACGCTGCTGACTATCCTTCCCTCTCCGTCTCACTCGCGACTCCAGACTCGGCGGTTTTTACTTAAATGACCGTAACTTTTTTATTATGAAAAATTCACGGTAATGTTATAGAAAATAAAATAATCACAATGCTTTGGAGCATCGAATGAGCTATGAATATTGGAAATCGATATCGTGAAATAAAAAGTTATGAGAGTTCAAAGTGCGCACTTTTCATCTGCTACACGAATTTTGGAAGTTGACGGTCATTTTTCTAAAAACTGTGCATAACAAGATAGGTAAATATGAATGCTTTAGATTCTGCTATAAATGTACTTTCATTTTATAAAAGGAATTATTGATGTATATCGCTTAGTTGCTGAGAAAATAAATACTTTCGGTGGTCTAGTCGCGCGCGCGAAAATGAGTAAAGTTCAACTTTAGCGGCCTATAACTTTTGTCAGGACCACGGGAAAATGTCGTAAAGCGAGATTCTGAAGGTTCAAACATTTCTGAACAAAATGGTGTGGGTCCCAATTCTTTCTGCTCCGAAAAAAAAACTACCTTAAATAAGCGAGTTAGCGCAGCCTCTCCGCTGCACTATTTCTCCATTGTGAATAAATAATGATGATTTTTTTAGTCTGTACTAAATGAATACGTGATTTTGATTTTGCTTGCTCTTTCTGATACCTATAGCTTTAATGTGCTTTGTTAATTTGTTATATACCTTCCGTCTTTAAATTGGCCTAGTTATTTAATTTCAGTATCCAATCAGATTTCAGTATAATCTTTTCTATTTAATTTAACGATAATTTCAATTTGTTTTCAATGTATCAATTGTCCAAGCTTTTTCAAGCTAACTCGTTTTTAACCCTTTGTCCGAACACTTAGTCTTAAAAACAACAGCTAACCTCGGTAAATTCGCCACTGGAGTACTCGCCCTCAAGACAAGGCAGTTCCCGTTACTTAGTCTCGATAAGTTTGTTTAGAACTCTCACCAAAATAAAAACGCCCTCAAAATATTTCTTGCTAACAGAATCATGCATGCATCTAGATAAATACAGGGTGTCCATATAGAATGTTATTCGATGATTCCGTTTCAGTTAAAATACAGTGCGTTTGAGATAAGAGGGTCACCTGAATTATGAATATCTCTTTTACTTGGCGAGATACGAAAAATGTGTTAAATATTTTATGTGACATTGCGATCAATTAATCAAATATGCAAACTTCCGATATCACCAGCTTTCCGGTGATATTGATGTACCTACCCTGTCGTCCTTCCAATTTGGCATGCATTCAGCGCCTGCGTAAATGCTCTGAGACCTGCACAAACTTGAATATGGAAGAAGATGCGCAGTAGATGGTCGTGACAGTGAAAGTAAAAAAATTTCTTTTCCAGTGAGTTTTTGTTTTTTGTTCATTTTATTGTTTGTTTTGTTTTGTGTTAGTGGTAGAGTTGTATGGCACGCCAGTGTTGAAGTGATATTAAAGAGGCGATCTTCTGTAGGCGTTCCAGAGGAGGATTTGTCGTGCTCAAAAGCCACCCAGACGAGGGCTGAATCTTGGGGGTAAGGTGCTAGAAGAGGGGGGAGAGTTAATTTTATGAATTGTCGTGGTAGTGTGACTTGAGAAGTATTTCAATACGCTATGTGATTTCTTCTTCAAAATTGTCATGGTCATTGTTGACTTCCGGTGCAAAATCCGGCTTGGCAAACGGCAGATTCGGATTCAGTGGGGTCGAAATAGGGGATGTCAGCCGTTTGCTCAATTGTTACCCGATTTGCTTCTTGAATTCATAGGGAGACCTTTTCCTGAAATGTGTTCCCGACTAATAAGAAATCTATCCGAACTACGTAGTCAATAAGAGGCATTACAGTTACACGTGTGCCGCCTTCGCATTACGATTTGCGTCCCATCGAGCTACTGTGGGCACAGATGAAAAGTGTATGTGACTGGAGAAAAGTGATAAGATCACGTTGTAAAAGTGGAAATAACCGTAGTTTAAAACTCATACCTACTTATTTCGTTTTCAGTCTGACGACTAGTTGTATTATTTGTTTATGTTTATAATCCTAATCTAATAAATCATAGGAGAACTTCTCAATGTGCTTTCCTGAAAGACGCAAAGTTCTATTTATTCATTTTTATAATGGAGTAGCAAAACGTATTAAAAATATGTCTCTATCCTGAAAGGGATGGTACAGTGGCGGTGTTTATGTTGCAAACTTTTAATTAGCAGCGACTTTTTTGCAATGTATTTTTGTACAACATCGCTTTTGCATCACCTGCTTAAAAGTTTCTTCGTATATGTTTTTCCCACAAGTATTATTGAAAATGATGAAACGTTTTGCTCGAGCACATTGTTTCTTGAACGTCTCTAAAGTTTGAGGCGTCCTCCTTTTTTCAACAAATGCGACTCAAAGCGCACCCCTGGCGCTGATTGACAGTCGCCGGAAATACTCCCATGTTACACCGATGGAGCGGAAACAGCGTTAATGCATTCCAACCTGAGCAAATTTCATTTCTCGTTAATAACGTTGGGCTGGGATTTGTTTGTGCTGCTCTGTCATTACCGGTACGAATATAGGTAGCACAATTGATACTTAATTTAATCGGCGAGGGGGTGAGTTTAATGTCGCATAGGAATTTTAAGAATTTCGTCGCAATCGAGCGGTATTCGTAAGCAAGGTACTTAGAATTTTAAATTCCTTTTTAAGGAGATTCCAAGCTCGCGTTTCTCTTACGCACGCGGCGGCAATAAAACACACCTCACTTTGTCTAACGTAGATATTGCTGACGGCGAATCGGGCGACGTTTGAAATTCAAATCCAAAAGATTTAGCATGTTAGGCAGATCCCACGCCCCTGCGCGATAAGTATAAGAAGCAATCATGTATATTACATTTTAAAATGCGACTTTTATCATAAAACTCGTTTTCCGTTTGCCTTGTAACTAACCCGCTCGTTTAAATGAAGTTTCAGCATTCCCTTTCACCTCGCAATGAAAATAATCAAAGGACGATCTTCAATACAAAAATACTTACCGCCCACCGAAACTGAAATTGACGGTTTTACAACCCGTATCCGAAGCTGTGGATGCCGTAGTAATTAGTGCCAATATTAGACATTAGTAAATGGCGAAACAGGGTCGCGTGGGTTATTTCATGCATTGCTTGAATATTAATCAAACTTTTACTTTGAAGTGGAAATACGGTTGGGATTTGTCAAGGGACAGTAAGCAGTTTAGTAAAATTAATCGTTAAGTAATGCAAGGTCTTGTGTTGGTTTTCCTCGCGAACGAGCGTTATTTAACTTATTTTTTTTTAAAAAGAGCTAACGAGAGACGCGAAAGCATTAATTACTGGGAATGAAAATGAACGGTCAATCATTTACTTTTAATGCGCCTGCCACGGTTCAATCAATTCCCAATTTTTTTATTGTCTGCGCTTTTCGACGAAGTTAAACATGTCGCCAAATAATTGATTCCTGTGAATTGGTGGATGGCTGTCGTAACCAATCAATATCCCCTTTATGACTAACTACATTTCAGTTTTCATTTATATTTTTCTTTTTGTGGTTGACATTGCCTTAATTCGTTTAAAATTAATCATTTTGATTTCGCAAGGCTTGTTACGGCACAATGGACGGTATTCAAAGGTATCCGACCTTCAGGGCTCGACAGAAAATTGTTTGAAATGTTTGATTTCTTTGCACTTTCCTACTATTTGTTACATTTGTGTCTCCTTTTCTTTTGGGATTTTACCTCATATGATCTATTTATTGCCATCTTGTCTATTGAATATGCACCTTAACTATTCGTGAAGATCATTGCTACATCTATAGAGACAAATTGGCCGTACACTGGACCGTTGGCAACGATCATTTTTTTAAGTCTGTCTTAATTTCCTCTCGAGTTTCTTTCAACTTATTTTGAACTTATTTTGTCCTTCATCCTCCTCTCGAGTTCCCATTCATTCGTATCAAAATCCTTTTCCATCAAGCTTCTCCAAATTTTCCACGTACCACCTCTAAGCTCCTTTCAATTTCGTGATAGGCCGCTCTCGTTTCTCTTAAGCGTTCCTCAAGTTCTTCTTTGGCTACCCCATAATTTCCATAAAATTCCTCTAAATGAATTCCCATCAAGTTTCCATAAAATTCAAATTCAAACAATACCGCCCTAAATCTCCATAAAAGTCTCATTAGAACACAACTAGATTATGGATGCATTTTGTATTCCAATACAAATTACTCTAACCTACAACGAATAAATGTCTTACAAAATAAAAGCTTGAAACTCTGCATTGGAGCTATGAAATCTACCCCCACCAACGCCCTGCATGTCGAATCACAGGAACCTCCAAATGATTTACGTCGAAAATATCTAGCTGCCAAGTATGTTATAAAACTAAAAAACCATAATATGACGTCAATACATAGTCTACTAACTGAGTTGTCAAGAGAAGATCTCACAGCAGATTATTGGAAAAGAAAAACTTCACCTATTTTGGCAATTGCTTATAGGGAGATTGAAACACAGACACCGGATATTTACAAAATCACAATCCCTAATATAAAATTTCAAGAAACCTTACTAACACCGTATGTACAGTTTCCACCATATAATGGATACCCAATCCATGATACATATCTGTTCAGAGTGATTGCAGATACAGAAGAAGAAACATGTTCCCTCTTTACTGATGGCTCAAAAAATGACCGAGGAGTAGGCTGTGCATTTTATGATCACACAAACAATACCTATAGGACCTACAAACTTAATCCGAACACAGCAATATTCACTGCGGAAGCAATTGCAATATATGAAGCTTTAAAGTATTGTCATAACTGTGAAATAAAAAATGCTGTAATAATGTCAGATTCGATGAGTGTCCTGAAGAGCCTACAGAAAAAATATTGCCCACATTCATATGACCCGATCATTTCAAAAATATACGCGTGTTTTACACAGTTGATTGCTCAAAAATATAAAATTAAATTTTACTGGGTGAAATCGCATGTTAGTATAGATCAAAATGAAAAAGTGGATAGACTGGCAAAGCAGGCAATCGAAAGTGGTACGATATACAGTAATAGAATCACCGCAAGAGATGCATTAGCATATTACAAAAAACAAATACTAAATGATCTATGGCAAGAACGGTGGGAAAACTCATACAAGGAAAAAAGTACACAGTATGCAAATATTCACCCATACTTACTTAAGGAACACTGGTCCAACAACTATACAGTTAGTAGACAGTATTCTACTACGATAACAAGATTAAAATTTGGACAAGGACAATTTCCAGCTCATCTATTTAGAATTGGAATATTGGAATCACCAAACTGTACGTGTGGAGATGAAATAGGCGATTTGAACCACATCTTTTTTAATTGCAGAAACCACATCGAATTAACCAATATGATAATTCGAAGTATAATCCGATTAAAAGTCCCATTACCTACAAATATAGAAACATTATTATCTACTGACAACAAAAAGATTTACGATCTACTTATTGAAATGCTTATAGCCACCAAGACTACAATATAATTACATTGTAAAATAAATAGTCAAAGTCCTAATTCATTTGTTCCCTTATTGTTACAACCGTGGTCACCCTTGTTGTGTTTAATAGTCTCCATGAAAGACCGCATGGAGTGAAGCGAGTGAACCCTGTGAATTAATCCAACAGTTTAGATGAAATAGGTATATACTTCTCTGCGGTCAAATGGGCATAGATCCCAATAGGGCTGAAAAAAAACAAAAAAAAACAAAAAAAAAAAAACTTCCCCGTAAATTTTAAGTCTTCAGGCATTATACAATTTCCCATTTAATACTCTACAAGTTCCTACTAAATTCTTTTCGCTTTTGCTGAATTTCAAATTATGTTCCCCACATACTAGGGTGCTGATTTGCTAGTTTTGCTTTTATTTAAAGTGTATAATTTTGTATGAAATTTCATTTAATTGCATCCATAAATAAGAAAGTTGGCACTGCACATCCTACACAAAACCAAATTTGAATAATGGCGCTATATTTGCTTTTATTCCAAGTGGCTATGTATCAAATTTCATTTGAATGCCTCCATAAATAAGAGAGTTGGCATTGCGCATGCGCAAAACCAAATTTTGAAACTGGTGTTAAATTTTCTTTTATTCCAAGTGGCTATGTATCAAATTTCATTTAAATCCCTCCATAAATAAGAAAATTGGCACTGCGCATACGCAAAAGAAAATTTTGAAACTGGCGTTAAATTTGCTTTTATTCCAAGTTTATCAAATTTCATTTAAATACCTTCATAAATAAAAAAGTGTGCAATTCGGTTGATAAATGGTCGAGATGCGCAAAGGGCACTGTGAATGCCGATCGATTAGGCTCAACTTTTGGAATTGTGTTTTATATGGCCAAAGCTATGCGCATATTGAATTTCATGCAATTCGGTTCATAACTAACGGAGATGTCAAAAGGGCCTACTTTATTTTTTTGTCTACATTGCCAATTCACGAACTCCGATCTACAAATTTGATAAAGAATTCACCTGCAAAATTTCATTGTAATCGGTCCATTCGTTTGAGTTATTGTGCTAATGGACGGACGGACGGACGGACGGACAGACGGACAGACACCGCAAAATTATAAACTCGCTAGGAGTTCGTTAATAAAGTAAAATGATGGTTTGAAACGAAGAGACTAATTAGGTTTTGGGGACGCAATATCACGGCCCACCAAATTCTAACTGTAGTATCACACTTTTACACTATTGTGGCGCAACTTTTCAATATTGCGCAACTAAATGGCGCATGGTGTTCACATTGAACGCAAAAATTGCAAATAATTTGCAACATTTAGTGTGGCGCAATATCAAAATGTGGATGAAATTTTTTTAAGTTGCGAGGATGTTCACATTTCTTCTCCACGTCTTCAATTTTATTGCACGACTAACCGGGCGCGGCAGAATTGGTATAGTGGGAGTAGTGTGAATGGTCGCTGTTTAGTTTATATGCGCAAACAAATTTGTAAATACTAATATGTATTCTGAAGACGAAGAGATGCATAACTTTACTTTTGCTGAAAAGGAAAAAACAACAAAGGAAGTGTAGGAAAAGAATTTTATAAAAATTTTTAGCGCATTTTTAAGAATTAAAAAAAGGAAGAGAGGAGGGGGTAAACACATGTTCTACCCTTCATTGTATTCTAATGAAAGGTCTCATCGAAATAAATTGATTTGTACCAACTATAACTTTCCCTTGCGACTCTTTTTCGAGATCAGTGAGCGACGGGGTCTGGGGGGAGGGGGGTTAAAAATTAATTTTATCTCTCATTGTATTCTAATTAAAAGGTTTCAACGAAAGGAACCGTTTTCTACCAACTACTGCCCTTCTTTCTGTTCTCTTATCAAAGTACGGCGAGGAGGTGAAGGGGGGAAGGAGTGGAAGTAGTTTTATCTTTCATGGTACTCTAATGAAAGGTCTCAACGAAAGGAATTAGTTTCTACCAACCATAGCTCTCCTCCTCGACCTCTTATCGTGATCGGGTATATTCCCTTATACCTCAAGAACGGATTGTCGGAAGAGGGTACTCACAAAGGAAGATTGAGACATCTGCAAGCCATTGGTAATGTCAAAACAAAAGCTATTTCGGTTTAAAAAAATGCGCTTTATCTGCACAAGAGTTGTGCACAATGTATACTTGTTTACGGATATCGGATTTTGATTACTTATTAGAAAAAGTAACAGAAATGTATTTTCCGAAGTCCATTTTGCTTCATTTTGCTTTGATTTTATTACGCGAGAAGCCATATCGTCTGCTATGCAGTAGTATACGTGCCAGGTTAAACGTAAATTGCGCCACTTTATATAACCGACAAAACGGTCCACTTTGTTGTAACGACATTTTATTGCATCGGGGTAGTTACACGTATCAATTTCTGAAATATATGCAAGTTAGAAAATTTCACGCAACTTAAAAGATGGCGCAAGTTGTAACGAGTGGTTTTATTTCGCGCCAAATTTCATTAAAAATTTCGAATTTCTTGTCATGATAGTGCAGGTCACCCTGTATATTTCATTATTTGTTCCGGTTAGAAATTTTGTGTTTGGGCATTTCGGTTCGCTCAAGACTATGGTCCGATAGATTTAATTTCGCTCAGATTTAATTTCGTCGTGGGAAGAGTGCAAAGCTGATTGACGTCATCATGAGTAATGCGAGTTTGTTTGTCGTTAGTTTATCAACGTTGGCGCCGTCTGGACCGAGAAAAGGAGCGGATGTAGCATCGAGCCGTCAACAGATAAGGCCTTTCCACGTCATCAGCAGAAAACCGTGAGATCAGTTGGGTCAGCAGTTCTTTGAGGTTAATGACGAAGTTAGAGTGGGTTAAGTCTTATTTATCTGAACCAATGGGAGAATTTCTAGCGGGAGCCATTTTTGTTTTATGGTAATTTGGGTGTGGTTTTTTCATTTCAATTCTGAAGAAGGGGATCGTTTTTAGAAAAGACTCGCGGTGGTACGTCGAGGGGTCAACACGTACTTTGAGTGATCGCGTTTTTGAGAGACTCGCGGCTAGTACGTCGAGGGGTCAACACGTACTTTGAGTGATCGCGTTTTAGAGAAGACTCGCGGTTAGTACTTCAAGCGGTCAACACGTACCTTGAGCGAAAGTTTTGGTACACTTGGCGGTTTGAGCCACCGGCTTATTTCGGTTGCTCCCAGTTGCGTGCTTTTTGCACCCGTTCCGAAGTGTTATTTTCTTTTCGTGTTGATTTTTTTGCGAAGAAGACCAGGTTCCAATCAGGTGATATTTTGGCGAACCCTTGAGCTTCATCCCAGTTTACTTTGGATGCAGTGAATCGCGTTAGGATACGTTGTGTTTTCTCGAGGATATATAATTCAAAGTGCTGCCCTAGTCCTCAAGGCGCAGAATTTCGGGATCCGCCCCAGGTGGAATTTCCTACTAGTGCCGTAAGGTCATTTGTCGAAGGAGCGCTGCGTTTCGGAGAGATATTTGCCCCAAGAAGAGCTGGTGAAATAATACTTTGAACCATCGCGGTTTACCGTCGGATAGTGATCATAAAAGTTTGTGTTCTGCCGTACCGCTAACTCAAAAATTCATCTCCCGCAGGCGGTCAAAGCTAATAAACTAATAAAATAAAAATTAAATACACTGTGCTGTGTAGAAACTTTGGCAACTAGCCGTCTCCCACTCGCCACGCGAAGGATTTCCTGGACTAAGTTTCCGTTCAAACACTAAACTTTGCTTTCGTTCCGAGGAAGGATAGGCACCGTGGATTTTTGTTTCCGTGTGTTAAATTCAAGCCACCCCTAGGAAGTCACAGAGACCTAAGTGTCAGGTTTCATCACATCCACCCTGTACCAGAGGAAAGAGCAGTTCACAAGATCGGCTGTACAAATGTTGTAAAGGTTAGTCTAATTAAATTTGTAACATTCTGTGAAAATTCCACTTTTTGGTAATTAAGCTATAGTAAAAAAATTTTTGATTTGATTGTTTATTAAAGTCCAATGAACGATTACCAAAGAGTAGGATAAATTTTTGTGTTTATTTAAATAAGTCCCAGCCCACGCTGGATTAAAAACGATTACCTGTTGTTGCAATTTTCAAACTGTAGAGGATGGCCACCCCTTGAGTAAATTAGTTTCACCTGTTAGGATTTTTTAGTTAGTAGTTGTCATTGTTAAGCTAGTGTTTTTACAAGGAGAAGAGAAGAACCGTTGGTATTTTTCAAGTCCAGAAGGAACCCCCGTAGCAAAGTTTTCCACGTTGCAGCGCAGTTCACACGCTGAAATAACCAACTTGGGCAATTTTAAATATTGCGCAATACAAAAGTGTACAAATGTGAAACTACCTAAGAGTTGCAATAACTACGTTACTATAGAACAAATCAAACAAAGCAAATAAACGAAAAATTATTGTGATTGGAAAGCGCACAAATTAACTAGTGTGCGTTTAATAATCCCGCGAATGGTGCAAGCGAATCTCCATATGTAAGTACTATGCAATCAAAAATGAGTTGCTGTCGAGTCACCTTTGGAATTTTCCGTTTACATAGGAAATCGTACTTAACCTGAACTTCCAAACAGTCATTCATTTTTGATCGCCCGTTATTTAGTTGGTATATAATATGTATAACTCTTGCCAGGAAAGATTGCCGGTCACAGCACACCGTGTGTCGATTTACAATCTATGTTTTTCTTAAGATCCGAGCGACTTCCGGAATAGGATCGTGCCAATGTTAAAGGAAAAATCTTTTTGTTCAACATTGACACGATACTCTCCCGGAAGTCGCTCACATGTTTAGAAAAACATAGATTGTAGACCGGGATCAAGTGTTCTCTGACCGGCAATCTTTCCGGGCGAGAGGTTTAGATAGGAATAATAATAGGTGGATAATTTCGATGCTCAGGATGAACGGGAATTTGTCGATATATCTGACGAACGTCACAAGTGAAAACTATTGCCTGAACTCTCGACAACTTTGCCTCCACCAACGACACATTGTTTTTTAAAATTTGAATTACAATGTAATGTCTCGGTTGGTATCCATTCTCCTATTGATAACTCGAAATGGGGTGAAGCGTTAACCGAAATTGAAAATTTTTTTTTAATTTACAAGACCTACCCTATAAAATTGTAATTAAGTTTATTTGAACGACGACATGTTTGGGCTAAAAGCCATCATAAGGTCCTAAAAAATGTAGCATAACAAATTTGAGCTTAACCTAAGGCGACGAAACTTACATGAACAACGGTAGAGAAAATCGGTTAAACCGGAACAATTTAATTCCTCAAAAGGGGGAAGAGGACGACGCAAATAAGAGATCTAATGTCCTGAAAGCAGACCGAAAAGTACAAAAGGAATCAATGCAAACTGGACATCACCACTAGGTGATGGCTTCAGAAAAAACGGAACAATTATACAAAACTCAATTAAGTAAATGACAAGCAAAAGTTTTGACAAATAAAATTTTTGACAAGTGAAATTGGTTAAACTGAAAAGAACTAAACTAGAAAAAGAAAATCACTAGAGTAACAGCTGATTTGAATATACGGGATGGCAACAAATTAATTAAGAAAAAGTAGATCTTTGTCTTAAGTGGATGATTTCATTAAGTGATTTAATAAAGCTCGAATTAACCCTCTTAAGTATTTCTTTAATTTCAAGGCAATCAAGTTTTACCGTTTTGCAACAATAGTGTAGAAATTTAACATTCTTGGAACTGTCACTTTTGGGGAATTGTGATGTTTAAATTGTTCCGGTTTAACCGTTTTTCTCTACCGTTGTTCATGTAAGTTTTATCGCCTTATGTTAGGTTAAGCTCAAATTTGTTGTGCTACATCTTTTAGAGCCTGATGATGGCTTTTAGCTGAAACATGTCGCCGTTCAAATAAACTCAATTACAATTTTATGGGGAAGATCTTGTAAATAACATTTTTTCAACTTCGGTTTACAATGAAATGCACTCAGATTTCCGGCAAAACGATTTTCTGATCAACGAACAATCACAAATCATTTTTGAATTTCTAAAACATCATAAATTTTCCTTTATACTCTAGAAACACTTCTACTAGATCCATCTTCTTCGTCGTAATTTTTGCCGTCACTATGCAACATCCTTTTTCTTGTTATTAATTGAATCTACATTGTAGTGCAGTCAGATTTTTCAATATTCCCTAATAATCTTTAATTCCTTTTTTATCTGTTCATACTAAAAAGTCTTATTGATCCACCCTCCCTTCCGTAAACCCTGCCAAAGTCGATGGAGATTAAAACTACGATATTAGGTAAATTTGATTTTACCGAGCTTACCACGAACCCCTAGAATAAGAAATGCTCTATGGAGTGACTAATCATAACTAACAGCAGTACATATTTCGCCCTTGTTTCTTTAAATTGGTCTGTTGACATGTCTTCCCCTTGTTTCTTTCGCCTCTTACCAATTTTTCTCTGTCCCCATATCCAATCTCTTCTCCTCTCGGAAAATTTCTATTTCATTGACTCTAGTATTGTTCTTCGCAAACGTTTCAAAGTACGTAATTTTTTTCCATTCCAATCGCACTAGGATCATTTCTTTTTTCATTGTTCCTCTTTCATCATTTCTGGTCGGTTTCGCTCTGCATTTCTAATCTAGTAATTCCACAATCCAGTAAAGCCACTTTCAATGCATCTTTCATTTCCTTAATTTCCTCCTACCTCTCTAAGTCATTCTGGTCTAATTTCTCCATTTTGTCCATTAGTCTTTCTATTTCTTCTAGTTTTCAAAACACCTGCTACAGGAATAAGTTCAATATGTCAACGAGTAAATGAGGTCCGTAGTTAGGTATTTTAGGCCGAAAAAAAACTCAGTGCAGATTAAAAGTGATTTCTGCAAAAGAGAAAAATGAAACATAAGGTGAACATAAAGCGTATATTTTTCATCCTATCGGCTGCTACGAATATAATATTGAACGTTCAAGCTCTAATGGATAAGTTGTATAATTGGGAGTCCGTAGAAGGCAAAATGGGTTTAGTGGTAGCGCTAAATATCAGAGTTTGCAATATGCATGTTGTAGATGCAGAATTAGTTACGTAAGTTTCATACTGCACTTCAGTACAAAAGCCGAATAAGCTTCTAGTTGTTGCATCGTGCTGAAGTTGTTAATGTATTTGATGACCACTGCGCGTTTTAAATTAGTGTTGCTAACAACTCACAGCGTGCTCAATTTCTAGTTCTAATATAATTATAGGGAGCAGGAAGCTGGCCAATGGGACGTGGAAAAAGTTTAGTGGTACCTGAGAGACAAAGAACTGTTGCGATTTTTTAAATGCCTTTATCTTAATAAATATTGTGTGAAACAAACTGTAAATGAAAGATACAAGTGCACATACCATTGAGTTTTCGAGCGTATCCCCAAAAAAATTTATGCATAACGGATATCTGAGCGACTTGTCTTGTTGTGTCGTGGATGGCTTCCGTACCCCATTGTATTCCTGTATGCCATTTGCTGATATCTCTCATACATTTTTACTCATATTGGCGTAGTTATGCTTTTGCGAAAACCCGAGAGCGAAAATACCACCACATATTGCCCCGAGAAAATGGAAGTGGAGATGTATGATAATACGTGTCACTCAAGTCGGAGAACAGCAGTGCGACGACATGTTCAGCGTTGTCTATCTTTTGACCCCAGTTAACGTTCCCCTTCGTTCTCGTTTTGCTGAAGCTAGAACTTTTAATCAGATATCGATGGTGTGTTGTGCGACTGATATTCAGATCGCGCACCGAGTGCCGTTGTAAACTTGTAAATTCATTTGTCGATCTGTGCTTGTCACCATCAGCTCCCCGAAGTTAATGTGCTGTGTATATTGCACATTTCCTGTATTTAATTTAGCGGAAACTGAGATTTTATTAGCGGTAAGCCCGGCGTACATTTAGCTAATGCATTTTGGACATTGAACATTCATTGAATACTTTCTAATCGAGTTTTAACTACCCTTTTATTGCTTCCACTCCACATAATTCCCCATTCAAATTGTTCTTGTTCAGGTGACGAGGGATCCTTCTAAAACTTTCCCTCTGAAAAACAGTAAATGGAAAAGTTTCGCATTGTAGGGACCTCTTAACTCTACGCATTTAACGTGTTGCAAATATTAAATTATCCCAAATTTATAATTTAATCTACTAACACCGTTCGCTCGCAAACATTAATGTTGGAAAATCATCAATCATTATCACTGAATGCTGTCAAAGCTTTTTTGTAATTTGAACTGGAGGTTGAAGTATGATTTATAATCCTTAGACGTCTTTATCCTTCCTCCTACACTGAATTTCTTTCTTTTGTTTTATTTAAATCATATCAGTTTTTTGACAATTAAATATCAGATCACCAGGAGGATGGTAGTAAATTTTCGTCGCTCTAGCTAATGGAGCACAACGCTGGGACCCGTTCTGGAGACTAATGATCCAGTGAATAATCGAATTTAAATAAATGTACAGGATCCAGTTACTCTTGAAACTTTAATATTAACAAGTAAAAAATGTGATCGTGATATCTCCAATGGAGATACTAAATCCTAGAGGATTCAAAACACATGAACAAATACGAGTAATAATGATGGTAGTTATATTGTGCATACCCAAATTTTACATTGGAAATGTGTCGATTAATAATTTAATTACTTATCAATTAACAATGTGATCAATATAAAAGGAATGAACTGCTGTCGATATAAGTATTGGCATTGTATTCCTTTAATTCATTAATTTAATGAAGCCTTTGTAGCAGCTGTCATTAGGATAATAATTCTTATATACTTTTTCAAACAAAAAGGTTGTAACGTAATGTTATTCATATCTTCAACACAGAAACAAATACAGTAGATGCACCAGCTTCCCCTGCAAAGTTATAACTAAAATTGAAAATGGTAACCTAATTTTTCTCACTCGAGGTTATAAACATAATAAATAAGCCATCATTCACCAGGCTAATTGCCAGATTCAGTACTTCACTGTGGCAACCGATTTTCTTTGGTCACACTGAGTAGTAGTATAATATTGCATCAGGAAAAATAAGTAAGACTAATTAGCTCAGTAGACTACACTTTATGTAAAACTAGTAAATTGGTTTGACCTGAATAAAAGCAGCGTTCAGTTCCGATCTATTTAATTATGAAAATAACTCAATTACAGATTCAAAGTTGAGGGAGAGAATGGAAGGTTGACAAAATCTGTTATAAATAACGGTTCATTTTCTCTCTTCTATTCCATTCCATCTAGCCGGATGCAACGGAGCATTGAAACGAAATTATAAAGATTAAATATCGGAAGCGGAACAATCCAGTCTGAGAGTTCTTTGATCTAATTAATGGGTCGGTGGTAACGCGGTAATTGTCGACCCCATCCCAACAAGAACTCCACGCCAAATTCTCTTTATATTTTCCTGCATCGGACAGAGGTAATTCTTCATCCGAACACCACCCCTGTCTATTGACGACAAAGGAATCGTATTAGTTGCCGCTAATTAATATCTACGGAAAATTGTGAAAGATATTCGATGGAAATGTGCAGTAGAGGGTTTTTGTTACTCTCTCCTCATACCTGTAATAACGTAGATAACATTCATGCTACCTTAATACTCGCGGTATATGAAGCTAATCTCAGTTACGATGTGAATATATATATTTACTGCAGCTCTCTAAATAATCTCCACCGGTAGTGAGGGTATAAATATGCACAAAACAGTTACTGTTGCTTATTTATTCAACATTCCTGTTTCCAGTATGTGAATTTCGCAGACACTTTGTTGCGTGCATTCATTTCTAGGCAACTATCCGCTCAACGGAAATATCATTTAGGATTCCAATTAAAAATTAGGTTATAGGTACAGACATTTTTGCCATAATTACAACGTGCGTCGTGCATATATTTCAAAATTTTTGACATAAGATAGACCTATATTGTCGTGTATGTGAGAAAACTTTGCAGCACTACGCATTACCTATTACTATTATTACTAACAAAAAAAACATAGTATGGACATAAAGTTCACAATAACGTGACTTCAAAGTAATAGAACATCTTTATTAAAATTTATTAAACTTGAAAGATACAGACTTGTTTATACTACAATATTAATATTTCTTTTACTTACTAATAACAGGACCACTTTGATGTAATACGAGTATAATGTAAATTAGACAAACAATTGGAAGCAGACTTTCAAATTGCATTTTATCCATTATTAAAAATGCTCAGCAAGCCAAAAAGATATCACAAGAAGACTCATGCAGAGAAACCTACCATGTTTGGAATGTATTGAAAAGTGTCCTTCCTTTTTCTGAATTTTTCCATTCGTGTACTAAATTTAGATGCCGACTACAAAACGCAGCCTTGTCCTGTCTAACTCCCTTCTGCACCTTGGCCTCCGCTCTCTGTTCCTTGTAGAGGTTGTAAATTACCCTCCTATCCTTATACGTGATATTCATTAAGAAGTAGACATAGGAAGATGCGTGTAATTTTTTCCCTATGTCTACTTTTAAATGACAAAATATCTTCCAACCTGCCAACCAACCAATCTATGAATTCCGTGCTTTTAAACTTTTGCTGAAACAGTGGAATTTTAGAGGATCAAATTTATCACATCGTTTGAATTAGGCGTTTGGAATGCGCTAAGGCAATGCATCTGCAAAATCCAGAATGGTAGAGCAGCATGCGTGCGTAGTTGCATAAAATTAGGCGCCCTTCAGAAGAGATTTTGTCATTTAAAAGTAGATATAGGGAAAAACAATATACGCAAATCTCTATGTCTACTCCTTAATGAATATCACTGTATATTATTCCTGCCTCTTTCATTATCTTAAATAAAGCGCTCCGATGAACCTATCGAATGCCTTTTTTAAATCTACGAAAGCCATATGAGTTGTTTTTCCTACTCTTAACCTTGTCTTAATCGTTAATATAACTTCTCACGTGGCACTATTTCTAGTTGTCCTGAAATGTTTGCATTTTTTTGCGGTTGCTTTAACTTCGAGATTATAATCAGCCTCTTTTTTCTGAAAATCGGCCGGAATCTGCCCTGTCTTGTATATACTATTTGTTTGTTTAAAGAGCATATTCTGCACTTTTGTTCCTGAATGTTTAGTTAATTCTGATAATACTGTATCTGCTCCTGTTGCTTTCCCTACTTCTTTATAGCTTTGTCAAACTCTGGCCTATGTATGCTAAAACCTAGTTCTTCGTGTTTGGTTGCTCTAATTCTGGTAACGTTTCTTCCGCGCTATGTAAAAGTTTGAATTTCAATTTACTAGTTCCAATTTAAATTATTTATGGAAAAAATTAGCCATGTTCCACAATATGGAAATGTCAAACAAATTAGATGCACAACTTTAAATAATAATTTTTTTAACGTAACTTGTTACTCCAATAATAGCGCAACGAAATGTTTTGCACCTTGGACCCTAAAACTTTCGTGGTAATAAGTTATTTAAATGCAACTATGCAAGAACTTTAATCCAATAATGCACCGAAACGAAAATGTTCGCTTACGTATTAATACGGTAACGTTTCGCAATATCCCCGGTTCTTACACGAAGAAGTTTACTTGTTTCTTAAATCCAATGCGTTAACTCATGGTGACTCGTAACGGATTTAAAATACACCCACAAATAAACTTTGTCGAACTTCACTGTTTTCACTTGAAATCTGTTAAAAAAAACTTAAACTTTCGCAATACACTATCAGGTACGACTACGCGGCTGACAAATCTGTTCGTGTACCTCGATTATACGGTTTTCAGTTCTAACTTTTATAGTTTCGTAGGAGAATTTGCTAGAAAATTTGTGTAAATTAAAATAAGCAATCCACAAGTTGAGTAACCGAAAAATATCTCAAACAGTGACACTAGATACTCTGTTCTAGAGCTAATCGCAATATACAGAGGTCTCGTTTAGATCGTCCACTATTGACGCTTCTGTAAATCGAGAACATAAAATTTAGTTTCTATTCGCCCATTTGCTATTTTCCAATTAAATTTGGGCGACTGCGATATTGACATTTGTTTTATGAGAAAATTTATAGCTTTTACGACACTTCAATACAAAATCGGCGACTACGCACACTTTTAAGTATACCGCTACATACCTACGTAAAGAAATTGTTTAAAATCTACTGCATCATGCCCCATGTTTTCATTATATCATGAGTATGCCCCATAAGCTGGACACATGGAGTTACTGACAGATCAGGCAATCAAACACGATATTACAAATAACGGTCATTAGGTCAATGAAAATATTAACACTACCGTTGTCAAATTTTTGCAAAAGTTATTTTATTCGTAGAAATCACAAAACACTCAAGCCTAAGTTCAAATGCCTTTTCTTATTTTTTCCGAAAAGTGAAGGCCATCAGTGGTAATCCGACATTCAATGGAAGCGGGTGGAAGTAAATTTTTTGGGGGTAGATTTTGAGATTCTATAAACAATGCAACGCCCTGGTAACTTTTCTTTCAATCATAGCATAGCATCATTAAGGAATAAGGAAATCTAGATGCAGCACAGGGTGACACTTCCAGTCTGTTTCGAGAATGTGGAACCACCGTCCTCTCACCATCCCCATCTAAAAATTTTGCGAAGCTTTGCAAAGCTCCTAATTTTTATCGTTACCGTAAAAGACACACTGACTATGTAGCTAACTGAGATTCCAACCACCGTCCTCTCACCATCCCCATCTAACAATTTTAAATTACAATCTATCACTTGCGAAGCTTTGGAAAGCTTCTAATTTTCATCGATACCATAAATGACATACATAACCGCAAGTCGGGTGTTCCAACCTTACTAACAGTGTTAAATAAATTATGTCGAGTCGAGTTCAGAAGCAGTGTCCTCCCCCAGATACCTTAAATGTAGAAAATGTACTAATATTTCAGTTCCTACTTGATTTAGTTCAATTTTCTTTCAATCTTTGTGACTTTCCTCCTCATTTTGAAAAAAGTTCAAAACTCACAGGAGAGCTGGCATTTTAATTATGTGCTACACTTGAGATAATCGAAGGAGACCAAAACCGTTTCATTCAAATTTAAAATGTTGAGGAGGGGTGGACTAGAGGGCGGGTAGCTGCATGCAGCAGTGTAGCTGTACGTACAGAATACCCTAACCTATACTGATGAACCAGTTTTGGACATTTTTTGATGCCTCTAATAAGAACAAAGGTATGGTGGTATTCAGTTGTAGGTAATTTACTGCTTAATTATCACTGGGATAAAAGTGAAGCTACTGATTATGAAATTAAAATTGCCTATCAAAAAAGTCCACGTGCTGGGTATGTGAAAAGTAAACCTCGTCTAGAAGCGTGGAGACAGCAGCACCCTATCAAAGTATAAGGATTATTAAACGCACAATCCGTTTTCATTACACTTTTTAATACGATAGATATACCTAGCGATACGCTCATTTACTATTAAATGGCAACTGTCAAAGTTACCTACAACAATTAATCAGAGGGAGGATAGCTTGCTTATTTATAAAATAAAATTGAACCAACCTGTTTTAGGAGCGCAAAGTACTGTAGGTATTATAAGTAATCGTATTGATTTGCTGTTCTACGTACCTTCGTCTATTTACGTGAAAAATTACGGTTGTTATTATTATTCATAGGAAAACCTGTGCGACGATGAAACTTCGTAGGGACGCCATGTCATTATGTCATATTATTTCTAGATTATACTGAAACATCAAGTATATTATTAAATGTCGAAGCTGTTGCTTTGAAAGTGACATGTATAAATTTTAAACGAGGCGCTAGGAAGCGTAGTAAATAATGCAGGGTCTAATTTTAATTTTAATTTCATCAGGTTTCGTCTTGCTCTTTTGAAATATTAATTTTCGGAGACTCTAAAAATAGAGAGCCCCACGATTACATGCCCAGCTTATTAATAAAACACCGACTTTATTATGTTAATACGGTAGGCAACAAAAGGGCATCGCTCGTACTCATTTTTCAAAATAAAGTGCCTTTAGTGAAATCGATGCGCTGCGACTTTACAATAAAATGTGCTTCTTGTATCGGCAGAAACATTGTATTTAATTGCAGGTTGCATTGCACTGTAAACGCATTTATGATACCGCACATAAGTGGTAATGAAATTTTATGTGCGAGCAACTATTAAATTGATATCAACGAAAGCGTATAGTGCAACCAATTTACGATTAATCCCAAGATATAAAATATAATACGGTATGATGCAGCTTAATTCTCTCCTTTATGACAAAATTGATCTGCGGGCGAGCTAGTTGTCGTAATTTCTAATTTCGATATCTGCAATATGACTGAGGATTCAGGTCGGTACTTTCTATGTGCAAAGTTTCCGAGTGTGCTACTGTTTTTATTGCCCGCTCGAGGTGAAAAGCAAACGACGATAATGTTTCGAAAATAAGAAACGCATCGACAATTGATACAATTCCTATTCGATTTTGTGTCATTTTTAACTGCTCACCCTCCCAGTTAATGTGATTAGAAGCAGAATGGTACATAAAATGAGAAACTAACGTGGAATTGCTAGTTTCTCAATGTTGTTTGTTCTGTATTAGTCTTTATTAGGGTATATTATTGTGTATAAAGTAAGCAGACGAGAGATACAATTGTAGGGTTCCAAATTAACTTTACGTTCCAGGAGTTTATGTTTCGGTACCAAAGGTAACTTTAATTTAAATTGTTAAAAAAGGACGTAATATACTTGTTAAATTTCGGCAGTAAATTTTCATATCCCCAAATGTATTACACGTAATCTTAATTACATCTCCAAATTAAAATATACTCATTAAAAATCCGGAGTAGGAAGTTAGTAGTGTGGCAATTATGAATATTTTACGTCCTATCTGATGCATACACAAGAGGGTAGTTCCGAAAACTATACATTACATGCGAGGAAAGACAATGACAACGGAATTGTTATCAGTTTGTTGACGTCAGGAAGGTATCGAGCGATGACCAAAGTAAACAAGCGGCGACATCTAGTCGTTGCCGAGCTACTCACCCAACACGAAGGTCTCTGAAACGACACGGCTATTCAGAATCCTGAAATATAACCGTAAATACCCTGAAAAGAAATTACAAATAGCGTGGCTGGAATAATGGCACGGTCCATATTTATTTACGACTTTCTCGAGCTACATTTGGCACCCTCATATTGCACGAATTGTAAACGGAAAAAGGTCGCAATCCCTACTTGCATGAAAATTGCAGACTTATCTACATCAATAATAGCATTTGCGCATTTAAATGAAAGATAGTACGAAATCCGCCGTGTCTCGTATTGAGCACGTTTTTGAACTTCCCTGGCATTAAAATAAAAACACCGCCGCCCAACTAAATGGAACCTCCAAAGTGGAAAATTAAATTCTGAATACTATAGAAGCTTTCATTTTCCGTTATTTTAAAACCGCATCTTTTATTAACGCCCACTCCTTTTACCAACGGCCATTTCTCCCGCGTAATACAATCACGAGAGGGCACTTCCACCAACTTGACTTCGTTTTTTGTTGCGGCGCTTTTACAGGAACCTATCTAATAATCGTCAGGTTCTCATTTATAATTTAGGCTGTAATTGAGTGTAACAATGTAATCGAGTAACAAACTACGCACTTACATCAATCATTTTATTTCACACCGAGCATAGGAAATATCTAAATTTAATGAAATTTATTTGTATTGATGGACTACCGTATAAATTTGTTATACAAGCTTTAATTAACTTATAAAAACTTGATGCTAGTTTTTTTAACCTGTAGATAGTCATTATCTTCATTTGAATTCGAATTTGTATTAAATAAATGCTTCTCTTACGTTTAAAGGGCAACGCATAGGCAAGCCATACGCATTTGTAACATCTACCACATCTGTCTCATACTGTGGCATAATTGGTGCCGACCCGACAGTCTGCAATCGATATCTGCAATTAATGTTACTTCATTATACCATCCTGAAGTTAGCCTTCCTTCACGATACTTTATTGCAGCAAAGTTTTCACGTTGCATTAGCGTTCAAAATTTACTTTTACTGCATTTAAAGCGAAATAGCCCTAATAAAATATGCTGCTTCTGAATAGGTACATTAACTCGCACTCTTTTGTTACAGATCATTTCTACATGACCACTAATTGATGTTGGCTCCAACCGAATCGATTTCCAACGCTAGTAAGGATGCAGCATACACATATTTGGTTTGTACAATTTTATTTAGTACAGGTTATTCTACAGTTATAAGCAATTAATCCTTTTGCGCGCTCCTATAATTGAGATATACGTGAGAGTCTACGTTTCTTATCGTGCAGAGTTAATGAAGAGTGTTGTAGTGCTGCTTATATGCTTTAGTTAGAGGAAACAAAACCGTTTTCTGCAAAGCAAACGAATTTCACTGCATTGTCTACCTAACTTCATTAAAGATTAGCATAAATCACGAACTAGGATTGAAGATATTAAAAATCTTTGGCATATTTCACATTCACACTCAGCAAAAAGCTATGTTTTGCACGGTTTAAACAACTCAGAGCGTTTAAAAGTGAGTACATCTTTGCCACAAATAGAAAATGTAAACATGAAAATTCTATATGGGTCGTACAATGGATTGAAATAAACACACAATTATTTGATTGATAATGAGAATCAAAAAAATTTATTTCGAACTACTTGGAAGAAAATCTCAAGAAAAACCTGAAATAAAAAGGGGCACATACCCGTTCTTACCCCACACGCAGGTGTTCGATCAAAATAAATAAGGAAAAACTTAAAATTACTTACAGTTTTTATTAACCTATAACCTGGTAAAAACAACGGTTGCGATAATCAGGCACATGTACTAACAAAAAAACACTCGATGACTCGTTGGCAGCTTCAGGACTACTGCACTGAATCCAACCACTCGAATAGGTTTGTTGAATTAAATGATAACATTTATTTCTTATGACTTATGACTGTTCAGACGAGAAACACTTCAAAAATTTGTTGATACGATAACGATCCAAAATGATCCACTACAACTGCTTTTCCAAAATCAACGCAACTTTCCTCCGTAAACGGACAAGCCGCATTAAACTTTGCACTAACTTTAACTAACAACTGCATTTGCACAGATAATTCTAATTGGGACGAAACATCGTCCTCAAATAAGCAAAAAAGCCCATTACTTAACAAAATTAGCGTCCAGCGTTATTAATTATATTCTGAATAAAGTGTATACAAAAGAAGAAAAAATGGAAATGTTGCAGATGAATTTTAATAATCACAGAATTTATTTGCTGCTAAATATCCCGATAAGCAAATTCCGCCAATTGACATAATTGACAGCGGCATTAAACAAATTCGATGTTGATGGCTGAATTGTTAATGAACAGAGCAGAAAAGGAACTTGCCGTGTTTTAATTGTAGAAGAAAATCCAATTTACATCACTGTTCGTATTTAGCTGGAGAATTAGAAATTTGTCACATGTACATATTACATGCGACAATTCACAGCAAATGAGTAAAACTCTAGTTACTGAAAAAGCCACCTTAAAGACCGTTTCTCAGTTATCTGCAAAACAAATCGGCCGAATACGTATCTAAAATAAGTACTATAAGCTTCTTAATTGTTTCCACTCTTGTCAAATTTGTGAGTAAGGTGAGTTGCATAATTGTTAGGCATATCAATACATTGAGATATTTAAGAATGGTCCAGTGTAAAAATTTACGCACTGTATAATCACAAAATGGATATTTCTCCGAATAATCTAATAAAAAATGAAACAAATTTCGTCATTGTTAGTTGATATTGTACAATTTGAAACGATGAAAGACGGAACTAGAGATTACCATATTTGCGAAATGACACGCAACATGAAAATATTGAAAAGGCTCGGAAGTCTCCAATTCCATAACAAATTTTCAGCATAGTTCAACAGTCCATCAGTCAATTTCAAAGAGAGGTTAGTTAGAGTGTAAAATGTCCTTTGCTTGTGAAAGATATTTTTGGCTCTGTGGCAAAGCGCATTAGGCAGTTGATTAACATTGGAAATCTCAGAGAACTAAAGCTTATACGAAATGCTTAAACGAATATAAAACAAATGGTCTTTACTCGATTTTTCATTTACACAAAATAACGGTTTTCATAAAAAGTTTTCAAAAACATCGTTTCAGTATTGATTACTTAATAGGTTTCTTGTTTCGCAGTTTTTCAAGCGAAGCGTGTTGTGTTGTACAAAATGTTAAATTTGGTGTCGAACCAAAATAAATAACTTTCAGGAGAGTGGGATCATATAAGTCCTAAAAATCTTCATAAATCAATAAGGTACGCGACATACTTCAATTCACATCAACTGTAGCATAAACTTTCTGGCGAGTTGTGAAAGGAAACGCGAGAATTGCGTCGATTGTAAGATATTTTTAATACATCTTGAATTTTCCATTCCGGCATTCCTTTAGGTAACAGTTTTTACGTCGTTTTCTTAAGTAGGCGGTATTTATTTATAACACGTTTTAATGCGTTTTTCGAGTATGAAAATTCATTGAATCTAAATTCCAGCTCTTGTTTACGAATCTCAAATTTAAGTCAGAAATGTAAGTGGATTTAAGAATGTATGCTTTCGCAGTAAATTAATTATTCATCACGTCGAACTGGAGATAAACTTCCGCTAATGGAAAGACGATGCACCGGAGTGCAGGTGGAATTCAATTTTCCATGATTTGTTTCGATATATACCCAGCGCTTTAGGAGTTGATTGCTAATTTCTGTACTAAATTCACTTAGAGTCGCTGAAAATGCGAAAGAGGTATATCTAATTCTCCGGAGTCGTCATAAAACTATCACCGTGTAACATAAATTGTCACAAAGGCGAGGCCAGCTTCATCCTAGTTTATATAGATTTGAGAGTAATAAAAAACGCTAAGGAAAATCGCAAGGAAACCGTACATTTTCCTTAAACAGACGCCTTATACCACAATTTCAATATGCAAATCTAGTCGTAATATTTGAATTATTCATTTATATTTAACCGCACGTTTAGATTCAGAATCGTTCTAAGGATACATTTATACACGCACCTGAAAAACTTCATTTGGGTTCAGCCTATCTCCTTCTGGGCCAAATGTTACTGAATTACTTTGAGCTTTCTAGAGTTTGTGACTTTCTGTGAAACCGATCTACACAGATGGAACATATGGCTAGAAACTAAAGTTTCCACTTGCTTGATTATTTTGGAAAGTTAAACAAACATGTTACAAATAATGCACCGCCCATATCATATCACGTTACGGTTATTTTTGGCATGATTTAACAAGCTCAAACTTACTACAACCGAATTTCATTGTTAAGCTTATCGAAGTAAGAAAATTCGAATGTAATTGTGTGGAAAAGCTGAGGCGTATGAAGTAGAAGACTAGCTGAGGCAAATGATGAAGCATTGTAGTCATCTACAACTATCATAGTTAAGGCGCAAAAGAGTAATGAGGATTTGTTTTAACATTAAGGTTAAGAGGAAAACCCCAAATGTGGTGAATTTATGGAATTAAGTACTGAGGCGCAAGTTCTTGACGATTGTAAAAGCGTATGTCAATGTTGCTCTAAAATAAAAAAAAAATAAAAAAAATAAGTTATTGGGTTATTAAAGTTATGTGACAAACAAATGTTTTAAAAGCTGTCTGCTATGTGTGAAGTATTTGTTCTGTCATTTATCTCGTTGCCATTGTCCAGATCAGATAATTTCGATATTATTTACCTGAACTGTGAGTAATTATTTTTCTTGAAATCTCTTGAATTGTTTTGTCGATTTGAGCGTTTTTCAAACGGGGTGTAGTTTAAGTTTAAGCTTGTGATTAGTGTCAATACTTTTTGATTACCCAGACGTTCAAGAAAACACACACTTCAATTATATAGTCCTCGTACCTGACAAATTCTCAATTTTAAACATTTTTCAAAATTTAAACCCTTTTCACATAAATAATAAAGCACAAGGGTTTTAAATTGTCTTGATTAACACTAAGATACAGCGAAACTAAGTAAGTAAAACAACCCGTTTAATCTTTTGCCAAAGGAAATTTTTCTTTTGCTTCCGATGGTTTTCGTTCTTCATTTTAATTGTAAGATTTTCGCGAGAAATTGGGGTTTCAAAACGATGTCCCAAAAAATGTGAACTTTCGCTGACTTAACATGGAACCCTTGGAACTTTTGGACCGAATGCCCTCAAAACTTTCCCATACTAGCCCCTCCCTGTTCTTACCTAATTAAGTAGTACCCTAGTACCTACAAAATGGCGAATCTATGAATCTAATAAAAGCTAGTGTGATAAATCATTCCCACTTCATTTTCAAATATGCCAAATTTGCCATTTTTTGTGACAACACGCCGAGTGTACATTTGTAACTAAATATCTCTAATTAAAATGACAGAATATGAGCCCTATTCTAGACATCTCGCCCTCTAGGTTTCCGAAACTAATTGAGAGAAAAAAAGTGCTATTCAATTGAAAATACGCAGAAAGGATGATCTTATTCCAGTACCAAACACTCCCGGACTTCCTAAACCGGCTTTATGGTTCAGTGGTAGAGCGTTGGACTACAAATCCGGAGATCGGGTTGAGGTGAATTTTTCATCTGTGGCAGATGGAAATTACCTTAGACCAGTTTTTCGAGCATTCTGTCGGCTATACTCCGAATTAGGTTTTCCTGCAGTTTTCCTAATTCGTGAGGTAAATATCAGAGTAGTATAGAACACTTAAAACCTTCTGCAGAGGCACCTCTAAAAAGTATTATGTGTGTCATTTTGTAATTGGACGCAAGCCTATTCAGGGCCCAGAACAAGAGAGGGATAATAAATAGATAAATACCAAACCCAATATAATTTATTGGAAAAGTCACCCCCTAATTTTTTACCCCTTGTACATTTCACATGATATGAAATGTTTAAACTGATCTAATTCTTAAAATCGCAAAAATTTCCATTTTACATATTTCAATAAAATTCGAAAAATTAAATCCACATTTAGAGCTACCGTTCCATATTTAATAGAAATATTGACGGTGTTCAGTTTTACTTTTTAGCGTATTAAATAATAAATCAGCAGGTTTCGCGTAAACTTCCTGAAGTTCAGGAAATTATAAAAAATTACCAAATTAGGTAGTATAACGTCTTCTTATGCTAGTTATTGGTTCATTAAACGCTATTTCACCCCATTCATCGATCGTGTAAACAGAAATTACTTAAAAATGATTTAAATGATGTAGGGTTTTCGTCTACACTAAACGCTTTTTTATACGGAACTGTGTTGCTAGGGGTTGTCAGATATAAAGAAACGTTGTGTTCTTTTAGCTCCCACCTTTGTTTCTAAACTTTTCGTTGCCAAAATAGTGCAACCAAAGTGCTTGGAAGAACAATTAGGTGCAATTAGAGCTAGAATTAGAGAGCTGTTTTGTGAAGTTATTTGATAGTCGTAGATAAATTCTTAATTTAATCCACTTCTTCCATTCTTTGCATGTATTGCACAAATTCATATCTTCTAAACATTCTTTGGATTGTCTTTTTCAAGTTTTTCAGATTTTTGTTAATAATCGAATTCTTGTTTCTTCGAAATTTTTTAAAACTTCAAATTACTCAAGTGCGTAAAATTCTGCGGATTGTTATGAGTTTTTGGAATTCTACTTACTGCTATATTCTTAGGTTCCATTCTCTAGATGTCTAGATTATTAAGGTTCATCTTGTTCTTCAGTTGATCTGATTTGTTCTATGCTTCGGATTCGTCAGGTTTGAATTTTTAGATTCTTCTGGGTTTCCGAATTCATCCGATTTTAATTTTTACAGTTTCCAGTTTTTTTATTTTAAAATTCATTAAAAATATTCATTCTGGTTCTGTAACTTTATCCAGATCTTCCTTTAGATTCTTCATTTATCTACATTGTATTCATCAGCATCTTCAGAATATTTTCTACATTTGTAAAAGCGGAGTGTTGCCATTTTAGTTTTCAAATTATCTATTTCTGAGGATTGAAAGGCGTGTCCCATATGTTTGATCATCTACACGGATTTTAACCAACATGTCACCATTACAACCAATGTAGTAACGGAAAATAACATCGTAAATGGAAAGTAATCATACAATTTGCCGTCAGAGCAAGTAGTAAAATAAAAAAAAACAATTCTGAGAATCGTATAAACTAAAGGGAGCAAAAAGTGGGATTTGAGGAAAACATAAAGCTACATCAGAACCATAAGTCCTGGATTAAGGATATTAAACAATAATTGCCACTGCAACTGCCAAATTATGTCGGAAAATCAAAAGCTTCATAATACAAACACATTGACTTTACGAGCGGATTTGCATTTCTTCTTCACATTATAGGTATAGTGGAGCGAGTTGGCGCCGTTAATGAGGGCAATTGTCACTTCTATGAGTTTTTGGAATTCTACTTACTGCTATATTCTTAGGTTCCATTCTCTAGATGTCTAGATTATTAAGGTTCATCTTGTTCTTCAGTTGATCTGATTTGTTCTATGCTTCGGATTCGTCAGGTTTGAATTTTTAGATTCTTCTGGGTTTCCGAATTCATCCGATTTTAATTTTTACAGTTTCCAGTTTTTTTATTTTAAAATTCATTAAAAATATTCATTCTGGTTCTGTAACTTTATCCAGATCTTCCTTTAGATTCTTCATTTATCTACATTGTATTCATCAGCATCTTCAGAATATTTTCTACATTTGTAAAAGCGGAGTGTTGCCATTTTAGTTTTCAAATTATCTATTTCTGAGGATTGAAAGGCGTGTCCCACATCTACACGGACCGGTAGTAACGGAAAATAACATCGTAAATGGAAAGTAATCATACAATTTGCCGTCAGAGCAAGTAGTAAAATAAAAAAAAACAATTCTGAGAATCGTATAAACTAAAGGGAGCAAAAAGTGGGATTTGAGGAAAACATAAAGCTACATCAGAACCATAAGTCCTGGATTAAGGATATTAAACAATAATTGCCACTGCAACTGCCAAATTATGTCGGAAAATCAAAAGCTTCATAATACAAACACATTGACTTTACGAGCGGATTTGCATTTCTTCTTCACATTATAGGTATAGTGGAGCGAGTTGGCGCCGTTAATGAGGGCAATTGTCACTTCTAAAAAAGGAAATGATTTTGCGCGACCAAAGTGCATTAATTGAATTTGTGGTGGCCAGTTTCTTTTAGTAAAGTGACGTACAGTGCGCAGCGTTTGGTATAGAAAATTGTACAGCGAGTTTCAAATTAAAACTAGAGTTAATTGAATTGAATTACAAAACCGGTAGAGTAACGGCGAATCATTAATACGGAGCCATTGTAAATTAATTCTCGCATCGCATTAGTGTCACAGCAATAGAAAACGAAAAAAAACCCAGTAATTCCTTATAATTAAATTAACCTGACCATTAAAGTTAATGGAATTCTCAATTGCGCGTAGTCGTCGTAAACCTGCATTTTATGCTTATTATTCTAACGTTATTGCGGAAAACGCCGCAATTGTCGAATTCATTTGAAATTTGTTCACGCCGAGACTAACAGGGCGCGATTAAATTCGTATGCTGAACGGATCGGGAATTTGATCGGGGTAATTTCCCTTTGTGAGTATATGTTTGACATATGTCAAAGAGGGTTGGTCTATTTTATCTTACACCAGGTTTCGAATATTACTATCGTCACTTGGATTTTGCTGCTTCCATAATGCATTGAACCGATTGCATTACACTTACTGCTTACACTTAGGCATACGACGCACTTTTCTTAGACTGAAATACATGTAAGTGTCGATAAAGTGATGTTTCTTCTCATCCTGCATCACCCTTTTCCATGGAATTTCTAACGTGTATAATGCAAATTAAGTGCCGCATTGTACATGTTTTTCGGCTTGTCGAAAACATTGGTCCTTCCCCATTCCTTTAGCATTGACCGTGTTTTAGGATGAACTAATAGTATATGCACCAGATCAGCAGAATTTTTGGAAAATTGAACACTGTCACGTGTAGCCAATCCAGAAAACTTTGATTTACGATATAAGCGTCTCCAACGTGTCCCTTATGGAATTGATCGAATGAAAGTTAGATAATGGGCGATTAGATTATTTTGCTTAAAGCATATTTCAAAGTAAAGAAAATAGCTTGAATGGACGGAAATAACTTAATAAGTTTTAGAAGAAATACGATTCGTACCTGCTTTGTGTTCGTAGAGTTTCCCTTCAAGCTAATCAAAACAGACGACTAATTATACTAATTAAAGTCTTAATCACAAAAGAAAGGAGAAACAAAACAATTACTTAATGAGTTTCAAACGTGTTTACGCAGTTTGCCGCAAGGGCACTTTGTTTTCAGACCAAAAAAAGTCGCTGTAAAAAAGGGTTCTAAAACGTTTTATAAATAAAACCCTTTAGGGGGTTGTTAAAGTCAAAAGGGTTACGTCAGTTTCTTCTAGATGTATAATTTTTTCGTCAATTTAGAGAACTGCACTTGTTAGGAAACTTTGCTTTAATAATATCGTCATAATATAAATATTTATGGACGGAAATGTGTAACAAGGTGCGATGTTAGTAATATTCTGAATGCCGCATAATGAGTTCGCAAACTGCTTTCCACTTTATAAATGCGACATTTAAAATATTTCATCCCAACTTCAAAGTAAAGAACAAAATTCAACGGGACGACGATGCCTGTTTGAAAAACTCGCGCCGACTTCAAGGTAATTTGCTACTTCCCATTTATAAAACTCATTTTTAGGAACCCTTAAAGGCTCTTTATGCTTTATATTAATAATATTGAAAACTTTTATCGAGTTCCCTCGTTATAAAATAGAAAGGACGAAAACTGTCGCAGTTTTGTACCTAACAAAATAGAGACTTTTCCGATGTTTGTGATGTTTTAATAAGACCAAATCAAATTCTGTAACGAACTTCATTCAAAATCGTTAGAATTCGAAATTGAGTTTATACAAATTATATCATTTATGAAATGGTAGTGATTTTATTTCACAAAGGGGGCGGAAAATGTTAAAGTTGGAAATGAATTTCCATTCGTATTACCATAACCCCCCATTTGACAACACCCGTCGTGCCCGTACCTACCTTAACAAATTGCTATAAAAATACGACAAATGATAGAAACGGCGGAACCTCATTAATCATTTTATAAAGACTCGTTTGTTTTTCAGGTAACAATTTGATATTTACTTTGCTAAAATAGGATAATAAGCGGGTATTCAATTCTGAATTTCCCCAGTAAAATGTTTTTATTCAATTTTTAATTTTGTAAATATTGTATCTCGACGATGAAAAGCGGCGATATTGAACTTTATGAACTTTAATCACGAAACGCGCACTTTTTCCCCCCGCACAATATGAAAAAACATTCTATTTATGGTTTGCATTGTGCACAATTAAATTTATTCAAACTTCATAGACAAATTTCACGATTTGAACATCATCTTCCATTTTCTTTATAAGCAAAAACAAGTACATTTTATTGATAACTGAATCGCAAAACTATAATCTACTTTTAATAAACTGAAGACTTTTCAATACAACAGCTTCCACCATTAGCGAACAAGGTAAGATGTTTTCAGAACCCTAAATGCCGCATTATGAGTTCACTGCCCATTCAATAAAATGCGACACGGCATTTGCCATTATTTCATGCCTACTTCGGAGCAAATGCACGAAATCTTGATTAGTAACTCTGCGTGAAGGATATTAACAAAATTAGCTGTCATTTGAAAAACACGCATACAGATGGCTATATCCAAGGGTCGCACGTTGAAGTTATCCTGAGTTATTATGGTTGTTAAAATAAATGGTCAATTTTGAGAGCTCTAGAAGAGATATGCAAGAGGTAGATTCCAAAGTATTCCATATAATCTGAAGAGCAAGATATCCACCAGGACCAATAGGGGCAGTTCTTGACCTCTTCATATACGACCCTCAAAATGTCATACGATTCTTTCCAGTGGTTTGAAGACTTTGTATTTCCAATTGCTAGGAGGCGTGCAAGAGCTCATCAATGAGAAAAAGTTTCCTAACGTGCCCGATCTCATCCGGGACTCACTTAATTCCAGCAGACGCTAAATCCATGGCCCAACAGTTTGGTACGAGTACAAACCGAAATCGTCCTAGGTAATTCCAAAGGGATTACTGAGCAAGACGAAGACGAGTTCAGTAGAAACCTAGGCAGAGTATAAGTTCAGCTTAATAATAGTCACCGTAGCAAACCTCTACACTGCCTAGGTTTGTATCCCTGATCAAATCTGCCTGTGTTGTTAAAAATGGTAGTTCGGGACGCATTGCCAAACGAACCGAAGGCGAGTTAGGTACGAAACTAGGTAGAGTAGATGTTCAACTTAAGCAACCAGAGAAAATCTCTACTCTGCGTCTGGAATTAATCATTTTATCATCATTTTAAACAACAGAGGGAGACTACGTCTGCTTAAAAATGATAATCCCAGAAGAACTACTGACACACTTCGGCACAAGCCTAGACAGAGTAGAAATTTGTTATGGTGACTTAAGACCCACCTTAAGAAAAGTCAACATGTCAAACCTCTACTCTGACTAGATTTGTGCCTAATTTGCCTTCGGCTCGCTCGGCAATGCCTCTGGAATTATCGTTTTTAGGAACACGGACAGACTACATTTGCTTAAAGATGATAATTCCAGAAGGACTACAGCTGTGCGAAATGAAGGCGAGTTCGGCACAAAACTAGACAGAATAGAGATTTGCTATGGCTAAACTTCTATCCAATCTAGGTTTGTGGCGAACTCAAGATAACTTAAGAGAAGATGATTCCAGCTCTTCTAACGGCTAGTTAATAAATGTCAAACTAGAGAACATAACCAATTGCCTTAACCTAGTAGGTACATCCGTCATTCTGTAATAAAACCGAGACAATATGAAAGTATATTGTGCTTTATGCGATAGTGAATCTACATGATACTGTGATTGGATTAGTTGTCAAGATATATCCATTTGAAAATCGTCCTATTTACCATGGGATCTCATGGAGAAACGTGTCAGCTTCGCGATTAAATTCCCGATATTTGGTGATCTCTCTAAAGTTTCCTTGTTCCATTACGAATCCAACGATATAAGGCAAAATACTTGCCATTTGATTAACTTTCGAGATCTTGAGTTATCTACGTCAAAACGGGTCAGATCGACTGCAGTCGAAGGCGGCCGCCATGTTGGACAGGAAGTCGCGTGGCCCCTTTAACTCTTTAATCGCGTTTGACTTTCCCGCATACACTTTACGCTTCAAATAACTTCAAAGAAAGAAGTCCAATGGGGTCAAATCGGCGATATTGGGGATCTTCGGGAAATAATGCGTCCACGAAACGTCTCGTGCAAACCCGGACCGGACGAGCATCTGTTTTGGATGTTATATCCATCATTGACCCTGTCGTAACGAATTTCTGAACAATTCAGCCAATTGCGATTTCGACAGGCCGGTTATGCTGATCGAAATAATCACGTAATGCGCAAAACGTTTTTTAACGCCTATTTTCGTAAAACTTTTCCACAAGTTTAACGCCAGTGTTTATAGAAACCAACCGTTAAAAAAGAAGCAAAAGAACATGATGCAAGTAAGCCTGGTTAACACCTAACACTCGACTTTTTACACCCTGTATTAGAGAAAAAAATTACTTGGAGTAGAGCTTTGCCAGTCAGTTTCATGGTTCCTGTGAAGTATTTTCTTTATTTTCCATCAGGAATGATTCTATTTGGTCAATTATTATTTTGTTAGTTGTGACTTGACTTGAATGCCACTCCTAAACATACCTACCTCCAATCCTTTCTTGCTGTGCCTTTCAAATTGCTTTCTCGGTTCCTGTACTGGCACTCCTGGCCCAGACATCGCTTTTGAAACCCCTCCAACATCGTGAAGTTTCATTAAGTCTTTCGAGTTGAGTGACTTTTTTCTGTTAAGAACTTGTCTCTCCACAAAATCAGATGTAGCCAGAATGGAGGCAGTGAGAGCAGACTCGTCAATTTGGAAGTGATTCAACAAGCCATCTAATAACACGCAGTCGAATACAGCATTGTGGCATTCTTGATGTGGAACTGCCATTCGTTCCTAGGGAAAAATTGGACAGCAAACTGGTCTTGTTTGCGAACATTGCGTTTCCCGACAAAGTGTCCACCATGTCATGAACCAGTTTGCAGAATTCCTCAACAAGTGTTTGTGCTCTTTCATGAAACGAAAAATCAAAACGTCCATAAACTTACCTGGAAAAGTTTGTTTCAATCCTAATTTTCAACATTCAAGTGCTATGAATCCCTAGATATGAAATCGATATCTAAAATTTTCATTCACCACCTCTGATTGGGCGAAAATGAAAAACCTTTATCGAATGTAGTGAGAAGTACCTTATTGCATTAATTCAGGAGTCGAATTTTCTCTTATAGTTACTTTCCAGAGGTAAATTTTCCGGGAAACTTCGACGACATACTATTTGGGGTTATTTCTAAATAATTCGGTGAGCGAATCACACCATTAATACAATACACAAATAAATGCGAAAAAATTTATGAGATGTTATGGAAATAAACATGGATTCAATTATATTAAATGATAAAAACACACTTAAAATCCCATAATGGTAGTTTACTGACGCCTGTTTAAGTGGCAAAGTGTAAATGGCCCAAACTCTTACCAATCTGCAAAAGATATTTATACACTTTTAGCAACATACACAATTCGCAACTTGAACAGCAACTCTTTAGTTGGTGCTCTGGAGATTTACCTAAAAACCCTCAATCTCGTTTAAGAGAGAGATTTTTTAAACACCTTCTAAGTATATTATTAATAAATAATTTGATTTTTTGTAGGCGTGTGCCCCTAAAAATTGAATTTTCCTCTATAAGTAAGAGGTACAATATGTATAATTATAGATAATGCAGTACTAATAACGTCAATAATTAGTTTGTCACAGAGCTTTGAATTGTTCCCCTATTGCAAGTGGTATTGTTTTTGACAGTCGCCGACAAAGCTTGCAGTTAATTACGAGGGGAAAGTGGCGGTTTTAAACGTTTTTGATTTAAATTTTATACAGAGACCTATTTGCAGTATATTCGTGAATGTCGCGAATCCTTTGAGGATGGTATATTTAATAATATACAACGGGCCCCTACAGTTGTGGTGCTCAAAAGCAATACATCAATTAAAACTACACGTCTTGTTAAAAGGCACAGGAGTTGAATGAGCGCGGTATCTTCTTGTCTTCCGTTAATTTAAGGGAAACCGGAAGAAATGACGCAGCGGTTTCCGCTACACCTCTAGCGCACTAGTTAGCGCTCACATTTATTATGTACACCCTTGCACCTACCGACCCCTTGTTATTGCATTATTTCTGGTTAAATAGTATTCCTCCCTTTATAAGTGTATTTCACCTCCCTGCGCTTATAATTGCATAGCTAACGCTAGAAGAGGCTTAATTTACGAGGTAAGCTTGGAAAAAGAAAACAACCCTTTCCGATGTAATAAAAGGACGTATCAGACGTCTTCTTTCATCTAAAACTTCTTTCAATTTAATATCAAATAAATAAGGCAGTAAATGTTTGATAAGATCTTCGGAATTTAATTAAGTATGACATTTAATAAAGTATTCAGTGTGTCTCCTCCTTCGTTCGACTGGGAAAACATTTCGCATCCGGACTCTGATAAAAATCTGTTGATATCGGACCGAGAGACAAGAATTTAACCGTGAAATTCTGTTTGCCGGAAAAAGCATTTTCGCGTTGTATAGAGGAGGAAATATTGCCGCCGTTGTTTTGTGTTCACAGATCGAAAAGAATATTTTTCGAATACGTTTTGGAGTTCCCCGAATTTCTTGCATACTTCCAGACATTTAGATAACGTTCAAAAAATTTTCCCTCGTGAAATGAAAGCTTCAATCTTGCAGCGGGAAATAGATTCCATTTTACAGCGTGCTAACTTCAAGGGAATATATAATCAAGTTTATTATTCATAAAATGGATATTTTCGTCACGATACGTTTTTTAATTGAATAGATGTGCAGTAATGGGCTACTACTTTGATAAAATAGGTTTCTACGTGTTTGGAAGAAACATCACGATACGAAGACCCGAATCTGAACTACACAAACCTGAACTACATGTCTGCGGTAGATATTATAGTATTTTACATTATTAGCCAGGTAAGTGAGTTTTTACTGGCGATAGGAGAAGTTGACTGGCGAGCCGTCAGGCGAGCCTGTCATCTCCTAGAGCCAGTAAAAACTATTACCTGGCGTATATTGTACAATATTTTATTTGTTACTCATTTGTAAACAATAGTAAACATAAATAATTAGTTCTTAAATTGATCTCGAAGAAATGTCTAAAATATCATGTTATCCATGTAACAGAGACTTCGCATTAAATCTGGCCAATGAAATTACTAGATTACTAACTTGTAAAATTTTTACACGTCAGCTGTCAGTTTTACAGGTCTGCTGTCAGTTTTACAAGTCAGGAGCGTTTAAAGATGACGTTTACCCGTTTGCGTTTTGTCTTGTTAATCAACGTTTACAACTGAGTAACAAATAAAACTATTTACACATCATAGGTTTTAGAACAGTTTTTTGGAGGAATAATGGATTGTACAACAAACTATTGCAGCTATTTATGGCACTACACTGGGTGAAGTATTCTTCATTTGATGCGCATCGATTCTTTTTAAAGTCGTTAAATCGTCCTTCATTTCTACAACGATTTCGAATGTATCAATGTCAGCTACAGACCTTGAGAAAAGTCCAGTTCCCATTTGCCTTTTAAATTAATTTTTCGATTGATCTACAATTTGACATAGCATCATCGACAACTAATAAGGGGAATATTTGGGCTAGATGGAATATTTCCGCAGAAATACTGTTAATGGACCTGGATTATACGAGTATTATTTTCAAATTTTGGCTTTGATGTTATTTTTTAATTTATTTATTAACGCCAAGCCACTACACGCGGAACAGCCATAATCAATCCAACAAAATATTAACTCTGAAAATTCAGCTTCCTGCTGGTAGCAGCGATGCTTAGAGCTTCATTAATTATTTTTTTAAATCAAATTAATCCCCCTTGGTTTTTTCGTAACTTTGAACGCCCACATTGCCGGATCAATTTTCAAAATGGCGATGTCGAATTTTTCATTGGTTACTACTCTTTTTTCAACCAATCCTAGATTATTTTAAAAGTCGTTAAACCCATCTCTTTCCAGAACCTGCACGCTCAGCCAATTCCGGGTTACTACCTTATCTCATGATGAGTTCACTAACTTTCAAGAAATTGACATTTCAAAACAATGCCCAAAAAAATAGGAACCTTCGGCTATGGCAAAATCGTAACGAAATTTTCTGTGACAACTTAACGTGGCTTCCTCTTGGAACTTTTAGACCGCATGCTCTCAAAGGCTTCCCATACTAGTTCCTTTCTACTTTTACTTAATTAATGATCTCCTTATCCCCACAAAATGGCGAATTATTAACGCAGACGGACATTTATTCGTTAATTCCATATGAACAGTCACAGGTACACAAAATTGAAAATACCAGACCCATATCGATTTCTCCGTAATTACTCACTTCATAGAAATCAAAGACAAAACGTCACAAAAATCAACCGCCATGTTGCATTAATATTTCGTTATTGCGTTTTCAAAGGTTCACTTTACTAAAAAGCAATCCCAAATGGAATGGGGGAGCACTGCAGCTGCAGCGATAAAACTTCCTAATTAGTCAGCTTGCTCATGTGCACATCAGCGTTTTAAACACGATGAAGGTAGCCTGATACACTTACGGACGTCATGTACGTAATTAAGTGATAAGACATAAATTAATGGAGGTGTAAAGATACATTGTGTGGAAGAAGAAAAATAGGGACCGCCGGAAAGTATAATGGAACGTTTACTTTATCCGGTTAATTTTTTGATGAATTCTTAAGCGCTAGAGCGCTAATGAATTTTTTGTTTCATTTCAGCAATCAAGTAATCAAGGTTTTAATTTACCGTAACGCTCACGTTCGCATCTTTTTAAATAAAATATAAGTAAAAATTGCCATAAGGGTCGGAAAATACAAAAAAGCTTTAGCACGTTAACTCGCGTAGAAAGAGTTGTGTCTGTTTTTTTTCTCTGGTTAAAATGAAATGATTAACATGTAATGTCGTACACTCGGAGTAATCTCTTGACACCGAGCATTAGGGAAACGCAATTAGTGCCCTCCAAATGAAGTTAACATATTACGGAGTTCAGCAAGCGAACTGCTCTACAACAGTACTAATCCGGAGCCGTGTCCTGTCCACTTAACCTGTCTATGATGGAAACTGCTAGAACAAGGCTGACAATGGCAAGCCTGGATTGGCAGATTGACGAATAAACTAATAAGGGCGCGTCTGCACTGGTAAATTTCTTTGACAAAATTTGAACAAGAGCTTCGTTATTTTCATTTAACGTGAGCTTTTTGTTTTTATTGATATATAATAAAAGTTCAACCCCAGGCTATTATAGCGGAAATAATGCCTGCCGCGTTGAAACGATGAAGTATTTGCCCTAATGTTTCTAATAAATGTATATACCAACAATAAACGAAGATGAAATAGCCAAAGATCCAATCTTGCCCCTCTTTTATTTTTAACGATTTCTTTCTCCATTAAAAAGCATTATATACGGCCTGATTGGATGTTTCATGATAAAAGTGTATGGCGGTGTAGGTATTGACTTGCGAAGGTAACGAGCTGCTTAAGGCGTTTAAACACCACTTGGAATTATGTTAGCTGTTAGCCCAGCTTGTTCCTGATCGCGAAGTGACATGTGTTTCGTTCTAAATGAGTACGTTACGAAATTTAAGAATTGGGCGTTCGTGTTAATGCAAGGAATATTGATCTATTCTTGCAGTTTCTCCATCTAAACGCCAAAGCTTACCACGGAATTTGATGCAACACAAGTTGCATGTGTTGTAAATTCTAGATGTTATAATTTTATCTAATCAAATAGTCTAAAACTATACCAGTTTTTTGCACTCTGGCCGGCCTGAACTCGGTACACATCACACACTCTAGTAATTTATGTACAACCGCGCTTTTTAACCAGCTCTACCAATCAATGGGTTCTAAAGTAAAGAATCAGGTCTCGTCAATTATTTTACTAATTCAAAACTTGACGTTAATCGCGTCAGCTATGACACACGTATTTCTCTTGTAAACGAACAAACTCATCTCACATTCCATTATAGAAATAATTGTACATGATAAATTAACACATTAATAATACAATATGGATTGTTTGCATATCCACAAATTTTTCTCCCAATTAGGACTAAAAAAGTACAATCTATCCCGCTGAGATAACATTCTATGTAGTATGGTGTTTCTGTAATTTTTTATTTTTCCACCCTGTTCAAACGAAATCAAACGCTCTTCCTTTCTAATACCTTTTCGAAATGAACACTGCCCTTCACCAAATGGTATTTCGTTTTTATTATCGAGATGAATACGTATACCTTTTGTGATCAACCATTTTAACAGATGAATAATGTCATTATTCATTTATAGCCTCAACTAGCTTCCTTATGTTAGGTACCAGTAGCTGAAGAAAGATTCTAACTTTACAGCCGTCTTCCATTCGACAAATAACGATATTCTTCGATCTACCTTGTTTCTATTACCGTCACCAAAGCCACCAGTAAAGCTTGTATAATTTAACTGTTAGCTCATAATTTCCTCTAGATCAAGCGGTACCGCCACCAGTCCTTACCTTTTGCGATAACATCTTTTCGCATGTGATTTTGCTTTTACCCATCGCCATCGTATCCCAAAGGTTTTTACTCGTATGTTGGCCTTTGAAACAGGCTTTCGTATTTCATAGGGTTGAAACCCTTATTGTTTTGCGTTTTTTACGTACCTCCCCTTCTTAGTCAAATCAATGATTAAGTAAATAGATAAAATCCCTGCCAGTATTAAATGAAATTATTTTAATTATTGCAAGAAAACTTATGGAGGAACGGATACTTTCCCTGTTTACCTAGGATCTTTAATTTTTTTTTTTGTTTGCACCTTCCGGGTTCGTAAATAATAGCAATTCCAGCGTGATGTTCACGTTTAATAAAAAAAAAACAAACTCAATCCAGCTCCTTCCTTTACACATTTTTTCCTTAATATTGGCTCGATTAAACTTTTCCAAATCTACTAATGGTTAAAATTCGTGGTCACTTTTACTATCCCTGACCATTCTTTACTTTTTGGCAATGAAATAAATATCCTAGTTACCCTTAATTTTGTCCCTATCTCACTTAGAATCCTTGCAATTGTAGACTCCGGGGAACATTTTGAAGATAACGACTCGTTGAAGGTTGTTTTAATGTTATTACCGACCAGGAACTTTTGTCACTCTATGCAACTTTTTTTTACTTATTATATCTAATTTATTCATCCCGATGACCAAAACTCGAATCCTTTGTAATATACGGACCAAACTGTCGCTTTTAATGCTAAAACGCACATCCTTATCTTATTTTCTAGACCAGCTGGTCCCCTTGAATGCAAAAACGCAAATCCCTTTTCCAAATCTTCTTCAGACTCGCACCATTTTGATTCTTAAATAGGTACGCATCTAAATGTGTCGGATTGTTCTTCTGTAATTCCCTCCCAACGAATCAAATTGTAAATAGGGTTGTTCACCGTTCCCCAATTTTTCCCAAAATTGAGAGCGCGGTGGCTGCTTACTTTTCACGCCTCTTTGGCTTCATTGTTGATTAATTGCATTGTACATTTGTTTTGTAGTTTTGGACTCGTCTAGTTTTCGATTTTTCGAGCTCTTCTGTGATTTTCTTTCGCCTTCCTGATTAGTGCTGCATAAATTTTTGTGACTAAGTCACTATTCCTCAACAGATTCCTTTGTTCGTCATTCTATTTAATTTTGAGTGTTTCCTTGGTCTATTACGTTTGTATGCTCACTATTTACAACGGATTGTGGAAGAAGTGCAATTATTTTCTAATGTACTTCCAAGTTTTATTCTTGGGAAAACTATCGACGTACGACTACTCTTTATGGACGTTTCAGTTGTGACACATGAACTAAGGAAGAACTACCATTGTCCCCTAGTTATTGATCTCATTTACTTGATTACACAAAGATGCGCCTCGTAGGAAATTCAATTACTTCTTGCTTATAATTCGGCAATCCTAATAAAAGATTTTAATTAACGTCTCCGAGTTACGTGGACAATGTCGTTGGAATTGCCCTTGAGACTGTTTACTTTAATTTCGGTACAACTATAAAGCGCACTTCAGTGTTGTAGGTAGACAGCGGTTTGAGACAGAATAAAGCATTTTTAATTAAAACGTGCCCGAATTTAGATTAGTATTCCACTTACAATATGTAAACGGGAAATTGACTTATCGTTATTGTAAGAACGAACGGTACTGTTTCGTTAATAGGAATACATAACACAAAAGGGGTTAGAAATGGATTCAGTTTCCAGTAACTCTAATTAAATACGGCAGATTAAATTTGGTTTAATTATATGTATTATATTACAGACAGTATCATTAATAACAACTTTAATTGAACTGGGAATAAATTACCACGGTGTACGTGGCGAAAAAAATCAAACAGGAGAGATTCCCCCTCGAATTTAAATAAACCTCATTACAATATTAAAATAAACTTCTCAAACTTCTCATCGTAATTTTGTTATGTAATTGACATTCTGCTAGGAACGTTACCTTAGTTTAAAGGCGACAATGTGGTAAGTTCTAAGACTACTTAGTTTATAACTTGACAAAACTCGTTTGCTACTACATGAATTCCTGTTTCTCTACGTATTTGAAAGACTGTGGAAGCTCTGCATACGAGAACTCTCTCAAAGGCTGCGGAATTTCAATTTCTGACAAAGTTTCCAGTCTTGCCGTTGTGCCTATCTTCGTTTTAACCCCCTATAGTTACGACACTCATCCCCATCTACAATCCGCAACCACTTTGTAAGACTTTCATCTTGGTGCAACCTACATACCGCTAAAACCAACAACGTGTCGGTAACTTGAAAGAAAATTCTATTTCGTGAAAGTTATAAAATATGAGAAAGGTATTTTGGAAAACAATGCACAAAGCTTCTTTGGATTTCTTACTTTAAATGCATTATTTACTCACAAATGGGATTCATCAAAATCTCCCCATAATTGCTCCTTCTATTTCAGATTGGTTCAGGTTTCAATTCGATTATAACTCTTCTATTCCAAACACTAAAAATGTGACCAATCTCCCTTGCTCTCTACAACAATAAATAATTACAATTCAAATTGTTCAGATAAAAAAGTAGATGTTGTTAAATGGAAATGTACGTTTTGCATCTCAAAGTCTCCTAGCCGTTTTTTACATGACGGCGCTTGGCTCTTTTGTACTGCTTCAAGTCTTTATTTTTACTTGTTCCATTTTAACGTTTCTTCCGAATGACATCATGCGATATTCTACCCATTAGAATCAAGTGACCGAGGTTAGAGTACAAACTCGCTACTTCAAGGGAGTCTACCCTTATGCATTTTGTTGTCACTTTTGTTAACGATCAACGAAGCGCTGAAATTTAATTGGAAATCAACACCATAGGTATCTTGCAAATTACACTTTTTATTAAATTTCTGATTTTTAAAGTAATTCAGCACTTTTCTATATCGGAAGATTGAAAAGATTATGGGCAACCACGTTACTAAAACAAAGTTCGATTTAGATTGAAACAAACATGTACGCCTCCAAGTTTGCCATCGCACAGCTAAATAATGAAAACTATAGGTATGTCATGGCAGCTTTATTAATTAGAATGTTGTTCATTATCACCAGTCTCTTTTCACTACCTGATAATTACTAATTAATTAATCACAAGGAGGTAGTGTACTGACTAAAACTAAATTATAGCTAATTAACTACCCTCAATAGTCTTTACATATCTCGAATGCTATTCTAGTCGCTGCGAGAATTTTAACGGTCTTCGAAGTGAAATTTCAAATACGTTTTTTTAATGGAGATCCCAATAACGAGCCATGAATTTGAACCACCTTGCACTCTTGACCACATGACTACTGAATTCTGATTCGCGAATTCACGACGTCCAGACTATTATTTGCCTTACTCTTTTCAGTCTTCAGAATTATCCACTGGAACCCCCTTTTTAGAAACGTTAGGTTAGAGTGAAAAATATCACCAACTTGGGTTTTTTATTTAACTTGTAACTGTTATCACTGTTTAGCACTCTAGAATCATTTTAGATTTAATACGGCATTGGAACTCCCTTAGATCTCTCAGTAGATGTCTTTTTAGTAAGTAGATAGTAATCACTTAGTAAAAACCACCTTTTCGAATTTTATTCAAGACGGCTTAGATCTTTTATAATCTTCTGCAGTGTGGGCTTAATTGTTAAAAACGTTTCAAAGCACTTTTTTTTAACTTTATAGACCTCAGAAGCTTTTTTGGTAAAGTAACCTTGTTTCTCCGCTTCTGGAACTTATTTTAATAATTCAAAGATAGTACTCGTTCTCGTAGATAAATGTTTAGCCTAATACCGTTCTAAGTATTTGAAAACGTAGGACTATTCGAATTTTTACAATATTGTTTCAGTAATTCTATCTGAATAAATGCCTTCTTGGACACTTTACCCAAACAACCTTAATATTAACTCAAGGGATCCGCACATTTTTAGCGCGTTTGCACAAACATGAAAAAATGCGCTTCGTCCGTCCGTCTGCCCGTCCCTACAGCTGTGTTGCTACTAGATCTGTATCTTAACAACTATTCTACTTTTTTCGCCTTTTGGTTCGTTATGGTGACAAGACCAAGGAAGGAACTTGATTTAGCAAACGGTCAAATGCATTGATAGAGCAATATAAAATTGACTCGACTGGTAGCCATGGTTATTCATTTATCTTCTTCTTCTTTTTCTCTAATCCTTTTGCCCTTTCAGGCGTCCGATGTGGGTTTCTTTTCCTGTATCCAATTCCTCTATTCTTTCCTGTCTCTTACTAGGATCTTCATTTCCTGTACCATCTTTTCTCTTTCTATCCCTATTTCTCGGATTTCGTCCACCCATTTTCTTCTTGGCCTTCCCCCTTTGCTTCTGCCTTGGTTTTGCCATCTCTATTATTTTTCTTGTAAGTCTCTCTAGCTCCTTACTATATGCGCGGACCAGTTCAGTTGTTCTTTTTTATTTTTCCGTTATTGGCTCTTCCTCTGCTATTTCTCTGACCATGTCATTTCTTATCCTGTCCCGTTTGGTTTTTCCAGCAATTCTCCTGCGATATTTCATTTCTATAGCATTTGCTTTACCTTAGTGTCCTATTTTCACAGGCGTATGTAATAGTTAGTATTGTTAATACATTATCTATAGGTATAAATAAAAATGAATGTGTATCTGTTTCTATTGGAATTAAATCACACCAGCGGTAGTCACAGCGGCAACCTGAATGTGATGTCGGCGGAACAGACTGACTTGATCGCCACCAGAAGATTAAGGTCTTGCTTCTGACCAGGGTCAGCGGTTTCGGAAGGGTCTCAGAGGTTTTTCAAAATCGGTAGCCATAGGCAGTCAGTTGAAGAAACGGGTTAGTCCCTAACGGGAACGCAAGCAACGAAGCATAAATTAATTAGCGGTAGGTACAGGAAATCAAATGGAGGAAAAGTAAAACAATACCCTTCCATATGATCAGCAGCAGATAGCAAATGCTTGTCTTTAAAGTTAACGGAGTGGTGATAAAATCTCAAAACGTACAGTGAACTTACTATTCGGTTAAACACACAAAGGTAAAAAAGTCCCCTCTAAACAATTGCGTTACCTTTTATAAAACTGGGCCATTTCATGGAGCTAACGGCCGACATAGCATGTTCGATTGTTTACATCTGAAAATTAAAACTTCTTTATTTAATTGTGTGACCTGCGAGAAACAGAAAAATCTGTTGGTCTTAAAATTTAGCTCAATTAGCGCGCTTCTAATGAAACCACTCACGAATGGTTCGGATGTGATTTACTGCAACTCATTTAATTAGTTACTGTTAATTACAATTACTTAATTTGGCGGATTAAAGTTTACAAATTTTGTAGCCCTAAAATGCCCATTATTACGTGGAATTTTGGGTCAATCGCAATATGTCGACGATAATGAAATCATCGGCAGGACTTTGAAGATTTAATGCTCGTTTTAAATTAAAATAGGAACCCCAAATCATCTAATAATTACTTAATGGAGCTAAAATTCTAAAGTAACTATTTTTCCCTTGTTTCGCATGCCAAGGGCTGTCGGCTGTTACAAAAGTAATTGAGGTACACACAGGAACAGTTATAAATAAATGTAATATACTATATACGGCAACTGGTTTCCTTATCGGCGGCTAAGGTGGCACTAGAAATTAAAGCAGGTACTTTTACCTTCTGTCTTCAACTCCTAAAAGAAATAAATAGTTCCGCAACGAGGTACCTCTAGATGCCGGGTGTTAAATAAAGCTGGGAGCGGCCATGCATGTATGGTGTATTCAGAAATTTCGGTATGAAAACTAAGTGAATCGTTATGAAACATCATTTAATAATAATTAATCGATACATTAAATGTTCATTCTGATTCTTGCGCCATTTTATAGTCCAATAAGTGTATTTCATGTATTGTTTTGGATATAACCGGTAATAGTTATCTCGTCGATGCTTCAGCGGTGTGCCTATTTCTGCACAGTATTTTTGTACAAAATCTTAAAATCAAATCAACTGCAGTACAGAAAATGGCATAGGACTGAAGTTCGGCTGAAGTGCTCCCTAATCCCTCCCTTGAATATTAATTCAAATTGAACCCTATGTATCAGAATTGATGGGGCACCAGCTTAAGCTTTGATTAGTTTGATTATTTGTCATTTCCGAGTTGTGCTAATTGGACAGCACTTTGGCTTATATGTATATTGACAATACTTGCGTCAATAATGTATTTCAATGTAATTGCAAACATTTTTCTGCAATTATATTATTATAATTATTATTAATTAAAACTAATTTTGTTACTCTTCGATGACTTGCCTACAGCTTATTTATAATCTAGCTTCCACACGTATTACAGCGCACTATCAATTTCGTTGCTCCAGTTTGTGCTACCAAGGTTGTATTCAGGTTCTCACGTAGAATTACAATTGTCGAAAATTGTTTAGATCGTAGCGATAAAAGTCCTTCTATAGTATTGTCTGATCTGCCATCCGCCATAGTAAAGTTTCGTTTCCCAAGCACTTTTCAAGTCATTTTGTTACCTCACGAATGCTACACTTACCAAAGTTCATCTTTCTAATCAGATCTACGCCAAATCTTCGATTGCGTCTTATAAGTTAATAGCAAGACGAATATTACGGAGAAACTCCGCACTTCCAATCGAGCCCCGAAGGTAAACTTTGTAGAATCTACCAATACAGGATGAATCCTGACTTAATGCGCAACAACGTAGCTAATACTACGTTGAAATCGGGTTTCGATAAGTTTCAAAATGTAATTTCGCACGTTTATTCGTTGGATATATTTACGAGCAATTGCATATTAAGTAAGTTTTCCCAAATTGAAAGCTTTATAACCGAATAGAACGGCGAACGTCAAATAAATATATAAATCGCATATTCCGCAGCGAAAGAAAACGGAAGCGGCAAATTTCCGGAATGAGATTCCGCAAGCACTAACAACGCCATATTCAAGTAAGTGAAAACATTGGAGTGAATTAAAAAAACATAAAGAACCTCGTCGGTAATAACGGCATAGCGACGGCAAGGATACTTGCGTACAATTAGAAGAGCCTAAGGATAATTCAACATTAGTTTATGCGCGACAAATTTAATATAAGTATAAAAGTTTGTGACCGGAAAAGAAATCAACTCGACTTCCTTAAAGCTCCCGCTCTTGCAGCTCCATTACTTTTAGAAACCGGGGAAATTTACTCGCCCATTTAAAAGACTTAACTGTTCTTTAATGATAAAACATTTCGTCAAAACAGAAGCTATAACGGCGACTAAATTAATTTTCCGGCGTGTATACGCAAGTTTAATTCCCCATTAATGTGAGGCTTTAATCCTATAAAAGTTTAAAACACGAGACATCCGCATGATGCGCTGATATCAGTCGGTCTTCCGTCAAAGGATCCGCCGTTCACAAAAGTTCTTTGAGCGTGGATTAGTGCATTGTTTTTGTGCTAATTAAATTGCAATATTAGCATATTTATTGCTTCTTCTTCTTCTTCCTCCCTTAAAGTTTGTTTTCTCTTATCTACCGACGAAAGTAGGAAACGCTTTCAATCTTAATACTGTCACCATTATCCTGTCCTTCTAGGATTTTTATAATATTGAGAGAATCTTGGATTAATTATTGAGGGAGAAATATCAACGAATTATAATGACATGTTTTCGTGACTTCCTCGTTCGGTTAGTGATCAGCCGACATCCTTCGTAATTCGTGTTCATCAGCTGATATATAATATCTCTGATTTCTCCTGGTGGAGTAAATTAAAATCTTTTATGATGAATATAGCAAACCATAACAAGGGGGTTCCGTAGGCTTTCATTGATTAAAAAAATTCACTTGTGGCAGTGTGTTAAGAGTAGTATAAGAAAGAAAAATGCTTCCAGACCGGACGTTGTGGATGCTTTCCACCATTTGGAAGAATGACGGTTGTTCTGATTAATGAATAGATAATTTCCGATTTATCATGAAATTCTATTCTTAATTGTCGGTGTTAATTTATTTATCTGCGAGGCGCAACCTTGTTTTACTTCCTAGCACTCCCTTACAATTTCACCACTGATATTTTTGGAAACCGGGTTATAGCTTCAATTGTTGGTTTAAAGCCGCGGTGAAAGTACATGATTGATCCCCTTGCTTGAGCAATTCTACCCCGCTACGAGCAATTGTGTGTAACATTCAGGCAGCCAGAAATCTACTCTTCTGTTTTCCTAGCATAGGCTTAAATGACATTTTCCCTCACTTCACCTCACATCTACACAACCTTGCGTCCTTTGACCTAGCATAATCTCATAAACCTAGCATAATCTCATAAAAACGTTTGTATGTGCAATTTTCATTAACTACAGTGTGGAGAGTAAAATTAACGCCTTTTTCATATTATATTAAAAAAGAAATGTAATACTAATTAGGTGAGAGATTAAACAAATACATTTTTCCGCAATGCTTCTGTTGTAAATCAAGTGATGCCTAATCACAGTATCAAGCCTGTTTCCTAATCTGCGAGAATATTTTCATGTAAAAAACAATCCTGCTTGCTTACAATCTAAACACAGGAGTTAAGCGTTTCAAGAAACTACGTCCAAAGAGCTCTTGATTTACCATACATTTGACCTGGAGATGTTTCCCAACGGGAAAGTTTCCATCAGTTAATTGTCCGCATCATTGTCATCATAAGGTGGCCTTATCGAGCTTATTTTTGTATCAACACCGTTATCACAAGAACATTTAGTTTACGATGTATTATAGTGATATTTATTTATTTATATTAAATAAACGTTCGAACATCTTCAAGAAACATTGTTTTTAAAAATATCAACATTTGAAGGAGTTTTGCATTGCATGTATTTTCCCACTGATGAACCCAATAGAATTGGAAGTAAGCGTAAAAGTCATGTTAGGTACTACCCCTTGGTCAGTTAATTATTTGCGTACCAAATCTTAAAGTTCTCTTAGAAAGTTAACATTTTATTTCAAAGATATAAACGATTAGTCACGCTTAGGTAAATGAAGTTAGTGGTATTCAACCCTCCCTAAGTTGCCATTTATTATCCATCATGCCGTCGTGGACAAAAGCACACCCCGTGTTTGTTTTGCGCATGCGCAATGTCAAAAATTTGGTTTAAGGCGTGTGCAATGATAACTTTTTTTATTTATGAAGATATTTAAATGAAACTTTGTAATTGTATGTAAACACTACGAATATAAGTAAAATTTTCCAAAATATTGTTTTGCGCATGCGCAATTCCAACGTTCTTATTTATGAAAGCATTTAAATGAAATTTTATACATAGGCATTTGGAAGAATGGGGTAAGGGTCTCCTGCCTACCGGTACTTTTTTCCGGTGGTAGCATTAATATTATTAGGAGGAAACTGTACGCTCTCGTCATTTATGTTTGCATAATGACTTTTTAACTTGTTTCTACTTAGGGACGGTTGTACCAAGGCAGCTTAAAGGTCGCTTGTAATTAACTAGTGGGTTAAGATCTAAGATTCGTTGAAATTTGACGTTTTGTCAAATTTTAACTAATCATATGTCTTAATCAATTGCGTTAATCTAAACGTGCTAGAATAGGCAACCTCAAGGGCAACCTTCTGCAATTTATGTTTGTTTTAATATACTATTCTAGCATTTCATGACATTCTAGTCATTTTTGTTGCCCGGTCACACATTGTAGTTGGTTTTCTAGTTTTGGAAAAATTATTTCAATTTTGGTATTTTTGTGTTAAAAATCAACCAGAAACCAATTTCCGTCGAAGACACGCACTTGTAATATGAGTGAGTGAGAAGCTATAACCTCGAGCTTTTTCTAAAATCTTAGATGGCCGGTAGCAAAGCAACAAATTAAGCACCATATTTGGTTACAGTGTCCTCTGTTTTTATAACGCGCTCTGCTAACAAACTTAAGTTGCAGTGCATCATTTTCTTGAGGGAACGTGGCACAAATTAGCAACAAATAATAATTAGATTCCCCTACATTTTTCCCCAAAAAACAGTGCCAGTTTGATAATGTTTGCGTCCTCTGTTTTTATAACGCGCTCTGCTAACAAACTTAAGTTGCAGTGCATCATTTTCTTGAGGGAACGTGGCACAAATTAGCAACAAATAATAATTAGATTCCCCTACATTTTTCCCCAAAAAACAGTGCCAGTTTGATAATGTTTGCGAACAAACCCCTTTTAAATTGGTATAGGATGACATCTTAGAAGTGAAACTTGACCTTTCCACATTGAGAAAGGTTTTGTTAAAATATTTGGTGAATCAAAATGGCATAAAGAGTGATTGTGGACCAAAGTCGAGCAGGTTTTTCGTGCTTTCGCAATGTAATTCATCGTTGTTGTAGTAAACGGATACCTCGTATTTTCATGTTTCACTTGTTTGTGTGTTCATTTCTTGTGCCCCTACTTTATAACACTCGTTCGTATAAAAGGCATTAAAAAGAATTTTGCAATCATGCAAAACTAGTAAACAATTTGCACAAATAAACACCCTCAAAGTATTGTGGAAGAAACTCAACAGTTAACGAGTAGTTAAGCTTAGTTTTATAGAGTTTTCCCATGGCGGTTTTCATTATTTCAATACGTGACTCAACCCCCAACTGGCAATTACAGCTAAATGACTTACCTCCATATATCGTGATGAAATGATATATGTTAATGTCTACAATTAGTAGAAAAACGCCAAGATTAGATATAATTGATTAATTCTGAAGCACATTGTTATCTACATTACAATTAAGGGCTTTCAAATGAAAACAAAATTTATGACGACCAAAAATGTTGTTTACTCTAAAGCACCATCGCATATTTTTCTACGGAAACGAACATTTCAGCTTTATGCGGGTGGGCTTTTTTACTGCTCAATTTTATCTGACCATTGCCGTATTTATGCACGTTGCGAATTTTTCAATTACTCAACCCAACAAACGCACGTATAGTATCATTGTTGTTCCAGCGCGTATACGATAACAAAGGAACTTTATGGTAGTTTCGATAATGTGAACGTTTCCTTGATGTTTGTGTTTTTGCTAACGGGCAGTGATTTTGAGGTTTCATTTGACAAGGGCTGAGTCATGGCAGTCATGAGATCACAGCGTGATTACTGACCGCTGAAAGGGTTGCCCGTGTATGCTTTTCTGTGTTTACACGGGGTGAGAGCCTCTAAATGGCAGAAATGATCAATAATAGACGATCTAATGTTACATATAAATCCAGAGGATTAGGACAATGACACGTATTCTACGAGTATTTTAGTCCTAATTATTTTTTCGCAGCTTGCAACTGCCGCAAGCGTAAGTACAATATTTATTGCAACTTTTACTCTCTTGTTATAGATGGGTTGGTGATGGACAAGGGCAGCGGGACGTTAGGAAGACGTAGTTTAAAAGGGGCCTTAGGGAATACTGGAATGCGAAGGCAGCGTAGTTTAGAATGGAGAAACGAAAGAGGTTATAGCTCCAGCGAAGAAGAAATACCACCACGTCCCACAGTAGATAGTCATGTATTTGCTTCTTTGCTTGCGCAAGCACAACAGGAATATTCAAGTAAGTCCGTAATTTGAATATTTTAGGGTAAGGTATACAAGTGCCTTTAGCTAATAACGCTTAATTATGTTCACTCCAAATTTTAGGGGCAAATGAATTGTAAAATGCCTAAATGAATGTTAAAATTAGATTCAGAATGCAAATGATTTGGAAATGAAGGCCATTATATCGTGCGAGTGAACACTTGATGAAAAATTACTGACAACTGAAAGTCTCTTTGGGAATAATACGCGTAATCCTCAAACTTTCAGATACATTTTCGTCCATTACAGTGAACACAACACTCCAATAAAATTTACATTTGTAATTGTAAATGTGGAACTTGTTTTTAATTTTGAGTGAGGTAAATTTAATATTGAATAATGAAGTTCCATTTAACATGCGGTTTTGGAAGCTATTTAATTTATTCGCTCCACTAAAATGTCGTGTAGATTTAAAAAAAATCAGTTGTATTGGTACGCCATTCTAATTTGTTACTGATTATTTATACAATATGGTAATATATATAATTGTGTTTATGCTCACATGAACAAGCGACGGTTCGATGGGTAGTGCATATTTAATTATCTGGACAATTACTACTTGTAATTTACTGTTGATTTAATTAAAATATTCACTGACGTTCAAAACGGGTATCATTTCTGCAAAATTTTGATGGGAATCTGTTCAAGTATAGAACGATTTTTTTTTTTTTTTATGTACGTCTCCATTTTTGATATTTTACTCTATAGAACGATTGTCTGCATACCACTCAAAATTACGACGCCAGACAGTGTGCTTTTCTCAGCTGCACCGGAGTTATAACTTCCGCTTTACTTAAGAAATTAAACCAACTAAAGGTATGATATGGTTAAACACGCACACAATATTGAATTATTAATTACATTAAAATTTAAAATAAATTATTCACGGTGGTTCCATTAAAACGCCAACTACCCGAATTACCTACCCGCAATAATTGTGCTTCTGTCATTTACGGTGAATGTCAAAGGGGAGGGATTATTGATATATGTAGTTTGATGCAGTATTTTGTTTTCGGTGTCATTCATGCGATGAGAAGATTCCCCGAAGAAATTTCCACCCCAATCGTTCTGACACATTCAACTAATTTCTTGGCTTACTAGATCTAGATTTAATCTGATCTTCAATTTTCTTAAAGAAAAATATTTCCAGTGGTAAATTGAAGTTGCCAAGGTCAATTATACTGCACGTGTGAAATTAATTTGTGGAATAAGTTTACATATGCAGAGTTTTATGACGTTAATGATACCTTTTCTAATGAAACGCTCTGTATATTTTTCAACTTTTGACATGCACGCAAGTGTTCTGCAAAGATAAGGGGACAACTTTTTAAAGAAAAGTTTACTGTGCGTGAACTCTAGCGGTAGAATAAAAAATTAGGGATAAAGTCGATAACATTGATACGACTTACTATTTCGTCCACCAAACAACTGTGCGTATATGGACTGTATGATAGGTTCTAGTTTACTAGTGAAAAGTTTTTCATATTTTCGGAACTGAGAATTTTGATTTCAATTTCTGAGAAGCTGGCACAAGTTAATTAGACAATTATTTAGAGCAATTATGAAAGCAACTGCATATGGAATAATTTTATTTAGCGAACAATCTATTCAAATTAAAGAAATGTAAGTCAACTTCCCGATAACCGGAATTTGGGTACAATTTAGATAAGAGTCTAAGTTGCGCGTAAATAAGGTAATCATTTTGTTGTGAGATACGCTGTACCTATATTTAGTAATTTTGCAGAGAAGTGAATCGAGGAACAGTTCAATTACGGGAACGGGATAAATATTACTTTAATTTCATAGATACGAAACGATCCAGGCTTGAAACTCTCGCTATTAAATCAAATACCTACCAGCATTAAACATACTAACTGGCAAGTCCACGTTTTACTCTCAAGCACAAACCTTGCAATATTTTCATTGTAGGTTAATAATGACTTGGGTATTGAATAATATTATTTTAACCATCCAACTGGAAAGTACCTACCGATTGGGTTGATACACTGAGTAAGGGTAGCTCTTACTCGGCTTTAATCTCGGATTTGTTTCTATGGTTACGTGATTCACCTGAAGTAGTTATTACCTTTGTGCATCCTCGGCCCCACTTCTAGCTAAATCGAAACCCAAGGTAAATAATGAAATTTGTAAGGAGTAGATTAATGCCTGAACAGTTTTGTAGGATGATATTGATCAGAAATTATGACATGTTTTTTTACTTATTTAGAATCTGTCACTAACGCTCGATTTCAAAAGCAATGACTAATAACGATAATGATATGAAGAGATCGTTAATCGTTAATAATAAAAAAAGGACGGATTTTTACCATTCTAATATTTTTAATCATGTGAATCATCGTTTTGAAACCGAGTAATAGGCTTCTTATGCGGTTATTTGATCTGTCAACCTAAAGGGAAAATTTACAGGGTAGTCTAAAATAAGAGGGATGTGTGCTTGAGATTTTTGGTGAGATCTGCATTTCTGACATTACTCAAATAAACTCTTTTTATGATATTTACTCTGAATTAAAAAGAAAACGTTTGAATTTTCCAAATTTTGTACAATTAGTTTAAAAGGAAATAAACTTCTCTACTGTGTCTACGTTGTCGAAGAGTAATACAGCTTTAAGTGCAAAAGTAACATTTTTATAATGGATTCTGTGTAATTCCATGTATGTATAGGTATAAAATTGTATACATCATGTCCATTCATCTTGTACATTCGATTTATGTGTAACGCATACACATAACCATTTCTTTATTGTGATATGTATACCCTACATCTAAATGTATTCATGGTAAGACGATCGTGGATCAAGGGTGTAGACATGGTTTACGCACCATACGGATTTTAGCAAAAATCTGCACTCTTGCCGTGAAACTATTGAAACAAATATTCGATTTTTACGCAAATACTAAATTCTAATTTATTTATTTTTTACGGTTTCCCGGATTGACATGAGGTAACGCAGAATTTTTGAAGCTACAAGAAACCTATATATATATTTACAACGTTACTCTAAATTAATTAAGGGAGAAAATATTTCGATATAAAGAAATTAGCATTGAAATCCCTGTGGTGCGTAAACCGTTTCTACACCCTGTATATGGAAAATATTCTTTTAGTATACATATGTGCTAGGTGCTAGGATCAAACACCGATTTCGCCCAATGACCGAAATGCGTTCCACACACCACACACCTGTTTCACACGCACAAAATGATAAAAAATTAAAAATCACGTCACGTATCATATTGACATGACTAAATTACAAAGAGTGAAGGTACTTGTAAAAATCACATGTGAATTTAAAACGCGAAAATTACATCATAAGGTACAAGAGACAAGAGACTCCTTGTAACTGAAGAGGCCTCCCGAGCAGCTGACGCCAAAAATGTGGTTTGTCCGGTGTGTGGAATATTTTCAATCCGGATATCTTTATTTACACATAAGATTAGTTATATTAGTTATAGTTATATTCCCTTATATCTCAAGAATGGATTGTCCGAAGAGGGTACTCACAAAGGGCGATTGAGACGTCTGCAAGAAATATATCAATTGGTGATGTCAAAACAAAAGCTATTTCGGTTGAAAAAAATGTGCTTCATCTGCACATGAGTTGTGGACAATTTATACTTCTTTCTAAAAGATTTGCATTGGGGGCAAACTGTGCGTATGGTAGAAGTTTAATGGAAATGAGCTTAAAAATAAAACGTTGGCCAATCTTTCAGTAATTTAGTTTCAGGACTGGATAGAAACTGTTAATGATTGAATTTCACCAAAGAGTAAGTAGTTTTATGTAAGTGGTGTACAATGTACATATAGTTAAATAGTTAGATAGATATCGGCAAAGATGAGACGAGTAAATTGCTTTTACTTACATAAGACTGGAGGCAAGTGAAATTGTTCCAACAGAGCAAATTGATAGTAATAAGGATTTTCTACTCATTTTATACATTTTTCAGCAAAACCTTCAAAAAACAAGAAAGGTGTTTTCTACTGTAGTAGTGAAAGGAAGTAAAATATTAGGTTAATGGATTTCTCTTCAACGAAACCCTAACGTTATTCGTGCTTCTACATTTTGTTGGAAGCTAATCAAGAATCTAGCAACAAGTGGTATCATTAGACAACAACTGAACTAAATTGCAGACCCAGACGTCATACATTGAATGGACGGTGAATTTGATTTCCTATTTGCATTCGTAGCTGAGCATACCGCTTGCGCTTTGAATGCCAATTATCAGTTGGGTTGTAATAATTGCATGGTAAATTGCCTCCACGTGTGAGCCTCGATACGAGCTTAACAAGGGCTGTCACTTTGTAGTAATGGGATTCCGCCGTTCTCGTTATACAACCGTAAATACGTAGTAGAAGGGGTATTTTTCACGTTGCCTGCCCTTTAAGTTAATCATTTTTTTTGTCTAAGTAAATTACGTATTGAATCAAATCGACTAAACTTCTCGCTTTGCTAAACTTCCTTCGATGTAAATCAGATTACATTTCGTGGAGTTAAAACAAATATATCCAAAGCACTCAACTTGAAACAGTAATGGGTTCTACTGCCATATAATCAAAGCGCAATTAAAACCGTAATTATTGTTTATAGGCTTAATAGAATGCCATTAGATAAAGCTATATAGATAATTAAAGTAAGAATTCGAATCGGGAGCTAAAACTTAAACTCACATTAAGAGGGTGAGTGATTGAAAAGGGGGTTGACCTAAAAGGAATGAAATTGAGGCATGGACAAAGTTATTGGTTTTATTACTGTGGAAGAGTTGTCTATCAATCACAAAATGCCGCGAAAGGGCTTTAACAAGTTTTTTTTTCAATGGCGGCCATTAATGCAATAAAGTACGATTAGTGTCATTGTTTTCCGGGTTTTCGATATAAATAAGTGAAACATCATCAGAAATAAATCGATAGGTTGTAATTCCCGAGAAACAAAACAACTGTAATAACATCCAACACAGGATCCCCTGGAGAGTAGTTCGATCAGAGATGTGGTTTTTCCTAACACAAATCGGGAACGTGACACGTGGGTACGTGGACCGTGGCCGGGGTGTCGACACCGGAACCCCATCCATCACTAGACACTCTCAGTCTACTATCCTCTTACACAATTCAGTAACCGCTTTCTTATTTGAACTCGTGTTTCATACATGTAAAGGGCTTTCAGCGATTTATGCTGAAACATGCTTTTTGTCGTCCCATTTCCTTCACTCTCACCTTTAGATAACCTTAATTAGATTAAATTTCCAAAAAATGGCTCTAACATCGGCGTCATCATTAACCTATATTAAAGGTAGGTACGCGATTATGCCTTCATTATATTGATTTTAGGGCGCGTGACGTCAGGGATAATATTGACAACTTTTTCTGTCGCACAAATTACCGTACCGCTACCTTATACACCGTCTACGAAATTTAATATTATTAATATAACAGTATCGAGCTCGAGAGGGTGACTTCAATATAGGCAGGAATTGTGATTGCCATTTTAATGTGATATTATGCGTGCAAGGTAATGATAATGCCATTATATTGACCTTTCCTGCAATATTGTGAGCTTTTTAATTCCCCTACAGAATTTTACGCTCTCGGAATTTTGATTTTATCTAGAAAGTTATTTGCTGCTCTTCCCTCACTTCAATTATCAACCCGAAATGTTACTGCACCATTTTTAATTGCGACAAAAATTGTATAAGCGAAATACCGCTGCATCTCGTATAATTTACTTTGATAAAATCTTGTTTTTCTCGTTTTTTTTAATGATGCGGGGTTTTGTATAGGTTTGTCAGAATGAAAATAAGCACAATTCTACACTGTACCACGCATTAAATTGGCGTACAAATAAGAATAGCTTGTAGTATGACAAATGTAAATTAGTGTAAATAAAGTAACAAAATGTCTTTGTCTTTCGCCTGTAAAATAATATATTAAAAAAAATTAGTTCCCGATACAATCCGGGTTTTTCGTGCAGGGGAAATTTTCCGCGCGCAAAATCCCGGGGGTTGAAAGGGTTGGAAAGTGGTATTTTGTAATTTTTGGCAAAAATAGTGATTTTAGGTGAAAATGTTTGAAGCAAAAGCTGTAGGGGAAGTTAGGAAGTTCTTGACGATTGTTTCGAAATTTTTCAATCGGAATGATATTTTTTATTCTTGATTATTTAAATTTACGGCATTGAATAAGCCGTGCTTTGTCTTCTTTTTTGTCATATAACAAGCTATGTCCCCTTCAATTTACAGACCTCTGCGACTGTTTTCACAAAAATAAAAATAGAAAACAAAAACACAATTTTTTCGTTTTTTTCTCGGAAAATTTGAGGTTGTATGAAAAAAGTGTGGATTTTTTTATTTTCTAATTTTACTTCAAACATTTTCCCCTAAAATTTATAGTTTTGCCACAAACTCTACCCCTTTCAACGCGACTTTACTTTATCTACATAAAAAACCAGGTTTGGATCGGGAACTAAGTTTTTTTGTCAAAGAAATGTTATATATAGCTTGAACTATTACACAAATATAACTCAGTCTATAGGAATCGAAATGATGTCTGTTCGCCAAACTTTTGCAAAATTGTTATGTATGCACAAAGAAAGGTTCTATTGAATTAGCAAGAAGCCTTTTCTGGAAACTTAACTCTATCTTATTTACAAGGAAATTTAAAAAATAACGGACTAAACTGAAATTTAAAACAAAAACGCAGTCCGATAATGGATGCTATTACTAAAGTGAGGTTATGAGAATATACAGGGTGGGGCTAAGTAAAGTTAAATGCAAGAAAAAATCCAGAAAAACTACACAAGTAATGAAGGCAAATGAAAGGTACTAAAGACGGCGGAGATCCATAGGTTTAATGGGAGTGCCTTTAAATCCACCAAATCCTCGTCTACATCGCAAATCTCAAAATGGCAGGGAGCTTATAGAGAGAAACGCATTATTGTATACGTGGACAATTGTTCATATACAGAACCCGGAATTCGCACCCAAGGTAGAGGGAACACAATAAAACAAAAATGAATAAAAATAGCGAAATGTAAGGTCTTACGTATACCGAAGACGTACGTGTAACGTGAAGCAACAATAATGTGAAAAGGGACAGGTTTTTTTTCGGCGCTTCATTACGCAAGAGCTGAAGAATGTTTATAAATTTCACGTATTTCTAATAAATCAAGTTTGAGACCTTTATTGTTACATTTTTTTAAGTTGAAAACGGTTATTGGAACGGCCTGAATCAAGGGTTTGCTTTGCAAAGACTGATTTAGAAGGGATTGAATTTTGTTTAATGTTCTAGACGACTTCTTTTGACTCTGGATACCATTCTGTAGTAAGGCTTTCTGATTTAGTGTAGGGGATAGTTATTTTTTGACGATATTTGGAAATTATGTTAATTTTGGAACTTTCTTTACCAACAAATTATTTTGTTTGTTTTGTTCGTATTTAAGAGTTGTTGAAGCACCTAAGACAAGCCAAAAGGTCTAATTGACTCGCTCTGTGCAAGCAAGCGTCTTGCGCGTTTTAATAAAGAAGGTGTTTAATATTGTGCATAGGAATTTAGAATCAATTTATAATCACTTTAGTCCAGTATGCGGGGCAGTCAGAAGGGCCGATTCTTTGAATGTTCCATTTGGGTCCAAATAACATGTATTTGAAGAGTGCACACCAATTCTTTCCCGGCACAACTTTTGGCAGCCCACTAAAATCTCAAAATGTTCGGACTTTTTTCAGTTTTTCGCTTAAAACTCGAAAACGGTCCATAGTTTATGAATAACACTTCTTTAGTAAATTAAAGAAAACACATATTTTGCGTCTATCAAAAGATGAACAAACAAAATGCGTCCAATAGAAAAATTTTTACAAGCGATCAAAGAAATCCCTTAAGCTCCCCGTCAATTCCTGGAGATCCACGGAAATCCCTGAAATCGGATAAAATTCCTTATAAATCCTCAGAAATCCTTTCGAAATCTTCTTAAATTCTTGCCCGTACTTGTTTTTGACACTCCGTTCCAATACTTTACTAATACCGCCGCTTTCATATAGAAAAACCTACGCTTCGTCACGCACCTTCTCACAGGTATTATAAATTAATAACAATATTTGGGATTGTTATATTTAAAATACTGCGTGGCAATATTGAGTAAAACAATTAGAAGCTAAAGTTTATTTTTGAACGAGCCAAAGAAAGGTATTTCAGTGCCAAAATGCATTTGGAAGGTAGACAAGGAAAGTCAGATTTTGACTTTTTCCATGTGAGAATGAAAATTAATTTAGAACAATTGTAGTTCACATGCGATATTTAATCAGGAACGACTTCATTCGGTACCGCAAAACAATTTTATTATTGAAAGGTAAAAGTGACCGCATGTGCAGATAAGCGCATAGGTGAATAATCTCTACCTACTTACGTTACCGCCCCTCCATATCAAAAATATAACTCATGATCAAATCATTCGATCGTGTTGACGCGAAGTGCAGTGCATATTGTGCGGAATGGTCTCCAAAAATTTCAAATGGTTCGAAGGAGAATGCCTGGTACCGAAAGCAAGAAAGCCAAAGGTTAATTTTGACAAGCACAGAATAGGTACCGCGTAAAATGCAGTAAGTAATTTGGATTTTTACATTTAAACATTGGGCATACAATGCAAAATGAGTTTGGAGTTGAGCAATAGGTGAAGTGTGACATAATATTGTGTATGGAAATTTACCCACACGACACACATGTAAGTGCCCTTAGTTTCATTCAATCATTCTCCAAATCAAAAATTTATACACGACAATTACAATAATCTTATCTGTCTAAGTCTAAAATTGGAAACACATGTGTAGTCCATTGCGTCGGCGGCGTCGGAATTTTAAACAGGTGTTTAAAAGTCTGTTGATAATTTCATTCTTATCAAAAACAACACTTTCCTTTTTATTAGCTTTAATAGTAATGGTCGCAGAGTTTACTAATTTTGAATTAATTTGATAGGAGTGAACCAAATACCTTCGCAAAATGAAATGTCTTGAAATCAAAACACGCAACTCAAGATTATTGTGTCACCTCATGCCTAAAAACTGCCTAAAAACTGTACGAAAAGAGTGACTAGAAATTTCATTCTGTCTCTCTGTTTTCATGTTAAATCCAGGTCCTTATTAGAGGCATTTAATCGGTCCAAAAATTAATTCAATATATCAACGTATTCACAAACTTCTTTAGATTCCTACCCAAGGAGGTGCTTTTTTGATCCCCAAATGACGCCCCTAGGGATGTTGTAAATCACATTAGAAATGCTGTAGAAAATTCAAATTCATTAGCCCATTGCGTAAAGACGTGGTTTGGGTAAGTGTAACATATAAAACGACGGTTTTAGAGATGATTTAAATTTCGGGGTTTATTTATCAAACCATCAAGCTCATTAAATTGGATATGAAAATTAACTAAAAATACTGTAGTTGAAGCGTGTTAGTTTCGGAAATGAAATTATTATGGTGGTAACGCAACCACAAACGATGTCATTTGGGAATAGAAGTTTTGGTGTATTTTTTAAAGACAAGTACCTTACAATTTATAGAAATAACTTGAAATAATGTAGAAGGTCTAAAAGGTCCAAAATCATTAGTAACTTGAACAACATCGGTGGTTTTGGCAAGCATTACACCCAAAACAATGTTCTTATAGGGACTTTACAAGTTTGAGGTTGCTGTTTTCATGACGCAGCACCTTACAACTTATATGAAAATGAAATACACTTCCCCTTACCAGTTATTAGGTAAGGCGGACTGACCTTTACACACAAATGCCGTTGCTTAGTGGCATGAGGGCATCCGTTGCAGTGAAAGGGTGGTGTTGGGAAAGCCATTCAAGCAATTTGGATGAGTCTTGTTAATTCCGGCTCATTCAATAATTTCCAAAAAATTTCAAAAATTGTTTCAATTTTAAATTCTTGGTACTTTTTGAACTCGGATGTCTTACAATCTTTAGGAAGGGGGTAGTGAATTTTATCGTTCCTTTAGGAGCCACAACGCATTAAAAAAAAGGTTAACTCAATTTTTTAGATAAGTTTGAAAAAATGGGTGTTTATTGATCGCTTTTCATAATTTTTCTGGACAGATTTTGTTTGTTCATTCTTTGATCGACGCAGAATTTTGTTTTCTGTTTTTAAAAAAATAATTATATACAGTGCGTACTAAGGATAATTTCTTTGAAGTAGTTCCAAAGGAATAACAAAGATAAGAATTCTATTTTGGAGACGCAACAAGTTCTATGAGCGTGCGTATGGTTAGGGCACGTTAGAACTAGTGACATAATTTCGTTACATATGGACCGCTCTGTATACTCTCAATCCTACGACTGTTTAGGTTTACACAATCTACAATAGAACTAGGAAGAAATAAAATTGGCGCTAGTTCCTTGATTTATGCAATGAATTTCATTTATAAAGTTAATAAGTCAATTACATTGAGGGATTTTACATAATTTACAACATACTAACGGTATGCAATTAGAAGTGTGGCTTAAAAAAACGCCAGTAGTACAAATAAAAAGAAATGAGAAAAATACGTGATTATTATTTTATTAGAATTGATGTAGGTGTAAAAATATGAATTGTAATTTCCCAAGTTGTTTACTTATTTACGATTTTCCAGATCTCCGAAACACAGTAACACACTTTCCAGTTTTCGGTCGGTGTCATGTATTTCGCAACTTCTGTTATTGGTTTTCAAAGTTTGTGTAAAATCGGTTATTGGAATCATAACTTTTGAACAAACCCTAACAAGATTAATGTTCCGCCCTTAATTGGCTGGATCCATCAGCGTACAAGCTAAATTGCACAAAAGGATTTCAAATTACGAGATAGCGTTAGCAAGGGTCACAAAACGCGCGCAATTCAGGACTATGTAATTAACGAAAACTTCTTTTGAAAATAGGAGAAACATGCGCTAATGTACTGAAACCTGACTTTGGAAATACAGTAACAATTATGTAATTGCCCACCCGCCACCTACCTTAGGTATAGTAAGGCTGTAATTAATAACATTGTATACATCATTCATTTTGGTCGAAAATATTTGAGTGTATCTCTTGTATTTGATTTATGGTTGGTGTAGGGCATAATTAAATTCAGTTAGCAAGCCATATCCATAAATCTTTAATTTACGTTAATTTATATATCTTCTCCGTATTATAGATCATTTAACGCTCAAGTAGATTACTAATCCAAATTAATGATAATTGTTGATGATAAAATTAATGTACCATAAATGTTTCCGATAGGTGTCATTACGTTATAAATATCGCCGTTTATAATCAACTCAAATAAAGGGAAACACGGGGAAAGACTTTACTCGGATTAATGTAAGTTGTTAGCGGAGTTACATCATAACTTGTGGTTTACAAATCTTATATGAATTTGTGGGTGATATTAAACATTAAATTTCGTTTGGACGCGCCACGCGCTCCGAGTTTCATTTTTAATATTATTTATTAAAAACTGTACTTTGGATATTATGTGGTTTGACATTAATTCTTTTTGTTTCTTCTATGTTCCAAATATGTTCTTCAAAATCGTCCTCTTTTGTTGTAATTTAGTTCACTTTGATGCACAACCTTTAGCTGCGTATAAAATTGCTGGTTCCATTGCGACCTTTAATATTGGTTTATGATTAATTTTAAATATTGGTGGAAGTTTTATGTCCCTTTGCGAATATCCATGATCCATTTCTTTAGTTATACAATGACATTTAGTTTGTAAACGAGCGGCTTGGTCACTAAGCTAACTGCGGTGAATATACTATAAATATATGATTGGTACGCTAAGTCGAATGCTCCTTTGGTATTTATCGAAATTGCACAAAACGTATCTTTTTCAATCAAACCCAAATCCAATGAATTGAAACATACGTAACCCATTAATAAATATAGGCGATATAGGTAAGAGAAAGATAGGTAATTAAAATAAAACATATGGTATAACCTAAAAAGAAATATGTTAACAAATAAGGAATCCTATAAAAATAAATGTACCTCGAAAGGATACAACCCATGCCCATCACATAAATACGCTTAGATAAATAATTTAGACAATTTTAGCTTGATGATTCTGAAATTTTCCACTTCAAATATCAGCATCTTTCGCAAAAAAAGAAACTGTCATTTCAACGACAAAAGCAAAAGTGACATTTTCTCAACTCCCAATGAATGGTATTAACTACTAAGAGTGCACTCACTCAATAACCCAAATGAAGAGCACATTCAACAAAATAACGGGACGTTACAATACACAAATTGGTTCCTGTAGATCGACCTCTCGTTTTATTTACAATGTTATTAGCACCTCGTATAAATAAATTAGGTCCACAACTTTGATCAATGAACTGGTCTTTTAGCGTAATTTGCCACTCCAAAATATAACGCAATGAACCGTTCTGTAATTTAACCCAGTGCCTTCGTAGTACTTAATAATTTCTTTAAATGGTAGCACTTTAATCTAATAATGCAATGATCAGCAAATATTCACGTGCGTAGTAAGAAAGTAGCTTATGCGCACTGTATTTTCAGTTGAACTTAATTCCGAGGTCCATTAGTTTTCATTACCTACACGATGAAGTTCTAGTTTCTAGAACCGGGAACACTGTAACTTTTCTATTTGCTTGAACACTCGCCCTTATCTTAACGCGCTTTATGTTCTCGAATATTGGTGCACGTACAAAATTTCCTATATCGGTAACTTTTGTAAAATTAATAAAATAATCTATTTAAAGAATCACAAGCGTTTGAATTTACTTCTTGAAAACATAGAAAAACAGACCCTAAAAGTGGACACAAGTATAGTTGAAGGTATTTTTTGATTTAATTTAACAGCAAGTTTAACAGCAATGTAACCCCAAAAATGCTGTAACGCATGGACATTTTTAAAGGGCACGGGGGCATATGCTTTAGATATTGCAGATTTTTTTAAACTACTATACGTGTCCATCTGCCAGTATTGTCTGTCCACACAACTGTCTACACGGTTGTGCGTAGGTACATAATTAATGCGAGGATGATAAATTGATAGATTTTGTTCACATTAGATACAATGGGGGAACACACGTCTAGGTGTATTGGAACATAAGCTATGTAATATCGTTACTAATGTACGAATTTGGTTAGAAAATGGCAAAACGTCAATGGATATTACAAGAAGCTTTGTTTCTTCATACTTCTTATTCCTTCGCTTGTACGATTGTTGCATTGCAATTTGATGCACAGGGCAGAAGGAAGCCAATTTCATGGCAGAGAGTAAGGAATAAGTGTATTTTATAGACAAATTTACAGGCATATGGAAATGTGAGACTGGCCCCACATTCCCTTTATCGGTCCCCGTTTCCGACGTCCCGCTCACCCGCCAATCGCGTCTCCTCTGTCAATAAGATCTTGGCGGGGGCTACCACCTAAATAAATAAATAAACTTGTAGAAACTTTAGTAACTTAGAGGGGTGGCATAAAAAAAGTTCAGTCATTAATCGAATCGCCCTTGTATAAACAAGTACCGGAATTACTCCTGCCATCATGTTTATGGAGAACGCATCCAATTACTCGACGTGTAACTGTCAGTTTTTGTTGTTGTTTAAGTTTTATGAGTGTGATTATACAGTGTTTCAAGGTAGTTTTAATTTGTTAAAGATCAAATCCTGGTTGAAAAAGAAACTTCGCATCAGATGCAAAAATAGTGCGAAAAGGAAACGGTAATTGGTATCTTAACGCAAAGAGCTTGCAGGACGTGGATTTTAGAGCTTGTCGTCCGTTGATCCAAGGGATGTGGGCATTATGTTAGACATAGTCGCGGATAAGCTTTATACTTTACCTCGAGTTGTGGATTAGTTGTCGAGCTTACATTATCTACCGTCTAAAAAAAGGAGAGTAAGTTTAATTGAAATGCGAAACGTTACACTTTTGATGATCTACTCGTCTCCGAAATGACGTTGATTTATATGCACGAAGTTACTTTTGTACGGAGAATGGATAGGCCGATATATCCCGGCTTGTATCACTCACGCGCCCGCGGCGGACACACAACCCCCCAGCGGGTTCTTTATCCTTCTCTGCATGAGTCTGACGTTACCGCAACAAAGATTACTCATCTTATATTCGCTCGCAGTCGAGGCACGTCTGCCCATAATGTCATTTTGATATTATTACCATATCAGCATGTAACGTGGAATATAGATTATCGAATTATATATTATTATAATCCAAAATCGATGTGTCGGTTGTTATTGATGAGCTTCGAGGCATTGTAAGAATGTTATTCGAGATTCATTTCATGTCACTTTAGTAATTCCTCTCAGTCATTAGTTCTTCTACAGTTCATGTATGAAAGACGGTGGTGCCGAGCTTCGATAAGCAATTTATCAAAGACGATGTTTAATCGCAACCACGCTGATTGGATATGGCAGCTCTAAGATATCAATACCAAACGAGGTAGAGTAACCGCATTAAGGCCACATCAAGTTTCGCTTCCGCTTTACTCCTCCTTGAAGCATGCTTATATATCGAGTTTGGAATCACATGTTCAGTGATCAGACAGGCGGTGAAGTTTCTTATATATTTTATTCCGGTTCGGTATACTTCCAATTACTAAAGTGTTCCCGATGGGCCGTACCTAGAAAGACATTCGACCCCCAGCTCGTTCATTTCATAACAGAACGCGCGATCGCCCCCACATCGTCATCCGAGAGGAAAACAATATATCAACGGTGCACTAGGATACTCTTTCACAAATCCAAACAGCGCGTTCTGTCAATCTGACGCTTATTCCCATTCCATCAGTGAAAAAACGAGCAACAAGCATTTCTGTCTCCGGTCGCCGCGCAACCAGAACTGATCTCCATGGATACCCTCGCGCTGGACATATTATTGGGGGCGAGTTTAGGTGTTCATTCTTTAAAACTTGCGTGCGTTCAAAAAGCCTCATTTATTGCAAACGCTTTCATCAGACAACCCAGGAATACGGTTGCATTGAGGGCACTTGAATTACTTTCAAACAAGCGAAAGTAATATTACACGGTTTTTCCAGTAGTCGTTCTAAGTAACTTTTAAGTTCTAGAAAGGAGTGCAATATTGTACCTACATATTTTAATGAATGAGTACGGTAAGACACCTTTGTAGTTTCGTGCATTTGAGGAAAGTTTTCTTCTTGCCTTCATTAAAAGAGAACATTTCCGCAGAAAGCCAAGAAATACTAGCTGTTAGCTTACTTGATGATTATAGAATATACATTATACAGGGTGTTCGTAAATATGATGACATTATCGAGCCGAGCCGACCCGAACTTTTTGAAAACACGACTCGACTCGAAATTATGGATGTCCAGCTCGGCTCTAAACTCGGCTCAAAAAATACAAGTTCAACTGAACTTGAAACTCGGTTTGTTTTTAAAGGGGCTTTTCCTTCAAATTCCTAAGAGGCTTGTATCTAAGAGATATAATGAATCCTTTAAAATTGTATTGATGTTTAAAGGCCTTTAAGAGTCTCTGGGAGCCTCATATTTAATCTAGAAATTTTAGGAAGGTTTTAGAGATCTTTTTATTCCTGTGTGCAGTGGTATGCGGTCACTACACCACCCTCAGTACACCTGTCCAGCAGCTCAAAACAAATCAAAGTTCCATTTATGGTTTTGTACAATCTCCAACATTCGGCGTCTGCTATAAGGAAAATCCTATGAATTCTATACCCGATGATGCAAATCCAAATCCTGTCAGCTCGTCATAATATTCAGCTCTATGGTTTCCCAGGAAACACTGAACGGGAAACCATGGACCATTGCCTTAAAACTGTTCCAGGATTTTTTCTCCTCTTTGCTAAGTATTAATCGCGGGAAAATATCTCACTCAGGGAAAACAAATATTCCAGCTTTAATTTTCGCCCCTGAAAGCTTTCAATCAAATCGCTAGAACTTTTGTAAAAGCAAATATTTTCGATGTCCAATCGCACTTTTTATTTATTTTTGCTTATTATATTCAGAATAAATTATGTAAATCCTACGCGCAAATTTATTTATTGCCCCTCTCTTGTGACCCGTATAATCCATCATCAACTTTGTTTTTTCTTATGGAAGGTATTTTTACTTTTTGTGTCATTTGATAGAGCATTTTTTTTTGTCAAAAACGTAAATACCACTATTTTTCAATAAGAAATGGCGCTATTAATTCTACCCAACAACAAAGTTTGCCAAGCGAAAAAAAAGATATTTTAACAATATTAAAAAAATACATTTTTGAAATCTGAACAAAATGCTCTATCACTGATATTTCTTTAACTTTCCGCAGAAGCTATTTCGGCATTTGACCGTGGGAAAATTCTGGGGACATGGCCTACCTCCTAATTTCGACAGCCAGATCATATTTTGGCAGTTTCTTCGGGGTGCGAGATCATATTTTGACAGTTGACCCGGGATGCCGAATCTTATTTCGGCAGTTGGCCCGGGATGCAAGATCATATTTCTACAGTTCACCTAGGGCGCGAGATCATATTTCGGAAGTTGGCCCGGCGTGAGATATCATATTTCGGCAGATGGCCCGGGATGCTTTGGCAGGTGGTCCGGGTGTTTGGACAGGTGTCCCGGGGTTATTTTGGTAGTTACATTGCAAGTCTCATATTTTCGGTAGTCGGCGTGGGGTGCAAAATTGGATGGAAATAATAATTTTCTTATTTCCGATTGTTTTTTTTAAAGAGGCAATAAAGTGGATAAACAAAAATTAGGTAAGCGTGGACTCCTCCTACAGGACCCGAGGTCGATTATAAGTTATATGTCTGTCGTGTCACAGGGACATAGAAACCTATTAGGATAAGTAAATTTTCTCTATCTTTTGGTGAAAAAAATTATAGTATATTAAGTATGGAGAACGGTAAGGGATTTTTACCGTTCGAAGACAATTGTTTGGAGGAGGAGCGAAGCGACGACTCCAATTATTGTCTGAGAACGGTAACCCTTAACGTTCGACGTGCTTATAACATTTTTTGCGCGATCGAAATTAAAATTATGCAACCAATATAAATATGCACTAAGAAATTAACGAGCAGAATAAATCGAAATGATCGAAGTGGTATGGTGTACATCACTAGGCAACCAGTTTAAATGTCAAAATTGAAATTAATAATTTCATAAAAATGTGCATGTGTCTGATGTAGTTTACTAGCTTTGCACTTCCTTTATGACTTTATGAGCGTCTTGCTATAGGGAAAACAGCACAAATTGTACGTTTAATTTACCTAACAATAATTAAAGATTAAATGTAATGTAAGACTGTTGATTTTTAAAAAGGCGTCGGTAAGTATTTTTGCTGTTCTGATTTTAGATCGGTAAGTAATTTTGGCGTCGTCGTAATCATAGTAACTGGTAAATTCTACGTACTGTCATGGAAACACCCATGGTAAATAGTCAGAAATGACCGATCGCGCAAAAAACTACATTACTTATATATTTATGTTCCGGATCCACCTTTTTTTCGATGACTCTTATCTTCTAGATTCTAAAAACAATATTGCGTAATTTATATAGCGGGTATCGTTTCATTATTTTTTTCGACAAACTAACTGTTTCAAAAATGCACCTTTTTTACCAGTGCATCTACATTCGCCTCCAATGTACCCGAGCTTTTAGATGTGATAAAGTTGCTCTTGTCTATACTATAATTAATAATAAATCATATAATTAATATAATTAATAAGTTTGTCACATTTAAGGTCATTGTGTACAGATGTAGCAAGTAGCATTAACAGAAAAGGAAACTTGGTAATTTTTTCCAAAAAATGTGTTCTCTACACATGAAAATCAGTCGGCTAACTGCCGAAATATGATTTCACACCCCGACCAACTGTCAAAATTTGACCCTGAACCCGGGCCAAACTGCCGAAATACCTACCACTAGCCAACTGTCAAAGTATGACCCAGGCCAACCGCCGAGATATTTTCACACAAAGAACAAATTTTATGTAATATGCAAGAACTGGAGTGGTGTTAAACAGAATTCAGCGCATGCAAGGCACTGGACAAGAAAATGCATATAATTTCCTATGCAGTTTCTAGTAAAAGAACTAATTAGAGAAAATGTTTAGTATCATACCGGATTTAGCACAATATCGCACAAGAAAGAATAATAAAGGATGCATGGCGTATATACCTATCAAAAACTGCAAAATGATTTTTTCTACGTTGTGCCACTGTTGCACAATGCCCTCACTATAGGGTAATATATTCGCAATCAATAAAGTTCTTGCAAAATGCGTTATTGTGACCTCTAGAAGGGGACAATAACCATTTATTGGCAATAGTAAAACCAAGTTTAAACATTTATCGGTATTTTCCAAAGCACTACTCTCGCCAAGATGCCCAATAGCATATATAGTAGTCTATAAGGCAATAACTCATAATAAATGTAACAGAAACGGCCACGAAATCCCATAAAATTTTGGAGTAAACCGCCCAGCCTCATAGTAGTAAAAGGCTGCGTAACTGTTCTTTATGATTAGAGGAACGGCAGTGGCGTACACTAAAAGCGTGTTATACTTAAGGGATTAGTGTCTTGTATATATATTATTTTTTTCATATCCGTACACTTCGGCATTTACGTAGCAGTAAAAGTGAAGAAGGTTCTTCGGGATTAAAATTAATAACCGCGCTATAATTTTATCGCCTGACGTATGGATCGAAAAAGGTGCGTAATCTCGTCAGTTCAGCTACTACGAAAACAATAACCAAGCAAAGTAGGGGGCAATTTCCATTCATGGCGAAACTCACAAGCCACAAGAGACCAAAAGAAAATTAAACGTCGGATTCTGAGCCAACGTAATAAAACGTTCTATGGGTAAAGTCAAAGGTGAATGACGACCAAGCACCTGCGGCATGCCACCGCGACGCCTTGGAGTATGTGTGCTTTCGCTATTTGTATTTTAAACGTGAGCATCCAACCCCCCCCTCCTTCGCTCTGCCCTTACTTTAAATGAACAACTGGAAGACGCGTTATTTTTCCGTTTTTATTCCGAAACAGTAATCTTTATAAAGCAACAACCTGCTATAAAGAGTCACTAAATCTCAGGCTCAACAAATAATATAAAAGCTCTCAGTTCGCATTAATTTCCTTACCTATCCAAAAATTTTACGAGCGCCTTAAATTCGCAAAATAAATGGCCGGAAGAACTTACTCTGTTTTTTCAACATAATTCCGCAAGTATAATACGTTAGAGGAGATGAATTCCTGTGTATTTATCTGTAGCCCAAGGCAATCGAAGCAGTAAACCTCATCTAAGCCGCATTATAAGTTTTGAGTACACTTTTCTTATAATTAATGAGGAGAATTTTGGATAACACAAATTTCTGGAAGCATAACTTTGGCGGAATTTCGTAATCAAAGACACGACGGCTTCCCTAACAATTAAAGATCCGCGGTTCTCACGTTTCACGATACAACGATACGAATACCGCACACGTACGTTACGATGCTCTTGGAAGTGTTCTCTAAAACTTGAGCTTTTACGCGTCTTCTGTAAGTTGGATGTGGACCAAATCTTGTTAAATCTAATCTAACTCTCGGATAGCGGCGGCTCCTGAATAAGGAATAACGCGGTGTACCATGCATGCCGAAGTAAAATTTTACCACCTCACGCCAAAATACATTCAATTAGATTTATTCATACACGTTTCTTTAGTAATTAAATAGCCTCACCGAATGAAAAGTGGCTTTAATAAATAATTTTTGCAGGAAAGAAAGCGGCTAATGTAAATTCAATTAACGAGTACTCAAATATAAATAGAAAAACAAATTATTTATGAGATTTAATTTGTTTTCATTAAAAAACCGGAGAGGCTCGGAAAGTTTTCTAATAAATTGCGTGTGAAGTGATCTTGACATTAGAACCGTTAAGCAGTAAGTGCGTTTTGTTTTCCCCAACTTCCGGGGAATTTTAATTCGGGATGCGCCGACGGGCGGATTATTTATAAACAGATACAGAGGTGTAATCCAAATACGACGCCACATATTGGTAGGCTTAATGTGTGCCATATGAAACACATCTTTGCTTAATCCACTAGAATGGAAGATACGTTCAACAATATTAAAGCAACCTTATGAGAAAAGTCGGTATTATTGCAGTTATAAATATACTTCCAACGCGATTGGTCGATTCTTGTTGGATATTGCTATAAGAGAAAGTAGAGATACCTGTAGGCTTCATGGTACAATTAAGGTTTCAAAATACGCTCGCGACTGCTTCCCGAGGGTAAACAACTCAAGATTGAATATGAAAATTTAATCAGGTAATTTCATAGGGGATGATGCTTCAATGCTCTTCCGAGAAATTGTGCCCGTTGCTCCTTTGCTTCACTATGTAACAATTTTAGAAAATGTAATTACGTCAAAAATTACTTATAATCTCAAATTAGCTAATACTAATTCGTATTTTCCCTTCGCCAATTTATGAAATAATAATCTTCAACACGCTTCCACCTTAAGTTTTGAGGGCGGGAGTAATAATAATCGGAGAACGGATCGCAGTTATGACGTTCTGTGATACCCAGTATATAGACATATACGTACAATTTATTTATGCGTCGTTTTTAATTAACCAGATCAGTGCGTTACAGATTTTAGGTCACTTACATTAACCAATTTTATTCCAATTTGAATTTAACACTTATTTTGTTGTAATCTCCAAATTAAACGTTAACAAACGTGCAAAAGTTAAAATAAATGAAACTTTAATCAACACAAAAACGAAAAATTAAATTTACTCCTCCGAGATGTCGCAAATATGTCACGTACATTTCTTAATCTCTCTCCTACTCATTTTGGTATACCACTTCACTCTTATTATTTCTTTTTCTGGTTATTTTAGCATGTCAAACTCGAAATAAAATTTTGTTACCTTCGCCCTCTGACCTCTGACTACACAACTGCTATCTGAAATATTTATATGTAACGTCAAGCTAGTCTACAGATCATAATGGAAACTCTGATTTATTTTAAAGTAGCAATCGACCAATAGCAGAATTAGTACGAACTAAAGCCTGTGCCTATTCACTCACACTTTCCCGGTTGTTGTTATTACAATTAGTACCTAATTAATGCTTTTAATCTGGCAAACTGTAAAAAAAATAATTTTAGAGATTCGGCTTTAAAACCAATAAAACTTTCAGTATCTATAACACTCTACAGTAATGTTGAATCCACACAATGTCGGCCATGTTATTTGAATCTGCGGTCATTGTGTTTTGTATCAGATTGATTCGATGTTGATTTTGTTTAAATAATCGTTTTGTATATTTTGTTTAATTTATTTTAAGATGAATTACGTGTACTCGTAGATAGATACGGTTTAGGTGTTTTGTGTTTGTGCGTCTGTTTAAAGAGAATAGTAGTGATAACCCGATTTGAAGGATTAGCATTTTAAGGTAATTAAGATTTTTTTAAATTAATATGTTCAATCGATCGCTTGTGCGTGGTATTTGTCTGCGGGCCCTGAGCGCTATTATTTATTCAGATTTATTATTGATTGATTTATGCCGAATAAATTTGTTTCATCTGTAAATTATTACATTTATGTTTAATCGAGCTCAAAATAAGACCTTGATAAAAGTATTCATGCCAATTTCTCTGTTGGTTATGCCAGGTATTTAAATTAGGCATGTTACGGAAGTGGTTATATCGGAACCCAAACGCACTGATTGCCGCCCCTGTGCATCAACATTCGATATAACTAAAAATGTGTCGGAACTGAAATCTGAATTGCGATATTAATCAAGGTTTCTGAGCTTGCTCAAATTAATAAAATTAAAGTTCCATTGCATTTTTCCGACTAGCGGCTGCTGGAGGTATTCTAGAAAAATTATAATCAATTGGTATAAAAAGTTATGTTAGTACTTGTGTTTAATTGAGCTAGTTGGGCAGGTGATGGTTTAGTGACCGTTTGCCTTTGCACATAAGTAATATTGGCATGATGTATGCCAACTTAATGCCTCGTCGTCTTGCCCTCTTGCACCATTTACTCGTACGAAGGGTTTGAGTATATAATCACATGCTGATTTAATGGATTCATTTAAACATGTTGTTGCTCCTCCCCGCTCAACAAACATGAGCAAAATTTAAGAGCTCCAAAGGGAATTAAGTGCTAATTCAGTACCTTCGTTTTTACCCTGTACCTGTCGTTACACTGTAGTTTTTCGATAATTTTATTTTGATGCTTTTTTGAGAGTGTTAGTCTGAACTGGTACTTCAAGTGCTTGTCGGTGTGTCGCTGTGAGACTGTTAACATAGCTCGAGGATATACTCATTGGTCACAATAGAGGAGTGCAGAGCAAGAAGTTTGACAACAAGAGCAAAAGAGCTAATAGTGCAAATGTAGTTTGCATAAAGTTCTAATTTTTAAATTCCTTTCAGGTGTCGATCGGTCTTATCGTTCGGATGATACGGAGGATGCAATGACAACGGATAATCCAACCACCCCCTTTCCCACACCTCCACCTACATTAGTGTCGCCTAGGTCACCACTTCCCCATCATAGACAAGCATCACCGTTTCCCTTAGAAAATACGAACACGCGACGAATGCACTATGCAACCCCTCAAGACCGCTTGCGTGGGAATAATGGTACGTATATCAGCTTTATTTATGCAAGTTGTCCAAGTACAGTCCGCAATTCCAGGTGAAGTTATATATTCGAGTAACAAAAAGGGTATTGCAAATACGATAAACCGAAGTGGTAGAGGCCGGCACGGTAGAACGGGCGGTATGACATCTTCTAGTAGCGCAACTTCATGTAACAGCTGCACAGAAGGGGTTCGTAACGACGTCGCGTACCACGGAGATACTCAGCAGCGCCTCTGTTTAACTAACGGTAAGACAAAATAATGATAAATGAGTATGACACATACTGATACAACACCGATACAATGTGAAGGGGTAACCCACTCATCTCGCATAACATAATTAACACTCGAGTAAAGTTAAGTTAATGAGCGACAACTCGTAATTAGCTTAACACCGAATAGATTTGCCACCGTACACGTATCTCACATCAGTTAAATGAATTACGCGATTATCTCTAGCTAACTCAAATGCGAATTCAAGTGCCCCTTTCCAACGCGAAGTATCTAATACAAAATTATCCTTTGCTCAAAGGCTTTAGAAGTGCAAAAATGCCTTACGTCATGTACTCCATTAAAGCTTAAAGCTTTAGGGATGGAACTGTCGGGGTAACTTTATAATTAGATCGCAAATCCACTGTCCGCTGTCCGCCTCAATTTTATAATCCCTCTAGTGCATTCCCAACGTTGCGCGACGTAATTGTAAACATTGATAACCGCATTAATTAGGGAAAAGTTTCTCCTAAAAGCTAAATCGCATTTTTCTAGAAAATTATAGCTCGCCCTGCACTTGACGTGAAATGTTCAACATAAAACTAATTTATAACTTGATTGCAACTAAAAAAAAACTTTATCGTTAAGCCAACTGTAATAATTTTCTGTGATTAACGCGGAATGCTCACGATCGTGGTGTTTTAATTTATATCGACAAATAAAATCGAGTCTTTATTGTCTGTTCTGTTTTTTAATGGTAATATTGTGAACGCCATGTTGCAGTAGAAATAAAAAGGTTACAAACATCAACTATCTACTAATAAATTGAATTTATCGGCAATTAGGTACCCACTAAATTTATTGTCATTCGGTATCATTTGGTTAATGCGGAAGTTTATCTGATCTTTCAAATCTAATCGCACGAAATCGATGTAATTTACGAGCAAGTGCGCGGATCAGCAGCGCCACAAAAGTTGAAAATGTATAGAGCAAGATTGGCCTGAATTTAGCATCGCCGCTAAATTTGTTGGAAATGCAAGTGTATAAACCACCAATTAAAGGCCTTCATAGTAAATTACGGTAATGGTAAGAATTAGGGGGGGCATTCAACAGTCACACGTGCCTAATTAGGAACAGAACAGTTATGTAGTGTTTTTAAATTCGATTACGCAAGCTTTTACTGATGCTACTTTCCCGTTCTTGTTACGAACACTAAAAATCGACAAATCAAATTTTACAAAAAAAACTGTTCGAGAAAGTCAAACTTGTATATAAGGCCATGGTGCGAGGAGTGTTAGTAGTACATACATCATTTGAAAGCTCATTCCAACCTCCAATCTAATAGTAATTTAGTTTTAAGCAACTACCAGAAAATGCCTCAAAACGTGACTGCACCAGTTGTCGTGGTGGAAGATCCGCATTTAGAACAGTAAATGTGCCACATTCAACTAGTATTTTCATTGATTTGTTCGTTATTCCAATTAATCCCAATGAAATACATGTTCACAAAATGATAGATGGAAATGAGAAATAATAATGTAAAAAGTTCAACCATTGGTTTCCAAATTCCAAGGATTGATTTTCAGTTTCAGTGTAGCTACACTAGATCATCGGAAAAATATTGAACATTTTTAAACCATTGCTTTTGACATTACCATCAGGACTTTTTGTTCTGTAATTTTCAAAAATATTGAAAAAGCCATAAAACGCTAAACGGCTAAAATGACCGGATATGCTTATGATATTTATTTGTTCATAAGAGTTACTTAGATAGTTTTTCTCAAATTTAATACCATAAATTATTATAGAACCTAAAATATGCACTCTGATAGAGTAGTTTCGAGAAAATTCGCAATAAAATGCCCTTAAGCGGCATGGCCACCCGAAGTATCTTAAATGGTCCCATGGATTATGAACTACGTATTTTGTATGTTAATCACATTTCTAATTTTATTGCCATTACTATCAGAAATGGGCCAAAAGAGGCACACGCTGACTGTAGTGTTAAGATGTTGAATTTGCAACATCCATTACATTCAACTATACCTGCTATTTACATTAAGTTTGCGTTATCTTAAACCCAATGAAACAAATGATTCATATTGATTGATTTTTTTATTATCTTGTATTTATATATTCCACATAAACAGATATAAATACAAGGTGGTTACAAAAAGACATCTCTTAGATACAGAAGTTTATTGAGGAGACATGTAATTGAGGTGTCATCTTGTGAAAAAATACTTCAAGTTTCATTTACGTATTGTCATAGTACTGAATTCCGCAACTAGGAGGAAAAGTTTAAACAAGGAAGAGCAACCCTTTTGAACCAGTTCTTAAAAAGGGGTTGATCGAATCAACCACTTGGGTTTCTGCCATAGCGTACGTTCTTTGACCCATTAAACACCCAATTAAGTGTTCACTTGAAGACAATTAAAATCGGTAGCATAATTCTTACCTCAACATTACATACGTTTGAGGGGTCTACGACTCTTCGTAGTTGGATATAAAACTTGCTTGTACGCCACCATTCTACGGTATCCTAATAAACCTGATTCTTAGATGAGAAAAACTGTAAACTAATAACAATGCCACACCGAAGATGGAGTCATGTTATGTAATGGTGTCGGCCATTAACGCCAAGGGCTCACGGTAGGAAGAATATGGATAGAGCTCAGGTGCCGGCCATTTTGGCAAAGACATAACCTTACTCAGTGCAATAATATACCGGGTGATTCATTAGAAGTGAGGACAATTTGAATTTCCCGCAAATAAAAAAAATTATGAAGTTGGTACTAAGACTAACTGATGATAATTTATTTAATTGCAGTGGTGTATCATCATTCTTTCAGTAAATTGTTTACTTATTTATAATCTACCAATACTGCTTCTGTTTTACCACAAATTATAAACTAACACTAGACACAGTCATGTTTCTTACATATTTTAAAGCATCAACTCTAAAAATTGTGCAAAATGGAAAAAGTAACAAACCGTAAATGGCACACGACAATTATCGGCGACAGTGGTTTCTTAAATGACAGTCATGACAGAAAAAAATTACTAACGAAATTCAAACCGTCAATCTAATAATTCAAAAAAATACTAAAACCTTACGCGCGAAATTCAAGCGATCATCACTTCTAATGAATCACCCGGTATATAGGGCATGTTCAGGCCGTTCAGTGTTTATTTTCGTGTTTTCACCTTTAGCTAGGATATGACCTGTGTCATTGTAATAAAGAGTTACGGGTTTCGAGATCCATTCCGTAACATTTTTCATACAGCATAAAAATTCAAATATTCAGTAGTCATGAAAAATAATCACATTTGGCATTTATCTCAAATAAGATAGCGGCAAAATACCACTGCCATGAAATTCAACAAATATTAACATATTTCATATGCCCCCATATACAACAAACAAAAATAACCGACCCATCGTATTGCTATCTAAACAATGTCAATGTTGGACGTTGATATTTGGACCAAATTTAAGGCAGTTGATCGTGGCCATTATTTGCCATGAAATTTGGAAAATTTTAATAGGAGAGCTAGTTGGGTTTAAGATTTGTGTATGGTTGATTTTGGCTGGGTGCACATGGCACATAGCATTATTACTTACTCGCCCAACATAGGGCCTTGCATTTATTTTTTATGCGGCCCGAATGTTAGGGTCACAGCAGTAGGTATACAACAATCATCGTAGCTAAAAATAGTATTTGAATTCCAAAACCACCTTCCTGCGACTGTTTAAAATGTAAAAGACATGTGAAAAGTTGCATAGCACTCTAACTACGTACAGAAAATCTATCAGATACCCTAAATTATCTAAACTTCAATTGAAAGCCATCCATACCTATGGAAAATTCCATCTTAACTACTTACGTATCAAAAAATGCCCTAACTTGTATTAACACTCTGTACTAATCTACAACCTTCCGCTGACAAATAATCAGTCTAACTCCTGAGCAAAGCGGGATAAAAGCTAAAGGCGAATTTGTTGTTTACTTATTTTATCCTATAGCCTAACGATTAAAAGGTAGTGGTACAAAAACCTACCATAAAAATTAGTAAAAAAAATATGAGTAAATCCGGTGTCCGGGTTCGATCCTTTAAAGGAACTGTTTTGGATGTTGATACATTATCATTTTTATACAATATACATCTACGATCAGATTTACACAATCATCTATGCATTTATATTACCCAAAACGATAAAGGTAATCATCAAGCTTCATTGATTTTATTATAGGTGGTGGTGAAGAATCGCCTCCGGAACCCGCCCCACCCGAAGTGCCTCCCCGAGGACCATCTTTGCATTCCGCAACGCTTAGAAGAAGAGCTGAATATTCACTTCCGGTAGGCGAATCCGGTCCCGCTAGTCAGGAATCGCAATTCCTTTCGCAGGGCGGTAAGTCAAATTTTCAATTGCGCACGGCCTCTATAACGAGCCGCATATGTTCCATATAATCTCTCAGACGTAACCTGTCTTTATTGGGTCATTAGATTTAATTCGCATTGAAAAGAGGAAGGGTCATTTACTGTCCTGCTTTGAAATCAGGCGATGAATACTAATGCGAAGGGACCCCATGCCAGCTGTAAATTTTATTACTACTTAGTGGTGTATTAGTAGTGATTGGGACGATATTCCACCGTTGCGTGTCAGTTTTACGGTCGAACGTTGTGTGATATATCGAAATCTGGTCTGCTTTGGAGTAAACTATCTATTCTGTTAAAATATTTTCACACCCTCGTTCATTCATGTTCTACGAAACACGACGTAATCCGTTATGCACACATCATCACTCTTCGATTGTATGCAAATAACGTCATTACACTTTAAAAGAGACTTTAATACCGATAATGCATAATCTGCTACCTTATTTGTTCGCTTTTAGTTATTATGGCTCCTACTTTACCCCCGAGCATGCAATTTATTACAAAAAATTGAAAGTTTGCTTCGTTTAGAAAGAACCGCAATTTAACGGTAAGTGTGTAGATCTACGTTGCATTATCACTTTTTGAGACTGATCCCTAAAAGAACACTGTATACGTATTTCCTATATTCTTAACAATCGATATCTACAACCACAAATTAGAAGTTATAAAACATTTAATTATGCTAATTACTTTATTAGATATACATTTATTGGCTGTAGTAAATTGTTAATTGCCCTTTGCACTTTTAAGTAGATTCTCGTCAAACTATCATTTGGTTAAGCAAATAATTCACATGCAGTTCATTATTTGGTTAATTACCCTTTGACAAATGTCAGAGAAATTCTCAACGTCCAGTTTCTTTATATTTTTCCAGATGTTCATTGCGAATCTGAACACTAATTACAGTAATTGAACAATTTGCTTGTCAAATCAAACACCAAATTACCGTAACGTCCGTAACATTTTGAATATATTGATTAATCATTTACGATGCTCTCTATTTCCATCATTACCTTTTTACAAATTTCCTTAGGAAATTCTAAATAATTATATTGCAAAAGAAAAACTTAGCCAATATATTTTGAATTGAAAATTCTTAATTTACCTTAGAGCTGCGCAACAACAAAATACACCATGATATTCATTTTGTACCTAAACAATTTTGGTTACACAAACAGGATTAACACATGACTTTCTATTGAACATTAAAATAATCTCACACCAGAAAAAGCTTCCGGATCTTCTTCCAAAAACAGATTGTCCCGGATTGGTTATTCTTACGATAATAGAAATTTCTTTAACTTTTGATCAGGCGAAGGTCTTTTTATTCGTACGTTAATTACTCGTATCCCCTCTTTCGCCCGAAAATGCATGCCACTTGAACGTATTTAAATCGCGATGGAAAAACCGTTCCTTTCGAATTGTTTAGCGAAACACCGGAACTACTACTTTTTTGCCGTAATTACGACGCTAATTTTGTTCTTCTAGGCTACGTGTTTATTACTTTGGCTGCCAGAAGACTATATACTATAATTCTTAATTACTTAACCCAAAACAAAAAAGTGGCGAATTAAATTACATTGCGATATCTTAATTTCCTATTGGTTAGTGCTTTCTTTTCAACCAGTCGCGAAAGTTTTCCAAAACCCACATAATTTAGAAAAAAACCGTTTATGATGCGAGTTCCACGCGCAATTCACACTTAAAGTTCAGTTGCAGAGCTTCTCAAACAATAATTTTTTTCGGGTACGCTTGTCAAGTATTTTTTAAATTAATTTACCTCTTCTATGTAAAGAATTTGTTTCATTTCAACACCTATTCGGTACAAAATAAGTACTTACAGGATAATTACAACCAAAAAACCACCTAAGGGAGAAAGTTATTGTAATTTATTGTCATAAAATTAGCACCCATTATCTTGGACAAATCCGGAAGTATCGAAATGAAGATTATAACATCTGTAACTTTGATACATCGCGGGTTAACTTTGGACAAAGCGTCAAACAAGAGGGAAGTAGACTGTGGATTCTTATAGGAATGCGATTAACCGAGGTTTATCCTCTGGATTAATGCCTGAAACAAGGACGAGTTCATTGAAGGTGCAGAAAAAACTTCCTGTCAAAAAAAATCTGCAGGTTATCACAGATTGAGACGTTTCTGAAGCTAGGGTATACAAAACCAATTAATATCAAACCAGTCTTCCACAAAAAACAACGAAGCTATAATCGTTAAATGAATATGATAATCGTAATAATTACAATTCGATTGTATCGAAAGCCAGTGTGTAATCAAACCTCGAATCAAACGTTATATCAATCAGTCGTCGAAAATTAAAAAAGTTTACTTTTGAACTTCAGGTTGCAACCTTGTGTAAGCTCAAAAGGGCACGTTCAGTAATCAGTATAAACACCAATAGAAAATTTACATGTAACTAATCTTCACAACTCGTAGGCCAGATATAATTTATAAAGGGGTAGAATTAGAGGTACCGCGGAAAACATCTGCACGATCTCGGGCGGCGAAGCAAAAAACTATTGTAATAAGAAATCTATAACACTTGGATGTCCTCTAGTGGCAAAAATAAAGCACTAAGTAAAAGAACTCTACTACAAGAATAATTTACATTTTTAAACTAGATTATAAAGGAAATACCTAGATGGCGTAAGAAGACCAAATATACACAAGAGTAAGAATCAAAAAGTTACTTAAATGAAATTTAAAGCAGGAATATCAATATCAAAAACGTAAAACATTCTTACACCCATTCACCAATAACAAGTAAGATTGCTTGTTTAAACAAATGAATTTATGGTATATGGTATGTTAAAATCTTAAAATTTCGTCAAAATTAATAAGATCTTTAGTGATTTACAGCTCAAACAATCACTAATAAGGTTCTTGTATTTTCTTCAACTTTCCTTTAATTTTACCTGAAATGGTTTCTCTAATCCTTTTCAAGTTCCTCTAAAATTCCTTTCGTACTCCCTGGATTTCTCAATTTCCTCGTAAGACGCTTTACTCTGTCTTCCAGTTTTTCTTCAGTTTTCACCAAATTTCTTTCATATTCTTCTCAAAGTGCTATTAAGTTTTTCCTAAAATCCATTTTCCTTTTAAGTTTCTCTTTACATTTTCCTCCAGAGCCTCCTTATGTACGAGTATATACAACATGGATTAAATGGTATAACTTAAATCTGTGGTATAACTACTTCCTCCTAAGAAGTTGTAAGTTGACAATTGGTGCAAAGACTTAGATCATAGTGCAAAGATAAGACATGACGTTTGCATCATAATGGGTTACCTTAGTTACCTTTTTACTTGAAACGTTAATATCCTTTAAAATTGGGGTAATTATTGGCCTTTTAAACACCATATTCTAACTCGCTTTAATTAATTTGTAAAATTAAGAATCAGATTCGCGCTTTGTACTCTTCATCTTATTTGTGTGACCTTAAAATGTATGCCGCCAATAGCCTTAATTCAGTATTTCGCCCCATTGCAAAAAGGTCGATTGCCCTTAATCAATAGATCAGAAATGTATTCAACATTTCCAGTAGACCAAAAAATTAATTTGATGAAAATATGATTGTCATTTAAGGATTATGGCCCCAAAAGTTCTAAACTTGAGTTACTTCCACCTAGGTTGTGTAAGCATTCCGTTTAGAATGTTGCAATTATCTTTCCAACATTCCTGCTGGATAACATCGAGTGCTCCCAATTATTGAAAACTAAAATCAAATTCCCTACTGAGATTATTAACCTCTACAATCCTAAGATCTATTGACGTTATTTATAGTCATCATAAAATATATCTCTCAAATTTAGCATAAATTGAATACCATATTTTAGTGTTGCCTGTCTGACAAATTACACCACCAGATTATAGTTTACTATAAAATCGAAATGTATCGGTAATTTTCACAATATAATAAATCTCATCCCTTAAGTGGGACGTTCATTATTATTTCCCAACAATCGAATTTTCCCTCTTAATTGGTACGTACTGGATATACCCACTACAAAATTCATATTCGTATTGCTGCGAATTTTAATCTGTTTCCGATAATTAAATACGGCGTCGATTCGAAAGGTGTGTCACTAGGTATCAATTTGAAGGGAGCAACTTATGTAATGTTTAGCAACGCGCTACTGTCATTTACAACAGTGTAAACTGTCATTATTCATGTTCAATAAGGAATGTGATAAATAACGGACGTCCTTTGGGCATTCATCAAGAACGTCAAATTCAAAATTACGTTTCAAGCTGGCCATTGTTGGAGGAGGCGGCGCGAGTGAAATATAAAGTTAAATGACGGCAATTTTAGAAAATGACAAAGGACTTGTCGCAGATGTGCAATTTTAAATAGATTAATTGTAATAAAATAAAGAAATTGTACGTGTGCATGCGCAATTAGGGTAATAGGGGGTGCTAGCTGGTGGCGACGGTTGCGGCGTTTCGGTCAACTAACATAGCATGTATTGACCCGACGAGGGTGACGACGACATCCCTTTCGTTTCTGCTCATTCTGCGTCGATTTTCTGCAGTAACAGGCAGCGGAGCGAAAGCACACGAATACGTACCTTTATATTTTGGTACATAATTCTAATACGGATAATATAGCTTTTTTGAGGGGAAACGCGTGGGCGAATTTATTGAAACTTCACAATTTTTACGCAAGATTTGGAAGCAACAAACAGCCGTCTTGCATAATTCATACTTGTGTTACACGATTGAATTGATTTCACCGATTCAATTTGAAAGTCGTTTACCATTATTATTCTACTAGTGGCTTGCGTTTTACTGAATTTGCAAATATTTTCCATTTTCGATACCTGCACGAAATTGCCGTTCTTTATATCCCTAGCGACATTTTAATTGTAATGTTATCTCGAAATTTAGATGTGTGGTGTGGTGCAAGCACTCGCCCCCGTACTGACAATTTTCAATTAATCTCTATCGACAGGGAGTCATTAGTGCATGTCAGTACCCTTTGTCTTTGCCTTTTGTTAGCGAAACGTGTGCGAGGAAATTCAAAGGCACTTCGTGGGGGTCATACAGTTGCAGCCACTCTTGATCGTCTAACTTTCACCTTCTTTACCCCTTTGAACTGGACGCCGTATTAGTGCATTCGCTGCTGCTTTAGACGTGGATGGAACCATGGCATAAGTAATCAAACAGACACTAACGTCAACTGTCAAGATCTAGGTCAAGATGCACATCCATATAAATAACAATGAAGTTTATCTCTTACGCCTGCCCAAAGCGTTCATCCGATTGCGATGAAAATGATGAATATGTCCGGAAAGGTTTTCTGATTTAGCAAAATTGTACGAGGTGAGGCGGCGAAACCCCGAGAGCGGGACATTTGGGCGAGGTGAGGCGGCGCAGCCTACAAAACCGAGCTTATCTACCATTCGGGAGCGGGACATTGACTGGTAGGCGGTACGAAGTTTGCCAGGTCTGCTAATAATAATTAATGAAGTTTAAGCTAAGGTATGAATCATGTTCGCTTTGTTCCTAGAGCAGCCTATAAAAGTGGAGGCGTTTCAGTTCTCATTTTCTGTTTGCTCGTCCGTATATCGGCCATTTGGTAACTATTAAAAATTAGTTTTACCGTTTTAGTCAACTAATTCAAAACCCACATCCATCTCTGCATTTATCCCAGATATACTATATAAACATTTATATGCTAACAGACATGCAGGGCTATTTGTGTAGAAAGACCTACGGTTGCACGTCGATAAAGGTACCTATTACCAGGCACCAGGACAGAAAGCCCATAGCTCAACGTTTCTCTATTTTCTATACTTTTGCAGCTGAAACTGTATGACACAAATGACATTCGCTTGATGTTTATAATCCCAGGACGCCCCTGTGTTTCCGTAAAATAAGAAATAAACCTGTTGCGAATATTATACAACCCCGATAAAATAAAGCTCACTGCCTTGTACAGCTAAATTACAGACGTAAAAACGATGTTAATTATAAATTTCTTGTCGACATGATGCAACGATTCACAAAGTCACAATACCTTTACTGAAATATGACATTTTACACAAGGAATAAATTTAAACATAAATCGCTCTTCTTCCATATAAAATTTACAAACGGAAACTACAAAATTACCAGAAACGAAGATTTGTGTAAATCCTTCATGTGCATCTGATGCACGAATTGCTACTTATTCACACGGATCCTGACAAGCTTAACAGGTGGTATGTAGCAACCAATTTTGCTGCAAAGTTACCCAAAACTAAGTGCTTACACCATATCTACATTATGCGAGATCGGTCTCTTTTTTTCCAATTGTTAGCTACGATGACTCACAGTAAATGAATAGTAATCCTTTACCCGGTAGACACATTTGCAGTAAACTAATCAAGAGCAAATCTGTATTGAATGACTCACAAACGAGGCAAGTGCCAGATATTACAACATCGATCTTGACTTGTCAGTATGACGCGAAAAACCCCGCATTATTTGAATGATGGACAAATTACAAGTGTAGAATGAACGTGCCAGTAGCACAATCGGTTACAGATGATTCGAGTCTTTATGTTTTTGACACAGTTTAATTTCCAATTTTTTCCGAAATGAAAGAGATCCGAGCTACCGACGTCTCGCAAGCGCAGGGGTGGTTTTGTAGGTATTCAGCTGCCCTCTCCTACTGATAGGGGATCTCGTCTGTTGCACTTTCCATTACTTCATCAGCTTTTACAGTCGGTGATATTTGCATTGGTGTTTAGCCTAAATTGGTTTTATCACTTACAGAATGAAAAAGTAATTATCGAATTCCAAGAGTTTGCCGGCACTAAATTAATCATTAGAATACTCCGTAATTAAATTCGTGTAACTAAAATTTAGTTAGATATTCGGTATTCGTAACAATGCGCTCTTCCCTAGCGGATGCGTAGGACAAGGCAAGGGATGTACCGGGGTCGATCACGTCCGGCCGTGCGTAGAGTTCATATTTCATGTACCACTGGCCACCCCTGCAAATTCTGACCGAGCGAACACCACTGTCACTCACTAAACGTTGAGCAATTAGAAACTACCGGGTGGAAGTGTGATTGAAAGGCCTTCACAATAAAATTAAAGTTACGTGTACCAAATTGCTATGTAAAGGAAGCGAAAGGAGACGTCTGATTACAGCACCATAAGACATTTCTTCTTCAATAACGCTGCTTGACAAATCCCAAGGGATAAAAGTCCCCTCTTCGTTAAGAAACCACTGTTTAAATGGAATATTCAATTTCAAACGAATGTATCTCGCAAGTTAGTACCTGCTTCGTATTGAAGTTCGCAAATTTTACATTTATAATTATTTTATGTGTTTGAAATTTTCTGAGTAGAAAACCAATTAAATCTGCTATTTCATTTCTTTGCAGATCCAACAAACCCTTGCTTTAATAATTAAACGTTTCACAGAAATCTTCTCCCTTCAGTACGAGGTCGCCAAAAAATGTAAGAGTTGATCTAACAATTTTTTGGGTAAAGCGTCAGAATTTTGTAAAAATCTCCTACCGATTAAAATACTGTATAATAATTATGCGTCCTAGGTGAACTTTGTGTTTCTAATTAATGTGGACGCTCTACGTCCTGTCAGAATATGAAAATAATTGGGTAGCTGGACCGATTACTTTCTTGAATTATGAGGAATCGTTTCACTTCTAACCGGTAGATTTGAATTTTGCACTAATGGTCAAATCGATCATGTACGTAATATGGACTTTACGTCCATAGCTTGTGTACTAATTTCAAAGGAGTAAATTGGTTTATAATGTAGTGACCGAAAGGTTACCTTAGGTGCAAGCCCCCAAAAATATGTTAAAAACTTTTACCACCGCGTTCCGTAAATGTGGATTATTATTTTCGAGATGAGAACTTACGTGGAAAATTTTATGCAACAATGTATTGCTGCAATACGTATAATTATTGCTATTTGAATTCAAAAATTAAGCCTCACCTCTCGGTCAAGTTGGAGTACACTATCTGAATAGTCAACTGCTGGCTATACAAATTTATGCTCACTTTGCTGTATCACACGCATTTAAAAGGTTCTGCAAAGATGGCTTCTTTTGCTATGAAAAATCATCGACATATAGAGCTGGACTGCGCGTACCAATGTTAAGCGCAGATATTGCAGGAGAGAGAGAAGGGAAAACTAAGAGGCAAGCTCTCTCTATCCTATAATCGACAAGCGATATACAAGCACTTCCACAGCAATTTCGGTCTAATGCGACCAACAGAAACGTGATACAGAGGTATTGCCTCGTAATTTTCCCTTCTCTCTCACCTGCAGTATCCGTGTTTCGCATTGGCACGTGCAGTCCAGCTCTACATATCGATGTAAAAAGTATGTTCAGTACAATACCTAAAGATTCTTGTGACCTTAATGAAATCAAGTTGTCTAAGAGCCGTGATTTTGGTAAGGGAAAACCGACTGGCCCATTGCAGAAACGATGTATGCGAAGCTCAGTCGTTTTTTGAAACTTTAATTTTGCCACAGAGACTTTATTTTAAACAAATCCTGAAGATAATGGGCGTGTTCATTGTTTCATTGAAGGTAATTTGTTTAGGAGTATATTTTCCAAAAATTTCAAAAAAGCTCAAATAATTCAAGCAGGTACACGGTCACTTACGGCCAACTTAGCGAAAATGTTGCGTAGTTAATAAAAGTGAACTCTAAGCTAGAGAATCTCCTATAAAAAAGCCTGCAAACTGACCTTTCTTACTACAGACCTCTTTTATTGCGGACATCTTGAGAAGCTAGGGATATGGTACTGGCTATACTCAGTCTGAATTTCATGCAATCCGGTTCATAAATGGTCGAGATGACACAAATGCACTGTGAATGTTGAATCCACTAGGCTCAATTTTTGGCATTTCGTTTTATATTGCTAAAGCTATGTTGTCCAGTTTGAAGTTCATTCAAATTTTATGGTAACGATCCGTTGTATTATCACGTTCAGAAATTCTATTAAATATCGTATAACATCACAAAATGCTCACACCCGTTTCCAGGATAAAAAACCTAAGAGAGAACTTGTCCCCATTATATCTCTAGGTGCTTGCAATTCTTACAAGATTCGAACTGTCGGTAGCATACCTAGCTGTGTTAGAAGATAATCAACGACTAAATTTAAGTTGTGTAAGTTTGCTTGGGTGTTCGTTAAGATTTACAACCCTAACACAACATTTGGTCCTTCGAGTCGGATTACCAATGTTGCGCTATGGTCGTAACACTTAAGCAAACTTACACAACGTAAATTACCTACCCCAATTGAAACAACTAAATATCTTGTGATTCATTATAGAATATACTATCCGATCGACTAACTAATAATTGCACAGGATGTATCAATATTCAATAATTACCAAATTTTGAAAACAAGCAAAGGACTCGCTCAAATTGGTACACATCACGCATCGTCGAATAACCTAATAGATGTCCCCACGAAAATTTGTACTATCACAAAGAATTATCGCCTAATTCGGGCGAATAACTCCTGAAGTCTTGAGAAAAGTATGATCTGGGTTTGAAGCAAGGTTGCATTATTACATGGACAGTTGATAGAGCACATTTCGAACAACACATGCGTTGGTTGGAGTTTTTATACCGTGTGAGGGTAAAGTCTGGAACTCTCACATCTAAAATGAGGCATAATTAAAATGATCGTCTTTTGTTTTTGAGATACGACGTAAGCAACATTTTTTAATGGAAACTCAATTTCTTGTGCTAAATTTGGAAAGAGCATGAGATTCTAATTGCTAAAAAGTATGATACTGTATTTTGAAATATTCGAGATAATTTCTTTTAAAGTTTAAGACCAAAACCCTAATGACAATCAAGAATTGTAAGTTTTAATTTTAAAAAATCAAGTAGCCATGGAACAATTGTTAAAATTATGACGGTTCTTCATCAGCTTGTTTTTCTGTCTTTATTGTGTGGTTTTTTAGGTATAGGTAATGAAGTAGGTAAATAATGGTGCGGTATTTGCAGAGTTTGACTGAAAAGAAGCGAATTTAAAATCAATTATCCCGAAATTCAAAATACAGTATCATAATTTTTTTGCGTATTTGATCTTAGAATTTCGTGCTCTTTCCAAATTCAGCCCCATTAAAAAAAATTATCGCTTTGTTACATCTTAAACAAAAAAGACGATCCGTAAGTGACAATTACAGTAAAATATGTCTCATTTTAGATACATAACAATTTACGTGCTCGAAGATTTTTTTCAAAAGACGGGTTGTAATTAGTTTTGCAAGCTGTATTTCATCTGTTTATTAATTAGATTAACTGTGCGAACTTATTTTTTCGATTTCTTTTATATTAACACCCATGTACTATTACTGTAAAATCAAAAAGTAACATAATCAAATATATCAAATCGCTACAATTGATAGCGTCTTCTAAAACAACATATTCCAATTTCAATGTATTCAAATGCCAGAATTCATACTTGAATCGGGGAAAATACTCAACAAAACCGACTTTTAAGTTAAATTTCAATTGGCATTGCCCCTATCCCCCATAATCCACCATCTCATACAAGCTTTGCTAGACAACGTTTTATACAAGAAATGGAATTACTACTTGGTTTGAGCAAATCAAATGCATGAATGCGTTTAACCCACCCGCCAGCCACAAATTGCAGGTAACTATTTATTTGCATGCTTATCTCCAACAGTACTTGTATGTTGACAGCTATAACAATAAATAACAGGAAACCTTCACAAACGTGGAGACATGCAACAAGACCGAAAACCTACGGTTATCAAATGCCAGTAAATCAATGCAGAATGCTTAAGATTACATTTTGTGCACGACAAAAATCTTATGTCGCCATCTGTCCCTTCAAAACTGCCATTTATCAATTGCTATTGTAAAATTAATCAGATTAACTGTAATGCAATGAATTTCCCTTACCACGATTCTGCATTGGGATAAAAACTTTTTCATTTTTCATGGAAATCGGGCTAATTGCAAGCTAATGGCATTTTGCTCTGCTCATCATGAATGATACGGGTATCAGCGGATGTGTAAACAGTAAACATGACATAGTGAACAAAAATGCGAGCAATCATTGGAATACTTCGGCGCAGTGAGTTTAAATTAACTTCAGAGTTATATGTTTTCACTGCGTAAGCTTTGAGATAAATACTACAATTAGTATATTTTATGGTGTGATTTGTACAACTTTGGAAATTACGTACATTCATATTGTCGTATCATAAATGCTATTTCGAGGTATTATATCTATGTGATCTATCTAGTTCGCTTTGATTAACGACCGCTTTCTCTCTATTGCGGTTTAGATCTATTCGTTGACTTGAACTTGGAAAGAAACATACTGTTTCATAGACTTGCTCCAGTGTACATCTACCCTTCACTGTTCCCGGTAACGTTTTCCAAATTAACGAAAGTTACTCATTTTAGAATTCGGAAAATCTTTTTTGTCAATTTACTTTAATTTGACTATTGTCTTAATTCTAACGGAGAGCAACTACCCATCAATGGATTTCGCAATTCAGTTTTTGTGATGTAATAAAAGAGGTCGTTTCAATTGTCTTGATCTTGCTTGATAGTAAAATAGAAAATGTATACATTATGACATTATGACGTGGTACCATAGTAGTAACTATTAATGCCGTAAGTACCAGAATCAAGAAATAAAACTTGAACTCTCGCTTACACGTTTTCATTTAGTGCGGTTATGACATTTGCACAAGTAGATAGGGATGGTAAACTTATTAGTGTTTCTGATAAGAAGCATATAGATAATTGAAAGTACAGGAAATAGAAGTTTACCTACTTGCAGACTGCAAATTGGAATGCAAAGAATTGGTTTCTGACGAAACTAACCCACAAAAAACTTCATACTCAGCCCGTCAACATATCGGTAATATGATTTTTATTTATTACTTCTGACACTGCAAACAGTAAATTTTATACAAGTAAAAATAGTTCTTTGAAGTAACTAAGAAAACGGTTCCTTGTCGATATCTCTAATGAAAATTCGGGATGTCAGTTACTTCCGTGTGGTAAGATCGTAATAATCTAAAGACACATATTAAGACACTGAATACAACAAACAAGGTATGGGTAAATTGCACAGCCTCGACTTCTATTTTGTTACTCTTCTCAATCGTCAACCAACTAAAAGTATCCAAACGACCTAGTAAATTGAATCAAATCACAAATGATGGAGTACGCGAACCCCACGTGCAGGTGTAGAACATTAAATTATAATTAACGATAACGATATTCAGCAAATAGGAAAGTATAGGTAATTCATATCCACTAGATTTAATTATCTATTCTACTAAAGTAGCTTTTAAAAGTATTTTTTAATAAATTCTATTTTTGATAATGGTATGTTTTGCTCATAATTAAAAAATCATTTTTCATTTTTTGGTTTCATGCACATTATTTCCTTTCTTCAATCTATTCTCCGTGTTTTCCTTTTTTTTTTAGATTGGCGTTAAAATTTAGCTCTATCTTTGGTGATGTTCTTGAGGTTTTGCTGGTTGTTTTTAGCCCAGTTGACTGCGGTTCAACAGAAACCTTTTTACTTTGTAAATGTTATCCAACCTTTCTCTTATTTTCCTATTCTAGATTTTTCGCTTTCATTCTGTATCTCTATTTTTCATTCCTTACCATTTCATACATCTATCGCGTTCACTCTGTTACCATCGTTGTGTGATAGGTCTATTTTCTTTGCAGCGACTTCTTTTTTCTTTCTAATCCACAGTGTCCTTTGATTCTTTCCAAGTTGTCCTTGATCGTCTTCATCTTGTTTTTCGGAGGGCATGCAATTTTCGTTGTGTCGTGCGTGATTGGGGCGCAGGCCCAAGAAAAGAGTCATTATCTGACCACAAATGACCGAATGAGGAGCGAAAACGGTAAGGTTACTCCCGTGAACCCATAGATTCGGGGCCGAAAAGCATAGGTAGTTTGAACATGGGCCCAGAAAGAGAAAAAAATATCTCCATTCTTGCTCGCTATCACCCTTCAAAGTTATTCATATAACGCATTTTTTGTCTGCGCCGCGACGCGGGAGCCACTGTAAGAACGGCACCATTCCCACTCTAAATAGTCGTGGATCTGGGTCCTATGGCTCGGCTGGGGGTAAATGGCGGGGGGCCTAATATTGGGATTGTACCCATTTACAAAATTTTATCTCGCTGACAGTAAATAATTTCGGGCGAGTTTCAAAACTAAAAAAAAGCACAAGAAATCCTTCGTTTAATTATTCACATTAACCGCTCACTATAAATAATCACCGCTCGTAACATAAATACGCAACAGCAGTTAAACGTGAGTTTTAAACCAATTTATTAAATAAATCAGGCGGGTTCATACACAAATTGGCAAAAGGGCTGACCTGTGTACACAAATTAACGGCATGCAACCAACAGTAATACGCAAAAATCCATAAGCGTTATACTTCTTCCTACCTTAAATGTATTAAAATGAATTAATTTATTACAGTTAAAATACTATTTATCACTCACATAAACAATTACAAATTTGTAACACCGCAAACTATTTATTACTTCGGCGTTGAAATTGGAACTGTCCTCAAACACCCTTCAATCTGCTTATGTAGTGAAATGAAAAGTTCCTCGATGGTTTGCGAAATGTCTGGAAAGGCCTAGAACATGGAGTATATTTCAAGGAAGGAATGCGGCATCCGCATTTCTTATAGTCGCGCGCCGATTACTAATCTTTCATGTCGCCTCGATGTGTATCGGGATTTCTGGAATATTCGCTACAATACCGCTGGAACTTTGTGCTATATCAAATTTAGTGAACGGGTAAAAGTTTGGATATTCACAATTTTACAAAAGGGTTGCGAATTTCAAATTACATTAATCTATCACTTAATGAAATCTACCTTCTAATTTGCACCCTCGTACGGAGTTCGAAAAGTAAATTTTTCGATTTGTATTCGTCATTCGTACGCGAGTGAGAACGATAAAGTGACAAGGCAGATGAAACCTTCTTTTACTCTCTTACTTTCTTTAATTCGATTTCTTCATTAATTTTCATTGCCATCTTCTACTTCTTTTCTTCCGTTTCCATTTTAATCTCTTTATATGTTCGTACCTTCCAAGGAAGCATTTTACTGTTTTGTCCTACATTTCCTTTTCGGGCAATTTTCTTTTACAACAGCTTCACTTGATTGTTCTTGTGTCACTTTTTGCAATTCTCCTTTAAGTCACCGAATTTTTCCGTTCAGTCATCTGCATTTATGCGTAATGTCTAAGGTAATCCCATTAATAATTTCCCGTGCCCCGTGTCTCCGGTGTCCCATCAGTATTCACAAACACTTCAAAGGACGAAAGAGTGAAATTACACACACGCAAAACTCCCACCGTCAAAAACGAAACACAGGACCGTAAAGCTCTACCAAAAGCACTAAGTATTAAAAACACTATTAAAAAAATATTTAGAACTTTCGAAAGTGGTTTATTACCCTAGTCAGGAATTCGATTATTTTTATTCGCAAATATTTTCTAATACATATTTTGGAATCTGAAAAAATACGAGGTAATGATTTGAGTTAAATTACATTTGTATGGAGCAATGCTATCAAATAACAATTATCAATTTTGTTCTTGTAATAAACGAATGGAATTTAGGTAGATGGAATTGGCTGTGGCGTATTTAAAGGCCAGTTAATTACGAACGGTAATTACATCATACAAACATATGCATATTGAATGAGCTCTGTTTCAGTTATGTAAACATCGCACAATTTGAAAATATAATTAATTGTAATGTGCCGTCGGGTTCCCCTTTTGCTGTCTACAAGTCCTTCCAGAATATATAGGAAAATGAGTTTAAAATGCATCTGAACGAAAAATTGGTTACATCATTATTAAGGGATGGGGTTTAATATTAATAAATGAGTGGAGACTGTATGTAAATATGATACATTGTTACACAACATTTTTACGTGACTCGAAATGGAAATCAGAGTACATGCATTAATTTTAAACGAATTCATGAATGGAGTACAATTTCGCAGTAATTACGTTAAAGGAGAAAAGATTTTTTAATTACATTGTTGTCGCGGATAAAAACCCTACAACGTTAAACTTCTTCATTATCATTCACCCTACCATAACGTAGGCGATAACAAAATAAACTTTGTAACAAGAAGTGCATAAAACGCATCATAAAATCTTGCAAACCTGCTTCTATGATGCACACAATTAAAATGAGATTTTGTAAAAGGTTGCTTGAACATGAAATGATGCATAATGAATGAGGTTATGAAGTACCTACCGGAACCGGAACAAGGGGTGGTCAGGTGAAACGTTAAACCGCGAGTTTCTATGGCAACGGCCGTTGATTACGGGCGATTCTGTGGTCTCCACCGGGTTCATGAGTTGTTAGATCTAAAACGGCCACCTACAGTCTATAATTTTCTAAATCCGCTGATTTAGCAAAGGATAATTTTAGGGTTTTTCTCTTACAAACCGTGTCATCAATTTCTCTAAATAATACGGGGGAAAAACCTTTCGTAACTGCCAGACTTAATAAGCGCGGAAGAAAAAGAATGCCTTTCAAAGTTGTAATGAACTTAATCTTAATGTGCACCTCCTTATCAATTGAACTCAAAGTTTTCAGACAGCTTCTGTTTTTCTTAAACTTTGAGTGCTAAACGTGTACTTTGCACAGAAAAAAAAGCAAAGCACAAGAAAACTCATTCCTTTAGGGAGGTATAACGCTGTTGCAACGAGTATATATCACTTTTTTTAGAAGGAAATATTTGGCTAATTTACAATAATATCATGGCAATAAACTTCCGTTTTAAATAAAGCGAAAATCAATATTCCGACCATAAAGCATCCGATAATCTTTTATAGCTTTTATTGCCGTCTTTAGAATAATAACGTTAACTTAAACAATATGGCACAATTCCAGAATTGCATTATGCAACTCGTATATCTCGAAAACAAATCCTCCCCCAATACAAATTATACGCATTGAAACTGAAAAGTTCAAGCAGTAACAATGGCAATAAATGCGTTGTGCCAGAAACCCCGACACTTAATCTAATTGTATTTACACTGTTCTTCATATTTCTACAGATTGTTACGCGATAACAATAAGGTCGGAGGGTGCCCGTGTATATTTTAGACATATGCGGTAAGTGGTGGCATAACATTTGGGCGAGTACATTTATTTTTCTGATTAATGAGCTTTAAGCGGATAGATGCCACGAGCACGCCATCCGCCGCGAAAACATTTTTTATTAATACGAAAATACGCGCCATTATCGCCAAAATGATTGACACCTCGTGAAAAAGGGCAGTCGGGATTAAATGTGTTGTTCGATTTCACTTAACCGCATTACAAAAACAAGTGTTGTGAGGGCGCGCAAGTCGCACATTTGCAAAATCGCTAGGTTTTAATTTCGAATATTAATAATTAAAATACAAATCAGTACACTCCCGAAGGCATATTACGTCCAATGTAATGAGGTGGCTGTTTTCAATGTCGAATATCGAAATTAACTACTAAATAAAGGGAAAAATGGCGGTAGGAACCAAAAACAACTTTTGGTTCAAGAAACAGGGGGTTACCAAGCACATTGGAGTTTCCAAGAATATTTGGAACACTAACTTTGAAGCAGTTAGGTGAGTGCGGTGCATAGGGTGGGGTATGAGAAACCATACAACACTATTGTAAGGTAAGGTGTCAAGATCCAAAATCAAGATCTCCAAATAGTCCTATTTTGACATTTAAGGGGTTAAGGGGTCCGCTTTAGTTATTGACATACAGGTGATAACCTCACTTTGTTGGAAATGTTCGGGTGCTAACTTTATGGTTTCGTATCCTATTTAATTTCTTTACTAATTTTTTACAAGAATCTTAAAATTAACTGACATTAATCATTATACTGTGCCATCGGAGTGGAAAAATCCAACTGTGTATAATTTGCGCATGTGTGGACCTATCCAAAAACCATATTACAATCTTTACATTCAATTTAATGTTAGATAATTAAAATCCTTCTGATGTTTTCAAAAATGGATCTTTTAAGACTGTGAATATTGAGCTAGCCGACGGTAATAACCTCAAAATCAGAACTTTTAGAACCATCGGTAGTTCAGTCCTGATTTTGTATCTATTTGTTACACTGTTTAATAGGCTTATTTACAGAAGTGTTTGCAACTGTTCAGAACTTTATTTTCTTTTTTTATGCGCATCCCCCTGAGGGAACAGTTTAACATTTATTATTGTTTTGTTTATTAATTTACGAATTTGCGTTTGTTTTTAAAAATATCCAAAAAAAGACAAAGGGCACGACCACAACTGTGCACCTAGTGACACCGAAGAGTAAGAACTCTGAAGTGCTACGACAAATGCACGATGATCTTTCGGGAGGAAATCTAGGAGTGACGACCCTGGTTATAGTACCGGAACGATACTGGGTGAATTTCAAACACGATGTGAAGGAGTGGTGCAGAAAATGTGCAGTTTGTGCCTCGGGCAACAGACCAATAGGAAAGAACAATCGCCAATGAGGCAATAAAATGTGGGCCCCTTCCCAGAGACCGCTGCTGGTAAGAAATGCATATTGGTGGCCATGGACTACTTCAGCAAATGGACAGAAGACGTTCTGGTAAAAGAACTTTTTAACAGATTTGGAGTACCCTTGGAACTACACTCAGACCAGAGATGAAATTTTAAGTTGACACTATTCCAAAGTCTGTGGTAACTATTGGGCATTTTCAAGACCACAACCACAGTCCACAGTCAGACGGAATGGTAGAACGCATGAATAGGACAGTGGGGAAGTACTTGTCAAAAATTGTATCCAACCTCCAGCGTGATTGGGATCAATATCTGCATTTGTATAGGTCTGCGGTGCGGTAAAGTACAGGACAGAGCCCAGCTTCCGTGTTGTTTGGCCGGTCAGGTTGCCGTGCGATTTGCAGTTTGGTACAAGACCCGCCCAGGAAGAAACTGTTGGGAACGGGTACGTGCAAAACCTGTACTAGAAATTGGGTGACATCCATGAGAAAGTTCGCTAGCGATAGAATGAAAGTACAGTATGACGTAAAGGCCAATCTGGAGATCTGGTTTGGTTGTATCGTTCCCGGAGGAGACGCGGGCTATCCCCATAATTTCAAAGAGCGTAGGAAGGACCGTATGTTGTCGTAAAGAAAATAAACGACTTAATATATCGGGTACGGTATCTACCACGAGGAAAAGCAGTGGTAGGGTAGTGCACATAAATAGGTTAGCTCCATACAGTGAGATTGCGACAATTCACTTTCGCGAAATTTATGACACCCGTACTGCAGCTAATTTTAGAGCCTCGTAAAGAGGAAACCACCCATTCGAAACGCATGAGGACAGTCATGCAAGAGGAGTGTTTTTACGATATTTCATATCGGAAATAACAATATGTCACTGTGACAGCACATAAAGCTTTCTGAAATAAAATTGCAAATCCGTGTTAATAAGAATCCGTTAAAGAAATAATAAAATGTGATTGGATTTGATCGGCTATTTTAAGTTAACCTTTGCGAAAAAAAAATTCTAATACTAATTACAGCGTAATTAGGGGCTCAACCAATCTTTTAACGATTAGCTGGATAAAATCCAATTAAGAATTCAGCTAACCACACACAGCAGAATCTGTTCCAACAGCTACAGGTAAAAAAACAGGGATTCCCTTTATCAGTCTCAGGTAATACAAATGGTAAAATTAAAAGATTCCCAAATTTGTATCGTAGGACAGAGAGAAGGATACTTAGATAAAGGCTAAGAGAGAATGAAAAGAATTTAAATGTCAGCAATGCGATTTCATCAACAAGATTTAAATGTGCAAAGAAGAGTGAAATGGAAAATTGACTGAATGATTAATGGGTAATGAATTAAAATTTCCAAAAAACCCAACCCACTAAATTGATCAAAAGACGATGTTTTACTGTTTACAAAAAAAAACCACCACAAAATCGAAACCCACAAACTCCGTATTCAACAAAAAAAAACTAGGGCTGACAGCCCGAGATTTAGCGTAAACAAATTTACACGATATTTTCAGCGTCACGAAAACTAACAGCAGCTCCGTTCCTAGTTGATTCCGATATTTAAAGAAACGCCACTCCTCCCATAAGGTAATCCATTAATATCTCCCAATATCTTTTAAATCAACCGCCAATCACAATCAGACTTGATAACACTAGCTTCTAAGGAAAGCGTCCCCACTTACGCCGAACGAACACGCACATTTCCATTATCTTTTCCAACAGCGACAAGAACACGTGCGTTAATTAAATTTTGTCAGATAATAAATCTTCTTATCCCAAACGACCAGCGGTCCCTACATTTTAACACGCAATTTCACGTTTTACAATTAAATACACAAATATAAATAAACAATTCGCAAAAGCGATAAACTTTAAAGATGAAAATAATACGCAATGACAAACAATCCTTCGCGCTTCCTGTGGAAATCACGTTCTTGACACCTACGACTGTTACTGAACGGACTACAACATACTGGGTTAGTTATGCGATGCCTACTTTATAGGATATTAGGGATGACTTTCGTAAATGTTTCCACCTAAAACAGTCTCATGAAATAGCCTTTTACTGAATACCTAAGCTTAAACTTCCTTCCAGTACCAATAAGTCGTTTAAATTTCAGGATTTATGATCTTCTCGACTATCTTTGCAACCAAACAAACAACCATTAGTATTGCACGCCATCTGCAGCAATAAACCATTACACAAATCTTTACAAACTTCGATAAAGACATTTTGATACTATACAAAACGAGATACCATTTATATGCAATTACTCAATGCAACATTGCGGCATAATGATTAAACATAGTTACACCGACATAGGAATTTACTTATTATGCTTAATAACGAAACTTTGATCAGTACATGCAGTTGCTTTGGATTATGGGTGTTATTGAATTATATTCGCGTTTCAATTGAAATTCAGCATCACGTGTTTTCGCCATTATGGTAACCAGAATCACGTCAACTACAATAGCAAACGTTACGTGTCTCCTCTGAAATGCGTTGCCAGGCAGCGGTATACATTTTATAATTAGATATACCTCAGTTACACCTTTCATTGGCGCACATCTAGACAAAAGACATGAGCGCAACGCTGCAGCACTAATTGAATTTTTGCCGTACCGTTAGATTAGCGCAGCAAGTGCATGTGAATCGGTTTAAATTAGTCCGATTGATTGGGGTACCATATCGTAAACGTTAGCAATCTGCTTTTCGATAAACTGTTTCTCATCAACTTCAATTCTATCTGGTGACACAATGTAGGCATTTGCTGCTTTAAGCTGCCAGACAGCGTAAAATTCTGGAAGAAGACAAAATGCTACTGCAGTCGTATTTCCGTAACGGAAATAAAATCACAGATGGCCAGTGGGGCTTGTGCAATTCCACATGTGCAGAGAGGAGTTCCAAGAATCATATCCAGATCCAGATCACAATTTTGAGTATTAACCAATGATCCAAAGCAACTCTTTTCCATAAGAGGAGTAAGAGATCTCTTCATGCGACATGCTCTCTTTATTCTGTTTGTGCAGATGTCACAAACAGCCTGTTACACAGTTAAGCCCACCCTGTTTCGCAGGTATATCTTACAAACGAAAGTAATTCGCGTTAAAAAGATTTCGAACAAACAAACATTTTTGGCCGTACTAGTAAATGTATTCTAACTAATAATACCTAAGTTTTATTCCAACAGTCTGCTTCAATGCATGTTTACCTACGGGAATACGAATGGGCTGTGTGTGTAGCAGCATTTGGGATGGTAAAATCGAAACAAAAACCAATACACCCCCGAGAAATAAAAAGCTCTATAATTGTTTGTCTTGTATAATCAATGAATGCGTTCCGTTCCAATATACGCCATCATTTATTCTCTTCTCTAACAATTTAAATAAACACGAGTAATCGTATCCAGAAATTGCGTGTAAAAGGCCCAATTTGCATCGCGTACACTTCTTGCAAATTAAACACGCTCGATTAATATGGCGAAATTAATTCCTACGCCCGATGCGTTATTATCTCTTATTAAACAATCGAAATCGAGTTATTTTAGAAGTACGTGTACAGTAGTTGCCTTTGGCGCTAATAAATTACAACAATTTAATGAAATTTAACACCAGAGATTTGTGATAGGAGGAAGTTGGAAAATTTCTATCGCATTAGACTCTCTAAAATGTAAAAAGTTGGACGTTTTTTCCGCCATCCATTGCAGTTCGTTGTATTTTATTAAACCATTTGTTAATTTAAAATGACACCGAGACAAGCGAGAGTTTAGGAGCAGGACGACGCAATAAATTGTTGTTGTCGTTAAATCTGGGGTTCTGCCGCCTACGCGAACGGGATAAGGAAGGTAGATAACGCGAAATCCGTGAAGTGGAAGAAAAAGTGGTTCGCTAACCTACAGAATTGGAAATGGAAGATGAGTATTTTAAATAATGACAAGGTAAGTGATGTGACGATGTTGTCGATGTTGGTTGCCATGTTGTTGATCTCCCATTTGTTAAATTAAGAAGAGCTTTTTTCTACTATTGGTAAATCTACGAAGTAGATCGTCACAAAATCCTTTCTAATGCACCCAGAGAAACACCAATTTTCCGTTGACTGAAATGATACTATTTCGCTCAATGTTGTGGTTAACTATAGACTCTGTTTTTTTTACTGGCATTTATATAACAGAACGCGCATCGAATAGTGTCCACTCCTTACAAATGCATAAATAAAAATATCCTCGGACACGTAGTTTATGTTCGGGGATATTTTTTGATTTGATGGTCCCCTGTTTCAAGTCATACAACGCGACGGGGCGACTTCTACCGTTGTTTCAATCTTAAACGAAACAGGGGTCGAATAATTTGACAGGAGAAACGATTTAACGAATGGCTTTTAGAGAAATTCACCGTTATCGTCTTCAGCAAGATGGAAAACAACCGCACTATACGTTTCGCGCGTTTGATCAAAGGAAACTTCCATGAGACTACATTCGAGGTAGATGGATTTAGAGAAGGGGCCGTATTGAGAGGCACATTTTCTCTTGTAGGGTAATTAATAATCGAAAATTTAGTTTATGGAATCCCTTTGATTCCGAAAAAGAAAGTTTACTTAGAACTTACACCAAGTTCACTGGGTTATTTTGCTTGCAAAATACATGAAAATACACAATTGTACTTTCTCGGACAGTTTAAAATCCCTGGTTTAAAATTTTACTATTAAAAGTACAATTGATCAATATTTATCTTTGACAGTGGGTCTCAAAGTTATCGAGTACCTAAATTTGGCAAAATATATAAGTACGACTAAACTTTATTTACAATTTTTGTTCGATGTTAATAATCTGGAATTGTTATGGCTAACCTTTTTATTCGTCAATTGGGGTTGATATCAGATGAAAGGGCTCCATATCTCAACCCGCCGGTTTGAAAAAATCTGTAGGATTTAACTTTGAGGAAATCTCTTAATTAAGCTTTTACACCGTTATTGGCAACTTTATTATTATTTTTAGTTTACGAACAGTTTTCTTTGTTGTAATTTCCTTCGGCGAATGAATCAATTTCACCCACATTTTTATTTCTGATCACTGCAAAAATACGTGGTAAAGTTTCCCAGGGAATTCGCTTACGAGTACGCTCATCTATATAAGCGAACGAGGTCTTTGGATTGAATGGATACTCCACATTTACGACTTTTTTGCACTCCCACAGTGGGATACGCAAATATCCCTTGGCGTAACTTTTTATAAGAAACTTTACTTGTTAAGCGGTGACACATTTTGGGTTTTTTCACATTCACAGAAGACGCTTTTTTCACTCCGTATTTTTTCTCCATTTTGCCCATTTTTCAAAAGCGCTTTCCAACTGGACCACGAGGTCGCCCTGAATTTACTTAAACAGTTTTCTAAGCTCGGCTACCCGAACGCTAATCTATCTAGACCTTATTCTGACCAGATCTACGACTACTCTTCTAATGAATCATTGCGATAAAAATAATCCCCTCCCTGAATACAAAGTAGTTTTTTAGCGCCTACTCAATGGTGGCAGTACCTATGTTTTTAATTTTTATTGGTTCAACGGGCTTTCGGGGCTGTATACTGAATGAATTTCAGAGCCTGGGATATCAGCTCATTTTTACCAATTGTGGGAGTACATAACTTAACACGACCGATTTCCAGCGTGTAATTCAAAACCAAAGTCAGACAAACGTTTTAAAACAATTAATCCATTGAAAACCGTGTGAAAAGATTACGAAAGCTTGCTGCTATTACAATCGACACAATAAAAACTTGAACTTAACACGAGTAATATTTGTTTGGTGGAATGTTCTTGAAACCTTCACGCTTTTTGGACATTTTTGTTCCGCATAATTCAGCGGGGAAATTTTACGCAAATAAATGCTCTCGTTACAATGTTTACAGATTCAACTGGCCACATAATTTATTGGAAAAAATTTCAACTTGTCAATTTCAACTTGTGTCTATAAAATTCGAAAAAATAAATCCAAATTTAGGGCTACCGTTACAAAATACTATTATAGTCAATTTAGGTATATATCAAAATTTACTCTAGTAATACATAATAATTAAGATATCGCATTTAAAACAACAAAGTGAAAATCGCATGAACTTCACAGTATTTAAGCTGAAACCAGATCATTAGTTAAATCAGATTCCAATATAGCAGTTCACTCGCCACATTCTGTATACTGGTTAAATAATGCAATGCATTTTGTAAATTAAATTTCGTTCGATAAGTCGCGCACGGAGTTTCCCCTACACACTACATGACTAGAACAACCAGCGGCCCCATATTAACTATAATAATTTCAACAAATATATATTTCCAATACGACCTGCCGTATCTGTTGGCAATAAGTTAAATAAACTCGGTTATATCTGACATGATTTAATTTTTAACCCACCCCAATGGTTTTAAAACGTTATTGGGATATAATTTTCACTAAACAGTGAGCAAATTGAATTTAGAAAACGAGGTTAAACTTTCTTGCTATGCGAATTACCAACCCAAAATACAGAGAATTATGAGATGTATAGCGGCATAAAGTTAACAAAACAAATTCAAAATTGCTATCTTCGTAATTAGTTTTTAAAAGCAATTAAGGTGACTGTTTTCTAATATCTACTAAACAACATTGGATTGGAAACTACATTTAATTTTCTCGAAAGTGAATATGAAGTTACTCGCAGGAAGTAATAATGTTTAGAGTGTATAGCTTCTCCTCTATTAATTCCGTTCTTTAGTACGGCGCAAAATAATTTAGACGCCCTTTTTAACCTTATTGCGTACAGTTCGTCAAACGTATACCAGTAGAAACGAGGGAGGGAGAAAGATACACAAAATCTAGCATTTCATTAAATTCCGGGGTACGTCATTATTTCCTACTGATGTGCACGCGAAATCTAAGCTGCACTTTACAGGACGCCGCCGCCGCCGTCGTCGTCTCCTGTCCCATCCTCTATTGCTGACGGTGCTAATGTGTTCCGCAGCCCACTAGGCTAGAACGTGTGCCTGAATATTCATGACTTTAGTAGCTCATTTCAGCTCGTTTCAAGTTGAAGCCACCCCGGGCTATTTGATAGCCGTTTAACAACAGCTCAGCCTTATCGATTAGGGCGGATTTTTAATGAGAGGTTAACTAATATTGCGACATTATTTGATCTCGTTTAAAATTAAAATTCCCCCACAATGAAGATGTTAACCTTTTTTAATAAAGAAATTTCACAAGGCTGTCTGTAGTTTCCCAGTCACATTAACAAAACCTCGAAGTTTTACGAATCATTCGACCGTATATCAGCTTACGAAATGCATACAAGTTTATTAAAGTAGAAGCTAGCCAAGTGGAAACACGGTGCTGTGTAAAGCTCCACTTTTCTCATGTAAACATAATTTTCCATACTTATTTTACTCACCTCGCGGGAATAGTCAGCCGGTCTAAAAAGATCGATTACCGCCTATTGGAAGAAAGTCGAAATGAACATTGTCATTTCATAAAAAAACCCGGTCATGCAAGGAAGATTAATTTGTGTATGTTTTAATATTCAAAGGCACTTTTTTCAGTCGACACTGATGTATTGAAAAAAGCAATATGTCAAACATTATTGCATTCTTGATAAAGGATATTTTACATTATTAGGTACGGACGTACGAGTATATTGCCATTGTTGTTACAAAAGCGAAAATGAAAAAAGGATGTAGATCGCAGTTAGTAGTCCTTAAGTGCATTAATGATGTGGAGTTTCAATCTATTTTATCGGTTCCGTAATGAAATAAGAGCTGTATCAAAGACACACTAAACGAAATGGGCACTCGTACCGTAGGAGGAAACGGTTTAGCCGCAAATATTTAAACTATTTAGTTAATACTTAATTTTCCATTACACATTTTTCAGATAGAGTCTATAAAGATGATTGTTTCGTTGCTTATCATCTGTAGACCTTTTTCTATTGAAATACACTTGTCTACCGAATCGAAACGCTCGAAAATTCAAAATTAAACGAAAAATAAAGATTGTCCAACAAAAATTTTGTAACTGATGTAGGGGTCCACCACATCTAACATGTAGAAAACAACATCAAAGCATTCATTTATATTTAAGATTAGCTGGACTTGTATGTGGTTAACCTTATTTGCCACGACTGTGAGAAGAAGATATAAACTTAAGTGGTGTAACTCTACGTTTTGCACAGAACAGCGAAACAGAGACTCGTAGGAAAATGGCTGCAACATAGCCAACCATAAAACATTCACTGTAACCGTGCATTTCACACCTAATGTGCCCTAGAACTAAACGAGGCAGTGAATTCAGATTTTAATTGCATCCACGAATCGCAAATGGGAAGGGGTGAAGAAGTATCCCAATCAATTGAAGCCTCCAAATGCGTTGCATAATGCACTTAACAAACAGAGAAACTGGACACAATGATCCTAAAGGATCGAAATGTCGTAAAGAACGGATCGTTTAGTGCTCTACACGGTAGTCCTTGCAAATAACTTTGGGTTCGTATGGTGCTCTAGAATAGATGAAATTCTTGTTAAAATTTCCTTCGTTTTGTTCTTGTGCTGTAGTACGATGGGGCCTACTTTTCGTACTTAATCTACCGACTAACTCAGGTAAAAACAAAATTTGGAAAAAAATTAACTCAAACTTAATTTCCTCACTACTAATGCGGCGTGTTTTTGAACATAAAAACTCTTTTTACGCTCGTATACCGATCAATAACGCTTATAGAAATAAATTAAAAAATATCTCAAAATAAATAAGTACTGAAATCCAAAAAAAATATTATAATCACTACAAAAAGACTAATTTACTAAACCTACAATCCTAAGTAAACATCTCAAGAATCAAATTTAAATTACGAAATAAACGTTCATCAATAGTTCAATACACACGAAAATAGATGCGATTATAGTTCATTTAGAACACAATAATTGGAAGACAAACGGAAATAATAGACATTATAAAACAATCCGTTTCGATCGGACCACCTAATGCTTTCCCATTAATGACTGGCTTTATAGTGATGATAATTTGTTGCTGGATCTGGTGTGTACTGCAGCACCATACGTCCTTGTCTCTTCTATCGATTTGGTTCCAGTTACCATATCATCTACGTACTAATCATTTAATTGTTACTGCTGTCCACTGTATAGTGTGATATCAGTGGTCTTCCTCGTTCAGTTTGATCTTACATCGGCCGTGATAACGTTCGCTACGCCGTGCTTCCTCCATCTTGTTAAAAGATCCCAAAGATCCTGTTGCAGCTTAGTCTTGCGACTGCCAGTGATTTGGACTTCTCGGGCGTGTCTCGGTCTTTGTCAAACGATATCTTCTTTTATTATCTTTCTTTTTTAATTATAGATTAAAGTTACTCATCGTTTGTGTGTAATCGGGGTTAATTTTTACTCTGCTATAAGTATCTTTTTTTCCTCTTTGTCCGATTGCGATGGTGCCCTTCTCTCACAATCGCTATCTAAATATTCACTTAATCTCTTACCCGCTGTTTTCTTGGTTGTTTGTCTATGAGGGGCGTAAATCCAGATGGTTGACAGGTGATGGTCGAATTTGGTCGTAGGCGCAGTGTCATCCTGTGTGAGCGACGGTGCAATGTTGGTATTCTCAGAGGTTGCTGATGTCGTTAATGATGGCCGAAGTACCCGGCTTTGTCGATCTTCAATGGCTGGCTCCGTTGTTGGCTCGAAGGACCATGTTCAATCTCAGAATGATCTATTGAACAGAGGGGAGGTATTAGTGTAGGTTTTTCATAGAGGCCGGGTGGCGCTCAACCATACGAGGAGGCTACGAAGGTTTTATGCGTAAACGAACTAACTGCAATTTTACTTTGACATTACTGATGTAGCTAACCGTTTATATGTGGCGGAGTTTTTAGAAACGCAGTGCCATTTAAACTCACGTCACAAAGTCTATTTTTCATTTGGGCCTTTTTTCATTTAAAATTGTCTTCACACAATTTTCATAAAATATACCAAATTCGTTTTGCTAATATGGCGTAATAGACAAGGAAAAAGACAGAAAAAATAGGTACCTCTCCGTCCACAGTTAACTAAAAACCTGCAATTGGAAACAATTTGTCGGCTTTGAACATCCCTGGAAGTACACGGACAACCGATTGCACATGAACTTTAGTAAGTTATTAATAAGTTACATTTGAAAAAATAATTCCATGTCATACCTCCTACTTTGGACACCCTGTATTTTAAAAAATCTTTAATGTAAAAATACGCACAAAACCTAATATGTACTAATCGATATGTCCGAGGATTTTTAGATCATAAAATCAGATTAGATTAGATTAGATCATAAAAACCGGAATTGACTTTGTTTCATCAACATCACATTAAGGAAATCAAACCGATGTCTCTCTTTTGGGTTTCAGTAGAAGTTATGCTACAAATTACTTCATGAGAATGAAATAATCGGGGATATGCGTATTATCTTGCATTATTTGAAACTTATTGAAAAAAATGCCCATAAGTTCATACATTTAATTCACTTCAGCAACCTGGGGACTACATTAACGTGTTTCTGTTGATCATTTTCGTATAACAGGGTTTAATTAGGAGAAAGAGTGCAATCGTACAATCTGTCCTAGTTTCTAATCAGCATTAATAAATGATGCAAACGCTTAGCTGTCAGGGTGACGAGTAAAAAAGTATTGTTTAATTTCTACTGCAAAGTGAAAACCAACCGGGTTTTTACATACTTAACGCAAGATTTACTTTAAGTGCGCCATTTCGCCATCTAAATCTGACTTAACAACTGAAATCCAAAAGATAATGTAACACTGCCGAAACAAATAAGTTCTCTGAAAACTTTTTACAGCGCTAAAAGTAATTAACGCACGTAGTTCACAGCCAAAGGATAAAGGGGTTGATCCCTGCATAACCCATAAACTTGTTAAAGTTACTACGTTGGTAATGCATAAGGCTTTGTATCTAAAGTGTTCCAAAAAATAAACTCCTTTCATCCGCATTGGATGCGAAATTGAAAATTTGCGAATTATAGAGAGGATTAAATACCTTTCGGAAGAAATTGGGATTAAAATACTTTGCAGTCCGCATATTAAATAATTATTGCGGAAATGTTAGTTATAGCGAAATGCTTTTTGCAAATGATTTTTATTCATTAAAGTACATCGTAAAATATCATCTTTGATGTTTCATCTAACCTTAGGCATGAAGTATACGTTCATTTAATCAGGCACGTTATCCTCATCTTTTTCCGTAACCTTTTATCCTCAAAGTCGTCTTTTCTCATACTACGAACTCATCGTCTCATAAAGTCCAATAGTACTAAATTGCTATTAGATATTTTTTCACTTTTTTAGTGGTAAACCTACCCTGGCAGGTATTACGTAATAAAGTAATAATATTCTGCTCGATATGGGTTTAGTAGATGCAGCGGCTTTTATCGTTGAACGAAGTCTGTGAAGCTGCGCTTGCTAGAATTATTTCGAATATTTTCAAGTGTTTTGTGAACTCAATGGCGGTCCATTACTGTAGATATAACTTACAGAACTCGATGCAACACTTTTTTGTCAATTTACCTAAAGTTCACATGATCTTTGATTTAACGCTTCGCCTTCATTAATCAACCTACAAATTCACGAAAAAAGTATCACTTTCAACACGTGTTGTGTTTTATAATTAAATAAAAAGGAGATCAAAAATGGATGCTGTTGTTCGTAGATAGGACGCATAGTAAAAATCGTAAAAAAAGGTAACACTTTCGATGCGATTTTATTACAAAAACAATAACATTTTGTGAATCATGGAAAGAAGAAACTTTTGACGATAGGAACAATCGCTTCCGGAGTATTTACCCTGGGTACTTCTTCCCTTCGGAAACATTATCAATGAAACCTTCGTATCGGGAAACTAGCCTTTGGAATATGTACGTCTTCTATATTCGCTCCAAGTAAGGCGCGCGCTGAAGAACGCAGCCTTGTTATAATGGCGTTAGAAAACTTGCCTCAGGATATTTTCCTCCAGTTTATTCACACTAGGTTTATTGATTCTCAGAAGATTCTCCTTAGGAATGTTCCCCCTCAGGCTCATCGGCAACTGAGATATTCGCCCACTTGCCACTAAGGCTTAAGCAAGTATCTCCTCGCCGGAAATTATTGCCGTCAAGGGTTTCTTCCCAAGGAAAACTCACGTTCAGAAAATTTCAACCCCTAAGAAATTGCACTCAAAGACAGCCATTGAAATAGAACTGAAATGTATTCAATCCTGCGTTTCCTTCCATTTCACTGGTCAACACAGTTCATTTTTTTTTGCTTTAGATACGATGTATGAAAAAAAGCTCAAAGTCTTAAAATATACAAACAAAATTAAGCTTTGCTGGCCTTATTGGTTCGGGGTTTTCGGATATGCAAACAGATGCAGAAAATACATAACCTTTTTTGACATTTGTCAGAATTGACTTTAAAATTGGTACTTTTACTCTAGAAATTAAATCGATTACTTTTACCTTGTATCTTCAACTTCTAGAACCAACATAAACTTTTCGAAACAAAGCGCCCAACTTAAAACGCTTCTAAATACCGGGAGTTCATCACACTAAAACTGGTTAACTTCAAGGCGGAAAATGGATGCCTCGCTACAGCTAATCTAATCTGATGTTTTTTGTTATTTTGTTTAATGGGGGTGCAGTGTTGAATACAAAAGTAGTATTTTTCAGTGAAGTAGAAAATGCACACCAATACGCCATATGATTTAATTTTGAAATTAGCTATCTTCTTCGAAAAATGTCCGAATTCGTCACCGTGAGGGGGTCTGTCATATGAGTTTTGGTCCAATTAAACAAGAAAACATCTCTTACGTACCTACATGCAATTATGGGACAAGGAAGGTGTTTTGCAAGCCACCAAGTACTTTCTACTTATGACTTCAAAGAGTAAGGAAGTAGTTAGGAAAATAAAACTTTTTGTAATATCAATCAATTAATGAAAGATGAAACAATGAACAAAGAGAACTGCGTAATTACGTAAGCAGTAGGTATTGAACATGTAAATTTTGTGAAACACGTCAAATTTGACGGCGAATTGCTGCAGTGAACATTTGGCATCGATACGTTCTGAGGTAAATCGGTCTTCAGGGACTTCTTGAATGTTTCCTGTTACGCGAAATGCTTGATTTGGTTGTCGAGCAAAATGGACAGCGCGTGGGGAGTAGTCATCAAATTGTACACATCATTCGTTGGCATAATTCAAACTATCCAAAAGCAGCGCAGCACCCCCTTTTGCCGTAGTGAAGCGGTTAATAAATTCCTCTCTCGTATATTAAAATGGTTTCAATAAGCCTAACGTACGCGTGTTTTTACATATTCATATCGCGTTGCAGACAAAAATCGAGAAACGTAGCCGGTTTGATGGGAACCGCTTATTGCAAATTCCGGTTGTCACACGTGTTTGTTTCAAGCCGACGAACGACAAACTCGTAATTGCTCCACTGTCACGTCTCGGGAGGAAGATTAGCGTAACTCCAGTCCGTACAATGAGAAAAACAACAACCAATAACACTATCGGTCGTTTAAATAACAACGAATTACCGGAAAACGTATATTTTAAACTTGATAACGCGCTGTCGAGCTTTTTGCGGTGAAACTTCCGCTTAACCGTCCAATGGCGATACAGTAATAATGTGGCAACGGCTTCAGGACATATGCGTCGTATTTAGATAAAAAAAATAATCCTCTTTTCTGACCATTACATGGCCCTTATCGAACAACCCCTGCTTCTAATCTGGTTTTTATATTATATTTTCTCTGTTTGTTGGGGTACGTGGCTTTTGCAATTTAACAAACAGTAGGGGTCGGCTGAAGTCAACGCATCAGGCGCAATGCAATTATTTATAACTGCGCTTCGAAAATTGTCCATTGTTAAATAAACTTATTTTTATTGTTGTTTCACTCTTTTTTGTGTATCTCAGTCTTACATGATTAAAGGTGCAATTGAAAAAACGTGCTTTTCACTTATAATTGCACAAGAGGTTTGTATTTTACCGAGTAAATTTGGGTTGTTTAGGTAATGAAAATCTGTTGCCTAGCAATTAGACGAAACTGTCAACTAATAAAAATGCGACACCGCAGGTGGAGCATTTTTAGGTTGACAGTTTTTCGACTTGCTAAAAGGAAACAGATAATTGCAACATGGTTTAAATACAAACCTCGAGTGTAATTCGGCAGGACAATTTAACGAACAAGAAATTCACCAAACTAATCAATTATTGACAGACGTCAAACTAGTCATATGGGTAAGGATAATGCGATTATTGGTAAAATGAATAAGTGAAAAAACCACTAGTGCATTTGTCGCTGGAAAAGTTGCAGGTAACTTTTGCCGCTGTCAAAGTGACAATTACACTGCGGCTTATGTGATTTTTTATACATGAGTTGAAACTTATAATTGCACAAGAGGTTTGTAACAGTAAATTTGGGTTGTTTAGGTAATGAAAATCTGTTGCCTAGCAATTAGACCTGTCAACTAATAAAAATGCGACACCGCAGGTGGATTTTTAGGTTGACAGTTTTTCGAGTTCAATTGCTAAAAGGAAACAGATTTGAATTGCAACAACCAAATTTACTCGGTTTAAATACAAACCTCGAGTGTAATTCGGCAGGACAATTTAACGAACAAGAAATTCACCAACTAATCAATTATTGACAGACGTCAAACTAGTCATATGGGAAAGGATAATGCGATAATTGGTTCGAAAATGAATAAGTGAAAAAACCACTAGTGCATTTGTCGCTGGAAAAGTTGCAGGTAACTTTTGCCGCTGTCAAAGTGACAATTACACTGCGGCTTATGTGATTTTTTATACATGAGTTGAATTGTCAATAAAATCCATTAGTTACACATGCCGATTATACATTAGAACTACTCTGGTAGTGGAACGTTCTCACCCCATGCTATAAAAATGCTAATGTTCGGAAAATTGTTCACTCGATTTTAATTGAACCAACTTTACGATGTACATAACAATAAATAACTTATTTCACGATTTTTCTACGTGATTGGTCGATTTGCTGAGTTTAAGAAAGTGACTTGCTGTTCAATTTACGCGAGGGTATTATTCTTAACGGGATATGTAGGGGCGAATCCCTTAATTTTTAATTTTACCGCTGACAATGCGATCCGTAGATCCCTACTTTGGGATTCAATCGCCCAACTACTTTATTTTATTAATTTAGTCTCAAAGATGTCAAAGAAGACGAAAAAGATTAAATGTTATTCTGTCCACAACTTTTGCACAAGGGGTGATTTTGGAAAATGTTATTTGTATTGGCAATACTGAGTAAGTTAACCTCAATTTGTTGTACTTCAGTACTAACTACCTTCTGCTTTCCCTTTCAACTCTACTATCTAAACACAACGGCTGAAATTACGTCAACAGTACGTATGATAAATGTCAAATGCAAATTTTGAAAACGCAAACGCCAACAAAAATTTCGAACTTGACAGATTTCTTCATTAATTACGATAACCAACACAAATGAAATTCTCCAAGTTCAACCCATTTAAAAAAATTGTGAATGGAATACAGTGATGTGGTAGGCGTGTAAATATGTTCATTAATTCTTTGAAAAGGGAAAACTACTTAACATAATTTGTAAAACAAACAAGAATAAATCCCCGCTAGCTTCCCAGCATGCAAAAATCTTTTAGCCAATCTGTCATAAGAAACCCTTCTCACGCGTTATTAAAATTAAGCTGAACTGATATGCTAAGGGTTCGGGCAATTAAAAGTTTTTCGCTCCACATTTCTAAACTAAATGCACTAACGGCATTAAAAGTTTAATTCGGTCTTTGTAAGTATACCCCTAAGCGATGCATACATAGACTACTAATAACTACTTGCATAGTAAAAGTCATTTAACTACGAGTCGCGGCAGTTTTACGTATTAAGTCAATTAGTGGCAATTGTACATTTGTATGTCTTTACAGTTACTTCAATTCGTGACCCCATCAATGTCTTAGTAGTACTTATTTTACATAATAAAATAAATCAACATACTTGTTCGTGGGTCTTTATGTATCTTTTGGTGCGGCATTAGAAGATTTTGGCTTTCGAGAATGAAGAGGGATTGGATTATTGCTCATCGGTCAAGTAAACGAGGTGAGCTTTCCACTTTTGACCTTAGAAATGAATTTGCTCGTTAAAATAAAACGCAGCTACTGCAAATCATTATAAAATGCGACACGGCTATAAAGCTCACATGCAGAGATTTAAGTTGCAAATGCTTTGGATGCCATTTTTACATCTATTTCTACGTTTTCGCTTTTATACCAACGGTAAACACAATGTACAATGCACAAAACAATTAACAGCAGTATATCATGAAATTTGTAATCTGGCTTTTCGTATATCATGGGCCAGCTTTTATTGTATCATAATTATTTTGCAAAATTTCAATTGTTACGAGAATAAGCATGGTGATTTTATAATTAAAAAAAGATATTTAAATTGTTTACTTTTCAGTTCAGTATTTTGAAATTTTTTTACATAAAAAAAGTTTAGAAGTTGTTTTACATAATTGGAACTGTGAATGAACTCTCTGCTTCCTTTACGCAAAGTTTAATATAGGTCGTAATTTAAGCTCGATTAAACACACAATAGATCATTTACAGATGAAACAAAATTTATTCAACAAAATCAATCAATCAAGCTGAAAGTAGGCACTCAGAGCCAAGGCACAAATACCACGCACCAAGCGGTTAACCACCAAATGCAGACGACCCTCTCTAAATTAAGCGTTTACCTTCTATATAATTCGGCTATGCCATGGAGGGGACATAAGAAATTTCAAGTCGGACGGCGTATTCGGTTATCTACATCCAAAAATTACAACATCAATTAATTACGTTCTTCCCACACGTCTTAAAAATACGGAACGGTGTAAAAACTCAAGTTTTATAAGGGCGTACGTAAAGGATGTAATCTCGAATTAATCGGAGGCTCATATCTGTAACCCATTCAACTAATTACGGTAATCAAATCTCCAAATTCGGCAGTCTAGCAATGCTGTCCCTTGGAATATGAGGTCAAGCGGCGTAATTTGTTATCACGTTGGCCCCGGGTAATTTTCACAAAATTAGCTTTCACAAATTCCTGACTTTTTAACAAATTATGCTAATTACCGGACTCAAAAATCTCAAAAATAAAGTTATGTAACATTTGGGTACCTACAAAAAGCAATTATAGCAAAAGATATTTAAAAACTTAACCAAACAGTATCTGGTAGATACACACCGCACCTAATACCACGTGGGGTGAGTTCTCACCCCGTCAGCGCATCACTGTAAATTTTGAAATAAATCTGAAATTCCTGTGTTGGGCTGAATTGAATAGGTTAGATTACAAAGAACAATGTAACGAAACATAAGCAATATAAAACTGCTATATCAAAAAATATAAACAAAAAAGTTCAAGGGAGAGAATTCACCCCACCTGGGGCCAGAACTGGACGACCTTGCCGGTTTAATGCCGGATTTTCGTGTTGAGAAAACGACTTTAGGTTTCTTAAGTTTCGAGCCGTTTTATATTTCCATGAAAATGCATTGGAAACCGTCGGATCCAAGCAAAAGCTCATTGACTAAACATTCGTGAAAGCTTTTGAGCTTAACGTTGTTCGAGCTTTTAACTATTCCATTCCAAACTTTTGAGCCTTAATGTTATTTCCAACTTTCATAACTGAAATTATTTATTTCTTGACGTGGAAAACATGTTCAGCACCAGCTTGCACGATGAACGAAATCTCAATTTAAAGTGATATAAAAGAAGATAAAGAGCGTGACGAAAATGATGAGCGTGAAACAAGTATCGACTAAAATCTAATGAGAACCAAAAAATATATTGAATCCATTTGAGTTCGGAGGAATTATTTAAAAAAAGATGAGTTTTTGAGCCTAGATTTACGGTTATTTTATGGTTTTAGAGATGACTTATTGGCGGTAATACGACTATATCGTTAGTTGGGATAATTTTTTGAAAGCAATATTAATTAACTTCTAATTACGCACGACTAAATAAAAACTCCAAAGTAATATTAAGGATATACACGTATAAATTTTAAATTAAGCAACCTTATGAATCCACTCACTACTTTCTTTTAACAAAGCCAACAAAGGATGAATTCAATTTTCCTCAATCTATAGTTAATTTTCACTTGTAAAATAATGGAACACACTCGCATTTGCATCTAGTTACATTATTTAAGAATTTTTCGCCCATACTAGTACGAAATTCCCTTCACATTTTCAATATACGTTGTTAATTACAACATATATAGTTACTAAAATTTCCCAATAGGCATGAGAAATTGGAACACTACCACATGACCACAAAAATCAGATATCTATACAGGTCCATGAAGTTCTAGTGCTAATTTGTGCTGCTAATTGAGCATTTTGGGCTCATTAGGTTAATGAGTAATTCATTTTTTTCAGACTGTTGTGTGATATTTGTTGTGTAATATTTTCAAATTTTTCTTTCACTATAATTTTGTGCTCTTTTTATGCTAAGTTGTGATGATAATTTGAAATGTTGTGCTCATCACATTAATAAATAATTCATTCAGTCCAACTTCACACTCTAGTATTAACATTGATATTTTTAAAATGTTATTTTATTCACGTTTTGTGATATTTTCCTGCTAATGTATACTCTTGTGTTTATTTCGTCCATGGGTAGTTCAAATGCAAGAAAGAGAAGCTTGTTTAGAATTATTACCCCGCACGCCTGGGTTCCTCGTTGTCTCCAATATTTAAGGAAACGCCACTTCCACCATCAATAAATTCCTCCTTTAAATATTTTCAAATAACTCGCCAATCAATGACGAAACAAGCCAAACGTCCCGAATTCTCCAGATGATACACCTTACCCCTTCGTTATCCGCCTGATAAGACTCCTTATAGTAACGACCTGATGTGTCTTACATCACCTTATGTAAATTAAATAAATTAGAAAAGCGATAAAATTTAAACAAGAATTACAAATTTACAAAATATCTAAAAAGAAAAACGACACTGAGATACCAATTCAAATGAAACGAACCAACTCTTGTATTTTAAATTAGCACAAAATGAGCACAAAATTATGAGATACTTGGAATTTAATTCCTTTCAAGTCGACACTACAACTTCACGGATCCTATCTATACACACTTCGTATATTTGTTTCTCAACCCACTGCTTATTGAAAAAAAGGAGGGACTATTAAAAAAAATTATTGATGATGTCATAGATCTATCAAATATGGCTCAAAGATATTCAAGCTACTGTCACAAAATTTACGGTATTACTAATTTAAATTCAAATTTTAACAAGCTTACGTTTTCTTGGAGTATACATTTTATGTAGATTCCAATTTTGGAACATGCTCGCGGGAGTGTAAAAGTATAAAATGTTCTTGTGTCTGCAGCGAACTTTTTCATTTGTATACACATTTTATTAAATACCGGCACCTTTTTATGAAGATATTGACCGGCTGGTATGTAAAAGAGAGTTTAGGGATCAAATATGAATGCAAATAGAGAAAATAAAAGGAAATGCCCCTAACATCTGCATCACTTCTTTAGAAAGAACCCTTGAAATATAGAGCGGACATTCTCAGCAGGTATATCGATACTCCTGTACTCTTTCTTAGTGCATTCAAAATCGTACACTTCATAAATAAAGCACGCAAACAATCATTATTCTATTTTCTAATTCTTTTAGCGAATGGTTCTGTCCGAGAAGGTTTTCTCACGTTGTATACCAACATTTATACGGTTTCGTTTTGTTTAAACATACATGCAACTGGGTTGCCAATGTCGAAGATGAAATGTGATTAAATAGATCATAGCATGTGCCTCGTGAATACCCGAGAGCAACAAGGTACAAAAGGGGCGCTAAGGCTGAAGGCAAAACAGATTTAGGGCTTCTTCTCAAAAGGAATACGCAATTATTACATCCGTAATTACTGGAACGAAGCTACTCAGATCTTAGTGAACAGTTTGGGGGTAATTTGCGTTTTTTGAATTGGTTTGGACGGTTAGAAACAACACATTTTATACGAATCGTCACTTCGTTATTTGAAAGTAAAGGTAATTCCAGTATAGACGAGAAATCGCGACTTTTCACGTGAGTTTCGAAACGCTGCCTGGTCTTAATTAATTAACAAACACTTTTTACTGGAAGGTAATAGAAAAGCTAATTCCCATACTTTTCAACGGTGCCGACAAGTTCCTCGAATGCAATTGCTCGAAATCAATTGCTCGAAATCATTTGCTCGAAAATCAATTGCTCGAAAGTCAATTTTCTCGAATTACAAATTCCTCGAACGGCAATTGCTCGAAAACGGTTTGCTCGAATTAAGTTCGCAATTAACTTAAATTTATGCATGCGTGATCAAGTGAAAGGTCTTCCATACGTTTTGCCTATATTATGCTTATACCTAAAGAGATGTACTTCACATCCGTTCAGTAGTGTGGCCATGATAATGAAAATAACCTGAACATAAAAAGTGAGAACATATATTGTTGATTTGGGTTCTTGGGTTTTAAAAATTAAAAAAACAAGTGTCCATATTGGTGAAAGTCATTCAATATATGTAATATGAGGTATGCACCATAATAAGGTTTTCTTGGAGAAAGCAAGTCATGATCAGTTAAATGTAATTAATGATTATTCATCTTCTCACGAATGATTTCATTATGTTAATCTGCATTAGGGTTTTCATTAGAGTGTATAATAATTGCTCCGTAATTATCCTTAGGTTAATGAGATGGTTGTTATTAGAAATGATGGTTATTCCTAATAGGTGATTAACATCAGAATGCTTACAATGAAATTTGGAAGGAGAAATTCCCTATAAATAGCCTAGTAACCCAAAAACGTTTGTTAGTTCAAAATTTGAAAGCTCACAAGTGAACATGGCGTTAGAGTTCGTGTCCAGTGAGAAAGGGAAATCCAAGTTGTTTTTCGAAAGTTTTTTGTTTATCAAGGATAAACAAGTTGATACCAAAATTTATTGGAAGTGCGAGCACTCCAAGAAAATGAAGTGCAAAGCTCGTGTGATTACGGTGAATAACTTTGTGTCGTCAAGCAATAACGACCACAACCACAATGCCGACGCAGCGCAGCTGGAAGCCAATAAGGTCATGCAGAAAATAAAGGAAGACGCAGAAAACACAAGAGATACACCTCAGTTCATTGTGTCCCAAGCTTCTGCTGGTTTGGGAAATGCAGTTGCAGCTAAATTACCAACAGTCAACAATATTAAGCGGACCATTAGGAACGTCAGAGTGAGAGAAAACGTTGCACCGGCCATACCAAGACATCGGGAGGAGATCATTTTCCCAGAAGAGTTTACAATTACCACAAACGGCGAACTTTTTCTCCTGCACGATTCAGGGCCAGTAAATGACAGAATTCTGATTTTTTCAACCGCACGTAACATCAACCTTCTGGCGATGTCCCAGCATTGGTATGCCGACGGCACATTCAAAGTAGTTCCACCGCTTTTTCTACAGCTCTATACCATCCACGGGATAAAAGACCATGTAGCTATCCCTTTAATATATGCTCTTCTACCAAATAAGACAGAGCAAACCTACTTAAATCTTCTTCGAGAAATAAAAAACCTACTTCCAGCTGATGATGCACAACCACAGACCATCATGACAGATTTCGAAGTAGCAATGATAAATGCCATAAGAATTGAGTTCCCGTAAACCATACATCGTGGATGCTTCCTTCACCTCTGTCAAAGTATTTTCCGACACATTCAGGAAAATGGCTTAAAACGGGAGTACGAGAGAAATCCAGAAGTTGCGTTGACATTAAAACTGCTTCCAGCCTTGGCATTCGTTCCACCTCAAGATGTAATTCCTGCTTTTGAAGACATTTGCGAGCAAAACATTTTTTCTCCTGAACTGCAAGTTATTGTTGATTATTTCGAAGACACGTGGATCGGTCGCCCTCAACGACGTGGACGGCGCCCGCCCCATTTCGCGATCAACATGTGGAATTGTTTCGATGCCGTACAACATGGACTTCCAAAAACAAACAACTCAGTGGAGGGATGGCATCGAGCTTTCCAAATGCAACTGTGTGCAGACCACCCAAACATCTGGAAATTTATTTCGGCATTAAAGAGGGAGCAGAGTATAAACGAATTACGAATAGAGCAACATATCAGCGGGCAACCACCTACCATCAGTCGTAAGGTATACCGTGATTGTGCACAAAGTAAATAGTTATGCACCTGACATAAATATATATGATTATGTTCGTGGAATAGCACATAATATATCATATTGACAACATGTAATTTTTGTTTTTCATAATATGTACCTTCCTAACTGTATCACATTCCTATATTTAGCAATATAAGCATTACTTGGTTGTTTGTGGTTTTCTTATATTTACAAATCAATGATTCGAGTTAAGGCTATCTCACAACTTTATCTTTCGAGTAAAAGATATTCGAGGAATTGCTGTTCGAGCAACTTACAATTCGAGCAAAATTTCATTCGAGCAACTTACTTTCGAGCAATTGATCTCGAGCAATTGGCTTTCGAGCAATTGCATTCGAGGAATTTACCTAGAACCACTTTTCAACGTACTATGAGTAACTGTTGGGCAACCCGAACAGCATGTTCTGTAATTTTAGGACTTCATATTGATTAAAGGAATTAGTAACACCATCGTGAATAACTTCATGAGTGAATTTGCTGTAAATGTTTATCTTCTTTAAACAACTAGGTACCAGTTTACTGAATTCGTGTAATATGCAGTGTACCACGCTGTGCATTTAATATGAGAGTTAACATTTTTTGCAAATTTAATTAAAATCCTTCTACGATACTGAAACGAAAGAAATAAGTTCGGGTAATATTATTAGTGATTCATCCCCCCTTTTAACATTATTAATTATTTGAGTTGAGTTGGGTTCACAGATAATAAACGGATAATTATGCTTTGCATCAATTGCTGGCACCCGCGAACTGAAGTTGCTGACATCTTAAGTTGATTATACTCGTATAAAGGTACCAAATAAAGTTTTTGACACACTACCTACAAAATCTAATAAGCCTAGGGGCCGTTTTTATTTTACTTTCTGTACCTACCTGTGAAGAAAACCGCAAAAAGCTCCCGAAAAGTGTATTTCTATTATTAGGCTTAGAATTTGACACAGAATTGGAAGATGGATTTTAAAAAATACTGTTCCATGAAAAAATCAACTTTGGTATCATCAAAATCTACTTTTTGGCGCATCCTGCATATTTTCTCTTTAGTGCAAAAAAATGCGCAAGAAAAAATTATGGTGGACGTGTGCAAGCATTTTTTAAAAATCTTGATTTTTAAATGAATTTGTTCCATATTTTAGCTGCTCGCTGTTGTAATTACATAGTCGTTCGAATCTAATTTTCATTTTTCATAAGTAAACGTGTAAGGTAGAATTTCTTACAATTAGCCCTGGAACAACCGCTTTTTACAAGCATGGTAAATTGCGTGCTAGTTCTAATATTACAGCTGCAGAAATTTTGAATTTAAATTTTCAACTACAGTTCTCTTTCAACGCGACATTGTATGCACTTTCCTTGCAAATAATTAGCGAGCAAAGTAATCTAAGGCATGTTAATAAATAATAATACACCCCGTAAAACTAACCTTGCTTGTACAGTCTACTGAAAAAATATTTTCAAAGGATCGGTATTTGGTGGAAGTACTAGCAATACCGAAAATTCAATTACAACTCGTCGCCCTCCCTCAATATAAAGTGATATATAACACATACGGGCGCATTGCAATAAAAGAAAACGTTTTTTAACCTACCATTTACTGCTTTCTTAATATACAATCAACACAATTCTCACACAGCAGTTTGAAATGTGAAAATGAATGCTAAGCTGCTGATTTAGACCGGAGATTAGATTTGGGTCCTTTTTGTAGGTAATGTAGGTATATCTCATGATGAATTGTGATAATACGCTTAATAAAATCAGAAATTAACGATCATGTAATAACAAAATGGCTCAATTCTTTCCAGTACTTTTTTAAATTTTTTAAATTTATTTTCAGGGAGGTTTCCAAATAACTTTTTCAATGGTTTATATTATATGTCTTCAATTACAAATCAGGGCATTAAAAAATCGGTAGAAAGAGATAGGGTCAAAAGGCATGTTATTTACAGACAAATTTTAAAAGATGTATCAACACAAATTTATGAGCGTGCGCCATTTTTTTGGGTTTTTCGAGTTCTAGCAGCTACAAATACAAAGGTGTATTTGACAACATACTGGTAGTGACTTTTTTGCGGTATTTTGAATTTGGCTGCGGTACGGAAAACCCAAAAAAGCGGATACTTAAATAGTTATATCGATCACTCGCAGAGATTAATGTTGGAATTAGAATTAAACGATTTTTGATAGCAAGTAAGTCTGACTGGTTGGCTGTCCGGCTGAGATGTCAGTAATTACAATTGCCAGCGACTTCAAATTTTCACTAAAAGCTTTCTGGCTATAGTGTAAATGTGCAATTCTAGTCTATTGTGAGTTAGATTACTCGTGAGATCGATAATTTTAAACTTTTCTAATAAAATACTGATCTGTTACCAAAAATGCGCTAGCTGCATATGCTGATTTACAACTTGTTTGCATTAAGAATGGAAATAAGTTTGACAACCACTGATGTTAGCTGAAAATGTCGCAAATAACAAAAAATTTATGATTTATATATGTCCTAGTTTATGTCGATATTATGATACTTGGAATAAAACTTATTGATTGTAATGAAATTTCAAATTAGTATAACTTTTGCTTGAAAAGTGATTTTAAACAACTGTTCACGAATTTTGTTCCTTAACTCAAGTATGTACACAACAAATTTCGTGGAATTCTCTCCCTTTTCGTTATCTGGGCAAGAATTGCAGTGGTATTTTTTTTCGAATGTTCCAAACCAAATTTCAGGTTCGGGATTTTTATGTTCAAAAACTCCCAGATACTTTCGTAGTAGGTAGCAAATTAACAAAAAATTTGAAAAAACGAAACGGACATCTCCCAAAACCTATTCAAAGACGTGCCACCAGTATTTGTAACTCTTATGGTTGCTGAAAAAAATTAAAGAAAAAAAGCAAATTTCACCACTTTTTTGAGGGTGGCTCCCAAACTAAATACATTATACCCTCGGTTTATTCGGAGAAAGTGCATGTTTCGATCCCTTATACCACCCAATTTTTTTTACATACTTATATATGACACCCTGTATATAAAACCAATAATTATAACCTGCAGCTGCAGCCAAACAAAACACAAAACGTATACATATAGATCATGATAGATCGTCTGAATTCAAATTATTTTGACAATCGATTTGCGGATGTACAACTTTTAGGAAATACGAGCATAGATTTCAATACATCTGGCGATTTTGAAGACAACATTTTTGTTGCAACATCAAGAATTGCAGTTTCGAAATTTTAAATGGATGCGTTGTTTCCATGTTGAAAAACCTGCAGAGATCGACATTTTTTGCGACTTCATGTTGGAGTACAACATTTGGTGGAAAGTTTTATAAAATTGGAGAAGACATATTTAAAAACTTATAATAATACCGTTGGATACCACTTTCAATCTTAATCGGAAGTTTGACATTATTGGGTTCCCAAACAAAAAATGTTGGACTGAATTACGTTTAATTGCAAAATAGTCAATTAATTTTTTTGTGATGTACAATGCACATCATTATAATTGGCTTATATTGTTTGTTACACTCACGCTATGCATTTACTTTGTGAACGCTTAAAAGGGTGCACGTGTAAGCGCACGTTCACTGACCATTTGACATATTAGTGTGCCCACGTACGTATAAATATTTGTATGGGGAAAACATACTGGTCCCGCGCACAACTTCAGGTTTCCAGTATGAGCTATGATAAAGTGGTGTAATTAATTTTCTCCTGAAGGATTGCATGTCTAATATATTTAGTCGTTCTTTTAAAAAAAGTGCTTTTCTAAATGCTACACTTCCTTCCCTTTAATTTATCATTGCGAGGCAATTGTGATTTTAATATCGAACGCTTTTCTATTTTGCGGAATCGCGGGAGAGTTCATTTTATGGACTGAAAATTGAGTTATACTTGACGTGGAGTCCTGGAGAAAATGTTTTTCTGGCAATGAATAAAAAAAAATGGACGCGTTTAGTAAAAGCACTTTGCATATATTATATTTTTGGGTCAAACGCGGCGTGAGAGTTCGTCATTACCGAATTGCTCAACCCCCGGTGTAACGTGTGTGTGTGCGGTCTTTTCGCTTAAAAGAACACACTGTTCTTAGAATTTGAAAGGCAGCGTGATAGTATAAAGAAATGGAAAGGTACATTCGGGGGCGGCAGAAAACTTTACGTGAGGATTCAACGAGGGCGCTTCACCCCTACAACTGGGGCAATCGATAGAAACTCCCGCGGTGCAATTGAAGCGGCGCCTCGGTCGCGGGTGCGTGTCGTTCTGCCAAATGTGAATTTCATCTCAAAACAAACAAGTGTCAGGCTAAAGCTCAATTTCTCTCGTATACAGCATCTTTGAGTCCTTGTCGATAATGTGCTCACAATTCTAGTAGCAATGGTAGACTACATTGACAGGATCGGTAAGTTCTTTGGATTTATATTGATCACGTGCCTCCTTTATTTTATCCAATCACCAAGTTTATAACTAGCATTTTTCCTAGATTAGATCCAAACTAGGAAATAATCTTGTTAAACCTCGAGGCAACTTAGAATGTAATCAAGCTACTATTTACGATGTACTTCCATATAAATTAAAAACTTATAAAAGATTACAGTCGAGCTACAACTTTGTAAGATTTTTATGAGCTTTTCAACTGCAATAACTTTTTTACTCCTTAGCCGCGCTATATCCTTAACTATATGACATAAACGTGAAATGGAAACATTATTTAAAATTTAATCAGCAAAATACATGTGCTCTGTTACTGCTCCTTGCTTCAAATGGTAGAAGAAAAATGTGTGTTATAACTCTTACTAGTGTCGAGTTGACAATTGCAGTTCCCCTACTTCATTGTATCTGCCAAGGGAGCAATACATCAAGCAAATATAGCTGTTTATAAATGGGACTAATATCGAATTAGGATGAGTGTAAAAATGCATTTTATAATGAACGAAGGAACGTGATCGAGGGTGGAAAACGTCAACATGACACAAAGCTCATTTTTCAGCGTACTCTCATTACATCAACACCACATGGAAATTACCTTCGCCTAAATACTTTATTCGCTCGATGGAGGACTACTCGAGGAACCAAGATATCAAATTCGATTACTTTTTTCGGTGGTTGTTAGGAGTCATGTTTCTCTTTGGAGAGACAACATTTACCCTGAACAGGATCTTATTTCAACCTTCCCCAAAAAACGTGTTTAACGTAAGCTATAAAGGAACACGAGAATAGACGAAATTGAACAATTTTCTTCACAAAATCGCCGTCTAAAATTACCAATCAGCTTTGATTGAAATTTGAATATCAGAAACCAACAAGCGCTCGATTTTTTTCTTGTAAAAGATTTTCTCGCTAAAACAACATTTCAAATTAACTTAGAAAAGGGAGATAAAGTAAACTTTCCGTCTATCTTCCTTTGACGTTTCTTACTAAATTATTACGCGTTTTATCAGCCGATGTTGGGACTCCCCCGTGGATTCTTGCATGGATTGTAACTATATAAGAGATTACGTGCAGTCGCCAGTTATATGTAATGCATTATTTTCCGTTCGTCGATATGCTTGCGATAGCTTTCTTTGGTGGTGCCCAATTGCTTAAACATTTATTTATTAGATCTTTATACAACAAGAATGGACATCGGCATTAAAAAGAATCAAGTACAGTTCATAGGAAACTGGGGACAGGGCACGAATTATGGATCTTTTCCAAGTTCACTCCCTTATAGCCATTCCTTGTCTCCTCCAGACCTCAGGAAAGAGCTCGACAGAACGACAATTTTAAAAACATTCACAGAAAGGTCAAAAAGCGACCTGAAAATAAACTACTTTCACAAGATAATTTATCACTGGATGAAGACTTCACATCACACTACCTACTTCATTTGATCAGAGTGCAATAAAGGTTAGGAAACGTCGGCTAGGCATGAACAGAGAAGACGACTTTCTTGATCCCTGATCCCTGATTTTGTTGATAATTTTCGAATTTCGGTAAAGACTTATCTAAAATGATTTCATTGGCGCTAAATATTCAAGGAGAAGCTTTTTTGCTCGAAATCTCACGGAAGACTATAGGTCTAGCTTTCTAGCGAACTCGAAGGAGTTTTCACGGTCATCAGGATTTTAAGCAGAGTTATTAAGAGATACTATTCTGGTAGCGAATATTCAGGGACAAAAATATTTCGAGGGGATGTATGAATGGGCCAATTTACTTTACTTTCACTATGAACTTACCCGAAAGGAAATTTGTTGAGAGCGATTATTGCAGTGGGACATTTTCCGAGGAAAGTTTATTCGGAGACGAATCTTTTTGGGAGTAAGCTTTCCTACTCGAAGTTACCACGATCAATTTACCTTCGGGCTTAGAAGGTACTCCTTTTGGAGAAAATCTACAATCCGCGTGAAGCGACTACAGAAACTGAATTTGTTTTATGATTCAATACCTTTAGTATTACTTTGACTGCTTTTTTCTAAAGACATTACTTTCTCTAATGGTTTGCGTAATATCAAATCAAAATGCATCAAAATAATGCGCTTTTTTACAATGCGAAAGGGATTTCTCTTAATTTCTTTATGAAAATGTAGTGCATGGCGTCACACATTCGACGAATTTTGGCAATACTTATTTCGAGTATCTATGACTTAATGACCATTTCTATTTTTAACTATTGTTTGGGGCAGGAGGTGTCAATTAATTGAGTTCTATTCAGAATTCATATATTGCTATGTCCAAAGGAAAACCGCTCAAAACACCTGCCCAGCTGACCCAATCACAGGTACTAACAAATCTTTTATACTCAGTGAATATAATTTTTTCACATTCACCTTCACCATCCGCTCCAACTAAAAATGTCGATCAGACTTTAATTTTATTAATTTGAGAAAACCCATCAGGCTTGATCAACTCCACAATTCCAATTAATTAAACACCTGGCGCAACCCTGAGTAGGTACCAACAGAAAAATTTTACATGATAATTCTTATGGCCATAATTTGGGCTCAATGAAACACAACATAGAACATTTACAGATGAAACAAATTTATTAGACAAAACCAATCAATAAGGCTGAAAGAAAAGTAGGCACTCAAGGCCAGAATACACATACTACGCCACAAGCGATCGAAAAACTGAATCACAAACACATAAACGCCAGATGAGGATATTTCTTCTAAACTTCACTTTCAATTTAGACAACCTTATAAAAAGACTTTCACTTGAGCCAAACAAACTTTCAAACGACACTTCTTGTTCCCACTTACTTTTTTAATTCAACTTAAACATTTACTTTAAATGGCGTAATAACAATATTTTAGAGAGCACTCAACTCACTTTCTTCTACAAAAACTGCACAACTGGAAAAATGTCTTGTAACAAAGTACGCTCAATTGCCGCTGCCTGCAATACACCAAAGGCCTTCACCACCAAAAATGCCACGATTAACCTCTACCACCACAACAATAATGACTAACGTCTTCCTCTGCTATGTAAAACAATTTCACTTTCCGTTTCACTTCCAACCGCGTCTTCGAATGAATTAAACACCTGTGTTTTCTTATCTGCGAAACCCGCTTATCTACAATCTTAATTAGCTCACACAGCGATAACGCTCTTATCGCAATGACCATAGATAACAAGGACAAAACATTCATTTAATTAATTCCAGATATCCCTGAACTTACTAACGGAACAATAAAATGAACAAATTAAAGGCAATTATTTTGAACATTAAATAATTCTTAAACAAAATCGCAAAATCCAAATGCCATGATCGAAATTGTGCTCATTCTGAATGGGTGACCTACATTTAACGTAAAATTAAATTGAAATTCACACATACAGGGTGACCAAACATTACAGTAGGTGCTTCAGACCAATAAAACGCCCGCATGGCGTAGTTTTGCACAACAATATTTTTAAATATTTGCTCGATGTGACAGGATCGGATTACTCACGTCAAAGTGACACACTTTAAGTTATTTAACAATTTTTAATGATGGTAAAATTTGCATACCTATCTAAGGGTATAGACAGGTTTGATTTTTTTTGGTATCATGATTTTTAAGCCCCTTTAGTTTTAAAGGCATTGTGGTAATTTTGCGAGTTCAGGATCCGAAGTGGGGACAGGCTGACAGGAAAATTAGTTTACATTTCAAAAAACTAAACCGGTAAGTTCCCATTTTACTCCCATTTGCACAAATAATACCGTGATTTACTTTCAAGTACCACTCGTAAAATCGTCTTTGTCTGTTAACATGCGAATCTCCATAAATTCTATCAAATCACCAAGAAATGGTCATAATTTTCCAATTTCCCATTAACTGATGACAATCAGTCTCGTTTCTTATGCATCTTCAGAATGTTTGAAAACCATTTAACAGAAAGTACTCCACGTTTTAGCGTAGATATAAAAACACATAATAAGTGAACTTTACTTGTATACATACAACATTGCATGCAGGAATTCGATCGCACAAACGGGGTTGAGTTGAGCCCCTCTTCTTTTGATTATGATTAAATTATTAACAGACTCATTTCCGACCTGAGTTTTCACGTGGAACAGTACAAAATGCTTTAGCGATTACATAACATTCACGTGCGATACATTTATATTTCCCTGTTAAACAGACATCAAAAATACTCAAAATCGTTTCGCCAGAATTAAGGGGAAAATTAAATTAAATTGCTCCCTACCACCGCCCATCAAAAATTTCCAATTGCATGACTTGCAACGCATTCCGAAACAGTGCACGAAAGAGACATTTGGATAAGACGTTCATAATTTATTGCATTTTGTGTGATTAGTTCAATTAGTAGTTAATCACAAAATGAAATGCCTTCCAACATTTACTTCCGTTTTGGCAACATTTGCTTGCCAAGACAGAAGTAGATGAAAGGAAAATATTAACTGTTATCGTTTAGCTATCTACTAAATCAAATTGATCGTTTAAATTACATCACTGTTCAATAAATTATTAACACTTTGAAATATGTTTTATGGTATCATTGAAAAGCACTTTTTAGGCGCTTTCCAATAATTCATAGCGATAGCTATGCAATAATTCCTTGACTAGTACTAAATGGTGAATTATATCGGTTTACTTATATCTAGTAAGATGAAATTACTTCCTTACTTTTGGAAAACGTAGTAGATATAGATGAAATTATTATTACGTATTACGGGAGTTTTTTTCCCATACATTCATATATTGTTCGAAGTAGCATCTTCACCACCTTACCTATTTCTTCCTGCTCCCTCATAAACCTCAGATAGATTTAAATCGCTTCCTCGGCGGCTCACTCGCTCAGCAATTTTACAAATAAAGATATACAGTAGAAGTGAACGGCAGGCACGGCTACTTTGAATAGCACCGGAGATTGGAAAAATTGGCGTAAAGCGTCAAGAATATACGAAATTATGAAAATAATCCCTCGACTCACTCACTCACACGGAAGTCACACGTTCAAGAATAGGGGTCTTTGTCACCTAGTAATGTTAATTCTTAGTTAAGACTAAGAGAGAGGATATTCTAATCCAAATTGAGACATTGAAAGCTTTTAAGTGTTTAATGGGATTGTTTGGTACTAATAGAGCACCGGCTAAAGAATGTAGAGTACTAATCAAACAAAAGATAATGAGTTTGGAATGAAAACACTCGATAATTGGCATTTCTACATTGAATTAGGGACAACAAATAATAGAAATGTGATAAATCGGAAATTTGATCTATCTATTTACATTAGTCGAACGTGGAAAATGTATATATACCCAAATTTCGTTTTGTTTTATTAAAGTATTAGTTCTGCTGTTTACTGTCACCTCTCGAAGCTGTCCTAATTTCAACAATCGAAATATTTAACTACAGTTAAATTCCATTATTTGGTTCTATTCAACGAACTTTGCAATAAAGATGGCGAAAAATCACCTCCTCGAAAAATCCTATCAATTAGGGTTACCGTATATAATGTGGCGTACTTTTAAACTACAGTGGCAGCCTTGCCTTTACAGAACAAGTCACTCCGAATTCATACGTAATTGAAAAAGTTTCTCGACGTTTAACAAGAACACAAAATTACGTTAGGGAAAGTTAAGTAATTCTAATTTAATTAATTTATTGTTACCTACTATTATAACATTTGAAATGCTGTCAGTTGCAATTACACCACTAATTAGAGACCTAAATACTCCGCTACATTGATTTCCGGTTTCATATACGATATACAGCATACTTCGTTTGAAAATTTTATTACGCTTCACTATCCGCCTTCTAACCATTACAATTATTTTCCATTGTGTTTAATAGTTTGACAAGCATACTGCATTAAAAGCTTAATCTGCTGGTAAATACACATCGGTTCTTTATGTGTCAAATAGAATTTGTAATTACGCTTTAGGTACATTATAATACTGGCTATAAAATGTCTAGTTGAAAGGGCGGTGTTTTTAATTTGTATACATCAAACTTCCGCCGATATTGAATTTTGCCAATAAATTCTCTATAGAACTTGGAAGTAGATGTAAAATATTTCCTTCATATGTCAGTTAAAAGAAAACCATTGATAGCTGTTCCATTCATTTTATTCTGTAGGAGGTGATGACATATGACACATTAGCGAAATCGAAAGTGCCCCAGAAAAAGGAGGCGTTTCTTTACATTTTCGGTTTTCATAGAATGTTAAAATGAGAAATAGGTAATGTCGAGTCGCGTCTCTCCAACATGGAACACGTTTCACATAAATGGAAATCATTGTTTAAACTATTTAGTGCGATTTACATGAATCTCCTCACACTATTTTTTCTTCGATACACTATTTGGGCTTCCTTGCCTATCTACAAATCGTTAAGTATAGGATGAAAAGGTGCAAACTTCTTAATTTCACACCTAGGCGCTGCTGTCAACATGAATTTATGTTATTATGTTGGGAAACATAACAATAGAGGGGTACGAGAGAGAATTTCGTTGGAAGACCAACCACTTGGAGAACAAGAACCACAATTCGTGTTGCGCCGGTGGGCGGGAGAAAGACCCTCTAGAATCTTTGACATCAATCAATCGAAGATGTACCGTAAAATTGACACCCCTTTCAATGTCTCGCTGTCAACTAAGAGAAATACGTACTTTCAATTTAACAACGGCTTGCAGGCTTGCGCAATTTCAAAACGATTTGGAGAGGGGTGAGGGGATGAATGTTTTATCTACATGGTGATCCAAGTGAACTCGTCAAACATAATGACTGAAATAAATGAAAATATTAGGTGTACCGTGAACTTGACACCCCTTACAATGAGTCAGTTCCAAGAGAGAATTTTGAAAAAAACACGAAATTACAAAATCGCTATCAGGTGAACCTTTATATTCATTTATGAGGAACCTAGTCTACTACTCCCTTGCCCTTCTATGAAAAATGTGAAATCAAGAGTTAGTGAAAATTAGAGGGTCCACCCCAACATGTGAAAACTTATCTACCTAAAGCGCATTTTACATGCGCAATAGGTTCTTTTCTTGAAAGTGAAGTCACTTTGAACTTTTGGGTTTGTATGCGAAATATTTAATTTTCAGGCGACATTATAAGGCTACCAACTCTAAGATTGAACATTTAAAATGTTATGGTTTGTGTCATTTGTGTTGGAAGGCGAAAATTACAACTGCACAGAAATAACATGATATTTTTTAGGTTGGTATTATGAAAGTTTCACTTGAAAGTGAAATACAATTCCAGCATGTAAAGCACATCTGTTACTTCAAAAATTTTCGGAAAGTTATTTCACTTTCGGCTTTCATGAAACCACTTTCAGCATGTAAAACTGCCTTAAATGATTACAAGATCGCAAAGGAATGCACCTAATCATTTGCGGAAAGCAAAACAATAATTGACGAATAAGTATTACGCAAATTTTTGGGGCAAGTGGAATGTTCGCCAAAAATGTTTTAATATCCAAAGCAGTAAAAGACGTGAGCCCATTATGAATGTGAATTGGTACAACTTAAAGGATCCCACTTCTGGGGTGGAATTTCGACTTTATAATCCAGAAAAGAATTTTGTTTCATTAAATGAAATATTTGTCTTGTTCTTTCTTCATAACCCGCCTGTTGGTGTAAGTAAACGGACAAATACGGAATATAGTTACATTCTTCAGGTGTAGGTAATTGAAATAATGAAAAATACTTTGCCGAAATTGGTATACGTTATTCAGCGGTGGTTCAGACGGTGCAAATTACAATCTAATGATTTTCCGAAATGGTCCACTGTAATGTACTGAACTCTTTCTATACTGGTTTGAAGTTTCTTAGCAAATCAAAAAGGAATGCGTAAAAACTCCTTAGATTGTCATAGTTCTTCGGATTCTGCAAATTATCCAGTATCATATTTGAGGGCTTTTTGTATATTTCCGTTTATTTTCGAAATCCTTAGATTTTTGGAATTATGGAATTTTATAGGCCCGTGAGATAATACACATTCTGTAGTTCTTCAGGATCTTGATTTCTTTCATTCTGTTAAACAGCGCTAAAGGCCTTAGCAGTCCGCAATTGTGATTCTAAACCAGTTGGGAGTTCAACTGCATCCTGACGCAGCTGGCCATTATTTTTTACGTTCACTTAGGGGAGGTGAACCCCAAATTAGTTAAATTAAGGTGAGCCTTGTCTGATTGTACACATACTTTTCCAATATTAATTCCTACCCTAAAAAAACTTTCTGAACTTTAATAAATTTGGTGTCTGGGTATCTTAATGTAAACTTAATGTAAAAGCAGAAATTTGACGATATGAATGCAAAGTAAATTTACGAAAAAGCTCAAAATTACGGTAAAAATCTGTAATTGGTCAAATTACTTAAAAGCGATTCTTTTGATACCCCACACAACTATGTGAAATGACGTTTATTGCAACACATTTATTTAGCTACTGTTAATTGGACTTACTTAATTGGCCGAATTGAAATTTCTAAAATCGGTGGTACACATTGTTAATTGGAATTTCTCATGTCAGCCATATAGGTCTCTTATCAACCTGATAACGCGTAAACCTGCACGGCCTTGCAGTTGTAGCGCTAATTTTAAATAAACATACAAAAGAAAAACCTGCTAATTAATAATCGCTTCACGGATCTGAAATTCTAAAATATTAATTTGCTATCGTTTTTTAATGACAAGAGTAATCACCTTTGCCAGGTTTTGGGATAAAGATAATTCTTATGTCCCTCCATTGTTTAGGTATGTATCCGAAACGGCGCGGGCTCAGGGAAAGTGGGCGTCTCTCAATAACTCGACTGTCTCTGAGAGGTTGTCCGTGTCCTCGTCTGAGTCTAGCTGGGTTATAATATGAACCTTTTGATAAAATTTTATTTAGGCGGGATTCATGGGAGGTAGATTCTATGGAGCTGCAAGAACTCTTCCATGCCTCCCTTTGACGCCTCCTAATATCATTCTTATATAGTCTTAGGTTTACCTTATAGGTCTCCCAATTGGCTATAGTTTTGCTATTCTTCGCCGTAGAGGACATTCCCGTTCAAATGACGCCACAATGGAGTTAGTAAGAAGATTTACTTTGTCCTGTACGTCGGCTGTACCCGAGAGGTATTCTCTGAAGGGTTCTCTCTACGTTTTGCTCCAAGGACATGTTTGTAAACAGGAATATCCGTTACCTTGGGGTTGCGATAACCCTTTTGGATGGCATTTAATTTTACACGAACTTATTATATTATCTAACATAGTGGCTTCTGGAGTGACTTACCAGTCCTTATGTGATCAGAGATACTCGATGATGGCAGACTGGGATCAATCGCAGTCTGGGTTCGGGTTTTTACAAACGCGGGTTCGCTTCCCTAATGGAGAATCTCTAGATTAGTGCTTATCAGATATTCAAGCAATGATTTACCCCTAGTGTTGACATTACTGCTCCTCCATGTAGTATGGTGAGCTGTTCAGTCACGCCCTATAATGAGGCAGCTAAAATGGCAGCCTGGGCGGTGATGCTTCCGTAGCTTCTTGCAGTTGCCCCACCACATCAGGTTTGGTAGGGTTACTAACCCCCATCTTTAGAGAGAATACCCATCCCCTTGGCGATTAGGTTAGCCTGGTCCTTGTCCTCAATGCAGAAAACTATCAGCCTCGCTTGAGGTTGATCCTTCTCAGCTGCGTGGAAGAAACTCCAGCTGCCAACCTTTGCTCAGGAATTCTACACCTCCAAGCGCCGATTGACTGCCACCAGGTCGTCAGGTTTCCCCGAGATCCAGATCGCAGCCTTGCGGAGCCTAGGAAGGCAGTCCTCCTGCACTACCTTAGGATGTTTGTGGGAGGTTTCCAACCACCTGCTTCAACTACTTAAGGGAATTGTTCTCGCACGATATGCTTAGGATCTCGCCCACTACGTCAACCTCCAGATTTAGATGGGATATCTTTTTCTTTTAATATAATAATGGCAAAGAGAAATGCTGTTTCTAATTTCTCGAAAACTGTAGCATTTCTGAATCCGAGTTTATAATTTTCTTAATAGAAGCAAGTAGCAACAAACCATAGGGAAGAGTGGCTAACATCGAACATAAAGATTATAACCACACGATCGTCTTCCTTGACTCCCAAATAAATATCAGTATGATGTAAAATAATTGAAGATTGGTATTGATGACGAAATACACGCGGTTGCATGTACACGCCAAAAATAAGCGTTAATGTCGCTCATAACATAACAAACATAAATGGCTGAAGAAGGAAACGACACAAATACAACTCGTTGATTTGAACTACTTTCGTCTTGTCTAAATTAACGTAGTCAATGAAGCTGATTAGCCCTCGACCCCTAGCCTACTTCCTTTCAGAAAACCAATGTTAATGAAGTATTTTAATAACGATGAAATCAAACGATAAAATCCCCTCGTATTATATATAGGCTCTTGAACTTCGTTCAAACTGAATCAAGTTATTATTACAAATTATAATTTGGAAGGGCTGCCGCTTCATCCCTTCTAAGGGTGACGGTGTACAAATATATGTAGAAGTGGCGTAATTGCTAATTTGAACATGTTGCCAAGCAACTATCATTTTGCTTGTGCCATTTCAGTAAGCTTCTTTAGAACCGTTCAGTTGTGTAATGTAATTCGTAATGGTGTAAGCAGACAGTCGCGGAAGAAATTGTACGTTATTAGTCACCTGAATGGTTTTACAAATTGCTTCAAAAACTTGCATGACACTAATCCTTGCATTCGATAATTCTAATTTTTCTTTTAGCGCACGTCGCAGGTTTTACTACTCGCCCGTTGTGAGGTTTTATATTTAATGACGTATGGTTTATTACTTTTTATAGCAAAACGCATTTCTGTTTATGGCATGTGTACAAGCTCAAAGAGCGCCCTTGATTAGTGTTTCTCGCCAAATAACTCCGCTACGAGGGGTAGGCCACAATTCTGTACTATAACAATGCTCTGGCGTGAAAGCAAAATACGGAATAAAGAGCTCGTTCGTAAATTATGAATAACCTCCAAACGCACGTAGCAGGCTAGGCCAAGTTAAAGTAAAATCTTTCCTATTTGTATTTTGTAAATTAGTAATGTCAGAGTTTCGCTCGTGGTTTATTGCATTCAGCTGAAGGTATTATAACAGAGCAAATATCCGTTTCCTTTTACCATGCTCTCCCATACACTAAATTCTTGATGATCTAGAGGATATTTACAATTATACAGGGGAGAAGTTTCGTTTGCTTAACAGTTATTAAACCTAATCTTATACATTATTGACTGAATGTACAATGAGAAATATAAATTTTGATGGTGCAATAAAAGTAATGGCCCCACAATTAGTTGGAATTGGGTTATACAAAGTGTTGCGTTTAATTTAATTAGTTGTATAACTGCCCACGATACATAATGCCGGTATTCAATTCATTTCCTTTAAAAATACTTTCACGTTATTGGCGTAATTTTAGAGAGCGGCTTTAGTTTTTGCGCATATAATTTAAAAGTCGAGGAAAAAAGAGGGGCTTTTTCAGCTATTTAACTTTAAACCGTTTTTACCTTTGAATTGTTAAGTTAACTTCTTCCTTCCTGCAGTCCATAATCATAACCATTTCAATGACTTCGCGAAAGTCGTTCTTATCGGTAATTGTTAAAATTTGCAATATTTCTTCGGAGAAAAAGACATTTAACTCTTACTTAGGGACCATTTGGTACGCAACCCTCGCTGCATCGATAATTTATTACCGTTCAACAACCTGTCCCCCTTCAGATTTTATCTCGGTTTCTTATGCAACAATTTTAGACAAGATACGATGTTTTGTATTCTAATAGAATTCCCAGCGGTGATTACTCTTAACATTTGAGTGACGTTAATAAATGCGACCGTTGGACCAACAGATGGCGAAAGGGATGCACTCGAAGACGTTCTTAATAATGGTATCGATCTTAAAGGATATTCCGCAGACGCGCACTGATTCAGACCGATAAACATTCATTACCTGCTTCTGCCCCGCCACTCAATTTAACCCGGCTCAATTTAGATTACTGACCGAGACCATCGCTTTCGTTCTCCTGCTTCTTCGGCATTTCAACACATTTTAAATTAAGTCCGTAGCCCTGCTCTCCAGATTCGTTACGCTTCTTTTCGAAGGTAGAGAAAATTAAAAGAAATATTTTAGACTTAAATACTTATCGGGATTAAAATTAACTAGATAAATGGCTATATGATCCTTGCTGAGAATTTGTAAGAAAACACTTACTTAGTGTTACACCTTCTTTTTCGTGCTTTAAACACTTTAGAATACTTTACGATTTTTCAGTGGATCTTTCTTTTATTGTTTTTACTGAGGTATTTGCATAGACTTTCCAACTGCACATTCGCATTAAAAGTAGTAAATAAATCTACAATTTTCTACGATGTGCAATAATGGTTTCATGAACATCTGTTTTCCATATCTACCGACACAGTCATCCAGTCGAAACGACTGAAATTAAAGAATGGTTGACACGATCTGTCCAAATTCATATGTTCTTGATAGACATGAGAACCTTTATTGTAATCAATTAACTATTGTGCTATGCAGTTATTTTATACTGTAGTTATATCGTCACTATTTTTTTCTCTTTAATTGTAGGTAGGGGTTGAAAAAACGCCTATTTTCTAGAAAATGTCACCTATTCTCTTCCAAAATCGTTCTCGAGGAAATGGTAGAGATGAAGCATAGGTTTAGAATACCCAGTTGCTATTTGTTAGTTAAAATTCCCTCCCCAAGACGGATATGGACGATAATTGATCTCAGAGTTTTTCAATGTTTCTAATAAAGGACTTGTTTGGTTGAAGTGCAAGGAGAAATACGTAATTTTTGCGCTGCGTGAATTAAACCAGTTTAAAGTGATGTGATTTATATGAAGCCCTATAAGGCGAAATCGATAGCCCATAGAAAACAATAACATTATAGGTTTTTATTATACTTTGATTTTATTAATTAGTTTAAAGTGACTTAAACCGCAATTTTACTATTGAAATTCAAAAGATGAAAAAATACTAGTGCAGGTGCTACGGTGAAGTGCTTATTTGGATAATCAGTGAGGTAGTAAAGGTGTAATTAGCGCTTAGAGTGCGTGTTAATATAAATTGAATCGGCTTACCTGAATACGTGCGCTCTTTTGTTGATAAGATAAACATTCGTAAACATCTATCCATACAAATAAATAAATAATATTTAAAGTTGCTGTATTATAAATAATTGCAAATAACAATGGGAAGCGATCTAGGTGAATTAGTGAAATTGTTTGAAGGTTTTAAAGTGGAGATGAGGGAAACGGAATAACAATTTGGTATTTTTCGGAATTCGAGATAGCGGTACCGAAAATATAGAAGTGCTGGAGAATACGATTCTAGACCTATGTAGCAATGTAGTGGAGGTTACAACAACGTCTGACAATATTAACTACGTACGACGCTTAGGGAGAAATGATACCAAAAATCGGCCAGTTGTTGTCTCATTCGTTTCTAATATCCATAAGAGAAAAGTTTTGAGGAACGCCGGGAAGTTGAAAGGCAGTACGATACACGTCACGGAAGATTTAGACGAAGAACAGCGTGAACGCAGAAAGGAAATGATCCAAATTAGAAATAATTACAGAGAATCGGGCCAGACTTGTCAGTTAAGGAAGAATGGGTTAGTGATTAACGGAAAATTCATCCATTTCCAAGAGTTACGGGGAAATCAAACGGCGTCATACATTGAACCAACTTTGGAAAACGATTACGAAGAAACTTCCTCAAGGAAAGATGGCAAAAGTACGAAGAAGCGGAAGATCAACAAAGAATCGTCGATTCTTACCCAGCCACAGATGCGCCAGTTTTTTCGTCCCCGGAGCCACTCCGAATCTACTGCACCGACATCCTCCGGCAGAAAAAATCAAGAGTGATCCAAGAAAAGTAAACAGAATAGACATTTTGGCATATAATATTGCGGGACTAAAGAGTAAGTTGCAAAACTTTGAGTTTATAGATTTTTTAAGACAATTCGAGATATTTCTGTTGTTTGAGTGTTTTGTAAGTGAAGATGTACAATTTTCTATGTTTCGAACAAAAATGGGAGAATATAGTTTATTGTTTGTCCCTGCCATTAGACTTTATAAATTCGGCAGAGCTAGTGGGGGCTCAATATACGGGATTAGGAAAACTAGTCGTTCTAGGTGTATAATTAGTTTTGATAATTTGTCAAATGTTAATGTTATAAAGGTGATCTGTCCAACAGATATCATATATATTGTACCAATTTACTTAAACTGTAATAATTGGAAAACAGATTACAATACGTTGTCTGTATTACTAGGCGAGTATCCAGATTTGAAATTTATACTGATGGGCGACTTCAATAGTCGCATTAGTACGTTACAAAATATACCCCAAGCTATAGCAAAAGGTGTTAATATTGAGAGTAGCAGACAATCCAAAGATAGTGTACTTAATACTAACGGAAAGCAGATTTTATCTCTATTCGAGGATTTCCATCTAGTAGTTCTAAATGGGAGAAGCGTAGGTGACTTATCAGGGGAATATACTTACCTAGGGACAACCGGGTGTTCGGTAATTGATCTTTGCACGGTCTCTTTTGATCTGCTACCATACATTCAAAGTTTCCGAGTATGCGAGCAATACTTTTCGGATCATTTACCAATAGCTATTAAGTATTCAATGACCACAGATAAATGTAATGATCTGTTACCCCTCCTCCCTAAATTAAAATGGAATACAAGTATGACAGTTAAATATATTAAAGAATTAGACAACTTGCTTGCACGCTATCCCATAAATTATCCACCAAATACGGAACAATTAGTAAAGGTTATTAGCGATACAGCAAGTAAATTTAATATGATTTACAAACCCAAGAATCACTTTAGGCAGCACTGGTTTGACTACGAATGTAAAAAAAAACGGCAGCAGGTGTACAATTCCCTGAATCTTTTTAGAAAAACTAATTCCAACACCATTAAAGAATATTATCACCAGGCTAGGAATAAATACAAAATACTATGTAATTCTAAAAAGGAGAAGTACTATGAAAATGTGATTGCAAAGTTCGAGGATGTTAAGGACGCGAAAGATTTCTGGGGCATAGTTCGCCACTTCAAAAATACAATGTTTAATTTTGACAAATCTATTGATCCAATAGAATGGAGAAATCACTTTCAGAACTTGTTAAACCCAAAGCTCAATGCATGCCGAATAGCTCACGCCGAACCCTGCATTAAAAACGACTTCCTTGATGCGCCTTTCCAAATAAATGAGTTACAAGAGGTCTTAAAGCGAGCGAAAGACAATAAAGCACCGGGGCAAGACAGAATCCCATACGAGTTTTTTAAAAATTGTTCGGATAAATTTTTAGAAGCTTTGCTAGTGTCCTTTAATAAGATTTACTCATCTGGTATGATACCAAATATATTTCAAAAATCGATAATATTCCCAATCCACAAGAAAGGAGAGCTGACTGACCCAAAAAATTATAGAGGGATTTCATTTGGAAATACTGTTGGTAAAATATTTACGGGCTTACTCTTGGATAGAATCACGACGTGGACGAATGAAGAAAATATACTTCAAGAGTTTCAAGCCGGCTTTAGAAAATCTTATTCCACAATTGATAATATAAACAATTTGATGAGCCTAATTAAGATCCAGTTGAGTAGGAAAAGACACAAGGTGTTTGCATTCTTCGTGGACTTATCCGCTGCCTTTGATAGAATAGACCGGTTCGCGCTATTTTACAAACTTAGCAATATAGGCATGTCTAGCAAAATGGTCAACGCTGTTAGAAGTATATATAAAAGTACCTCGGCAGCAATTTGGTGTCATAATGGTTTAACAGAGCAATTTGAAACCACTATGGGTGTGAAACAAGGATGCCTATTAAGTCCTGTATTATTTTCTCTGTTCATGAATGATATAGAAGATTATCTTAAAGGAGGTATTAAAATAAACGCCACTGTTATTAAACTGTTGGCGTATGCGGACGATTTGGTTATTTTGGCTACGGATCCACATAGCTTACAAAAAAGGATAAATGAATTTGAGAGATATTGTGATACTTGGAATCTAGAGGTAAACCTGGCGAAATCAAAAATTGTAGTATTTAGTAACGGCGGACGGAGAAGCAAAGGAGAGAGATGGGTTTATAAAAACGAAGAGATAGAGGTTGTTAATAAATATAAGTATCTAGGAGTTACACTTACTTCGAAACTGTCGATGAATGTCCACCTAAAAGAGAAAATGGAATGTGCAAAGTTTGCATTAAATTCGTTCAGTCAATTGATTCTCAATAAAAGAATACCTTTCCAATCAAAGCTAAATATATTCAATGCGACATGTCGTTCGATTATCTGTTATGCAGCACAGGTCTGGGGCTTCTTAAGCTACGACTCAGTAGAGATGCCATTTAAATTCTTTTTTAAAAAGTGTTTCAATCTACCAAGGAATACCCCGGATTACCTTATATACTTGGAAACTGATCTTTACCCAACCTACCTATACACACTCTACTTACATTTCAATTATATCAAACGGTGTCACAAAAAATTGCCAGCCACACGGTACCCCAAGATATTAGGACAAGAGATCATTAAAAGGAAATTGTTTTGGTACGGCGAATGGAGCAATTTATGCCTTAAGTACGGGCTCAACGTGGATGATTTGTTAAATGGGGAGGTAGAACTAAATACCATATTAAATGCACTTAAAGTTGATATCAGGGAACAATACAGGGTGAAAGCAGTTAACAGTACAAGGCATCCACTATATAAAGAACTAGACCAAATAAATAAAATTTTATATTCTAAGTTTGATGGGAATTATATTAGTTGGTTATTGAAAGTTAGGGGGGAGTTACTATATTTAAATAAATATAATTATAAGGAAATAAAGTTTTGTTCATTATGCAATGGCAATCAAGAGGAAGATGTACTTCATTTTGTAGGGGTGTGCCCCATGTTAAAAGAATTTCGTAAGAGGTATTTAAATAAAGAAGTGCTGACACTAACCGAAGTTATAGTATATTTGAATGGGAAAGATTACATAGGGTTAGTGAATTTTTGTAGGTCAGCTTGGAAGTATAGATATATTCATTGGTTTATGAATTTAATTATTAAAAGTTTTGTTTTTCCTTCCTTGATCGGTATTTTTGTTAGTGTTTAATTAACTTTTTTATTGGTTATAGCACTAGATATATTTAAGTTTAATAATTAAAATCAAGTATTGTTTTCTTTCATAGTCATTTTATAAGCTTCAAAATCAGCAAGTCCTTCAGACGGTCATTATGACCATGATTATGTCTATCAGGTTTATGTTTCTTTAATGTATTTACAGATTCTAGTTGATGTAAATAAAGACTGTTATTATTATTATTATTATTAATAAAGGACTGGTTACCAAAATACTGTGGAAAGGAGAAAAAAATATTAAAACATTAGCGAAATTCAGATGCAGAAATGAAGAGAGAGGGAAAGAGAAATTGAGACAATAAGAAGGAAGAAAATGTAGAATATGCGGTGAGGAAGAACAGAACATGGAACACATGTTATGGAAATGTACGGAGATGGAAAAGACAGGGAGAAGTATGAGAAAGAAAAGGGAGAAAAACTTTAGTTTTATTTTGTTATAATTTTAATTTGTAAAAAGTGTTGCCACGCTGACGTCTAATAAAGACTGATTGATTGAAGTACCTAAGCGATATGGTTCAACTATGTTTCCAAGCTAAATAATTTGATAATTTACTCCAAACAAAGGAGAAAGTAATACATCATTTTAGTAAGAAAAGGCGTATTCGAACACTCAATTTGCACATAATGGAAAGATAAACTGTATGCTGTTATATCCCTTAAAAACAATCTCATATTAAAATGCCTGCTCATTGTCTACACCGCATGTATTTTCTTGTAAAATGAAAAAAGGAAAAATGCAATGTTTAATCGTTAACCCAAAAGTGGTTTAAGATTCTAAATCAAATTTACTAACTTTAGCTCTATGTAAGTATGCCTATGAAGGTCGCCAAAAAAACCATATGTATACAGAATATCTAAGAATAGCATCCTTGGGTGTTCTGTATATAGAGGGTGACTCGGGAGGAAATAGAAATATTTTAGACATGTTCAGGAAGCAAAAATAAGCAAAATAAGCTCATATGATAAAGTTTTGTGTCCAATGAAGTCCCATTATTATTATTAAGTCCAATTTTTATTTATTTCAGAGATATTTTGAACAATAGTAATTTATAAAATTAAAGAAAAATGTATTTTTGAGCAAAAAAATCAGTAGCATCCATTCATGTTAAATTTTCGAAAACTCCACCACCCATTTCAAAACATTTGTTTGCGCTTTTATCAATGGACCTGGTAGCCAGTTTTTTAAAGAAAAATCGAATGATCTCTTAAACAAATGAAAATCGGATTTGAACAAATGAGCTTATTTTGCTTATCTTAGCTGTCTGGACATGTCTTTAAAATATTTCCATTTTTTCCCCAAACCACCCTGTATATGGTGTATCGTGTATAGCATTAATTGTGAAATAAAGCTCTACGAACAAGTGGAATTGCAAGAGATTTTCTAGAAAGTTGGATGCCTATCCTGTAGGTATCCAATCTACATATTTAGTAGTTTAGGGGTAAATTTTTTAAGACCAGATTTTGCAGAGGGTAAATTGTATACGCGGGCGGTCTTGCAAGTGACGAATGTTCTATAAGGCAACCTTCGAGAGTTTTTCAACGTGAATTACCAGAGCGATCAGTATCAAAAAGGAAAGAGACAAAACATTTTCTGTTTCCTATTTTCACCCTAAGTATAGACTCAACTGCGAATTGCGATAATTGCCAATTTTTGAGACAATAAGTGCAATCGATATTAAACAATGGATAACTCTAAATCCTTATTAAATTTGACAGTGCCATTGGGCTGTTTTAAGGAATTTACCAAAATGGCATTTTCTGTTTGGATCGAATTGTCTGTCTTTGGTGAATATTCTTGAGGGATAACTTTGGCATAGAGGTGGATTTGCACTAATTGCTTTTGGTTGTGCGTCTCATTTAGAGACTGATCTTATCAATTTGACACATAGCAGTTGTGCGAAAGAAAAGGTTCTTGAGTTGAATTCTTCGGGGTTATAGGTACTTTCCTGAATGTGAATTTTAAATTTGAGCAAGTTCTGGCGAGGATGTGCGAATACTTTGAGGGTAAATATTTCGACTGCGAATACATCTGGAAGCGAATTTTCCGGGACGATTATTCTGGTGGTAGGTACATCTTTCGGGGGCGAATTTTTATGGGCGAATCTTCTGCAGGGGACTTTTTCGACGGCGACTTTTCCGGAGGCAAATTCTCCGCGGCAAATATTCTGGGGGCGAATCTCCTGGAGTCGAATTTACCGTGGGGCGAATATTCCGGAGGATAATTGTACACTACTTAAAATAGAATCATTTCAATGCACTACAGTAAATATTTAACATACATTCTAGTTGTCAATGAGAACATTTACTTTCGGTTAGTTAAATTTCTCTAAACAGATATAAGAAAGTTTCGTATATCGGTCTGCTATATGATGTATAATTTAAAAGATCATTAAATTTATTTTCAAAAGATACCTTTTATTGTAAATAATTTCATTTTGAGCCATCATCAAAGAGAAGAAATATTTTACGCTCGACATCTCCCCAGCTTGGTCATAGAAGCTTATTACCTTATCTAAAATTCTGAAATACATATTCAACACAAGAAAACTAAACAGATGCTGAATATGCAACCCGCACTTTGCATAAACCACCATAAACCTAGTGATGCGATAACGAGACGCATCTCTTGTTAATTTCCTCTGCAAATATCGTTCGAATTTTCCTTGTCATAATATTTACTATACCTTTGCTACGTGAAGGTTACTTGCACTATTTCTTTAGCCTATGTGCAATTCCATTAAGTTTTTACGCTAATAACGTAAATTCGACCACCCTTCGTATTATATTCATATTCACATATCTTAGAATATATTAACTTTGGAGCAGATTCGGTTGGACCACCTGAACTTATTTAACTTTCTAATTATGAGTGAAATTTGGAGATATTAACATCTGATCAAACTACTGAAGTAAAACACTAAACAAGAATGCTTTTCCGAAGCAACAAAAACCTATCTTTTATTGTAAGCACCCAACAGTGTACTGTCTTCTGTTGAACGCACTGTGGTTAATCGCAAGTATAGCATCTCTACCACAACCACAGATCAGAAGTCACCTTCCACCGCGAGGCAGTTATGCATTATTTTCGAACAGTAAGGTAGGTATATTTTTTTTAATGAATCAACGCGCCTCGTTTCCACCAAATGCGTACCGCCAAGGAAGATATTTGCTTGTCTTTAAATACGGAAATAAGAAAATACATGAAAAATAAAGACTTACACTTTTACTCATATTTCCCAGGGCGCGTATAATATTTCAAATTACTTTTAGTCACATTTTGTTATTCCACGGAAAAAGGAATGGAAAAGCAATTTGAAGTAAATTAAGTTTTTTATAATAGTAATTTAGAATTTTCGGTATATATAATGGCTGTATCGATACTATACCTAAGGGTCGGAAAACTGTACGTATACTTTAGTTTTTAATGATTGATTCTTTTACGGAGGTGGTTTGCAGCCATCGTGCACCTTCCCATTCTGTTTGATTATTATCTTTTTTACACTGTGAATTTTAAATTGATACTGATAGTATATTTCCGGAAAGTGTATCCCTCTTGCATCCAAGAGTAACAAGAAATCCAGGCGGTTGACTGTTAACGATGTCTGAATAACGCGTTTTTTTAGTAAATGGCCGTCTTAATCAAGAGTTACACGGTATGTTCTGTAGGCGGATTACTGACCATTAAACAATGCAGGTGTGTAAACGTTTCAGCCGTACTATTAAAAAAAATGATGCAACCAGTTTTTGCTAAAATAATTTCCAATTTAACTGAAATTTACCACTATATTTCACTGAAACGATCCAGGGGCGTTCATTTCAATGCAATGTATTGAATTCTGAGAATTGGTACAAACATTTTGTGATTTGAAGTGGAATTTCCTAGATTTTACGTACGTATTATGAACTCGTATAAATTGGGCACAACTCTTGTGCAGATAAAGCCCATTTTTTAAAACCGAAATAGTTTATTTATTAGTTTATTATTATGGTTGCGTTATAGGGTAGTAGCATGCTATAGTTTCGATGTTTTCTTTCTTCTTCGATGATTAAGGGGATTTATTTCTTCAAGACGTCCCGATCGCCCTTGGTGAGTACCATCCTCCGATAATCTATTCTTGAGATATAAGGAATTATTTATATTCCATCACGATAAGGAGTCGAGGAGGAGGCCATGGTTAGTAGAGCTTAATTCCTTTCGTTGAGACCTTTCATTAGCCATGAAAGAGGGATGTGCGCATAGTGGCAACTTCCTTATTTTTGAAGATATTTGTCTGAACCATTGATTATTTGAATTACAAAAAATTGGATCTTAAAATAAATACTTACGCTTTAACCATAAAATTGTTTTAACTTATTTCCCTTTGTACACATAAATAGCCTGTTTTGGGAAGTACTAATCAATGTTTGGAAAATGCACAAAAGTTACTCGCCTTAGGGCGAAAACCTTTTTATGTGTTTCATTTACTTGTTCCCTCGAGTGCTTTGATACTCCCGTTTTATTGATTCATTTACAACAATGAATGCCGAAGTCAACAAAAAATAATACAGCTTATTTCTAGGCCTGTATGACTATTGAAAAAATAAACTTTCTTTTAAAAACTAACCCATAGCCTTTGCTCTACGCGTAAAGTGTGAAGACAAGGTAAAGTGTGAAGACAAGGTAAAGTGTGAACGGGAACCTCAATTTGCAATTTTTTGATTCTGGAATTGCTTGTACCCTCTCACAAAACAATTATCTACCGGGTACAGTAAAATTTAACTACAATGATTGAAAAATTCCCAATCAGACCTCTTATCCTGTGCAAAATTGTATAGATCACGAAATATATAGCCAAAATTATAAAACAGTCTATACCGTCCGTCCGGTTTAAGTTCAATATTTGTGAGAAATGTTACTTGCTCGTAAACAATTAGTTTCCAAATACCGGTCACCACTCACCTCAGTTAAACTCTTCAAATACTATGAAAATTTATTCGTGGGAACACTATATTTGGCGGTCGTAGGACTAAGATTACCTTGTATCCTTTTGGTTACCTTTTTCTTTCCAGAATCGTTATCAAAGATGGTCACATATGGAAGGACTAGAACAAGAACTGGGTGGGTGTCAAACCCTCACAGTTACTCCGAAAGAAGCCCTTTATGATAAAGATGACACCGTTTTTTCTGTTCCTTGTGACTCCTACGCACCAATTTCCTTGCAAACAATTGTAACATCATTTGCAACTGTCCTTTCGTTGGAATTCATGGCGACAGATGAATACTTTAATCCCATGTTCCACTATTTTATCATTAATTTTTCATATGACTTTGGATTATAATTTAAACGAAGTTTTATCACAAACATCGTCAAATGAATGACAGATAAGGCAGATAATGCCATTTAAAAACTAATTTTGTACGGAACGCGTCGGTTATATTTAGCAACAAGTTTTATTGATGCCAAAGTCTTTATGTACGTCACTTATCCTTTCGTTTATTATAAATCAAGTAGTATGTGATTATGCTTGTGGCGTGACCGTGCACCTACCACTTTTTCTCTTATCAGGAATGTCATTAGAACCAGTTTGAAGTGAATAAAAACACGTTTTAATTGTTTTAACCCCCGTGCATAATAAATTACATCCCCTTAAATACATATCCTGCAGAGTTAACCGTATTTTAACATGATACCGATAGCATACTAAATTTCGGTTATGTTTGTCTTTAGTTTTGATTATCTTTGATGAACTGCATTGTGTATGGAGCGTGTTGTTTCAGAATACGTGCTCAGCGGCAGTCCAAGAGCTTCAGGGTATCCAGCCAGGTCTCCCATGGCAGCTAACGCAAACTCCCAACATAGGTAAGTCCAATAAATTTAACTATTAAAACGAAAACGGAATGTCGTCGTCGTCGTCGTATCGAGTTTCGCCCCCAAAAAATAATATAACGCTACTAAGCACAAGGCGGGCGCGTTAAGCATCTGGAAATAATTACTTGAAAAATACTTGTATAATTACGTGCCTTTGTATTTATTTTTGTTCCTTTTTAGATGAAAAAAAGCAGATATGACATTCTTGAGATAATGATGCCAAATCCTCATTAATTGTCCTTTCCTACGCATTTATCTTTTTAAATTGTCAAACAATTAGCGTGCTCTCAACATGCTCCAAATTAGCGTCGTTTTTTAGCGAATTCTTTGCATTTCGGGAAAATTGAATTACACCCCGCAATTTCGCGTACTTGCCCACTTTTAAGAAGTTGCGGTTCGAATAATGATTATTTGGATCTAAGCCCAATGACTTCGTAGAAAATGGCGCTTAGTATTTCATTTGATTATTTTATTTGGGATATTCTTAATACGAAAGATGAAGTGCCTCTAATTTCACTGGGCCCCTTAATGGTAATCGCACTACTGTAACTCACGGTTTCTGAAACCATAACGATAGCTTTTTAGATCATTTCGTGAGTGGCATCAGGTGGCAAATTAAAAGAACAAAATAGTAATTGAAACTCGAATACTGAAGAAAAGGCAGATTTCGTTTCCAACACAAAACGGTTTAAATTGTTATTAGTGCAACTCCACCACAGCCGACTTTTTATCGGATAAATGAACTAGCTAAGTTTCGATACGCTACAATTTCCGATAGTATTGAAAATCAAAACGGATCTACCCTTAAACCCAAAATCACTTTTGCAACGAAAATGCGAGAAAAAATTTATCCAAACTGGGCTCAACCGTTACAAAATGCGTGGCTCAAAAACCATTCTTCTATTTGTTATACGGTTGATACAAAAAAAATAAAATTTTAACCAAGAATCGCAAAGACTCTCGAATGCCTTGAGACCTTGCTTGAGACCCGTGTAAACACGTTAGATCTCCACTTTATTTAGGAAAACATGTTTGTTTTGGTCTTATACATCGCCCAATGTCCCAATGCCTTATTGTTATACCCCGCATATGGTCTTATCTAAATTTTTGAAGAAATGGTCGAAAATCTATGGCACCCCTACGTTTTCCGGGGAATATAAATTAAAACATACACATACCAATAGTGTAGACCTTTACACGACGATCCTTGAGATCCATGACTTCAATTTCATTGCTTGTTGCAGTTCATCTTTAAGGATCAGTTTAAAACCTTCCTCAATCAAAAAGCTGGAGGTCAATGTCATCGTCTGTCCAAATTCAAGCAAGTTTGTCATGGAGGAGAGGGATAAAAAGAAACCACGTATAAACAAATTGCAAAAATGCTTGTATCATATACTTTCGGTTACCTACACATTTTATCAGTGTTTCCAACCCTTGTAGAGATTAGAGCGCAATCATCTATAAATAAACCAACCCAAATACTACAAGCTCAACGAATTCTGAAATTGCAAGAGCTTTACTGCTCACAAATTCTAATCTCCAATAAAATAATTGCGTATGCATGGTAACTATAAACGAACACCGCTTTAATTAGTACACGCCGCTGTTTAAAAGTAAAGGTTACAAGGGAAGTTTTCCCCTAAGAGTTAATAGTGTGTTTCTAACAAAGTAACGTCAACACATTTACATCAAAGAGAATATTAGCGTAGCACTAATTACCTCAAGTCAAGATCTGTCAAAATATTAAATATTTTAGGTGTTAAACGTAATTAACTTTTCGGTCTCGCGTAAAAGAATAATGTTATTTGATTTTTTCATTGTTTTTTCTAATGCCGGCTGCGGTGTTTTGTATGTAAATAGTGAAAACGCTCTTCAAATAACCCTATCCAAAATTACATATATGGTGAACTTTCGTCGAAAGGTAAAGTCTCTTTTATTTTACTTACCAACCAGAATAATTATAGATAAACATTTATGGGGCAATTTCTTTTTTGTCGATTATAAAGTAAACGTTTTCTTAAAATTGTTAGACGACATGGCGTCTTCCTATTTTTCCGTGACATTATTTTTTAGTTATGGATTCGAAGCTCACCTTTGACCGAACATCCATTTGAAATCTGAGGTTACAGTTAACACAGACGTTTATTAATGATTTCCCTTGGGAGACTTTTGTTCCATTTTAATAATCTGCCATCGCTCATGATAAACTTTATTTATTACATGAATTTACTATTTTAATTTGATGTGTGAAGGTATAATTAACACATTTCCGTGAGTATCTCAATTCGTTTATGTCATATAAACGAATAGTACCTACGCGAAAATTAAAAGTTATATTTGGACAAGCACACGACCCAGTATCCAACATTAGTAATTAGCACGATCTGGCGCTATTGACATCTTAAGATAAGACAGGCCCACGTACTCCAATCCTTACGTTAAATGTAATTCCATAACAACTCTTTATTTGCAAAAAACATGCACAATTAACAACAACGAAATATGAACAGAATGGTATATAATTAAGTGCGAGTTATGGAGGGCAAACATTTTAGTTATTTCATGTTGAATGTTATAGAACAATTTGGAGAATAATTATTAAAAACGAAAGGAATTTGGTTTTTTCCAAATAAAGTTGTATGTAATTGAATTTTTGGTCACTACGATTTGCAATTTTGGGAAAGAATTAAAACTTGAATTACTATCATTAAAATTACTAGAAACTGAACTTTTACTAGAACCTGAAAATTGTGATGTCTCCGCAACCGCAAAAGAATTTCCATCGTGCAAAACTTTTCGTGCGAATTTCACCTTATATTCAATAGATTCTTCTGCATAACAATCAACAATACGAAAAATTTGCACGGGTACAAAATTTGTGCTCACAAGACTTTTGTTGATTTAAATAGACTGTAATCCGATCCCGTGTAATCCACATAATATTTTAGACCGTCATCAATTTCTCAATATTCTCAATGATCGTAACCGTAACCTGATCCATTGGTTCTTATTCATCAGAACCGTAATCAAAAACCGAATAAAAATTTTAGCGCCAAGTCCCCGAAGAAATACCAAAAATAAAAAATTAAAAACAGTAGGTTATTTATTTTTTTATTTATTTATTTATTATTTCATATTCCGTTGGACATAGGGGAGTTGGTAATGGTTATTCCAAAAATATACTTCCTTACGTGCTTGTGATCTTTAAATGTATCCAACTAACATTTTTTGAAAATGGCCAGCAACCTGACGAAGCCATTTTTCTTTTAAAACATCGTGAATAAAACTATTCAATGAGCCTCACAATCTATAGTACATACTTCCATGGTCACTTAAATTGTGGATTAAAACTACTTGTGCTTACTGCAAATGGATTTTCTTATAGGCTATTAAATTGTAAAGTCTCTATAATCGGAAGTAGCGGTTACGTCATTTGTTTTACGTTTCGTTAGAATTGAGGGACGTCACATATTGATTAATTTTGTTATTTGACTTGTTGTTTATGACTGACTTGTGACAAACGCCAAACGCTATCCGACATATCTTAATGACATCAATTAACTGTCACTGTCAACTTAGCGAGTATTAAGGGTGCGTCGCAAATTGAGGGGATATACCTTTGCTTTATACAATTGGCGAAAGAGGCGCGCAATTGCATAATATATAAATTAATATTGCTAATTTAGGTGATAGTCTAGTCTTCGCCACCTATCGGCATAAACCGCAGCAGTGTCCCTCTTAAAGAGAGACAGCCTAAATTAATATGAGGCATCCGCCAGTTCCTATTATACAAAGTTTACCTGTAAGAAATGAAGAATGAAAATTCTAGTGAATTTTGAATGAAATTTAACTTGAGATATGAATTCGCCTCGATCCAAGTAGTGATGCCGCCGAGACGAGACTCAGTCTCGTCTCGTCTCGTCTCGTCTCGAAGACCGAGGTTCAGTCTCGTCTCGTCTCGTCTCGACGAGACGAGACTAAGCATGAGTCTCGTCGAGAGTCTCGCCGAGACTCTCGTTTGGTCTCGAATTTGTTTGTATTTATTTGTACTGTTTTAGCAGAATAGTCTAAATCGAGAACAAAAAAAGATAAACTTTTGCGAATCGATTTCTACGAGTTCAAGGATCACTGCGGATTAGAAGTCGTGTTTCCGATTACGAGCTGTCAAAAAATTCCCTGAAAATCGTATGCGATTCTTCGTACATATCTTGTTTAATTGTGCCCACGGACACGGAGGCCATCTTGAGGCCTGCTTGTCTAGTCCATAGGCTCACTTACCCTCTAAAAAAGAGAACCCGTGGTTATGAAAGGCGATATTTAAGGGGCTGGCAGAATTAACTTCCGGCCGGAAAACTGCAGGCAGACCAACATTTCCTGAAAAGGTGACTTTCAATTTATATGCATGTGAATTTTCCAGTTGTTGTGTTATGAGTATAGCAATTCACAAAAAAACAGTTCAATTAATCCGCTTCTGCCGCTATTTCCGGCTGGACAAAACTCGGTAGAAAAGAATTTTTCCTTAAAACCCATCGCCCTCAACCTACGGTTATCAATTTCAGGTGGTTTGGTTTTCGGTTTAATTTGCGGAAAAAAATTCACCGGAAGTGCCTATTTTTAATAACATTCCGGCCAGAAAAAGGCTGGCAGAAAACTCATTTTGTGTTATTCAAGTTGCAAGGAATCCAGTAACAAAGATTTCATCTTGTTAGCTTATCACTACTGGTTCCATGCGTCCGGCTCTCGTACCTACTATATTACTCCTATTATTTACTTGTCATGCCTTCGTAGTTCGTGGTCTTTTATATGCTATATGCTCATTGCTCTACCTACATACACTATATTTGGATAGTGTCTCGAGACCAGGCGAGACCAAACGAGACTAGACGAGACGAGACGAGACTGAACCAGGACGAGACGAGACTCAGACTTGGTCTCGTCTCGAGGTAACGAGACGAGACGAGACTTTCGAAAGTCTCGTCTCGTCTCGTCTCGCGGCAACACTAGATCCAAGCAGTCAAAGGGGTAGAACCTGGGGTGAACTTTTTTGTAAAGGTTGGAAAAGGGTCGAAAATTATTATTAATACGATCGTCGCATTAAATACTTGTGACAATCAATTTTAATTTAAAAGAGATCTAGAAGCACGTGTTCAAAAGTAATTCATGTGTGTTAGGTATGTATAATGGGACTTCACAGTAAAATGGACTTTGTGCGTGTTCATTGGCAATATCCGTGAGAGCAGACCGGTGCACTAAGCTAGACAATCCTTCCATTAGTCATACACAAATCCGCAGCATTCCAACCTGCACGCGTTCTATTTTATGTCGAAGTTCATTAGATTCTACCTTCATGATTAAAAACAAAAAAAAGCTTCACAGTCCTTCTGGCACCGCCAGTTGTGCACGCCGATTGCACGTAGAAAAATCGCAAGAACAAAAGGATAGGGGATTTGCGTGATATGCACCTTTTACGCTTCGGGTTCGTATTTTTTAACACAGACATTAACATGATACTCGAATATTTGTAGCAACTTTTACCCGCATACAATCGAAAATGAGTAGGGAATTCTCATAGATAAATGGCCGTAGATTTCAGTTATCACCCTTAACAGTTCGCTTTCGCGTGAAATAAAAGTTAACTAATTTTCTATCCTGACAAGCTTGAACCTGCATTAAATGCAGATTTAGAATTTTATAATTTCTCCTCGTACATATCCGACATCTACTAGAAAAAAATCCTAATACTGACTTAAAACTTCTCAATTTGAGTGACTCGGTCGCCCCGATCACCTTCCGAAAATTCGAAAGAATTTGTTACAACAATTTTGGCACCCGAAATAAATCTTGGACACGAATAGAAACAAAATCTGACACGAAAAATTCTATACGGGTCGCACAATGGATTCGAATAAACCCGCAATTAATTGATTGACAATGGAAAACATTTATTCCGAGGCACATGAAAGAAAGATATACAAAATCCCTGAAAGAAAGAAAAGCGCAATTCTTTGAAACACTTTGACACCATCTATTAGTTCTATTGGGATGTTAAATGACGGAAAAGGGACAAATTGTTTTTTTACGTTTTTACGTACAATTTTTTGAATTATTTTTTATACAAACCTTGTCCTGATATGTTATGCGCGTACATACATTTCAGCGATTCATTCTTATTTATTTAGATATGAGAATTTTACTCGTAGATTTGAAGGTTAATCTTTCATTTAATTAATCCAAGGTTACGCAGTGAATCAGAATCGGGTATAAAACTGAAATAAGTGCCAATTAGCATTCACATGTTGTATGCTTCCGTGTACCAATGCTGGCGCAAAATCACATCCATACGAGCATTAAATGAGTACGGCGACGCCAAGTAAAATTGTGTGGCAACACACGTCACTTCGATACCTAATAAGAAAGAGTAACGAGTTTAATTTTCTAAAAATAAACTCCTAAGGTTTATCCGCGAGCCCTATTTTAGTTTCGAAACTAGAACAACCACCGTTTAACTGCCACACTTCACAGAATAACAATGCCCTTCAGATTTTATCAGAGTAAATTGTTCGCAAAATAGCGCAGAACGATTCTTGAAGCTATATACATAATGAGTAGCAGAGCCCTTTGTTTAGATTCGAAATAGGAACAGTATGTATAATATAAAAAGCTCACACTAGAAAATCAGGGTTTCCATTTCTGGAAACGTTTCTATCCATTAAAGCGAACGCTCATATTCGCGCTGAAAAAATGGAGCACGTTTTCAGCGATCTGTATCTGCCTATTATTGTCAACGCACAACGTATATTATCACTTTGAACTTTTGTCAGGTAAATCATTATAGAAACATAAATGAGGTTGGTTTCACAAATGTATAGTAGCAACCGCAATTGTAAGGCAGAGATCTATAAATATTGCAATAGTCCACAAATGAGTGTATGTGTGTGAATACTTTTTAGACTTTCCAAGTAAATGGAACGGTTTCGAAATATTGTTTTAGAAGATGGGAATAGGATAGTTTTTCTCTTTTCCAGGTTCCAATTTGGTAATTTCATGCCCACATTTGAGCACATCACATTTGGGAACTCGAGTTCAAATTTTTTATTATCAAACAGTGGCTGTTCCAAGTTTACGCTGAGTAGCTAAACTGATCGACACATTTTTCATTGCCTTACAATTTTAAGATAAATTTAAGCCATCTTTCAGTTTTTAATTAAATTTTAACCTTCCGTAGATTTTTAGTTATATTATACAGTGACATTTTAAATATAGCGATTTACGCGTATTGTTTTTTCTGTCTACTTTTAAAGGGACGCCTAATTTTATTGTTTGATCAAATTCAAATGTTCCTTAAACCAAAGCTTGTATCTGATTTGGATTGAGCAATTCGAGAATTAATTTGGCTATTCAAGCCTGTCACATTTTTGAACGAAATTAAACGATTTTTCTTTACCCTAATGCATCTTGCTATTTAATTCGATTATACGTGGATCAACACATTGCTTTAATTTTTCTTACGCACTCCAATAACTATCAACTTGTTAAAATTCACACCCTCAATGGCGAACATAAAGCAATAAAGTTTTCTCCCGTACTTTACATAGTAAAGTAAAAGTTTAATTTAGAAACTAGTTCCATGCAAAAGGTACCCCAACTGTATATTAAAACAATTCGATTTAAACTTTCGTCCTGTTTGAATTATCGTCTGTGTAATAGGGTTTGGTTCCATGCATTTGAAGCATATGAATATTAAATAATAAAATAATGCCGGCGTCTTATAATTAATTACGTTTAATTCAAAACATCACCCCTTACTAGTTTACGGTAGAAGGAAACTAATTATATAAATTGTCTACTGCCCACATGTGATAAAATATGACAATAAAGGTACAGTGATCCATGTGGATACTGTTTATTGCGTGGCTCTTTTGTTGATGCCTGGAGAAGCAAACGACGAAATGACGAAGGATGGCTCATTTTATGTAGCATCAGCGATAAAAGCGCAATGGCGGTAATTGTAAGGTTAGTCTTAAAATGAAAAAAAGGCAATACGCGTCTTGGTAAAATCGAATTTTATCGTCTAAAGTTTGGAAACATTACCAGAATACCGAAGCAGCGTACAAAGTAAATAGCTTTTAGAAAAAAGGCTGTACAGTAATAGCGTATACATATACTAGTGAGGTTTCGTACCTAAATTATTCATGCTGTGTACTTAGTATAGCGATCTGAAATCAACAGAAGAGACCCTCAGAGTCAACGTACATTTGATTGATTTTATGTGAACAGCACGCCCTTATTACCTGAACCGTGTATCCGTTCCCTTCTGCATTATGCTTAATTGACTTAATGGCTTTGATCCTGTGTTTGTGTCTTAAGATAGAACCTCCGCCACTTATGAAATCAGTTGAGTAACAGCTCCTTTCCTTTGAAACTGTTAATAACATAGGATGGTAATCGAACAAGTTAATTACGGGAAACCGATAACTGGGCGCATACGCACCACTAGGGACAATAGCTCAAATGAATTCGCTGTTGTGCCCACCAGACCGGTAATGTGTTACAAACTGTCAATTTTAACATTCATTGAAATCCAAGTAGGCATGATTTTCGTTAAATTATCGCAATTTAAAGTTTGCTCCTGTTTTAGAAGCTTGTAATTACATCATGTCTGTTATAGAAGCAAATGGAAACGCCGTTTTAAGTAAATTAAAACTTATTTCAGAATTAACGCTTTTCTAACGAAGGACTCGTCTTTTAGGTAGATAATTTACTCGTTATTAAACATTATATAACGTTGTAGATATTAACGCCTTAAAGGCATTAGAAGTTGCTGGCAATTGTTGAAATTACGGTTTACTCCCTAAAACAACCAAACTTTGTTTTTGATTACGTAATTAGTTGATTCTTGCTTGTGGACGAAGTTTGAAGTCAATTCCAAACTATTTAAAAAGACTGGAAATTTGGATATCCAAGTGCACTCTTTTGCAGGGAAGTAGTAAATGGATAATTCCGGTTAAATTAGGTGAGTACATAATATTTTTCAATTTAATTGTAGTGCAAATCCCTTTTTTCTCATGTACGAACGCATGGGTTACAGTGACCGACCGGAGGAAAACCTTAAACAACGTGAGAGATTAAAATCACCGAAACTGTATTAATCAGTCCCGAAAAACTAAATGTAGTGCGATTTATATGGTACAATTTCGTCAACAATCTCAAGAATTTGTAATCAGAAACGGCTTTAACTTATTACGAATATGTGCACGGATCGATTTTTTTGTAAAGCGGTTATTCACCTGAAAAATCTCTCTACATTTTCGTAGGTACTATCATAGACCAAATACAATTTGGTACTATCTTTCAGTGACTACTGTATCATAGCGGACCCCCCCCTTGAACGATATCATCCTTTTTGGCAAATTTTCCCTCAGTCTCCTGGAGGTCATTTTGTTGAATATAATTATTTAGAAGCATATTCACCAACGGCGAATCCTCGTGAATGTGGTTGACCCCAAAATTCCCTTGGCGAATCTAGTCCTATAACTTTTCTTGGGTAGTATTTTTCATAGAAAGTAAGGGGCGAGTTTACTTGAAGCAAATTTCCTTCTTGGATAGATTCTTGTACACGACTTTTCCCTTATGGGCCTTCTTAGGGCTATTTTGTCGATAGCATTTACTTTGAGGAGCGATTTGCCCCTCTGAATTATCTTGGCGGTCACTTTTCAGATTTCGGCTTCTCGCCAACTTATCTTATTTTGTTAGGGGCAGGGGGGCTATCAGGTTACTCCAGATACGAGATTTTCTTTATAGGACTTGAACCTTGACGAAATTTTGAGGATGTATTGGAAATCTGAAGAAATCCTTCACCATATGACCAACTTTGCGAAACACATTATCAAATACAAATCTAAAACGTATTCAATAATCAAGTCAATGCATGTTCGTTTTCCACTTAAAATACCATACCTGAAAACCTATTGAAAGACGTGCCACCCAACTCTTATGGTTGCTGAGAAAAAAAATAAAGAAAAAATCCTACTTTTCACCACTTCTTTGGGGGTGGCTCCCAAACGAAACACGTTGGACCCTCGGTTTATTTAGAAAAAGTGCTTGTCTTGATCCCCTCTATCACCCAATTTTTTTTACATGCGGTCATGTAACATCCTGTATATGACGAAAATGTTAAAGGTAGGTATCTACCCTTTGGTGCATGCATTCAAAACTTCAAACGATTAAGGGATTAGACACTTTCTGAATAATAAGCCTCATCATATGCTCGTAATCCTAGGAAAGGAGATGTGCGAGAATTTTAGATTAGAATTAACAAAACAATTGCGCACTATTAAGTAAGTACCGTATCGACAGTGCATACCCATACACAAAATAAAAAACTGACCTTTTATTGCATTCTTTCATTTGATTTTTTTTTGCTGCTGTTGATTATTCCTGTTCCAGTCCACCTTTTGCTATTAAATACTTATAGTCTAAGAGCTAGTGGCACATTTTTTTAAACAGTTTTATTATTGTTGATATTTGGATACAAGGCCCACCACCGCCGCGCCGCCGTCAGCGAAATTACTGCCAGACGCTTGGATATGTTATTAGCATATACACAACTATCTTATATCCAACTATCTATAATAATAAAAATGTTTAAAAAATGTGCTCTCCTTTTATTACGTCCACCCGAGTTACCGCGCTGTCTCCCTCCATTCGCCGCTTTTCTAAAAGAACCCGACTACAAACTATACCACATTTGGTGCCTGTTCCAACTGCTTTCTGTATCACGTTATGGGCAAGAGGGTTTATCATCCAAAATTGTTGCGTGGCTTATACACCCGAAGCTCTCTACAGGTTATACTATGCCAATTCGCTCTCCCGACATCCTCAAACATCCCTGTATATCTTAAAACATCCCCGGTAAAAACTAACACCGTTTAAACGAAAATTAAAGCATGCACAGACAATTTTGATTTGAGAATAACATCAGCATTTATCACCAATAAAAAGTAACGTCATTTTTGCAATAACTAACGATAACTAACTGATGGATACTTATACATTGACGTAAATTGTGAAATTGCCTGTGCAAGCTCCCCGGTCCACATATTTCATCAATCCCAATATTGGTAGTGTTGAAATTGTAATAACGCTCTATATTTATTTGCCGCTACTAAGCTCCCCGATTTTGTTGATATAAAAACAGCAGGTTAATTTAAATGAAAAGAATTTCCTAACATGCGAAATTGCAACAATTTGTATTTATGAGTCGTTGGATGACAATGTAAAACTTATTACATTGAATTTTAAGGTAGCAACCCTTCAGATAATTTCCTGTCGTTAATAGAAAATGTACTAAATACGTTTTGTTTGATCCCAGTTGACAGTCCGCCGTTAAGCGCCCAAATGGAAGTAAATTTAACCCAAAATGACGTATGACGTGACACTACATAGGGACATCACATAGTTTGTACAAGGGTTGCGACCAGAGGACATTAATCTTCGCCTAAAGGTTATCCGTATTTGCTACCTATCTTACGATTGCGTTTGATGAAAGGCAGCTATCGAAAGATATTAGATTTATTGCGTAGTTCGGAGACTTTGTAATTATTATTACAAATTTGTTTTTCGCAAATTCGCAAGCGCAACCATCGGCTTGGATTTGTTGTATAAGTATATAATTTGTAGTTCCGGACCGCTTTGTAATTCAAAGGCACGGGACTTTGACAAAGTTCCGCATTGTAGACAGGAGACGAGGACCTTCTCCTCAACTCGAGTTTAAGCCAATGGGAATGTGGCGTACTCAACGTAGATGAACTAATTAATTCAAAATATCTCAGTGCAAAATACTACTTCTGACATTTTGACCTGAATATGTAGTGTAGTACATTTGCAAGTTTTAATGCGACAGAACATCTATCAAATTAAATTAAGCGCACAACACTGAATTTTTGTCAATCCGTTTAAAATGCTGAATTATCATTCCCCCTAATTAGGAAACGTGTGGCACAAAGAAGACGCGTCATTAAAGTAAATTCGGAAATCAGGAGTCGGATGAGGCAGTCAAATTAAGTTGAAAACACATTTGAGCATAGTCCGCTTGTTAACAGCGATGCCCTTGTAGTTATCTTTAGCAAACTACAGGCCATGCAGCCTAATTACAGAGCATGTTCTAATGGGATACAGAGCTTTTTGCTTACAAAAACACGATAATTTCACGCCATATAATCTTTAGATCTTGTTTCGAGCAGATGTGATTTTACCAGACAATCTGCGCAATGCGAGCGGATTACTAATTTGAATTTTTTAGATCGGCAGATAAGTGTAACACATAATTTGTGCTTCTGCAATCTTGTTTGTGTCCAAACAACATACCATGTCGTAATAGTAGATTATTTAAATTCAACCCCCTTTTATTTTGAAACCGCTCAAATTGTGGCTGATTTTACTTTTCTGCGTGGGGTTTCTATGGATAAATTGTGTAAGAGAAAATGAAAACGTAGTCTTTATTAAGTGCGCTGTTATCTATAAAAGCTAAGAAAAAAGCTCTGAAATCGGTACATTTTGATAACTATTGTTAAATCACGGCCTGCGTTACTCACAAATACGAAAAGGGATGCAGTGTGCATTGCAAATTGCATCTTAAAGTTAGGGTAAATTGAATTTAAAGCATTTCTTCCCTAAATTTTTGGAGGAGTTTAGAAAAGTATCTTTCTAACTAAATTTACTAAGGACCGTTATACCCTGTTTACTTGTATACAGAGTGGCTAATAATCTGGCCGTACAATATTTGCGATATGAGCGCATTAAACTCCCATAAGTGCTAACAGCTTCTAAATTTCACCCATTTTTGATAAACTGAACTCAACCACTCGAACTGGCTTGATAAATAAGATGAAAAAAATATTCGGTGGCAGCTTAGACGGTAGAAACTTTTAACTTTCACGTACCGGGCCGGACGGAAAATATTCCACAATTTGCTAAGGCGCATTTTACATACTGGAAGTTTTTGTGAAATTCTCTTAACCGAGAGAACTGCATCAATTCACACACCAGCAGTGAAGTCTCTTAGGCTTGCCTCACCGGATAATTTGACAATTCCTTAGTTCCGGGATAAAAAAATGCGCTGGAGTAGACACTACTTCCGTGCCCAGCAACTTCTCCAACAGCACCTAGATACTCAACATCAAATATTTCGACCGGCCCTTGATTCTGAATGGACCATGCTGTGGAGTGTGATGTGTGATGAAGCATTCTCACCATATACGACAATCACTCGTTGGTGTATAATTTTTGGACTTGCACCAACCTTTTAAAACGTTATAATACTTGTGTTCAAGTTTCAATTGCCCATTTTTCAACATTGAAACTGTTACTAACATTACAGTAGTAGATTACATAAAAATATCCCCTCGTAATTTAACGCACTTCATAGCACTAATAATAGGAAAGTTAGCAATATGCTGTAGTTGGAACTGTGTATTTAAAACTTTAGCAAATAATCGATCTTATACACTCATAATATTTAATAAATAATTTCTATTTCAAAAAAGTTTCTATGTACGAGTCGTAGATTTTACGTAATTATAAATTTATTGAATAGCAGCACACAAAACAATAAAGTCCACTAGCACAAACTCCGACATTTTAAATTAACGAATTGAAGTTACAACAATGGTATTAAAAATTTACTTAACCCCATGTAACTTTTTCAAAAGCTTCATATTTAATCAGACGGCCAATTAAAAGTTTCTATAGCATTCGTAATAAACGCACGTATTGGTGATGATGATTACATTTTAAATAGAACTCAAAGAGAAAGTTTAAAGCATCCGACTGAGCGTTCCACCTGCGTCCCTTTTTAATTCTGTAATTCACTTTAAAAAATTTTAACAATGCCTCAATTCGGCGAATGATGTATGAAAGTGCTGTCCAATTATAGATTTATCGTCATCTGAGGAAAAATATTCAAATATCCTACACAGCGTTAGTAATGATTTCAACATTTTGTTTATTTTGCAGAAGCCACGTGATGTGTTTTGTTGTATTTTTCACTGGGAAGTTTTAGATCATTTATCAAAGGGTTACGTCTACTGTACGAGTATAACGTAAAATTACTAAAAAGAACAGAAAACTTGGTATACACAGCAAAACACAATGTGTTCCACGTTTCAGGATAGCAAAATAGGTATGTAGCAATCTGAATTTGGATTACTCTAAGAAGTTCCATATGCAAAATATCATGTGAAAGTAACTACCTACTAATAAAATTCTGAATTATTATGGTAGTATATTTGAACTAACATTGTGTAATTACCAATTTGTTATTACCCTGAATCTAAGAATCTTAGCTGATTATATGAGTATATTTATGGTTTTTGAAAGCATACTTTTGCACATTTTCTTATAATCAAACTATTCCCTCGACGTATTCTAATAAGAACCTAAAGTTGAATTTTGTTATTTGAAATAGCGACTTATAGACTATATTTCGTTAATATGGTGTCTTTTCTTTCAGGTAAGCGATTACAGTTTATATACCGCATGCTAAATCTACATCTTCAAAGTAAAGGTGAGACTTGCTTTATATTATTTAAATCCATATACTTAAAAATGAACCATCTACATATTGCACTGAATATACATACTGCTGTGACCCTTTAACTTCCGCTCACATACAAAAAATAAATTCAATGCTCCACGTTGGGCGAGCGAATAAAAATGTTGTGTGCAATGGCCAAAATGAACCATACACAAAACACCTCAAACTTAACTGGCTATATAATTAAAACGTAGGCATCTAAATTACACAGTTTTCTAGGAAAACAAACAATTTTTTCCGATTAAAATACACCCTTATCTCTAGATAATTACATCAACCTTCTATAAAGATAAACGAAGTGCCTAATAAATCAAATCTGAACTGTTACATAAATGATTTAACGAAACAAAATTGCTGACGGAAATGAGATAAAATTTCCCTATACTTAACAATTCTAGGAAATAATCTTTTTACGACGAAACAAATTAAACAAATAGCTTGGATACATGTTAGATACGCAATAATCGTTTTGTGTTTATCCGTAAAGAACCCCACCAGATTAATTAAATGAATGGAAATGAACCTTTGCCAACGTTTTATTGCAATCGGATAAACGGTTTAGGCAGGCATAAGAGACATACATACAAACATTCATTTTAATTTATATACCTAGATAAATAAAAACATCTATTAAAATTTCGGAAAAATATGCTTACAACGAAGAAAGTTTGATCTGTGCTTACACAAGGAAATAAGGTTTTCAATTCGCTTTTGTCAAAAGTAAATTTAGTTAAAATTTTAGAAAAAATGGTCCACAAATATACAATTTTATTTTATAGGAAGAATGTTCCTTTAAAATTAAAGAGAAATCCGTCTATAACACGACGAATTCGGTAAAAAATAAGAAACGTAAATCTACGAATACGTAACAATTGTCTGTCGTATGTCTCAGGATGCACAATATGCTTTAAGTGCGTTTATTCACTTATTTGAGAAGGACCTCCTCTTAAAATGTCAAAAATCTGAACTGCGCCTATTCTGAAATAAAGACATTTTATTATTATTATTAATATTAACTTTAGAATTGTTTCTACTAAATCGAAGAGGCCGCACCCCAAAAAACCCAAGTGCCGCCGCGAAAAAAGAAGAAGAAAACACATATTTTCAGACCTCTGTCCATTTTGTACCTTGGTTTACTTGTAAAAATGTTTCTTTGACTTGATTGTTACGCTCTGTGTATTCAAGTAAATCTATATCCACCTTTTCAAATTAAGGGCTAGTTTTGAACTTAAATACGTACCTCAATATTAGTAGTAGAGAAAATTTTCTTTGACAAGTCAAAGTGAATTGAACCCGCCGTGGTTGAATATGAGACTGGAATTTAGTTGTTTCAATTGGGGCTTGACAGAGGAACATTACTAGGTATGGAACAAATTTGATTAACAATCACTTTCTTCTGTAGGCTAGAAAAAGTTCCAAAACCTCGTACGTTCTTTTTTAGGATTTTGGGTATGTACTTACTGATTTTTTGTCATCATTTCTATTGCACATCCAAACGGAAGTGCCACAAATGTTTGCTTTCAACCTAGTTTTCTAACTAGGTCTTTATCGCGAAAATAGCAGTGCTCACAATAACTTCATTTTTTTTTATTCGAAAAGAAACCCCGACTGCCGTACTTAGCCAGATAACGGAAAGGGTACACCCTTTTTATATTAAAAACAACGAATTGTTTTTTACGCGTCTAACAATTCGGCATCTTGTGGTAGAATATTGTAACCGATGTTACAATTACTTCTTCTCCATCGTACCTCTGGTAAACATTTATATAAATTGGGGATGGTTCTTGATATGTAATTATATGAAATGTGCGCCAGCTAACTATCAGTCAGTGATCCTCTTCGGGTCTCTAAGGAAGGGGTAAAGGGATAAATATTAACCAGTAACCTCGAGTATTGTTTTAGTAGATTTTGGAAGCGAGATTTTGAATCCAGAATGGAGCATATACATAGTGATTGGTTTATTTCATCAATACCTATGGTATCCAATTAGCATATATTTTTTCCACAGTTGATAAAAAGTGGAAACGCCAATGTCGTGCGAGTTTTTATAAGAACGCAAGTTAAATAAGGGAAAGTTTCATGATATCACTTCTTGGACCCCTAGTGAGAGCATTAAGAATTAGGTATTTTTGTACCGCATGCCATTTTAAGAGCAACACGACATAAGTAGCAATTTGTTAGATCAACATCGGATAATTGCGTACATTTTTACGTCACCTTAATCTAAATAAAAATAGTAGTCGTTTCCCTCTTTTTTGGGGTTAGTAGGTATTTGAGTGCGTTGCGATATGCTTCTTGTGTAAATGTACATTCTTTCTGGAGATTAAGATATTTTTTTTATTATTAGCATTAAGAACGTTTGTTTGCTTATTTACGTACGCGGAATGCGGTAAGTATATGTAACAGCGCATTTAATGTTAACTACGTGTTTCTAAATACGGAAAAGAATTCCAATTTTGCTTGAAAAATGTTTTTCTATTACGTCCGTTGCGCATTTGGTGCACAAACGCCAAACACTTTAATTAAAGTAATTCGGAATTTTTCCAAGAGGTCAGGAAATCGAGTGTTTACATATCAGCCAATTACGGTTTTGTTTTTTTGAGTGCATTAACGTGGCAGGTAATGGATTTCCAGTTAGACAGAGGCACAGCACTAAGTGGAGAAATTGTAATGGAAAGGTGGGATTACTACAATTTCTTCGAAAAGTGCTGAATACATTAAATGTATATTTCCAGAACGTACATAAAAGCTAACGATAATTGATTCTGCCATTGCACGACATTGTGGACGACGCCGTTTCCGTTATGGAAATATTAAAATTTTCAATTTGCAGCTGTAAATGAGGTTCGAATATTGTACATCTTTGATCCACAAAGATATAAATTAGATGATGAAAACTGAAGGAGTCGGCAAAGCATTATTATAACGTCAAAGGTATAAATGCGGTCTGAGTGGTCCGGCCACATCAGAAGAGTACGTCGATAAAATTGATAAAGGAAATAACCCAAACGTTTTCCGTTTGTCAGATAGTTGGAGGCTTGCGAATTTACGGCATTCTTTGAAAAGCAGACGTGCCATCATTCCACAAAAGGGAGTTCTATTGTTTTTGCTGAGAACGCGCAGCGGACGTCCAGCTGCTGAGTTTGCGACCGACGGTCCGCAAAATGCGCAAAGGATGTCCTGAAAGCCGTAACGGGAAGTAAAATTTGGTAGTGATATTATATCGTTAAGGGTGCCGGATCCTGTTTTATCCGAGCGGAACTTCAGCTTCTCATGAATATTCACATACGGCAAAGTGTAAATGATTAATCATCATTATTCCGGACGTGGTATTAATGTTTTATGAACGACATGGGTTTATTTACAGGTTACACTGTTTGCTGATTAAAATTTTATACGTACCGAGCATGAATTGCACTCTTTCACCCTCGAGTATTATTGCGATAAAGTTGTTAAGACAATTTCCTTACCCCATCAATAATGTGTAACACGATGTACGCACAAAATCTCACCTACTAGCTAGACCATACAGAAAACCTGAATTATTAAAGCTGAAGGAAGTTAATTTGTGATGCAAGCTGGGAGCTACCTAACCGCAATTTTATGCACCATCCACTTGCATATAGTTGCTCAAGGACCTTTATGATTTATTCGGTAAATATTGTAACTAACTTGGTCACGTTAATCAAAAGGATTCTATGCTCAGTTAAAGGCGACGTTCAGTTGATGCTGCCGTATCGTACGGCCGTAAAATTGCGCACCGTACGTTCCTTAACTACATTAGGTCCATTACATTGCTATAACGAGAGTACCAACTTATCTTAATAGCAGTAGTTAAATAAACCATTAGGCCGTCTACTTTACTTTCAATAGAGTGGGACAGTGGGGACGCCAGTGGGCTGGAAAAACTAAATGATCCTCTAAGAGAACAATAAATAACACGATTTTATTAAATTTCGTTTGTAAATGTGCGATAAACCCACACATCTTTGCACCACACACGAAAGGGACGAAAATTAAAAATTCAAAATCGTACGAACTACGGAAACACTTATCGTATACACTACAAACAAAGGAATTTATCCACATTAATAAACAAAGGGGTAGCGAATTGGAAATCAGTCTCAATTTCTTCCACGCCGAGAGTCGTACTAAAAAGGACTTCCACAGAACAACATCGAAGATGAATTTTAGAGTAAATAGTAGGTACTAGCACTATATAAATATGTATGTGCTGTTTCGGTTTCTAGCGGATTTTCCAAAAGGAAAATAAACGCTATTCAGCTATTCTCCGCACGTTGTCCGCCTGTCTGCCCGTCTGTACCACTATTAGTCTTCCAGAAACCACAACGAAACCGGGTGGTTTCTTTCTTATACGGTGCATCACAGCCCCGAGGCCAGAACGGTAACAGATTTTTTGGATTAGTCACTTCCTTCCTTGTGTATTACTGTTTCTATGCGGAGATAATGCGCTTTCTTCGGTCGCGAGAAGATGGTACCGATTTTTTTTACTATTGCGCTGAGCGGGGGTGGAATTTTATCAGATCACATTAAATCTTTCATTTTACTATACACATTTGATGCGATTTCTAAATGTATGCGTTTCTTGTCTCGTAATGATAATTAGATCACGAGTTCAAAACAAAAACCTAAAAATGTCATATTTCAGCTCACCGATTCAAAAGTGTTTTATCGTCTATGGCAGTCATTTTGTAAAAGAAATTGTTCATCTATGCCCCAACACAAATTGAAATTCGGATGTCGATCAAATCATTCTGTAATCGGATGCGGATTACATGCTGCCCACTTTGCTACAATAATCCAGAAACATACACGATGCCTGTTAAATCGAACATGCCTAATTTCAATCTGGATATTTTAAACATCAAAACGACGACATTTTATACTCGAGTGCATCATCTCATTATCATCTCCATTCGCTCTTGATTTTCCGATGGATTAATTCAGGAACGAAAGTATGGAATATATATTCTAGCGCTGATCGTAAAGCACGTCTCGTTCAGCGTGACTTGTGCAGAAACTACGTTTTATAGACGATAACACTGTTTCACTTCTATTGGTTTCATTTTACTGTCTGCGAAAAATCTGTTCAGTGCAAGCAACCATAAGGTAATGCAAAATGTATTTTACTTTTACTATCACCGTAAGCTTCAACAAACTCTTTATGCAGCAGCTAAAAAATATCGCTCGTTTTTAAATTTCATCCGCTATATGTCTCGCCGTAATACTATAAAATGTAACGTAAATACATGTTCGTCTTTATGATTGCTGAAAAGAACGTCTATATTTCAGCTCGTGAGGATTCTAACGTTGCTCGAGTATGGTTGAGATGCACATTCTCTAGAAATTGTTTCAAATTTTTAGCAAACATAATTTTTGGTCATTTTTCGTTAGCTATTCAGTTGGTATCGTTATGCACTTTTTTCCGATTACTGTACTTTTTTTAAACAATTTGCAATTTGCAGAAATTTTTGGTTGTACTCTTTCGGATTTTTGGTAACCAAGATAATCGTAGGGGTATTTGTACTAAAATTTTAAATTCTAATTGAACTTCAATTTAGGTTAATTTTTCTTGCATGTTCATAATGCCCCTAAATTCTTCATCAATCTTCTCAATTCCCTCTACAGACTACCCGATTTTGTGATTTCCAGCAAAACGCTTTTTTCCATACATCTATTAATTTGCTGTGTGCCTGGCTGTGTGTAAGAATGACTGAATGCTTGTAAGGGAAATGAACCTCCCTTAGCTATTGGTCCTCGAAGTTGACCGAAGCTATTAATTTTCTCAAAAACTCAGAATGAGTTTCTTTCAAGTTTTCCCCAAATTACATTCACTTTAATTCTCATTTTTTATCTACTTCAATCACTTCTGAAGCCAAGAGTTCTTTTGAGGTCAAGTTTTCCTACAAATTTTCTTCAGTTTATCTATCAAGTATTGCTCCAATTTCTTTCACGTGATCTTAAACTTTTCTTTATTTCTTCCCAAGGGTCTAAGTTCTTCTAAATTCAAGCTTATCTGAATCTTTCCAAGTAAAAGAATGAACTTCCGTTAACGAGAGATTGTTGCTAAGAAACAAATTTGCAACTTTTCAACGTAAACATCACATTAACCTTTTTCAATTCGTAAACTTGTGAATCGCCACAGTGCAATAATTTTACAATTCCATTTCCTTAAGGATCATATTTCTTTCTTCAATCAACCCAAAGAAGAAAAAGGAAATTCGGAGAGGATGGTTTTCCTTTCCAAAATATGGCTAGATTAGCATCATTGCAAGTGATTCATTGTTTTCCCACGTTTAGTCGCTTCTAGAAAGGGGGGCGGACAATAAGAGTAAATTAAGCTGCGTAACGAACGATGGTTCTAGTGGCTAACAATATAATATCCACTAGAAAGTTGGATGGGTTAGACAGGGAATAAAAAATGAGTTAGCTTAGCACTCTAATGCTTCAGTATGTCATTAAAGTTCAGGCGTTATTAGACGAGATTTCCCCATTCACTTCCTTGCGCACAGAAATTTGTTTGATACTGATCAATTTCGATAAGCAACGCTGCGTAAATTGGATTGGATTATTTGCTGGTGCGAAATGTTTAATGAAAGTCCAAGCTTAAATTGCATCAACCACGAATAAGTTTCTGGACTTGTTTTGCAATTTGAGTTTAAACCGAATTTCGTCTTATCTCCCGAGTAATGTAGAATACTTGTGCATGGTTTACAACAATGGGATAGCATCTCATAACGGTGGCCCCGCTCGCCATGGTCAGTATATCGCTGACTGTAGCAAACTAGTTTATTACCACTTCTGATCATGGATAAATTTCACTCGCATATCGGCATTATTGAAATGTTAAAACCACAGTAGCAGCAGCTATCTAATACAACAATTGTATGCATTTTCTTAACCATAAAACACAAACCAAATTATAGTTTAAACAGTTGTCCAATGTGCATATCGACAATAAAAAGCCGAGCAGCTCTAAAGGCTAAGTAAATTAATCTTCAATGTTAGCATTGTCACACGAATATCAGGAAACATATTCCTGAAATGAGTTTCCATTTAATAGGTTTCGGCATATGCATAATTGGCTCATCATATTTTAATCAGCACTGTCACAACACTTTTATGTTCATCTTCAAAGGATGACAAACTAATAACAAAGTAATTAGTATACTGTATGAAACAATGAAATGGCTTTTCTCATCAAAGCGTGTTATGTAATTGCAAATTACAATGCTAAACCAATGATGTTTATTTATATTGACAGTTTACCGATATACACGCTTCCAGTGCAGACAACGATTTGAAGTTATTCTATCTAATTACTAACGGCCCCCGTTTTAACTCGAGTTCAATTGCTTTATGGAACTGAAAGTTTAAACCATGTTACAGGTACATGGCGTGTAATTGTTTTTGTCGTCGTTGTTTTGCGGTGAAAATGAATCGTTTCGAGCGACGAAAATGTCAGAACAATTCTTCACATTAACACGAAAAACAGAGATTACCTAACTTTGGGAAAGTTTCTCTTAATACTTAAGATTTTATTATTATTTCACGTGCAACCTTGCTATGCTTTTGGGGTTTAAAAAATGAGACTTGTAGGGTACAATTGAAGTGGATTCCAAAGTCACTCTATTGTGCATCATTAAAAGCTGAACCGTGTATTATTTTTTGGTTTATTCGAATTGGATGAAAGCATATGGAGAAAGGCATTCACATGGCCGATCAGGAGACAAAACAAATGCTGGTTAAAAGAGAATACTTGGGTTCCTGTTTCTGTATTAATTGTGAAACCTATTTTCAAGTTTCTCAATAATGTGGAATAATCGAGCTACCTTAGAAACTACGAGTGTACCTCAATCCACGCATTCTAATGTTCTCTCTTGATCAAATTCAGCAGTTTATATTGACTTTACTGTGCTCAGAAAACGACGCTTGCTTCTGGACCCGATCCCCTCAAAATTAGCTCTCAGTGAAATTTCACTGGAGGCGAATATTTTAAAGGAACTTCCGGTAGCTACATATTCTAGAAGTAAAATGATCCCCCCGGAAAATTTGCTTTCGTATACTTTCTAGCGAGGAATTAAATTCGCATTCAGAAAAGCGAGACGTCAAAGAATCGAAAAACACTGTTACGTGCCATAGCTGATATGTCCCAAATTGTAAATTTCCTTGCCATTTGCGATAAAATCCCCTACCAGAAGAGGTCGGCTGCATCTCCTGGAAATTTCCTGCTATAAAAATCTTCCTCTAAAGAAAAAGTACTGTTTCTGAGTAACTACCCAAAAGAAAAATCGTAACCAATATTTCGCCTTTATGTATATTTACATTGGAACCATTAATTATTTTTCCCCACCTACCCAAAAGATGGATGGGGAAAGGGAATATTGCGGTGGCGATGTTATTTGCGGTAGTTTACTTGAGGGCAACTTTTCTAAGGCGAATGTTGTGACCGAATTGGAAGCGGACGCTACAATTGAATGAATAAATAAAAATTATTGCAAAGGAATCAAGTTCAAGTGCTAAAACCATTTGCACCAAGCCTGACTTTTACGGTACTAGTTTGTGAACAAATTACACCTATAGATGTGATTTTTTGGGAGAGAATTCTCCGGGACATATTCCTGCACATGAATCTCTATTCGGTTTGGAGGAGGAAACTCTGGAGGATACATTTTTGATGGCAAATCTCACAGGGGCAAATTTACCTATAGGTGATTCTTATTTAGAACGAATTTTCGGATTCATTGGGACGAATTAATTTTGTTGCAAAATCCTGATGACGCATTTTCCTTGAGGGCAAATTTTCGGATCCAAATTTCCCTTGGCAAATGTAGTCACAAAAATACAAGATAATACATAGCACCAAAGAGTACACCCTTTGCACTTGTTTCAAGGAAAAACTTTTCTGTACCGTTTTGCCGAGACTTCCCAAACGTACGCTCCTCTTTGGAGCAAGTTTCTTTGTTAGAAATATTTCAGTTTGATCAGAAAGCGAGGATGCTTCCTTTTGTGAAAAGTGTTAGGGATTAGGGGTTAAGCCAATCGTTCTTTCGCTAACTTTTACGGAATCCAACTGGTAGCTAATACTCTACGGCCTGAGGATATCATTATTATAGGCGAATTGTACTAGGCGTGCCTACTGATGACAAGAATATATCTTTGGGAAAAGACGCACTGCGAGTAAATTTTTCGTGGATAAATGGTCCAGAGGCGAATTTTACAGAAGTGGAGGAGTTTTATTGGAACAATTATCGGCGCAATTAATTTTCAAAAGCTGAGGTTCCCTAGAACTTCACTCGCGCATGCTAGTAATATCAATGATTTCAAAATAATTATTTGTGCAACCAGTTAGGAAAAGCACTATTATTCGTAACGGGCGGATTTACGAATAGTAGTGTTCCCCAACGTGTTTCACACAATATTTTTTCTAATTTTGACCTTTAAAGTGATACTTTTTATCACTAGTTACGAAATATTTTACTTTTCACAACTGGTTGTGAATTGTGATAACTTGATAAGTAAGACATTTGACAACATCAAACAGTTTTCAAATGTGTGACTTTAAGTGTCAAAATTCGAAAAATTACGTTTAATATACTATTACATAATTTGTAAGGAATCCAACTATGATACTTTTTATAATCATTTTAGGTAGCAATGATGAAAACTATTTTCGTGAAAAAAAGTACCCTCTTCATTCGACTAGGAAGTCACTTATGGCTCATTTGCGTTTGTCAAACCAACAAATGCCCCGCAACTGGATCTACACTATTGAGTAGTTTATAGTAGGTATTCGTGGATGATGTATTAAATAAGTCTAACGTCATAATGAATTTATTTAATTAGCACTCTTTACGTGTCATGTCAAATCTATCTGATCGGTGGTATCTCCTTTACTTACATAATCCCATTAAATGTCCCCTAATTTAAATAAATGCACAATTTAATATCTAAATTTAAAAATACATTACATTTAATTTTACTCTTTACTTAACTAATTGGTGCCTTGACAATTAATGAATTAATTAATAAGAATTACACGAATGAACAAAAAAGTATCATACGTATGTGAATATATTGGTATACATATTATTATGAGTATTTACACTATCATCTTTTTGATAACTATTTGATACCGTTTCAGCATTATTTTTAACACGGTTTGAATTGGTGTTCTGAGCTTTATGGGGTTTCCAGTAGGAATTTTAAGAGCTTTTTAAAGCAACTTTTTGGTGGTTTTCACAAGACATTCAATGAATCCAGTACATTGAGCTGAGCATGGCTCAAGGTGTACTCGTGTATTTGAAATGGGTGTACATTTTGAACTGCTAAACTGTGGACCGTTTTCCATGGGAGGGCAGAGACTTTTCGGCTTATCGTCGTTTCGAATGTCTATTTCTAGATGGTTATAGTGGAGGGTACCAAATATGTCTAACCTCTAACCCACAACCTTATTAAACGTAGGAAACCTATGCGGTAAGTGATGATGATACCATGATTTTCCGTTCTAACGTGCAATGCCTTGACGACTTGAATATTCCTGTAGTGCAATTATTCCTGTACCAGCTCTAAGACTGCTTCGTTTGTTACCCTATCATTTCAGCTAATCGTCATTATCCTTCTATAGCATCATATTTCGAATGCTTCTATTCTACGTTTGTCTTCTCTTCCTATATCGTCGAGTTTTCCGTATAGAGCTACACTCCATATGAACGTTATTAATACTGACAGCCAGATCTTTATTTGTTTTAAAAAGGTATTTCGGATACATAAAATTAGGCGCCCTTCAGAAGAGATTTTGTAATTTAAAAGTAGACATAGGTAAAAACAATGTACGTAAATCCCTATGTCTACTTCTTAATAAATATCACTGTATATTAAGATGATGGACTAAATCTCCACCACAGATACATACATGCTCATCTCGGGAGATTGCTTGGATGTTTGTTTTAATTAGGTAAATAAATGTTATTTAAGCACGTCTAAATTCCTTTAAAAATTATTGTATAAGCAAGGCAGTTGATCAATTTGATCCAAAATGTTCGAACAACATCCAATAATTTATTATGAGTATTTCACAACATAAGCTTTCCATTTCCTATTATCTAGCAATAGCTTCTCCAGTGAAAATTCGCTTCCAATTTCTTACATACCAACAACACACCACTATACAATTCGATGATCTCCACTCTACATCCCCTACAAATATTATTTTTTTGATATCATTTTAGATTTCATTTAAATCCTACTAGCGTATCTTGTATATTCACATACTTGCCAAACATCCTCTCACATAGGGTTTTCGATGCGAGCTTTCGTTATTGCATTCCACAAACTCCGCGTGACTAAATATATAAGCTATCTCTGGTTTGCTTGCTCGGCCTAATTGGCCGCAATGTTTGAGGGAAGTACAACTTAAACTGTTCCGATGAGAAAAATAACGAGCACACCTATACAGGTGAAAGGGCCGTAACCATGGTGACCATTTCTGTCTATTTAATATCACATTCAGTCAAAATCAAGCCAAATTACATCGAGTTAGGTTCTGATCTAATTTGAATTTCATAAGCGTGTGTACGTCGTCGGGAAGGAGCCGATTTATTGAGGGGGATTCGGTCCCTAAATTATGTCCGATCGAATCGCAATCGTACATTCTTTTTTAAGCACCTTTCGGCGGTGTTTAATTTTATTCTTTTTCGATTTGTTTCGTCCCAGACCTAGCCGGGAGAGAGGATAAAGTTATATCAAATTCTAGGCCCGGCAATATATACGTGTAAGCAATTCTCATCGTGGTTTCGCCGGCTGCTGAATATCGCCACCGCCGCCGCATTTCGCAATAAAGTCATTTGGCTCAACCCCAATACATAACAGACAGATAGAAAGATGAGGCGAGTGCACGTAAAGCGAGGAGCAATCTTGGGTGCGAGAGAGATACGGTACGAAATCCAATTAATTTACCTTTCTAGCAAACAAACGCTTCGCGACAACAATATAACCGGCCATGCTTGATTTGAAAATCTAATTTCGGGGTTTTATCATAATATAGGTGGCGTGTTTATTGCTGGTGGAGATAAGGCGGGACTCGCACAAAGTAGTTTCAAAATTTGAGTGTATACGCATAACGTAAGGGTGTTTCGGATTACCCTTGTGAAAACGATGTTTGACCCGTGACCGCCATCGCAACTTGATTCTGCTGAAACAATCCGACTAACAGCAAAACCGTATGCAAGTCAGCCGACAGCTTTAATTTATAGAAGTGGTAAGGGTTGTAGAGTCGTTAAGAGCTGAAATTAGTGACGGTAGAGTGTAGAGATGCAGTACTCGCCCGCAACTTGCACTCTGTAATATTAAATAATGAACTTCTAATGCGATGAACAATTCTATCTTGGCGTTATCAGTAGCCATAACAAGGGTAAGCTTTTATCCCACACGCTGCTGGTGTGGTGTGGTGCGTCTGACGGCCTAAGCTATGCTATGCGACGGCTCTTATAATTCTATTACTTATCTCCCGGTTGGACTTTTTATCTATTAACTCCACCGGAACTGACTTTTGTAGATCCTAATTATGTTATTCGCCTCCCTTTATCGCGTCGAATGAATAGTGCCAGTGTCAGTTGTTTATAGGGAGGCTACGCCCTTCGATGCATCGTTCTTTTGATTTGCTAAACGAATATTCAATATGAGCGTTTGCTTTTAGCACCCTCGCTCGCCTTCACAACTCGAATTGTACGTTGATTAAATGATAAAACTTTTTCAACTTCTAGGTAGGTATTCGCTTAATCAGATTTTTCCTTTGGTAATGCATTGCTTACTAAGAGCCTTTGTGTTAGTAGAAATGCATTCAAAGGGATCAACATAAACATTTTTTATTGTACAGATTTAAATTTTGATATTAATATCTAAGTAAATGATGTTGGCAGTGTGCTTACAATCTTTGATGTAGGTATATAAGTATGCTATTCAACTTTTCCCAGCTCAGATTTCTTTCGTTTCGAAATTAAACTCGACAACAACTTTTCCTTGAATAAACTTCATTAAAGTAATTACAATGAGAAGCCTACACAAAAATAAATTACTCTTGAAAGAGTAATATTAATTTCATCGTTTTTACATGATTCGTTACGCTGTAACGATGAAAACCTTGACCTGCAAAGCACTCGGATTACTGGCATAGGTATAACATGGATTCTACTGAAATTGGTTTCAAAAATAAATTGACTGGCCCATCTGGCACTTTCAATTGCAAATCGACTACTAATGCTAATTAGCGGAAATGAAAAATTCATACAAGATTGCGATGCATGTATTTTGTATGCATGTTTGTGATGAGCATATTCTAGGAAAAAACCACTTTTCTACTTAACCACGACTCGTACGCCCCCTAGCGGCAAACCTAGAAACTTGAAAATAATTGCGAGCGATTTCTTTTGGCCTCTTTTTTTCCCCAAACTGCGCCATAAACGGTTTCATAGGTATGGCATGTAAGATTTATTAATGGACACTCTGTACATGCTTGACTGGGTTAAGGAAACGGAGTCGATTATTAATCCTTAAACATTTGTGCTTGTGTTTGAAAATTAGAAAAAAGTAGGGACGCGTACAGAAAAGATAGCGGTAGGGCATTCAGTTGTGGACCACCAAAGCGTCAAGTGCGTGGTCCGAAAAAAAAGTTCCTTGGACATTAAGTGGGAAGGCGTCAGCGGGAAAAGCACGTAATTCGCGTTTGAGCCTTGGTGGATCTCAAGTAATAGAATCCGTCATTAAAGTTAGCTCAAACTCCGTCCATGAGTTCAAAATTGTAGGGTTGTCAATAACCATCAAGTGTTTGGGTTATATAAGCGATCAGAAGCAACCTGTGATTCCAAGCCCAAGTGACTTTGGTTGGTAAATGGACAACAAGAAGTGGGAGCCAGTGTGAATCACAATACCGGAAGTGTTAAAGGTCTGTAGAGAATTTTTTAGGTGCTGCTTTGCGAGAAAGCAAATAAGAGTATATCGCTCACAGCACTTGCTCTAAGTAGGCAAAACTTTAAATACATTAAATCATGATTTGTAGGGGAACACATAAGGGCGATTAAAAATTACTTCAAGTGATCGAATAGTTTATACAGAATATACTACGGGTAAATATACCAGTTTTAAGAAAACGGGTCTTATAAGCTTACGCCATCGCAGTTAATGTGCAGAAAATTCCCGTTAAAACGCTACATGTCACTTTTACGCTTGCACACCTTCCGGTTTACACCCAGCTACCGGAACCATGGAACCATTTTAAAGCTCTTTATACGGCCCACGAAATTGTAGTGAGCGAAAACTTTTGTAAATATTCAAGTTTCTTGGAGAAATGACTAAATGTCAATTTTCAGGGTTTCTTATAAAAAGGATTCTCACTGACCCCTTGAAGTGATAGCCATTTGGAAATCATTTGTTAGTGTCTCGGAAAGCTTCATGCAAAAATTGGTGCTTGTATCCGGCTGGTAAATATAATCTAAAAATTTTATATTAAAACCCGCACTGCTGCGGGTTATGCCGATAGATGGCGAAAGAGTAGAATATCACCTAAATTTTAAGCATACAAGTAAGTTTTTTTACCAGTGAGTAGAAGGTTTTTGAATACGCGTCACGCATCAAACGTTGCCTAGAAGAAACCAGTCTAGTTTTATGGATGGATTGTTCTTCTAAGTGAAAGTGCGAAAATAATATTGCTTTTATTGCGACTTTTAATGAAAAACTAGTACTCTCTCAATAATTATGAGAAGAAATACAACTATATATCAATTTATAGTAGCACTTAAGTATAAGCAATTATTGTCAACTTTTCTTGCATCGTTTGTGGATTATGCATGGATTAGTTGCATAAAATTGGAAACCCTTCATTGTCATTTAAAAGTAGACATGGGGAAATACAGTACACATAAATCCCCATGTCTACTTCTTAATATGTAATAGCACTGTATATACATCCCAGTTGAAACGTCATTTGAAGACTCATTACATATGTGGTGATGGTACACCGGCCAAACATACAGGGTGTTTCGAAATACGCGCACACGGACTGTGAGATGGTGTTATACAACGAAAACTGAATAAAAAGTTCTTCTGCCTGTATTTGATCAGACCGGCACTTTTTTTTTCGACGTGCTGAAGCTTGTTTACTAGCAGACGGCGGACATTTTGAACAACTGTTGTAATTAGGTACTCGTCACAATTATAGTTTATTTTGAACCTTCTTTTGTTTTTAAAAATGTGTTATTATTAAGTTTAACCAGTGGCGGAGCGCAGGGGGGGCGGAGATTTTTAAAACCGCAGTAGCTCGAAAAATAGCGGTCTGATGGAAAACTGGTAGAGGTACTTTTTGTTCAATTTTTGTCGTATAACACCATCCCATAGTCCGTCTGCGCGAATTTGGAAACACCCTGTATATTCTGCTATTGTTGATACTTATAACTTCAATTACTCCATAGAAACATTAAGTGAAATCATGGCTCACCAGTTTATACTTGCCTTGAACTCTCGACCAATCTACACGCATTTTAAAATCAAGATGATGAGGCGTTTGTAACTGTAAGGGAGGAAATTGAACATTTTCTTGTGTGTGACATGTTCCATGCATACGGATTATACACGCAACTCCCGTTACCTAGTTCATGGAAACTTGTGTGAAATCGATTAATTGCTTACATTGTATTTAAACAAAACTCTGACTGCACACTTATTGTGATAAAAGAAAGTACTACTATGATGTGACATCAGTAAAGTAATAAAAAGTAAATTTGACACATTTGGATTTCACTTTCACGTTTCTTTGTCAACCGAAATCTTATAATTTATCGATATTGTATGCATCAGAGTGACAAATGTTATCAAAACAAATTGTTTTCTGTTCCTAAAATACTTTATTGTCACCTTCAAATGGAAGCTCTGTAAAAGATTAGTTGTCGGAGGTATATATTCCAATATACAGTAATCTACTGTCACGTCAGACGAACTCAATTCAATATTTTCTCTTTTATAAATGAAACCTTCGATCCACAAAAGATGTACTCACTAGCTTGGGTAGGTATATACATCAGCAAATCACCGAAACCGAACAGTGTCAGGGGTATACGCAGAAATTCATCAACTAGATAAATAATGTCCCACTATCAAGCGCAATGATTAATTATATTATTACAACGTCGTTGACAGTTACTAAAAGGCTCAACACACAGCTTTTTGGCGAAATTTAATTAGGAAACTTAATTTCAAAGGATGGCAGTTGGTTGTGTTCAAATGTATATCAAAACGATTTGACAGCGGGAGCATGGTTGAGGGAGGTTAATAAATAATATTACGGAAACATGTAAAATAAGTCATAATCAATTCCAAAAAGAAACGAGAAACGAGGGTAAAAGTTTTGGAATGGAAATAATATATTAAATACGAGTAAATGCTTCACGTTGTATTTAAACGGCAACGTTCGCAAAGATACTCGACTCGCAGGAAAAAGTATGTTCATTTTTGTCGGATACAAAGTTGGTTACTTCCGTATTTCATTTCTATTGTCGGAATTAAAATTTACGGTTGCATTACGGCGTGAAAGAATCTTTAGAAATGGAGAAGTAAATAAAGCAAGAAGTGTACAAAGATGTAGTGTAAAAAGCGGCCCACCTATTTTCTACCGTATTAAAAATGCAATGGATGTCCGCTCAGAGTGGTGTAGCGTTCTTCGCATTCTGCTAGATATTGTCGTCATTTATCATACTTCCAACACAATGGACATATCCGGGGATAGAAATGTTATAAATATTTAGAGGCAAATCATGAAATAAATAAAGCGTGTCGTATGCTCTGGGATTGCTGATGCTCGACCACATCGGATCGCTCTGTGTCTGTATAAAATATGGCTATATTTTCGTGTAGTCATTTAGAAAGATGTCATCATTTTGCTGGAACCCTTTCACATAGGAGATAAAAAACATTTCCTTATGAGTTATTAGATTTATTAGACAATTTATAACGGGATTAACTAAAACGCTTCTAACATAAAGCGCGAGTTCGTAGATTGAAAATTAGAGGCATCCATCTACCTTCTATCAAGATTGTAAAACTAATTGTTAGATTGTAATAGCATGTTCTTGTTATTGTAGTACGTTTACATACAATACACACTGTTCTAAATCAACATTCTTGGAATGTATGCATGTAAACAATTACATTATATCTCTGTGTTTTACTGATGAGGTTTGCATACATTTTTTTTAGTTGCGTGACGCTGTCTAAAAGCGAACCACGCTCCCATGGGCAACAAATTTCAAAGCTCAATCACGGATCAGTAATTTCCATCATTTTGCAACAGTAAATTCCCCACCATTCCTCAAATTGGTATGAACTCTAGAATTACACTAAGCTCTTCCACAGCTATCAGTTTTAGAACCCCTCGCCGATTAAAGCAACTTTATTTAGATAACGTGAGGTTAATGCTTGTTTATTAGTTGATTTGAATAAAATAAAAAAAAAATAAAAAAAAATTGTCAATTCAGCATTAGCAGTCCATCTTAATTGATAAGTTCGTGGCCTCTATGCTCCTAGATAATAAAGCATAGCAATAAGCCATAAAACCATTATGTGATTTAATCACTTACACGTGTGGCTAATTATGCAAGTTTGGAGCTAAAAAATTAAACAAACAGTGAATTTTTCTGTTTTTTGAGAATGAACTAATTTTTTTCTAGGAGAAAACAATGAAAATCTTTTTAGGTTATACTTTAACTAACAAAACGAATTCAGTGTAACAATTAGAAGACACGTAATATAAAACTTGCGTGTTGTTTTTATCTCATGTCCGGGCCCCCATTCCAAATTAATTTCGCAATGCAAGAAGACTGTGATATTCTATTAAATTATTTGACTTCCAAATAGACTAACGGTAGCTCATTTATAAAAATCTAACACATAATCGAAATATGCCAGTTTGACATTAGTCAGGGTCATCAGTTATCAGTGGAAGTTGTCGTCACCCACAAAAACGTAGCTAGTACGTTATAAATCTATAGTTTGATATTTGATTTCGAATCCTACAGATCGCTTGATCATAATTCTAATTTTGTGCCTTGAAGAAGTAAAGTAACGGTAAGTTTTTATATATTATTGATGCAAATTATAAATTTTGGGCAGTGAATAGAAAATTTCCTTGCGCTCTCGAAAATAGAGGAGTTTGCAAACTATAATGCTTCAACTTTTGCACTCTAGTAATGATATGTCCCTTTTAGCCAAATTTGTAAAACACGCCATAAGGTTACACTGTGTAGGACTTTTGAAACTTCGACTAATAAAATCCTTTACATAGAATGGATAAAGCCACAACTAATTACACCATTGTACCAACTAAACTAACGATTATAACACGTTAATCAACCAGATCTTGCAAAAAAAGATTATCTCCATCAAATTTCATCGTGTTGTTTATATGGGACTATTATAAACATTTTTATTATCCTAACTTTGTTTATATTTTTGAGTAAATAAACTGAAATCTCGTATGCGGCGTGTTAATAATAATTTGCCGAGTAAAAGTAAAGATTTATTTTTACGGCTGACTGTTAGCGTTGTAGTAAAAAATGTCCGAATTAAATACAAAGTGCCGGTTTTATGGATGACAAAAATATAATTCTCGCAATCCATGATCCCTTGAATGCTTATAATGAGGAAAGTTAGTTTACGTTTGTCGCGTTACGGTTTAGTTATTATTTTATTCATCTCCGCAATAAACCGTGTTTTTATTATATTTTCAGAAGAAATTTTATTATGGACCATCATTGTTATTCTTGCATTTTGCGTTAAATTAAAGTAATCAAGATGCACCTGCTATAAAAGCGTGCTTGGTTTGTTTTTGTTATGGGAAGGAAAAGAGTCGCTCTCGGTTCTACCAGAAAGGCAAACACATGTTACGTATATTCCTCTATGTCCAAATCTAAAGCGTTTCGGTTTCAAGTTTCAAAGTAATTTAGACTGCGAAAACAGACCTAACTTATTGAAGACAGATGTTTGTTTAAGACGCGAGGTTTATAGAAAATTTTGTTTGCGGATGACATTTCGCATTAGTCAATTCGTGTTTTTTTCGATTTGTTTGTTTGCTTGCTTGAGGTAGTCAGTTTTGCGATTTTGTTTTAATTTGATTCGATTTTCAATGGAAGCGTGCTGTCACAGGTGCAAGCACGCAACGAATCCATACAGGAGGAATGGTTGGTGGTTATATATTCGTACGGTTTCCAATTTTACCACTACAATGCCCACCATGTATGGCTTCATTCAATTAAACGAAAATCTTCCCTATGGCGTTTTATTCTGGTTTGATTTTCTTATATTTGTTGCATTCATTATACAGTGAGTTTTTCACTTCCATGTGTTGCGATTTTTATGGAAATTAGTATGTCTGTTTCAGGATACTGAATCCCAATCTGAAGGTTACAAACGAATTTTTAACCTCGTTTTCAAGTTTGAGATTTCATCCTCGTCGCCTCCAAAGCCTTAAAAACATTTAGAGTTTAGCATTTCTACAACCAGATATAACCCCCTCCACTCCTAATGTGAAAATGTATCGTTTTAATGTAAGGAATGCATTTGAAGGAAGTCTCTCTCACACCAACCCCATTATAACGTTGTTCAGATGCACACACAATGTACGTGTAACTCAGGTCCATTAAAACCAAGAATCGGCAAACTAGAATGAAAGTAATAGTATAGTTAAAGTATAGTAAAGTATATTTACAAAAAAACCTAATTAACAGCATGTAATTAAAGGATAGTGCATCAAGCTACGAAAACCGTAGAGCGCTTGGAGGCTGACAGATCTTCCTTGTCGTCGTTGCCGTCGTTGTCATGATTGTCTGGGTCCATTGACACGTTTTCTTCATGCAAATGTGCAGGAGGAAGGGGGACGTTAGTGCGATCCCTACTATCGTCATCCAAGTCCAAACTTCGTTGCTATCAGGCCGAGGCATGTTGTGCCCATGGAGGGTTTCATTACTGCAGTGCACAACAGACTGGCCTTTTTACAAGTTTACATTTCGGTTTTAGCACGACGTGACTGTGGAAAAAATGAGGCACGTCAGATATCTTCGAGGTTTTCAATTTCGATGGTCCCTTCTTACAGTTTCACAAGGAATTTCTCTCCAACGTCAAGAATTTGAGATAGAGGTGCTTTATCTAAATTTGATCAGCTGTATTTGGGTTAATAATGTGTCTAAAAATTCGTTTCACCAGCCAGATTTGAGGAAATGTAATCTCCTACAACTTGGTAACGCACTATGATGGTTCTCGAGGTCGAAAACATAGAATAGACATCCTGCTTAACCCCCAAACAACCTGTAACAACAATTTCAGTTTCACATTTTTAGGAGTCTTCGAATCCTGAATAGTTTGTAAAGAAGCTCTGAAGAACCTCCAGAGAATCTTTAGTAAACAGCTTATAAGATTCTGTATATTACTTGATGTACAAATTTTCTGGAACACAGAAAAGTATTTAAGAAATCTTTTAATAATCAAGGGAGAACTTATGTAGAGCACGTTGTAAAGACACTACATTTTGTTGTAATATTTCTCTAAGAACCTTTAAATAATTTCCAGAGTACCTTAAGTTACGACGCTTGGAAGTGCTTTAGAAGTAACGGAATAGTACAGGAAGAATCCCTAAGGAACTTAAACCATTGAACACTATATTAATAATTTCTCAAAGATATACCTAAAGAGTCCTCGAAGGATCTTCTCTCCGAACCCGAATTCGAATCCGGAATCGTCTTGGATATATCCGAGCATCTAACCAACCCTCTAGGCCATGGTCGCGGGCATTCTTAAAAAAATAGGTATCTCATGAATCACTTCCACAGAACACATTCGAAAAATCACGATGGAACTTAGGTTCTCAAAAGTTCTAAGAATCTCGAGAGAGTCTCTGAAGAATTTATAAAGATCTGAAGTATATTTGAAATGGAATCGTGAAATTTTTTCCTCTACCCAAGCTCAAAAATATGCTTAAAGCGGTCCATTCACTATACGACCCCACACCCGAGTCTCAACCGCAACCCGACATTACATGAACCCTGTATAAGAGTTCAGTTGTACATTGGTGATTGAACGTAGTCGACTCTAGATGGTTCCCATACCTATTTTCTGAAAAGGCAAAAGTTACGCGCCTTGTCTTGCATTTCCACTCACTAGCGGATCGGTTAACGGTTGAGTCAGGACGGGCCGATCTGGTGAACCGATCCGCTAGTGAATGGCGGCCTTAAAGCATTTGAGAATTTATGAATTCACGGACAGCATATAAAATCTGTGGGTCGGTCACAAGATGCACTCTCTAATGAATGTAAGAAACAGTAAATTAATTTTTGTTGCAACAAACTTATAAATATACCCTTTGCCCACTCCTTGGAGATACCTATGCGACGTCAAACGCATTCAACTCATGTCTGCGGGGCGCCCTGAATTGCAAGTGCCAGTTTAGGGTTAATTTCGGTAGCTTTGCTGAGCAAAGCACTGGTTTGATATTCAATTGGCGGTCGAATATCGTGGGCGATGAATTCAATGTGCTGTCATCAATGATAAATGGCAAAACACGCTTTAAACTAAGATGTGATAGGCCTTGATGGTCGTATGTAGGTAAATTAAGAAAATGACTACACCAGCTCCAAGAGATTTACTTTTGTTACCGGATACAAGCCCCTAAATCTTAGCAATTAGTTTTTAAAATGCGACTGTCGCAAGTGCACGTACAAAATGCAGTCAATATGAAATTTAAGTGGCGGTTTTGCAGTATAATGACCGTGTTGCTTTCCAAGCAGTGCCTCAGTTGCATTAACGTAAATAATGGCTGCAAACCCCCCCGTTACCCTATGTTTTAACAATGTCGGGCACCGCAACTACCATCTCTAACCCTGTAGTCTCTACCAGAAATAATAAACGTTCTCTTTGTGCATAAGTACATATGTGAACACATGTTGAACTTTGTGCTTTCAACCTTTGCTAGTCCCTCCCCTAAACTACGCAAGTAAAACAGAAGTGACGATGGTAAATAATTTGTTAATTTTAGTCCATATCAACTCTAACTCGCGCTTAAATAAATAGAGAAGTAAGACGAGACATCCGAATTAAAATACATTACATGCAAATGAGAGGTGATATTAAGGGATACATAAAAAGGGTTGTCTTAGAGAGACGCCGAGAACTAAGCGAGCGCATAGTCATTAGGATTCATTGTTAAATATATTTGCACGAATCTCCTTCGTTTCCGAAACCCAACTAATATTTACTGTTAATTTAAGTAACGCACGAATATTTAAATTTTAATTTAATACAGTCGGCCATATGCAAACACGCGTTTATCACCCCCGAACTTTAATTTAGGGCCGGATGATAAAAGGTATTTGAATTCGGCGCGGCGCATTCAGATTATACACCTAGTTATTTTTGTCGTGAGAGATGCACTTAGGGAAGAGGGCATACATAATACATGTGACTTGTTTTTAACGGAGGTGAATATGTGACGACGACCTGTTCCGAATTCATCCCCGGAGAAATTAATATCGTTTTCGATATCTGAATTCTTCATTTTATATTCTATTATAAGCAAAATGAAATTTGCGTTCTATCCCCCTAAGCGCGACATTGTTACAATATTTGGACAAAGCAATGCATATTTTTGTACTCTGGTATTTTTCATACTTACACTATAATCGAGAGATGTCTATCGAAGTCTATCTAAGACAAATTGATTTTCTATGAATTTTAGAAGGGAGACTATAGTGTCTGCTATATTTTCTAGTTTGTCCTCTCTACCTCCTAATATAACAAAATAGCTTAATTTGTCTCACTTCTACCAGCTCTCAAGACTTATGTCTCGGTCGGAATTTTAAAGGCAAGGTTATGGTCTCTGCTAGATTTCTTGGTAGGTTGTATCTGTACCTCTTCATATAGTCAAATAGCGTAATTTTGCTCCCTGCTGCTAGCTCTTCAAATTATAATCTTTCCGATATCTTCATTTTTCAGTCGGCCAACTTTATATAAATTTTAGGGACAAAACTATACTCTGCTATATTTCTTGGTAGATTATTGATGCACCTCTTAATATAATTTCTCTCACTTCTGCTACCTCTTCAGCTATATCTTTCAAAAAAAAAATTGAAATTGATCTAACGTTCTCCAAAAGACACTTTCTATTGGACGATTATTTTCGGTTAATTGCCGTTTTATGGGGCCAAGGTCACCTAATTCTACATGATTGGGTCGTCCACGTCATAGAGTTATACAGTTCGTGGGCATGTCACAAATGTATTAAAGGAGTAGCACTAATTGTATCCGCAGTTGGCTCTAGATTCCAGCTGTGCGATTTCATTGTAAGATGTCTCGTGGAAGCGCAAATCTCTATTCAAAAATGTCATTCACGAATGAGGTCACATTTTACCGAAATTGCAACTTTAATACCAGACAAACACATAAACGGAGTTATGGCCGCATGCTACAGCTCCCACAAGAAATCGGCACAGATTGACTATACAGCAAATGGAAAAATACCTTTTTTCTACAACTGTCAAAAAAACCTGTCATTTTCTGACGGATTTCGAAACGCGAAGTACTAGATTTTTAATCGGTTAATTAATAAGCAAGGTTGCTCTTGACAACGTGCGCGAAATCGTCAACAGTGAAAAATAGTATATTTTATTATACCTGAATCACAATCTCCGTTTTAAACACTCAAATGCGTGCGAAAAAGGGCCTTTAAAACACACGTGCTTTAAAGTTGCTAAGTAACGATACTTCAAGTATGACTTTTGAAACTGTCATCTGGATGAAATAAAAAATCCTCTTAGGTCGCTTTCTGTAAATGCAGAACATTTCTTTGGCTTTTGTACATATCCTTTGGTTGAAGCTTTCACAAACGCGCGTAATTTAGGGTATGCTTCCAAATCTGTTCCACTTTTTAATCGCAGCATTGCTTTAAAGTTTTGAATGAATGCACCAAAATATAGAAGATTTAAATATATACCTTTGACATCTCCTTCATATATGCCAGCATTATGGATGCATTTAAGACTGTATTCGTAAGTAACTTCCTATTCATCCATGGAAACAACTTTTCATATTCTTTATAATAGGCTTTACTGGAGTTGGATTTTACACCTACCAACGTTTGTTTAGATTTTACAACAATCGATTTAATGGACGGTGTATTATCTTTTTCAACGGAAATCGTTTAATTCACAAAGACGATGATTTTTATAAGCAAACGTCAAGTGACATTTCCATGGCAATCGTGAAATTACGAACACCCAGCCCACTTTATTAGACATGTATTCGAGTATAACGTCAATATGACTTCATTGTATTTCCTATTTTTAAATTATACTGCAGGTATAATAAAAAATACTATAAGATACACGTGTATAATTGGTCTTTAAAGCACTTGCAACGTTAAAGGCACTCCACTTTGCGTCGTGCCCTTAAACTCGTTGCGCGTGCTTTAAAGACTTGATTATACACTTGTATCTTAATATACTATTAACTCTTCTACAAATTTACTTGACAAATGGACAAAAACTTCAAAACATCGCCATAACGCCAGAAAAATCGTATAAAAACATTTACACGCAACTGACTTGTTACGTACGCTATGCCAATGCTAAAAAAACCGTCTCGTTAGTTTGATGCTGCAACTTTTTAATGCTGCAACTTTTTAATTTTCCATCGCGGTAAAGGCCGACGAACGAGTACTTGTTCACGCTGCATTTCCTTAGTTTAAATCTACACACCAGTGCCTTGCTTATCTCTCGTCCTCCAAGCAATTGTCTTCGAACGGTAAAAATCCCTCACCGTTCTCCATACTTAATATACTATAACTTTGATAAAATCCGCTTATCAAGCATTTGTTAATTGATTTTCGTAAAAACGCTATACATGCTTTACCCACATGTTGCTTATCTTCTACTTAAATTACAAACAAGAACAATTACAACCTACTAAGTTCTTGAACATTTTTTCTAGCGTAAGTACAACTACGGCTAAAATTCAATAAACCTAAACAATTATGTACCCCTCCTTTGCTCCTTATGGCCCTTTGTACCGACAAAGTTAAGCTGGGCTTAGCTTAAAATCCATGCAACCATTGTCTCAATAATCGTTGCCATGGATTTTAAGCTACGCTTAACTAAGCTCTACTTAAATTGGTAGGTGCAAACGGCAATTTAAACCGTTACCGGCACTCTACCAATTGACAGTATCAATTGTTTCTTCAGTTGAATACATTACGCATGAACGAAACTACGGAAGCCGGAACAACAATATTCAAATTAATTAATAGAATATAAAATTAATATAATTAGGCGTCCTTCAGAAGATATTGTGCCTTTTAAAAGTAGACATGGAGAAAACAATACACGTAATTCCTTATGTCTACTTCTTAACAAATGTCACTCTATAAAAGATAACGAAGAAACCTTCCACGGGCGTTTCCTAGAAGGCTGTTCACTGAAATTCTGGAAAGATTCCTAGACACCAAACAAGATAAACATTGAAAAAAAAGCCTTCGAGCCAACTTTTACACGAATTTCTCAGAGAGATCAGGTCTCTAAAATGTTTAAGATCTAGAAAAGTCGTGCGCAAACTATGTCGAAAACGATTCATTAGAAGCTTTACGAAAGCATTTCTAATACAATTGCTAGGAAGACCTTTTTTACCTGTTTATCATTCAGGGTTTCGGCATTTGAGAAGAAGCTTTGTTTAAAGGGAAAAAGAGGGAACAGTGGCACAGGTGACTGTGTCTGGTCTCAGGTATGGTTACTTCGCAGGCAAGGGCTTGGATTGATTGTATTTGATATATTTTATTTTATTGTACCTATTTGATGTGTTTATCCACCCATCCAGTTGTTGTCGCCGGGGAGGTCAAACGTTGGAATACAATCTAAAATTCATTGTTTGTGTTTTACTTTGTCGAAAATGGGCTGTGTTTTCAACCAGTAAGAAACCCATCTAACTTAAAGATGCGCATTCATTCGTACACTTGCATACAAGGTTAATTTAATGGATAGTCATTTAATGGCATTAAACTTTGTTTCTCCTAATAACTTTATATAGCACTTTAAATGAATTGATGCCATAAATTCACCCGTACTCTTAATCATTGTAGTTTAAACTATCCAGTTACTTCTACCATTTTGGTTTAAAGTTGCATGTTTCATGTCATTTTTATGCATTTTATATTATGCAATCACAAACTAACATTAATAAAAGCGGATTTTATAAACCGGTAACTACTCCTGCATCTATTCATTTATAACGAAAATAATTAATACGATAATTTATGTATGTAATTATTTTCTGTTGCTTTTATTAATTATTTCGGGGTGCATTTTGACATTAAACGTGGACAAAGTATAACGAGGTCATGCATATGCAACGCATCCTGAACTAATATAATTTATATTTGAAATTAGTAAACATTTAGTAAATTTGAAATTGTTTATTACGGTGTTATTAATTAACAAGTAATTGTTTTATGCCCGTGTATAATATTAAATTCCGGTCATTGATGTGCTTTAAATGCAGAAAATTGTAAATGCAAATGATTAATTAGAATCCGCAAACGAATTGCGACAGCTGACATAATGGCGTGTTCCAACGTTGCTTAATTGAATAGATATGTAGTCGTAAAGGTGAAATTTTGAAAAATGGAAAATGCGTGTTGACGTGTTTTAATAAGCACCTACCGATATATGGCGATAGCTTTCCAATATTTGCATCACACGATCTATCAATAAATCCCTCAGCGTAGCCTAGCCTTTCTACGCCCATAAAATTTTTAGTGAACAAATGAAGATATTTTGAATATTTATGTCATTGTTTTGGATCCAGAAAGGGGTAGTGGTCAAACTACAAAAAAGGATAGATTTGTAAAAGTTCAGAGATAATATTAAGGAGAAAATTTGTAAAGGAATGGAGATGGATTGAGTTTGCTTTTATCAATATATTTGCGTTAATATTATGTTGGAATTGTTATTGTTTCCGAACCAGCAAGGTGCAACCAACACAAAAAATTAAAGTGTGAAGTAATAAAGGGAGAAGATCCGTTTTTCATTACCTTTTTCACAATAATTAAAGTAATTTCATTTTATGTTAGCCGGGATTTACTCTCTCATAATCAGGTATAAAATAAGAAGGAGAGGTAACTAAAGAACACAAAAGAACCCCATGAAACAGGAAAGTCTATTTTAGCTGCCAATTAAACTGTTAACAAAGAGTAACTAATAATTCTTTGCTGTTAAGCAGTTTTAAAAATTGCAGTAGTAAAATTACAGCCTGATGATTAATTGTCATTAAGTATACATAAAATAAATTATATATCTACACGTAGATGTTGGTAGGGCAACGAAATCTATCCCAATAGCTGTAAAATCTCCTTTTTTAAGTTTTTACTTTACTATCAACCGAGCCATCTCATGAAGGTCTTCCAATCTCCGTTTGTAACCATTTTTACCCGTGTAAAGTTGTGGCCCCACCAACGGATACATCTCGCCTTCCTTTTATCTCCCGGTACTCCATTTTTGAGATGAAAAGACACTCCAATAGAGATAGTAGAGTTAAATTAGTCCTCTAAAAATGGTGAATGGTTGCAAAAGGTCCGGTAGAAGATTTTATTTTTTTCGGACTTGTATAATTTATTACTGTGGATACGTTTGTTTCACTATCACTTTAATATGAAACTATCGGACATTTAATTTCTATTGAAACAACTATTGAAAGTACATAGGCGCCGGTGAGATTTTTTTATTGTAAAAAGAGTCCTAAAATCTGTTGTAGGAAATATTAACACGTTTTGGGATAGGGAAGGAAAGCTCTTTTGACCTATTGGCCCAATTCTTAATTGAGGATTTGAGATCGCTTATCTCCCGAAAAGTTGTGGTTGGAGTATGTCAAATTTAAGAACACCAAAGCAGGAACTCTTATAGCCGTAATAAAAACGTCTCTGTATTGTCCTTTTTATGTTACCATATAATAGTAGCACACAATACATGCGATTGTTCCAAACCGCTTCCTTCTCCACACACATACCAGCAAACACAGTAGAAGACCCGAGACCTAGGTGACGCCAGGCTGGTAAATAATACTACTAAAAAAACCCGACGAGTAGTCATCTTCAAAATTTTCCCTGGAGCCACCAATGCCAAAGTGATTTGAAAGTAGCAGCCGTTTTATTAACTCTCGATTCAGCCTTCGGCAAATTTCAAAGATGTAAGATATGAAGGAGAGGTAACAAAGAACACAAAAAAAGAGTTTCAATTACATTTAATAGGAAAGCCTATTTTAGTTGCCAATTAAACTGTTAAGCAATTTTAAAAATTGTAGTAGTAAAATTACCGCCTGATCAGAATCAATACAGAAAACAAATTCCAATCTACAGGTATATGTTTCTTAGGGCAACGAAATTATCCCAATGTTCTGTAAAATCTTCTTCAGTCCTCCCTGCTCGGCCTTACCATCGCTCATAAAGTCATAACGAAAGCCTGCAAATGAAAAGACACTCCAGCAGACTACACAGACAAATTAGTCAAGAAAAATGAATTTCAGTTGCAAAAATAAACTGGAAGATTTTGATGTCACCATACCAAAATGGTCATTTCATTTATTCTGCTCGTTAATTTCTTAGTGCATATTTATATTGGTCGCTCCGCTCCTCCTCCAAACTTTTTCTTTTTTCGGTATAAAATCCCTTACCGTTCTCCATACTTAATATACTATTTAATTTGATGTTTTATTTGGTCCTCTAGGACCTATAGTTCAGGAGATACATCAAGATTTGGGTTTTCATCAATTTTTGAAGATAATAACTATCCTTACGATGATGCAAAGCCAAGAGCAGATAGCACGTTTATGATGTGTTTAGAGCCAAAGTTTTTGTATATAGATACGGGCTAACTCCCAACAACGTTTTACAAACAAACAAAGTTTTAAAACTTTTTTATGCATTTATTGGGAATTTACCCGATATCGATGTACATAATTATCGAAGAAAGTTACGTAGTAAATCTCAATTTGTTGTTCCTAAGCCTAACCTAACTCATTTTACCAAAACATTTCACTTTTTAGCACCAAGAATTTTCAATAAAATTCCTAATATCATAAAGTGTCTCAAATCCAAACCGACTTTTCTTTCACGGATAATGCGATGGCTGCTATCGTTCCCAGATGTTGAATTTTTAATTGAAGTACGGGGGTAGGTAGCTAGTAAACCTACGTGTATAAGCCAAATTATCCACTTCTACAATACGGTATATTTAGAAATGTAACTTACTTATAAATAATTCTTAATTCTAGTACTTTGGTATCTATTGTGATACACAAAAAATTATGTTTTGTTCAATGGTCTGGTTTTATTCTGACCGCAGGCTTATTGTTTTCATTTTTAGTTTAAGTGCGTGAGGGTGTCCTCTACACAGGCTTGCCTTAGAGGCCCTAAGTTTTTTCTCTAGTATAGCAAAAAAAAAAAAAATATTAGTTAGTTTGTCAATCAGATTGTTCATTACTGTTAATTTTGTTTGGTGTTAATTCAACTATTCTGCTGCTGTACTTGAGAGCAAAAATAAAAAAATTCTTAAAAAAAACGTAAGTGCGATAACAATTACTGGCAAAAAATTGTTTAAATGTGTCAGGAATAACTTCAAGGAAAAGTTGGTAGATGATACTAGTATCATACAATTGGGATGGTATATAAGCCAATATAATTTTTGCAGATGCTTTCATACTTTTGAGCTGTTCTTCTTTATCGTTTGTACTCTTTCTAGCATAAAAAAAGTCACTTAGTATATTATCCTACTTGTAATGCACATTAGTCAGTACCTCAGTTATTATGCTACTATAGCAGTAGTGAGACGAAATTTCTCCAACTCCATAATGAATACCTTTTTTTCCCATTTTAAATGGGTCCAAATTCTTTGGTATATACCTCTGCCCTTAACTGAAAAGCGTTACAGTTAACAGGGGGTTGATATAGTACATATCACAGATTTGGGTGAACAGTGGAGCCCATTGTACAAGTTTAATTAAAAGAGGAGGAAATTCTGAAATATACCTACAGTTTTTGTTGTTGAAGTATGACGCAAGTTTGGCGTAGGTGAAATAAGGGAAAAAGTCGATCACGCAGAGAGAGCGGTTGCATTGAAAATTTCAATTACAAACCAATTGAGTAACGGCTCAGAAAGTAGAAATAGAAATGAAACTCAGACAAAAGGCAAAAGAGAAAGATCACAGACTTGGACAAACAATCCCTCCATTCAGCAATAATTCGTCCGTTAATCCGGAAACGAAATTTTTAATGTCTCTAGGGAAGACACTCGAGAATTGAATTGCTATTACTGTTGTCAATTTCAACAAGAGCGTGTTTGTTCAAACATATGGTTCCCCGTTCATTTATCAATTACTAGGTATTCCTTTAAAAGAATAGAAACCGGAAAAATAGAAACATTAGATTCCGACGATATAAATATAACGTTAAGGAAAACGTAGAAACCTATTTTCTTCTTTCGCAACTGCCATCATTTAATTTCCAAGATCAGATAGCAGATAGAACAATAAATCAAAAATGTTTCGTGAAAAGTGTTAAAAGAACATTACACGACTTATAAATTGTATTACTTTCTACATTCTTTCTTGGGGTTACTATTAATAAAAGAATGAGGCATATATAGAGATTTAGGTTTCTATTTATCAAAAATTTATAGCCGCAGTTATAAAAGGCGCCATTGGTTAAGTGAGAAAGCGTTTATATTTAGTACCGTCAAATATTAGCCGTCAATTTAATCCTCGTCCTATCGTAAAATACTAGATCGTAAACTGGATCCAATATTGAGTCAAAAGCAATCTGCTAGATCATACAGCTAGCAATCAACTATTTTATACTTCATTATTATCGTTCCCCTGCGAACTAACTCAAGGGACGACCTCGGTCTTTGTAAGTTCCCGACGACGCAACAAGCGGCAGTCCCATAGGACAATGCCTAACTAGATAGCACGTGCATCGCAGTTAAATCTCAGATTAAGCGATACTTTACTATTAATTACTCGAGCTTTTGACGGAAATGCCGTGTTTTCAGCAAATCCGCTGCCAGTTGCAGAATGCACATTGTGTTGAGCTCACGCTGCGAAAACCGTAGGTAAAAAAAGCTCGGGTATACCTGTTCGTGACTATTTCAAAGTGCCTGTTACTAGTTAGTTATTTACACATCAAGGAGTTATGAAATTGAAATCCTATTTAAAGCGTATAGACAAAATAAAATTTTCCTTTGTTGTTCGCCCTTTGTTGTCATATCAAAAATTGTTAGCGGGGTTTGCAACAAAGTTTTGATATTACGATTCCTATATGTATATATTAAGTAATTTAATCAGGCGTTCAAACAGAATGTTAAAAAAAAACTTTGATATTTAATTATAAACTTACCTTTAAGCACATAATAAAAAGGGCAAATGAAAATATTGTTCGCCTGTACCGCTTTTCAAACAGCTATTATGCCTCCCCGTAATTCAATTTTTATGTGAAGTCACGTATTTTGAATCATTCCACCTCTTTTCACGAACATCTAAAATACTTTAACCATTATGAGGGAAAACATTTTTCATGCACAAAAAATAGGCTTTCCAAATAATGCGTTTGTTTCATATTGAAAGAATATATGAAAAGAAAATAGGGTTTTATGTATTCATGTAACAAAACAAAATACAAATTACCTCGTGTACGGAAATTGAAGCTTCGTTTAAAGGGAGAACTTTTATGAAATCGTATTCCGCGTGTTCTCGGGAGTTTTTTCGTATTTTGTAATTGTGCAACGTACTATGCTTGTCTAGAAGAAAAGGAGGGAAATACCCATTGACATTTTTTCTTTTGTTTTCCAAATTACACAATGCCTGAAATTAAAATGGCAAACCAAGAATGTTTCTATTCTATGATGCCAAGGATTAACTGTTGTCATTAATAGCGTACTTAAGACTCTTCCGGAATAATGTATTTGTATTGCCCTTCAATAAAACGGTAAATAATCCGGCCCAACATTTTGCAAAGTAGTTTTATGTAGAAGTGTTTAATGAGGAAGAATTTACAATATTTCCAAAGTTGGCGCATTCAACTTTAAGGGTAAAAAATTAATAGAAACTCGAAGTCGTAAACGTCTACTAGTTTTTGGGTTTGAATTTACAGAGAAAACGGAAAAGGGAGTAATACATTGCCAAATGTTTAAAGACAGAAACTTATGTGAATAACATTTGAACCATTATTGTAGCATTTACCCCCACACCCTCATCCATCACCATTTAAAACTTATAATATGCGCTTCCCATGAGTGACATACGTTAAAAGTTATAAAAATTCCTTTTTGGAAATACCTAAGAAACCAAATTTGAATGGTAACTGTAGAATCTAATGCTCCAGAAACAACACGACTTATAATTCGGCTCATATTCAGTAGCACTGATCTTTGAACTCCTAGAAATCGATTGGTGAAGGTTTGACATTAAACCTTAGACTCATTTTAAATGGAGGAATGTAAATGCCAATAAAGTACAGGGTGTTCCATCTAAAAAGGTAAATGCCGTCATACCTGAACATGACGTCATTTGGTAACACACGTCCCATGTTATTAAATGATGAATCACAAGCTGAATATGACGGATTAACACATCGTACTCAATATCGTGATCTGGATATATTTTTTAGAACTCTTCTACGCATATTCGAATTTGATAGACCAGAACTCAATGTTTGTTTTTAATTATGTTTTCTTAAATACGACTGCATTTTGGACATGTTGTCCTCTCCTAGAAAATATCGCATTTTACAGCATAATTAAGTCTAAAACTACTTTTTCTTCTTATTGTTTCCCTCCACAACACATAATACTTACTCCGTCACCTTCTCCGACGCCTCGACAGCCCTGCCTGCTCTATGAACTACTTGTTTTTATCCTGTGTCTTCTCGTCTTTGGCATATTCTACTGTAAAATGCGCATCCCGGCTACATTCAATTTCTGTTCTTGAATCTTTTTATGGGCCTTGTCTCACAACCTCCAGTAGTTTTCCTCCAATTATCTCCCTTGAGTTCTGTACTTAACCTCAAGATTGCCTTCTGCTGCGACATTGAACCAAGCTAAGAACCTCGCCATACTCATTCATCATTTTTGTTTTACATGAATAAGATGTTTTGAGGCCTTATCCCTTGCTGTCTCTATGCTAAACAACTAGTCCTGCCCTTGGAGGCGTTCTAAAAGTGACTCTTGCAATTTATTTTTGGGTAAGTACTAACTTTCGCTATAGATTTACCTCTTTTTTTCTTACGTTTGTACTTCTTTTCTGCCTGTGTTTGAGAAAGGTCACACGCATTCCTTCTTCTAGTATCGCCTACATTTCCTTGATGCCTAAATCCTTTTAGAACTTCTTGTCTTCGTCTAGGACACCAAGATGCGAAGACGAAGACAAACACAGTTTTTTATATAACTCAAATAACACAAAATCAGTTACTTATTTTAGAGGTTATGTTTAGGTATGTTGAAAAGTAGCGCAAATTGCACTTTTGAAAATCGCAAATATTGATCAGATTATTGGCCAAGAGTTGGAAACCCCTTCGCTGAAAGCTTACTGTTTCATCTCTGGATCAAGCTTAGTGAAATTTTATCGGGACTAAATGCAAATATAACGCACATCTCAAAAGTGATTCAAGGAATACATTAAACAGCGAAGGTCTTCTCTTTTAGTTATTGACTTCCAACTGAATTAACAATAACCAGAAACCTTTGTTACAGAACAACGAACAGAAATTACCTATTTCATACAATTCATGCAATTTGGTGAAGCGTTTCAAACATCAAATTGGATTACGGGAACCTACCATGAACACCTGATTAATTTAAGGCCAACCACATTTATAGAGGGCTACATCATTGACTATCTCAGTGGATTTCATGGTTGACACTCGAGAAAATTCTAAGCTAGAGGAACACATCAATACGTTTCGTAAAAGCCGATATGTATTTATAATTTAATAGAGCAGAAGTGTTCCGATTGGCTTCCTACGGATAACGAACGACAAGTCGGGTTTATTTATTTAGCAGAAGGTTGAAATGTTCTTCACAGAATATCGACTTCTGCGAAACAAAGGAGGAAAAGTTATAATTTTACCCTCATTAACCCTTTATCATACAAACACGCGAAATGCCCCGTCAAAATAGCCCTAACGGTTAAACCTTTACATCATTTAGTTTGCGAGCCTAGCACTTTAACTGTTTTTTTTTGTTTCAGGTAAGAATATCGGCACGTGTACACCTACATTAAAGATGGGTAAGCTTTCGAAATTAAGGATTAACGTTTTTAAGATGATTGCGAGTAAGTTTACTTCACTGAAACTTTGAAGTTGCAAACAATAAGTAAAATTATAATCTGCTTAGCAAAATGTGTACTAAAACGCTCTTTTAGGAGAATCTCTCAATTCAAAATTAATCTTGTTATATAGTTTCGTTATAGATGGGATTTATTTAAAATGCCCCTTTTTATTTACTCACAAATTCCACCTCCCTCATTTGTACTTACAAACCCAAAACAACAGATGCAATTAGTTGGCCGTTAAGAAATTTTGTAAATACCTAAGATGGAAGTTTGAAAATAATGGATATACTTTAGTTAAATAAGAGGATCCTCTCCAGCTTCGAGCAGGAGTTGATAAGTGGAAAAGCTGAGAAAATAATTTCCTTTAATTTTGGTGGCACTTTACTTATAAAAACGGGAGTTTTATTCCTCGCCCGTTTTTATTTAGTTTGTGTTCTTGATATGGCAACATTTTAAGAAGTACGAGTAGTAAGTGTTATGGAAATTCTCTGCTTTCTACTGTGCGTTGTCCATCTTTTCTTTTATATATTTAAGTCAATAGAAGAAAAAGACAGTGAGAATACACGATTCGCTGCCTTATTAAATTGTACAATTATTGAGAAAGATTTTTTTTTTGTTTTCGAGAGTTCTACCAAAATTTCGATCCAAAATAAATATGAATCGCGTAGTAGAGCAATCACCTGAGTATTCACATTTATGTTTTGCAAAAGTTTTACTGGCAAGTTTTATATGTTTTCTAAACACCGAGATACTGGCATACGAACGTATAACATCGTTACTGGCATCGGTGTCAGAGACCGCATAGAAAAATAACAATTTTGATCCCAGAAGGTGGAATATTATTATTATTAACCCCAAAAAATAATATTTGTGTTGCTGCCAAAGCCGATTTTGGACATTTCTTACTCAATATCTTCGTTCCGAATCGTCAATGTCCGATCAAAATTAATGGCGTACTTCGGCATGATCGAGGGGGGCGTATTTTGTTAAATGGCAACTACTAGTTTTCAGTACATATTATTAAAGAGTGCACTTTTTTGGATATAGCTGAATAAAATGTGTGCATTTTAATTAAGAATATTCAATATATAGTGGTTGCTACCTACCCCCCTTGATGCTATGCAGAAGTACGCCACTGATCACAAATTTAAAGTACGTGGAGTGGTAGCAAACTTTATAATGTTGGATACCATAAAAAGTTTCTTTAAAAAATGCTGCTTTGAATATATATTCATTGTTCCACACAAATTTTTCATCCTGTATAGTGTATACGAACAACAAGACTGCTTTCGACAGTTGCGTGTCTAAAAAGCTGTACACCCTGTACATTTTAGCCCTTGTCGAAATATGCAGAAGCATGCCAACTTTATTTTAAGAAACATTTTTGACTGGGTTTGGATACTTGATACTTTGACATATGCCTGGTGTCACTGCCTCTCCCAGGATTTAGTCAACTGTCGTGGGGATGCGTCCCTGGTAGGCACTATCAGGGGCGTTTCACCACTACTTTTGTTGCCATTGCGCTGGGCCGCGACATATTCCAAACAATGTGGTGGATTTTGGGTTGTGGGGGGCGGCTAGCTGGGCGTTCTCTAAATTAAATTAGGTAGAGGTAGAATAAGAGGTTTTAAATCGTAGTTTGTGGATGGTTGCGATAAGTTATCGTGCGCTTCGCTGAATTAGGGGTAGAGATAAGGTAAGAGTAGCTATAGGGGGTAACAGTAGTAGCTAAAATAAATAAAAGTCATCGGTTTTGAGGAAAGGTTAGAGAAGATATTGTGAAGAAATGGGAAGACTAAGGGACGAAATGCGGAGAAGAGATGGGCAATGGGAAGAGAGAATGAGAGAGAAGTGGATGTTGGGGGAAGAGGGAATAATCGACTGTATATACGTAGATATTACACAGATTGGTGGAAAAATAATTTGAAAAAAGGCGGAAAGGTTTTTCATGGGCTTAAAGTGGAAAGCTTTGACAAAGTGGAGAGAGAAAAATTTGGAAGATGATGGAAGGTAAGAAAATAGACAAGAAGTTAAAGGACAAAGAATCATATGGAGGTGCAAGATTGAAGGTAAAACTAGAAGGAAATAAGTCTAAAGTGTTTTGGACATGTAAAGGACAAAGACAGGGATGTCCACTTCAACAAACCTTATTTAATGTCTAAATAAGAGACATGGAAAAATCATTAGACAGAGCCAAGGCGGAGGGATTATAGTGGGAAGAAGAAAGATATGGTCCCTGGTATACTCGGACAACGCAGTGATCATGGTACAACAGGTAGAACAAATGCAGGATATAATGGGCAGAATAGAGATGTGTTTGGAAAAGAAAAGAATGGTAGAAATGTCGAAGGATTTGGCAAGGGAGGTGAAATAGAAGAGAGATAGAACGGAAATGGAATGAGAAAAAAGTAGAAGTAAAAGAAGGTTCGAGGAAAGTAGTGAAAAAGAACACGAATTGGTAAAGGAATGTTTGATAACGAGGATGAACCCAAAAAGAATGTGGAAAAAATAAATAAGAAGATATTATTATGAAAGTAATACGGACTCGCTAAGGTCGAAAAGAGAAGGGGAGTAGGAGAAAATGAGCTGACAAAAAGAAAGATTGATGCACAAGTACAGCCACAGAGGCTGAAGATCGAGGGCTCGCGAGAAAGTACATACATACTACTTACAAAGATCTAATAAGAGAGCGTTCCTAAAATATTGATGGAAAGGAATAAAAAGTATTAAAATAATGGGGAGATCTAAAACTGTAAATGAGTAGAGAGAGAAAAAGGAATGGAGACAAGAAGAATATGTGGAGAGGAAGAAGAGAACATACAACACATGCAAAGAGATGGAAAGGCCAGGGAGAAGCAGGATTGAAATGCTGGAAGAGGGGGGGAAGAGGTGAGAAGTGAGTAAAAGCCAAAAATTTACAGGTAGATCTGTAAACTAATAAAAAATAACGGGTCCTTCTACGAATAGCCTAATATTGTTGTTCCTTACAAGCCACGTCCTTATGCTCTGTAGAGAGCAAATGTTTAACTATTTACGTTCTTTGATTTAAAAATGTTGCACCCTTAATTTTATCCCTACTTTTAGCGAGAAGTGTCCTCATAACTTATTTCTCTCGATCTTTCTCATTTAATATGTGAGGGTAGCTACATATTTCAGAATCTTGATCTAAAAATAAATAAATTAAAGTTGAAACTTCGACACGTCATAAAGTCTCGGGTGTGTTTCACATATACGCGCAACATTGGGCTTTTATAGCCCGAGACGTCTGTATCCTATTATTTTGTGTTAACAAGGAAATATTTTTACATAAACACGAAGGCGCATCCTTTCAAGCTCGCCAGGTATCGACTGATGATGTTAATGGTTGTGGCGAGAAAGAATCCCGGTCGTTTTCCTTTTAACTTCAAACGGTATTGAGTACCCAAAATTAGTTGGCAGAAGCAATAATAGCTACCGTATGTGAAAATCAAATCAGTTTTCGAATTCCACATAACTCATTCTCGATTCATAACTAATAAAAACGACGCCAATTTGAACTTGCGCCAAATTCTGTTTGCACGAAAGATTCAATTATAAGGCTGCATGATTTCATTGCGGAATTAGCAAACAGTTCTAATTACGTCTTCATTTTTTAATTTGCATATAATTGCATTATCCCCCGATTTAATTGTTTTTGCAATTTAACTACCTACACGAGAGAAGCGCCGGACTAATTACTAACTCGATTCTGTTGATTTTTTCGACAGGATTGTCACGTTAGATACGGTCAACTTTTAATTAAACCCATGTTATTGTTCTCATTTATTTGTTTAGGCGCTAATTAAATTTGTGTTTGTGCGACCAATTAATAAAAACCGATTTTGAATTTCACGTATCGTGCTCCTTCTGTTAACTGGAATTTTCTTGTAGCTTACATTATTTCGGCGATGATATTTTATGTCGTTTCTGATCGTTTAATGCGATAAAGCTAACCGAATATGACTTTAAATATGGAAAGCTAATGAAAGGGAATGAAAATTTGGGTAATTGCCAAAGAACACATTGGGATAAAAACTTTTAATTCGCATACTGTTAAGTGCTGACTTTCGTTTGTGTTATATTAGCCATTAATGTTTTCCATTTTCAATCTCTTTGCTATTTGAAATTTGTGCTATTCTAGAAGCAATATTGCAGCAATACTGATTGAATAAGGCACATGTAAATTAATTAATTAAGTAATTAAAGTTATTAACGAAAATCTGAATACTTTTAGGTAACGGTTTGCGTGAAACACCCTGTATACATATGCAGTGATAGTCAGGTGGCGCTGAGGGCTCTGCAATGGAGAAGCCCAACTATTGGGTATCATTTTGCATCGGTACTTCCACTGCAAATAATTTGTTGACAATGGATTTTGTTTTTTATTCAACAGGAAATTGCGACCACGCAACTGTAAAAGAAAAATTATTAAAATGGCTTCGACTACCTCTTACGGTTCCCTATTAAACTTTATCTCTGTTACTCTTACTCCCCTTATTTCCGAAATAGATCTCCCCTATCCTTTACTTGAAAATTTGATTTTTCGTTGACCAATTAGATAATAGATAACCCCTGAACTTGGTTTTCTTCACAATGAAACTTGATGATTTCGGTCGGTTTGTCGGTCTGCCTGTACTTTCATTTCGGGCTAAACGGCTGAACCAATTGGAACCAAACTTGGTACCCACATTCTTAGACATAAAAGGGCAGAATCGTGCATGCGCAGGTTTGCGGGTGGTATCTGTTCTACTAAATGGATTAAACAATAAAATTTTGCCAGCTCCTGGATCATCAATAACGTGATATTCTTTGCAAAAATGTTATCCTTGCACAAGTTCCGTAGAGGAGTGGGGCAAGGTAAAGCGTTTTCATGTATTTTATGCATTTTATGATAGATAAATGATTTATTCAATAGCTACAACTGAGTCTTCCAATCTTGCTAGCACGTGGGTCGTTTGCAAGAACCCCCTTACTTTATTAGAATCGACTTGAGAAAATTACTACCCTTAAAGATTAAGATTAAAATTAATCTCTCATTCACAAACATAGCGGGAGATGTAGTTGATTTTCGTCCATGGAAATAATCTACCATTTCAGTTCAGTGCATCCTTAAACAACCCTGAATTTAAAATAATGTACACCCGTGGATTCGGAGATTTTATTTCAGTCACTGTAGGGATAAGCTCATAATGTAGGCCTATGACCCTTTTGCCCTTTAGTTACTGCATACTGTTATGAACCGTTTTCGTTAACTACATATGACTTATGGCAAAAAAGTGATTTTTTGAACTGTGACAATGATCTGTCGTAAAGTGTTAACACCTCCTCATACCAAACAGAGCATAATAGGTAGTACATAAAGGATTTGCGATAAGCCGGAGCCTTCATTGTTATTAGCCCTTCAGTTTATATATTATTTTCCCCGAATATTACCATCAACTTTTATAGAGGGAAAAGTTTTAAAGCCGCGGAGAAACTTTGATTTTTCGCGGAGATGTTTACTGCGGCTTCGAAAATACCATATAGAGCGATAAACAGGCGTTATATTGTCGATTTGAATATCGGCGTGTGATTACAAAACTACGTTAAAGTATATCTCCCAAATCCTTATCCTAAAATATCTATGAAACTTCATCCCGCTCTTTGTCGCTAGTACGTTCCCTTAACGCAAAATTCTCATCTGTCATGCAATATTTCGTCTTTGCTTTCACCATCCCCCTAAATACGACACAACATCCTTATCTACCTGAATTCCGGAATGACAAAGCAATCCCTATATCCACCCTATCGAGCTTATGCTAATCTACCTTTGCCCTTCAATGGATCCACTTCATTCAACACTTGGTCGCAAGCGGCTTACGTACGTCTCGGTACTTAACATGAGTATTGTATGCCTGTCCCAGACAGCCAACGTTATCAAGGTTTCTTTGTCTTAGGACTCTCTATGTTAATCGTAGCCCATTGTAAAGTCGCTTGCAGACATGGTTGAGATAAAGTAAAAGCGAAAAACTTCAAACAAATTACGCTTTCTTTTGGACTAACCCTTTAATAAATAACGCACAAAGCGGCCTTCCACAACGTCGTTTACGTCGTTACTGCGTGCCATTTTGACAACGTTTACCGCTGAAATAGAATCTAAATCCCTCAATTATAAATTTACTTAGACCGTATTGATTTTAAAAACGTGCGAAATCTCGGTTTGGAAACTTGTAGGCAAAGCGGATACAGTGGTGGATTAAGTTACTGAGGAATATAAATTGAGTAGAAAATGCAAGAACCCTCTGTGATATAATTTTAGCTACATTAATATCCGTCTTTTGATATGCTTGTATTCAGAAATCACTTGAAAATAATCATAAGTAATGTAATGGGCTATTACATAATAAAGGGCTGAAACTTCCCTTCGTTTAACAAAGTTTTGAAATTTTGAATGGCCACATAACTATACAGGCTGTTTCACGCAAACCGTTACCTAAAAGTATATTGTAGACTTTCATTAATAATTTAAATCTTTCTTATTTTAAGTGGAACACCCTATATTTTATTGCATTTTCGAAATGTACATGAAAATCTACGTCGTTTGATACCACATTTCCCTATACGTATGTCTCCGTTGACTTGCCAAAATCTTCCAAAATCAAAAATACTGACGTGATGCCACATGCAAATGATTTAAGTTTTGATCGCTCTTCTACAGGGTGTTTTAAAATCGATCAAGTTTAACAAATTCAGATCTTAAAAAGTTGATTTTTTCAAATGAAACCTGCTAGGGAGGTATTGCATTGACTGGCAAATAATCACCTTTTCACTCAACGATTGGGGTACACTTTTTTACGGAAGTACACGTTTTAGAGCACCAGAAATGCGAATCAAACAAAATCTCGATGATGTGGTCTGTCTGTATTCTAATTGCCAGTTAAACGGCTGAACCGATTGGAACCAAATTTGGTACACATATTTTTAGAAGAAAGAGCTGAAAAGCTTTTGGGCAGAATTGCGCATACGCAAGTTTGTCAAAGTGCAATAGTAATGATTTTTAACTGTAATGCAGTTCGGACGGTATCTGTGCTAGTGGCAACAAATTTTAGCTACACACCATCATTTTATAAATTTCCGGCTAGAAAAAGATTGCTGTAGAATCTCTAAAGCTAGCGCCAGACAGTCAATTTCTCCTAGCACCACCATTTTGTTTTTGAGTAAAATGTTCTACTTACATATAGCGCGCTCGCACCTCCAGATGAGTATGGTGCTTAAGGACATGCAGTACATGCTTGCCAAACGTGACAATGACAGCTCAAGGAGATTATGTATTGTTTTAATTTAATTAATTTAATCATATGTCACTTTGACATCAATGCGGTTAGGAACAAGGATAGTATTATCGAAGAATGACGCAAACTAGTAAGAGAGGCAATTAGTCCATAAGACTGCATACTGCATCTGGAGGTGCGAACGCGCTATAGTGCCAGCTAGCCCACTTTGAGTTGCTGAGCTAACTCTAGCATCACCACTGCATCAGTTGAAGTACTTTTTGACGGCGTGTGTTTTGACCATCAGAATAATTTGAAATCTGGTGATTTTTTCATGGTTGTAGCTGAATTTTAAAGGTTGAATTTTCGATTCGTTTTGGGGAAATTTTTTACAAAATGAGAAAGTGGTTTTCACCGGTTGTAGTAACCGGTGTTATGGTTGCCGAGAAAAAAAACGCAACGTATCGTATGGACCCCCCATCAGAGAATATCCATGGTAAAAAAGAGGGATTCCATGGTTTTTTTGTATTAACTCTGATACTATCGTGGTTAGTAGCTCCATTACCCTCCGGAACCCTTGCGTTCTCTCCCAAATCGTTCAACCTCTGTAACTATTCATTTTGCATTTTTTGACGACCGCGACATTTTAATCTTGTGTTTTTAAGGGTTACACATTCCATACTCCACAGGATAGTGTTCGATCGCCAACAATACTTAAATTAAAAATAAGGGCTCATATTAACACACTTTGGCCAGGTTAACGGTGCGCCATAATAAACCGAACCTTACGGCCGTATTCCGTGTAGGTCAAAAAGACACAAAAAAACTTCAATGGGCAATAGTTATTTGTACAACTGGTTTTCAAAGTGATACTTTTTTAATTAATTTTCGCGATTCGACATTCGCGATTTGCTTTCACTCAAAAATGGATGTTTTTGTTTAGAGATAGATCTAAACGCCATAGAAACGCATTGTACAAAAAAACAAGAAAAAAAGTAATTTGAATGCGACTTTTTTGGCAGATTCAGGATCGCAATCTTCATTGTTTCGCGTAGATGGGGTGTTACTAGGAACCGAAGAAGGTAAATCCCTTCTCCCCGTACTTGGTCCACTATTTCTTTCTAAATTCGTTTGACACAGTTCGCTTAGGTTACTTGATTATAGAACCGGAAAAAAAAGCTGCGAAAATCGCAAATTTGTAAAAATGTTAACATGACGCCCCTCGTGGCGGGCTTAGTTATAAATACACGTATTATTAAAATTTACTTTATTTAAAATTAAAACGAGCACCAGAGTACATAAAACGCTCATAGAATTTAAATGCGGGGAGTAGTTTAATTTTATACTTTAACGCAATTCTGTTTTGTGTCAGCGTTTTAATTTAATGGGCAATAATTCTAATGCGGTGCAGTTAATTCGTATAAAAGTGCAGCTTTTAACGAGCGCGTTTGTGTATTTACCAATTTACACGATAAGAAATCTTATGCAGACGCGCTCGCTCAGAAGCATATTCGGTCATATCCCGTGTGACACATGGCCCACACACACATTCGTGTACCATTATGTTGAAAACTTTTTTATGGAATTGTTATATTTGTGTAAGTCACAGTGGGAAAAATGGATGTGTCTATTTCCATTGTCAGAAGACTACGAACGCAGGAGCAGCCTGGGAATTGAATTCAATGCGATAACGCACTGCTTTGGCGAATAAACAGGCACGAGGATGACACATCGCACACGAATAAATACTTAAACGTTTCTATTTGGACTTATTCTTTTTCCTCTCTTAAAATATAAAAGCCCAGGGGCACCACTAACATATAAAATGACAGCGTGCTCGGGGATTCGACAGCGTACGACATTACTATTTGTATAACATCCAGCCCAAATTCATTTAGCGACACGTTATTAGCATTAGAATTCCCTGCTAAAAAATATGGGTCGGTTTAGTAAACATAAAGCACAAACAACATAATGTCCAATAATATTCACGTATTATGATATCACCGGGCGAGCTTTCCAGTATATGCAAATTTATTCAATTTTAAAAGGAACACGTTCTGACAGTATAGGGGTGACTTTTGTAACAAATTTGATTGTGTATGACCTGACAAATCCATTTCTATGCTAACATAAATATTATCTTTGCCTTAATGATATGCTAAAATCTCGGGAGTTCAAGAAATTCCGAATTCAAACAATAAGCCTATCACCGGGGGAGTTCCAAAGTTCATCAAGTCGATCTTAACCAAACAGTATTGACAAAAATTACTTTCTGAATGGAATGAATTTGAATAACGGCTCAAATTTATTCGTCTTATAAATCGATTTGCTTTTGTTATCAAAATGTTTATAAAATCGTTATTGAAAATTATTCTTTAGGCGAAATTGAATGAACGATTTTCATAAACAGATTTGATTGTTTTTTTCTGTAACACGCAACGCAGAAAGAAAATCAAGAATTGTAAAATTGTTAGTGGTCCATACCAAGAATTGGGAATCTTGAGAATTGATTATACTCGTATCTACGAAATTGTTTATTGCTTCCAAGCCATTTGTAAATGGTTCCTTGTATAGAAATACGACAAAGTATTTTCGTCCACCTGTCCCTCCATCGGCTCCATCATTTCGTTGACTACTTTTCTTTGGAGGAGGTTCCAAAAATGGAATACTGCGAAATTTTGTAGCTATCTCGTACCCCAAAGCAATAAAGATCACTAGTTCAAAATGTCGTCGTTTGATGAAGACGAAGTTGTGGCAGTATTTAAGGGGAAGAAATAGAAAACGAAGACGATAATGGATTCATCCATCATTTCAAACTCTGAAAAGTCATGTAGCAAGTATATATTCCCAAGAATTAAAAGCTCATCCCACCCAGATTCAGAAACTGATATCGGATGAGTCCAGATACTTTTGCAGCGCTAGTGGATATGGTAACACTTTATATTACCAAACAAGATATCAACTACAGAGACGCGGTCACTCCAGATGAGAAACTACCTATTAATTCCACTCGGGTGAGGAAAATTTAACAAATGCTATATTAGAAAATCATTCAATTAAGCAATCAATATCTCCCCATCATACTTTAATAATAAAAGATTTACGAAACGGAGAAGTCTACGACTAGTTTCGGACCTCCACTGTGTCCATTCTCAAGTAAAAAGCGTTAAGGGGAACACACGTAGTAAAAAATTTTTTGAAAATCATCTAAATCTGATTATAAAAGAACTCTTTTTCTTGCTTTTCTGCGATAATGTGCGATTTTTGCCCAATTAAAGGGCGAATTTGCAAATTCAAATCAAATCTCATCTTTAGTCAGTTTTTTATAATCAAATTTAGATAATTTCAAAAACATGTTTACTACATCGTAAACTTCTACGTTTTATTAATCATTTATTAAAGTATTATGGGGGGATATTTATTACTTAATTGATTCACTCCAAACCCCATTTCAAGATGGATCCTTAGTCTAATTGTGTCTAATTGTACATCATGTTAATTCTAAATCCAAAAGCTGTCCAAAATTGGACTGTGAAGGATATTAACCCGCCGACATTCGAAATTCCTCTAAGTCACCAGAACTGATAAAACACCTGCATTTCTTATCTCGCACGTGAAATTGTTTGTCGAAAAAGCAACTAATTCTTGTCCGATAACAATTTTTTATAAACACCTGAGCAGATAAAACTTCAGAGTCGCGTACAAATTTGGATTAAATGCTCCCTTGGTTCCTCGTATTAAATGTATCATAGAAACTAAATACAACAAATAGAATTAAATTAATCAAATAATTACCGACTAAATTTACAATAAAATACTAACATTAAAATGATATTTCCACAAATTTTTTGAATCTTATTGACTAATTTGAATATGCTACATACAGGTTGTCCTATAACTACTATTTCCGATATTCAGACCGAAATTACGTTAACAACACGTATTTTTACACTACAAGGAGACTCGCTCTCATCGTCGGCATTGTTTCAACTTTACTAAAGAAACGACCCCCCCCCCCCCCCCCCCTGTAGTTTACACAACAATATCATATTGCGTGGAATTTATCACAAAAAAAAACATTTGAAAAATATTGCGTTGGTTTCGCAATTTTGAAAGCGAGTTTGCTTTTCATGCAAAATAACATGGGTGGATCGATACGCAAGGACTACTTTTAGTAACCCCTAAATGTACGATTTCAAGCGCGGATTCTGTTGACTAGCCGTAGTGCTTTTAAACGGGCACCGTCGTTGTGGTGAAGTCATGAAGTCTAACGTAAATGTGGTTCTACTTTGAAAGTGATCCAATATTAATCGAGGGATAATACCATCACAGTTAAAAATACATGCATAGCAGAACAATAAACTTGCTAGAGGGAACGCAGTATAACAATCATCAGGGCTGACATAGGAGATAGATTCAGAAAGTGCGTTAAGCGCCTTCGGCGAAACAAATACGCGCTTAATTCAATCACAATAATATTTAATCCTAAGCTTTCCCTTGCCCTTCTTAAATCTTGGCTAATTGTATCGAACATACTCAAACAAACAATAGCATGAAGTAGAACGCCATGACTGAATCTCGTTTAAGTATAAAGTTCCGCAAAAGAAAAACAATTTTGTTTAGTCTCGGTACTTTGTTTGAGAATGCAGGATGAAGATTATTTTCTCGTTAAAATTGTGCAGGGATCTTTATAAAAGTACTCAAGTTTTACAGTTAACGGCATCAAGTGAAGTCAAGTAAGTATGTGCTTTTATTAGACAAAGTTAAAATTTTAAATTAATATCGTGGAACGTGTTCCAGCTTGGGAACTGTATATTATTTACGGCACTATTTATTTATTTACATTTTCATTTCGCCGTCTTAGCGAAGGATCGGTATTAAAAAAAGGGGGACGTATTGCAGATGCATAAAATATTAAGTGCGTAGGGTTTGAAAATGTGCCCAGTTAATAATAAAAAGAATTAAAGCTTTTGACAAACCAACCCCTCCATATTTGTGATTTATAACATATAAGGGGTTTAGTCCTTTATTTGTTCTGTGTGTATATAATTAAACTTACACTCGTTATTACCCTATGCTTTTGTTACTAAAAGTGGAACAATAAGTTTGCAAATCGAACTGTTTATGGAACAAAGATATTACGAATTTGCTCTCATGATAATAACAATAAACGGCAGCGCGATGGGGCTAAAGCTGGAAATGTAAAATTGTGAAATTGTCGTACTTGACGATTATTTGAAAATATCTTTATATTCCTTTGCTCATTACACCCGATGCTTTCAAAACATTCGCAATTTGTTCAGCTCTCTGATTCTGAAATAACAATATCATATTTTGCATACCCACCGTGCGCTCCTCGAATAAAAATAACAAACGAGAAATATTCAAATTTATGTTCTGATGGCTTCAAAGCGATCTCCGCATTTTCGACCTCTTGCAAATGAAACGCGGGCGAACCTGGGGTTTCGTATAGTCGAAGAGAAAAAAAAAGGTATAAACCGTCGTCGTCGTCTCTTTAATACAAAATATAACAAGTAGTGAAGCAGATTTGCGATAGTGAAATGGAGTGTAAACCGAAGTAGCCCTAACAGATATTAGATAATGCCGAATAAAAGGGGGATAATACAACTCAATAGAGTTTCACTCTATACACGGGACTATCCGAAATATCCGACCTTGAATGCGACCAAGGGATTAAGTCCGGGTACTTGTGATACAGGAGAACTCATTGTAATCATGCATTGTGTCATTTTCAGAGGGTGGGTTTTCGGCGCTGCTGATTTAGGTCCACGTCCTCTTCTGTATACAATAATAACACGGACACGTAAATGCGCGCAATACGGAGTCTTTAGATTGAAACAAGAAATATATATAAAGCTCCAGGCCCGGAATTGTGTTGTAAGTACAGATATACATAAATTATAACCACAATAAACACGACTTGCTTCGTAAATTATGGAGATGCAGATATAAAGGTTACCTATAATTTTATGCGCTCGACATAATTTCTACACTGAAATCGCCACATTTAGGTGGGTACTTCGGATGTGAATTGTGTGCAAATGACAATAAACTGGAAACTTGCATGACTTCCTTTAAAGATCATACCGATTGGCTAATAGCTTCGTGTTTCTCGTTATCACATACAGTTTTATGGGTTATGACCTATAGAAGAAAAGCACAATTTACTTCTTTTGTCAATAATTATAGCTCCAGAAATTTTTGAAATCGATAACTGCGTGATACGAATGAAGTACTGAGTATTTAAGCTAAGAGCGAGAATATGACTCGGATCTTATGCTCACTAACCGATTAGTCCATTCGGCTAATCGAAATTTACTTTATTTAACCAATATATTTTTTTTGGGTACGTATTTTCATGTATTTTCCAATTCTCAATTTCCTATGGCGAAAAATCCTAAAACCAAACAAATAAAAATCTAAATGTGCTCTTTCCCAGAATTTAATATGTGATTCCAGTGTCTCTTTACTTTGTAGTATAAACGACATATTTGATATTAGAAATCAAATAACGGAAGTTAAAAAAAATAAACCGGTCTTTTAAACATTAATCCAAAGCGTTGGTGAATTCAAAATCTTTTCATGCCTTTATTCTGTGCCAGTTTCTGTCATACGAAGTATGGGCAAAATTAGCAAGGATAAACCCTGAAATTACTTTGGGGAATGAAGCTTCTACCAACAACCGCCCTTTTTTATGGTCCCTTATCCGAAAGGGGGTTTGGGGAGTGGGAACTGGTTTTATCCTTCATATTTTTTTTTAATGACAGTCCTCCTCCTCGGCTCCTTATCCTGATCGTGTATAATTCCTAATATCTCAAGAACAGATTGTCGGAGGAGTGTACTCGCAAAGGGCGATTGGGACGACTGCTGTGTGCATCGGCCCATACACAAAAAAGTAGCTGCAATGCCCCACGTTGGGCGAGCAAGTAAAAATGCTGTGACCCTAAAATTTCCGGCGAAATACAGCACTTCTCAAACCTAACTAGCTGTTTAATAAAATGTCACTCAGTACACATCCGCATCTCGGCACAACAAAATAATTCAGTTCTAACTATAAATTCCTGACTTCAAGAGAACAAGTGGTCAAAATCAAACTCATGAAATTCCAAAAAGGTCATTTACCAAATTTTGAAAGCACTTGAACTTTGAGCGCGGATAAACACAATTGAACGTAATTGTTGAAAATGGGACATCTCTCTTCGTCGTTAAAGGGCTCGAATGAATACACGAATTGCATAATATTAAAATAATAAAATTTATTCAAGGACCGCAAATGAAATTAAACATGAAATCCTAATTAACAAACTTGGACCACAGCGTCCGAATAAACTAACATCAAAAAGCCTCAATCCCACTTACAATTTTTCGTGTGACAATATCCCTCATACGATCCGGACACAACACTAATGGTGAGTTTATACAATCATCATCATTAGTTCACTAAGCTCAGGATGGTTTGGTTGGTTAGCAACGCGCAATAAATCTTTGATTGTATTGACTATTTCTTAGTGATCTATTGATAATGATTGTATAATCCCCACCATAATAATAATAATTACTACCGGAAACAAAACACTTAAATGAACGTGACCCACAAAAAAAACTTGGTCTTCTTTATTCCAATTCAGCAAACAGGTTTTATATAGACGGTGACTGTAGTATCTGGATGCACACAAAAATATACCACCGATGACTCGAATGGCTGTCCGAACTCCGAATTACGTAAATGATAACTTCCCCAAACTGCTATACCCAGCAGGTACTGTATTATCTTCGACATAAACGACGAGTTTGCATAAAGCGATGAAAGGCAACTAAGCTTAGCCACCAACTTTAACGTTGACATCCGTCTCTTCTTAAATAAATAAATAAAACAAATTCTGTATTCCAATTCATGTAAAAAGTTTGGTTTAAAGTTACAGTCTGTAAATTTAAATTTTACTTTTGACAAAATGTAATTAAAAGGATGGTATTATTTAATAATTTTTATAAGACTTTCCATGGGAGAAGATGTGTTTTCTAATATCCAGTTCTGAAATAGTCTATATGTACGTGGACTTCGATTGCAATATTTTTTCAAAACAAAATCAAAACAGCACCTAGGCTTCGACTATTAGCAAAAAAGCTTCTTCAACCGACCGCAACTCGACCTCGAAACTGTCAAAAAGCGACTCTTAACAATCAACACCTCGGCCTTGATATTTGGCGAACGGCCCCCTCTAAACACGTACTGTGTTATTTAAACGGGCTTTCGTCCTTACATTTCATCCAGATTTGATAACCAATTAGCGACCCTTGGTAGCTCGATCAACCAATCAAACTTGTCACATGATGCGTGTACGCCACACTTTACTCGGAATTACTTATCTTAACTTAACTATAACATTTTCTACGAATACATCAATTTTTTGCGATTAAAAAGCCATCTTATCTGTAGACAATTACATTACATTAATCTCTTCTAAAATAAACGAAATACCCAATAAATCAAATTGAAGCTGTCACGAATGCATTATCACAAGAAATTGCGTAAGACATTTTTCTTAACCCAACAATTTCAAGAAATACTCCTTCTTTTACAATGAAATAAATCAACAAAGCAGATACGCAAAATCGCACTGTATTTATTCGTAAATAATCCCACACCATTAATTAAATGAGTTGCAAGGAGCTAGGTTTACTAGTTAAACGGCCCGCATTCACTTCAAATCCCTAGATCTAAACCTCAACGCCCAAACCAAAGCAACACAGGAATATCCATTGTTGATATCTAAACTTTAAGAGGGCATATCTCGAAAATGGTTTGTCGGAGGAAAGGACTCAGTGTCTGAAGAAGGTACTCATAAAGGGCAAATGGAACGTCAGGACGAGACGTACAGTTTGTAGATGGATCTTTGATCGGCAACAAAAGCCGATCGGTATGAAATGAAATCAATGCAGACACGCATCAAGTTACCATACATTCTGGAATGTGTGCTAGCGACTGAAACAGAACAAAGAAGGTAACCTTCTACTCTACTCGTATAAATACAGCATGCTACTACCTTATAGCCCAACCATTTGCTATACTATTTCGGTTTAAAAAGCGTTATCTGCATAATTTTTGCTCATTCCTAAAGAATAAGTATCTGAAATTAGTGCACAAAACGAGCACAACACTTTGGGCATTGTGGAAAATGGTAACAACTTAATGCATCTGAAATACTTTTGACATTTGTCATATCGCGAAAGCAAAAGGTGAGGAAATTAGTTTTAGGTACATCATTTAGTCATGCATTAGTGCACGTTTGCTAGCAAAAAGAAAACTATGGCGGTCGTTCGGGCGCCTTTTAAAAATCTCTCGAAAACTTAGGAATGAAAAATATCGTCGAGTCTTCGTGTTTTCGGTTTCGGCATTAGATTCACATTATCGAGTTATTCCGGTATTGCTTAGTCTGAAAAACTACTAAAAGATGTCAAAATTTTTATTAATCGTTGGGAAGACGTGCAAATAAATGTCTTTATGGTAACGTATATATTCTGACCAAATGGCCGACTCATTCTTGTATTGCTCAGTTGAATGGCTTACTAGTCTGCTACTGAAAAAATGCCCTTAAGCAATGCGATGGCACTTTTTTGGCCGAAAGTCCCTGGGGATATGTCAGAAGTTGTACCTATATCAAAAAAACTTACTAATATTTACTGAGGCTACGGCAAAATATGAACTGTCACCGATTTATACAGTTTGCCTTCATTCTTAATTCTTACCTCTATTTGCTTGACATCATGCCTTTGTTCCGCTTATCATTGCTATTGTGCTTTACGTAAACGTTTGACTTTGTTAAACAAGACACACAGGATTTCATTTAATTAAAATACAAATGCACCTCTTCTATTCTCAAAATTTAATAAGCGTACTTTTCCCAAAGAAATTAATTATAAATTTTATCTTTAAAACACAAATCTTTTACGAAGACAAATCTCTGGGCTGGGCGTCCAGAACAGTGAGCTTTGCATTTTGCAAATGACGTAGGGTTGATATTTGATGTTAGAAGAAAAAAATTTTAATTAAGCCTTAAAATGGTCCGTTGAATTGAATTAAAAAATAATTAATTTATTATCTAAACAAAGCCATCATCGTACTTCTAACAAAAAAACCACTCTCGTTTGTTCCGTGCGAGAGGCCATTAGAAGAGGAGCTTTGGATGCGACACTAATTTACTGGTTAGAAGTTAAATGTTTGCGTCAAGTACGAACTTCGAATGGCGACTGTACCGCAACTAATCGCTGACCCTTTCTCGTAATTCCGATCGGTAATTAGCCTCTACAACAATTTCGAGAATGCCCAAGGATTTCCGGCGATAGATCAAATCTTTGACGGCGGCGTCCGTGATTTTCATAGTCGTCGAGAGATGGGAAAAAGTTTATATAAACAATAAACGAAAGCAGACACAAGTTTCATAAGCGATAAGCCAAATAAACGAAAATATTCTCTCGGCGTTCTAGACGTAATCTAAATTTAAGAGTATTGAAAGTTTCGTATGCTCTTCAAATATTAACGTGAAGCGGAAGGTTTCGCAAACTTCAATATTGATTCGCAACTAAACAAAGTACACGGAAGTTTTCGCCCTGTATGTGAGTAAATCTACCACACGCCAAAGTTTGTTGGTATTTGTCGAGGCATGTATTTGCGCAGATGCATGCCGGGTTATTTTATTTATTTATTTAAGGACTAAACGACAGTCCTGTGGGAATCAGCGGCCGTGCTGCTCTTAGGCCACCCGCTCTTAAGCGCTTTGAATGCGCTAATTGCAACAAACGTTTCAACCCTCTCTCTTCCTGTCGGCGGCACAGCTCGCTTTGTTCAAGAATTTCGACTTTATTTAATTAAAAACTAATTTGTTTTGTGATTGAATATCGATTTAAAGGCCGAGGGGGTTGGTTACCTTCCGATGACATACAGAGTTGATTTGCATTTAGTCGAAAAGAGGAGACAAATTTAAAAATTTATCCCCCGAAGCTTAATCTCAACACGCCATATACATGATGGGTGCTTTAACGATTGCAATTAATCCTACTGGTCCAATTCAATTTTATCAATTTGCGCTTACGTATTCCGTGCCGGCTTTGTAAATGCGCCACTGTAATACAATCTTATCCTTGTTGATTAGTTCATACCATCTTATGCTGATTAGTTTCGAAGGCGGCGCAATTTTTCTTCGTTTCCGCATTTCATTACTAATCCCTATAATTTATTCACGTTATACATTAGAGCTACTTTTGTTATACCGCTCTATTGATTTCGTTGTCCATTATTACGGATATTAAACACAAATGCAATGCAGGTCTTTTAATTGAAGTACGTCCATTAATAAGGGACCCAAAAGACAATTTGACGTATATTGAGTTTGCGTTTAATTAATTTTATTTTTGTACATAGTCCCATCCGATTTTAGCGTTCTATCAAATGCAATACACTTTTTTTCATATATCGCAATATCAATACCGTCAGATGTGGAATACAAAGGGTGCATTTTGCGAGTAACAGCCTGCTTCTATATAGTTAGGAAGTAATCCGATTAATATTTTTATCCCAACAAAATGTCCATGAAATTAACGGTAGCATAGCCAATTCAAAAGCGAAATTTTTCATTTTTTGTACAATCTGAGTTACTTATTTTTTCTGAAAATTAATGGAATGACCCACGGCTGGCTCTGGTAAAATAATTTTTTTTGCGGTGATATCGAAAATTGACTTCAATGCGTGGTTTTTTAAATTGCCTGCTTGCAAGATTAAATTAAACACCAAGTGATCATATTATAGTTTTGGATATATTGATGACAAATCAAATAGTGAAATGACTCCAATTTGCTTTTAACTTTTACATGATTTTCTATTTCTTTCCTTGGGATTTTTAACTTGATTAAAATTTTTTCCTGACCACGATTTTTGAACTAATCTTAGTTACGCGTAGGGCCTCGCGCTAGGTCGAGGTCGGCGGTTAAAACACCAAAGGCAAAAAGATGCATAAGGCAAAAGATTTTACGTTTCGGTTAAACTTACGGTGCGTTAAACTACAAAATGCCATGACGGAATCGACGGTTTTTTGAGCTCGACGGCGTGTCCTTTCGATAACGCTCAAAAATAAATATTGTTTTTAATTAATTAATCTTGAAAATACGAGACCGATGTCAAAATTCAATTTTTTTAAGGGCGAGTCTAACGGATGTAATCTCAACATAATTGGAGGCGGTTATCTGTAACCCATTCAACTAATTATGCTTAATTATACTTATCCAAATACTCGGAATGAAATCTCCAAATTCGGCAATCCAGCAATGCGCTTTTGTTGAAACGGCAAATCACATTCGGCCTATTATTTTCCTTAACGGGCAGCTCTACAAATTAACCTACTAATTTTCCACTCCTACACAGGAATAAATATTTTCGGAGCGACAATCTTCGTAACGAAACGTCCAATTTAAAACGCTTCTTGATACCGGGTTTTCATCTACAGAGTTATCAATAACACTGGTCATTTCCAGATGGAGAACGGGTACTTCGTTACACAAGAAAAGTTGGAAAATGCGCTAAAACATAACATTCAGGTAGATACGCTTTTATGATCTATATCTTGAACTTCTATGTGGAGATCCAAAATTATTTCATTTTGCAATAAAAGTAAGCGTGCATGCAATCAATAAAAAAAATTCTGTTTTGTTTCAGAGTTTAAATTGAAATTTGCTTATTTTTAATTGGGTTGCTTTCGGCAGGAAAAAGTTCACTTGTTTTCTTTTTCATTATCCACTTGATGTTTGTTTCATTTGGTCTACTTAACTGTATTTTCCTTGCCTGCCCAAGACGGCCGTCTGCAATGCTTGAAAAAAATCCAAATGAGTTGTAGAATACAAAAATTAAGCAAAAAATTTGTTAAAAATCAATCGAGCGTCGACAGGAATTCAAAGTTATTATCCCCTCGATAAATGCCATTAAGTTTCTGGCGCACGGAGAAATTGCGGGTGTGGATGAACTAAATTTGAAAATGCTTACTTACTCACTAGGGTAATGTTGTATTGGAGTTAAATAATAATAATAATAAGGTCTTTATTTGTGGTTTAGAAGATACTATACAACTACAACTGCTTGCATTTGTTCCATCAAGTCATAATCATTAATTGTAGTCCAAAACTACGATTTCTATAAGAAGGTGCGATACGATTAATTTCTAAGGTAATAAAGGTGCATTTCCCCACTACAAATAAAAAAAAAGAGATCTCTGAAATTAGCAAAGGTATAGTACAAGTCAAGAACATCCTGTTTGAATTCATAAATAAACTAAGTGCATTCGACAAATCCTTAAAACATGCCTTAGTATTTATAATTTCACATTTGAAATCCCCCAAAAAAATATTAATTAAATGAATAATTACTTGTGCAAGCCGTATACTGCATTCGACAGAAGCTTGAGTGAGCTTTTAAATACTTTAAGCTTTGCGATTTCGACTAAAACTCCTAATTATCAAGTGAATATTCCAAACAAGCGCCACATTATATAACTAACCTACCAACTTTCTGTTATTTAACTTAACTATGTCCTAGTTGATTGGAATTTTAATTGAAAACGGCAAATCCTACATTTAGCAAAGTTTATATTAAATTTCATTCTTTAATGGGATTAAGACAATTTTATTAATAAAACTTAATTCGGTTTTTGCATTATATGGCGTAATTCACGAAAATTTATACAATGTTATTCAAATCCTGATCTTTGCAAAGTTATTTAGTACTATTATCTTAACAAGAGCGTGTAATGGTATCTTACATTGTACCATAACAATTGCGAAACAAAAGTGTTGGCTCGAATCCAATGGTATTAGAAAACATAATTTTTAATATTTCGTGCTGGTTTGTTATAAAAATGCTTATAGAACGGCGACGGCATGCTTTGTTAACTTTCACATTAACCAACTGCATTTATATGCATTACACTAAAGTTCGCCAACTTTATGCTTAATGTACTTTAACGATAGTAGGTCAATGTTGTTTAGCTTTGCTGAAGTAACTAAACGCAATGCTTATTTAACTTCCAATTCATATAGCATGCGAAAACAATATCTACTGCTTAATTTAATCAAACCCCAAGAAACATATATGCTTTAATCCAGCGACAGATTTACATTTGCCGGTCTTCCATGTTTAATCAAATTACTGTGTAATCCTAAATCTGGCACATTTTTAGGCTTGTTAAACAAGTTTGCTTAATTGTAATACTATCCCTCACATTATTGGAAACGATCGAGTATACCCAATGATTATAAATAATCGCTATTACTTGCTAAGATATCAAATTTTCAGTATAATGAGCGACCGTGATGTGCAAGTTTCTATATGTATTTTATTTACCTCGAATAAACTGAATAATTCATTAGGCCACACATCGCTTTTGAAGTTTTTATAACGCAAACGCGATTTGTTTTGACACAAATGTGACATTTAACATTTTTTTCGTTGCTGGAAATGCTTTAGGCGTGCCGTACTTGAGCCCTAATTTGGCAATTTTATTAAGAGAGAAGTGCAGGACATTTACTTCGACTCAATTTCTTTTATGGATACTTGAAAGTTGAACACGTATAATTTATCTGCCAGCTTCACATGTATTGCCTTTTGTTACACTTATAATTTAATTGCGTAGTTGAAAATGTTTAATGCTTCATATTTTTCGTATTTCATACTTCAAACCAAATTAGCTTATTTACTTATCCCGGTGGCCAGCTAAATAAGGGCTTGGTGGGCCTATCAATAATGTAACAAATAACTCTGCAATTCATTAAAAATCTAGTGGATACCATCATGCAACTTGGTATATGACTATTTGACTAAAGTGTACCAATAAGGGAACCTTCTAAGCTGTACCATCCAGATTTCAATGAGACTTGCTATGCGAGTCGGCTGTGGGCACAAGGAAATGTACCATGTTCGTTGTTAGTTCTTCTTTATTTATTATTACCAACTTCGTCGGGAGAACAGCAACACAAAAACCTATTAACTCGCTTTTAATTTTACCGAAACGTTGCAAAACAGTTGTTCTTAGATTATAGTAGGATCATAAATTTCTGTTTAATCTTTGATATTACCACACGACAGTGCAACAATATGGTTCCAGGAGGCATACCTATAAAATTGTTATCTATCGTTTTAAACGTTTTTTCTTGTTCCAAGAGACTCTTTTAAGTGTAGGTAAAATGATCATTTTTACAGAAGACTGTCAGAAAATCGCGAAGAATTGTTATCAAGAACAAATGCATGTTATTATACCGTACAAGTATTTTCCGAAGTGATTACAGCCAGAAATAAGAAGATGTATTTCTAGTTTACCACGATTTCCTGGTTCACTGTATAAGGTATGGTACAACAATGTTAATGGGAACAGTTCACCAAATGGAGTCATTCTCTTCGTCTAAAAGATTTTTTTATTTACCTTTATTTTTGAGTAGGCGGGATTTCAGCCAAGACTGCTCTACCAACCCAACCCAGTATACATTTACAAATATCCATGCCCGAACCCGGATTCGAACCAGGGACCCTTAGCGCCACAGTTCAGTTTTAACTGAACTGCACCGCACGGGTCGGCCTTAATCTGTGACGTCGTGACCGCTGGTCCATGAAACCGTATTTCCTGCACCAAACTTCACAGTTAATATCCGCCGAAATTCGTGTCATCTTACAACTTCTTATTATGAGTATTTCCTTGACCATGTCAGCAAACTCTTAGTGGGACGATTTTCGGTCATACTTGATATGTGAAAAGAACTAATGAGGACTGTATATATCCTAAATGCACAAATCATATTCAACTTTCCCACCTCAAATAATTCAATTGTTCTGTTTAATGTGGTATCCAACGTATAGTAAAGAAAAGTGCACCTTTCAGGTACAATTTGAATTAGTAAATCCAAATAGATTGATAAATAAACACTTTATGGGTGACCGTAACATGTTTTCTTCCAAAATAATGTTAAAAGTATGACATCATTCGAAACATGTCATAGTATAAGTTGTTAACTTCTCGAAATTTAGATGTCATAAGCCTTCTCAGCGGTTTACAAACAAATTATAAACGGTCCCTACACCGCCACGTTTGTTTGGACATAATACTCCGCACGCACGCGGTCAATAATTAAAATGTAAAATAATTAAGTTTTTTCCTCCTCAGAATCGAAAACTTTGGATTTATTACTAGAAGACATATACATATACAAAACATACTGAAAAATTGAAACTATAACGATTGCGAACTACTAGTGTAGCTTGAACTATGGTGGCCCCATCGGCTCTTATTCTCAGTTTACAAACGTTTTCACCAAACCTCAAAGAAGCAACCAGAAACATGTGAATTTGACCTTTACACTTGAATTATTTATGTGATTCCCCTTTTAAAGGATGTAACCATTCAAAGAAACCATCGTTATGGATTCAACAATCTTTCTAAATTTTGTAATGAAACAAATCTCCCTAATTTCAAGAAGGAAAGCAAATACGAGGCAGGATACTAGGGTAATGAAAACGTTTTCATTTCAAAGGGCTTCTTCGAGTTGCATATTGATTCATATTCTAATTAGTTTCACAAATATTCATCAAGAGCACGATGTCCATCTAATCAATCAACAAGTGGTACGGACAAACTCTGATGGGACAAACGAAGCGCATTTTAGGCTGACAAGTCCATAACCATCGGTACACAAACGTATCGTTTCTATTTACACAGTGTGTTTGGCAGATAAATCTTAGTGGACTGCCGATATGTTTTCGTTCCCTTAGTGCTTCAGTCAACTCGACGTTCTAAAATGTCATATTCTGGAATGAAGAGAATGTAATTACACGCCATTGATTACATTAAAAAAGTACTCCCTAAGAGAACACAAAAGTTTTAGTTAACTCCATTAACACCATTATTCCGAATTGGCGGTAACACAAAATCCCAAAGATTCCTTTATTTCGTTAAAGAAAATTTCATTATGAAGGTGTCAACCCCTTCAGCGAGACATTTGCATACAAACCACTTCTGTTAGGTACGGCTACACTCCGACAAAGCTACTAAAGAAAAGAAACACCTTTGCAATTTTAATTAAAAAAAAAGGGTATTATATGGGGGCATGCGGAATTGAATCAAATTAATGTCTATCATAATTTATGCGTTTAGTAAATTGCAGTACATTCTTTGTGCATTACTGCATAGCTGTTTTTACCGACTTAAGCTAACATATAGGGTGATGAAATTGGTAAATTCGTAACGCTAACACCATTAGAAGACCGGGTACGTTGGGGCTCGGCAAATTGCAATAGGCCGCCGGATAAACTGACTCCACAGTGCGTATCCCAGATTGACTCATATGCCCGTGCGAGGGGTGTTTTATTAAGGGCGTCGGCTAATATAGCCAAGAAGACGACGACGAATGCACTGCGTTACGTAGATAGGGAGATTCGCTTTGATATTCGGACTTAATCAATCATTCATCAGCATTAAAATTAAAACATGACGTTTTAGAGGCATAACGGTATAAAGCTCTCCGGTGGAAGTATCTTCGAGCAGCAGACAAGTGATGAAACACGACTGTAAGTGAGATATATTGTAATAGAGGAAGTCCGTCATTACTCAACATTCGCTTCAAGTAGCTCATAATTTATAAAATTTTCAAGAAAGGATCTCAAATAATAAAAGAGGTAACAAATGCAATTAGCGAATACTTTGCGATTTTTATATGAAACCTTCAAGATTGATTTATAAGATGTACAAGGGGCAAAAAAGTAGAATTAAAAAATGTTAGAGGAGAGAAAAGGAGAATGAATGATGAGTAGACGTTCTCCACCAGAAACATAATCAATAGTTCAGCAGTGCAATAAAAAGCCTTCCTGTACTCTTTAATCTGATACCGATGGAAATTTGTCTTCAAATGTAACAGCATTTTTTTAATGCAGCTGTCAATACAATTGTACAAACGTCAAATCTTTGGGTGAAAACAAACTTATTTGGTGGTAATTATCCAATAGAGAGTAATACAATTCTTATACAAACTGACAATCAATAAATTTTGTTCTAAACTGCAGATCTGCCTTTATCTCAAAGCGAACGCAATATTGCATCCAACCACTAAGAACACCTTTGTTTCAAATATCACTTTGAGAGTTGGCCTCTCGTCTTACCCTGAAATCTATCTGGCAATTAATTTTCAAAAAGAAATGCGGTCATATAGGAGGTTACATATAGATGTGAAACATGGAAGACCGATCCTTAGTTCTTAACCGCGATGTTATGAATCCCGCGACTATCTTTTTATAAATAAAAATAAAATAAAAATATATCTCCTAATGCCCTTTTACCAAGCACTACCCAAGAAAACAGAAGAGCAACGAAAATTGTGTTGAATTGCCAATTTTTATCATACAGTGGAAATGTTTTGTGCTGCTGAATTATCTAATTCTTTTATTTCGTGCTCTGTGTTCCTTCACTGGTTTAATCGCACTGATTATAATAGATTTAAATTACTTTTAACCATTACTAGTTCTTTCTATTATTATTGGATTCTTTTTTTGTTTTCGTTAGACAGATCATGATCGCCGATCGGTAGAGTTTTTAATTTGTTTAAGATTTAAAGGCGTTGGGTGTAGTCTGAATATCAAATTGAAAAAAATTGCAATGACTTACGCTTTCGAAATTCCGCATGTGTAAGTATCCAAAAAACCAAGAGCTTTTAATGTCCAAAATCACCGAGTGTTATCCCACCAATAAAACCTCCTAACTTTTTAAACTTTCAAAAAGTATTTGACTATTATAAAATGCGCTAAAATGTGCCACTCTGGAACTTTGAAACTTTGCTTCCCTTTTTCTATCAGGAGCTATTATAAATATTTTTATATTGGGACTGAGAAAACGAGTCCAGTGTCTAGTCACCCTAGCCTACCACCGCCACAATTAGAAACCATGTAATGACGCAGACTGCACGTCATTGTATCTAAAATCCCTATTGCAAATTAATTATTCCATGTGCGATGGGTATTAAATTTAAGTATATGATAATTCAAGCTTACAACACCTAACATAAACGAGAAATAGACCAGTATGGCATTAGTCATTATCAGTAGAAGGTTGTCGTCACTTGCAATAAGATAGCGAGTACATTACATCGGTAGTTTAATATTTGATTTCGAATCGAATAGTTCGCGTAGTCCTAATTCTAAAAGTTTAGTGTTTGAAGAAAACACACAGGGTAAGTGTACTTGGTTTAGCAAATTAATAAAAAAAATGTAAGGGTGCCTGAAGTCTGCATTCTATTGTTGCATTTGATTCATTTTTGTTGCTATTTAATTAGAAAATTGTCTGGGCCAATACGTGAAGATGGCTGGCTAGAAATTTAATTAGCTCGTCCACTCATATTCTCAAATTTTTTATTTGGTTTAATTTTTCCAGACTAGAATCAAAAGTAGGTACTCCACTATTCCTTTCATCTGTTTCACCCTGATCGTCAGTGTCGTTCTTAAAATTTAGAGACACTAAAAGATATACTTCAACAATTTCCATACCATATTTCTATATTAAAAAAGCTCGTAGGCAGAAATTTAGTTTCCTCACTTGTCTATTCTTCTTAATTTTCTCTGGTCACATTCTACATTTACTCAGTTATATTAAATTATGAAATTATGAATTTACCACAAAAGGAAACAAAAATGAATGTAATCGTAATGAAAATAGTATAAACTGACTACGACGAGCTTGCGGAACCTTACAAAACAACAAAAATTATCAACCCTTATAAGTAATTTCAATAGGTATCACTTATTCGGTTGTAAGTGACGCTGTTTTTATCTGGTCAAATGTTTTCGTAAAAAGGCGTTATCGGGCAAATTAGTTGGCCTTGTTTACTAACAATGCCACGTGCAAGATAACGAATGCAGGTGTTTCTCAATACGAGCGACGAAGCCGTGTTTTAAGAATCGCCAGGGAACAACGATACGGAACTGATGAATTTCTTTTAATTTTAATCTGACTGTTCATTTCAATGTAAAATTTGAGTAGATTTCATTGGAATGTACAGATTTTGATTAAGGCTGAAGATACATAATTATAATAAAATAGGGGTACAATTATAACTTATATTTTTCAAGATTTTCTCAAAGTTGCCTATAACAAAGAAAATTGTAGAAGCTATAATTTTACATTTACATTTGGAGAGTAGATTCGTCCGTTTAGCCTCTCAATCTGCCAATAGGTCTTCTTATTTTAATACGATTTTCCGTCCTGTTACAAACATAATTATAGAAGTTATAATTTACCCCTATTCTCACAGAAGTGCTTGTTACGTTAATTTTGACTTTCCGTTGGCATCTCCTAATTTATTACACACTTTTACGCTATTAATTGGTACCTCATTACAGTGTCGTATCTCTCACTTTAGGTTTCCTTCATGTGGGACCACCAGAGAGAATTTTTAGAATGTTATGGATGCTTTGGTTAACTGTTTATGGACTCTAATCCACTTTTTTATACAAATCCACGGTAGATTCAAATTAGAAATATTTCCGTTCGAAATTTCCGGAGATTTCTGTGGTTCTTGTGCTCATTCATCGAAATACGAAGTGTTCGTTGCTTGCTTGATAGATATCGGTTCGCTTTGTCATTCTTTTAGACATACGCTTTCTTGGCCATGTGTTCGGTGCAGTGTGAATAAGGGTAATCAATCTCCAACTCTGAATCCGGAAATGTCCATCTGACAAATGTGTTATTAAAGTAACTAGATTCGCGTTATACCCTTTCAACGCACTTTTACACGCAATAAAGGCATCGGTTAACGAATTGCGCTCATACAGCCCCTAATGAAGAAGGAAAGACGTCATTCTTTCACGAATCGACGAATTAATAATGAAGACTCGCCATCTATGAAAATTAATTAAGATTCCTAATTAGTTTGGCAAAAAAATTGATCGACAAAGTCGACGAATTAGGAACATAATTTGATTTTTATCTCTCTATTTTGTAATTATTAATTAAAGGATAATTTAATATCTTAACGCAAATTCTATACTTGATCTTTTCATTATATATTTCCCAATTTTATCTCGAAAGTAGATTCTAAGGCGTTAGCATCTACGTCAGTCGGAATGTGTTAGGGTAATCGAGCTGTGGGTTTTCTAGTTCGACGATTTCGCAAGCCGTTAATTCGCTTATTTTATGAGGCCTTCTGGCAAGTTGGCGCGAACCCAAAGAACGGCGCGCGAAATCATCTCGCTAAAGTTGAATCAACCTTTTTGAAAAGTAGAACTTCGAGAACCACTTGAAGAACTCCCAAAAAGTAACGTAATAACAGCATCCTACCCTTCGAGATAAAATGTCCGTATTTGGCGGTGGTGTCGTGACAGTTGACCAATCCGTTCTACAATGGAAAGAAATGCGTCCAAGTCGTTGCCGCAAGCTGAGTTGCCGCTCAGATATTGATCGGAAATTGATGTAATTTGAGATACAGTGAAGTCCCGAGATATTGAGATACGGCAAAGGTATCAGATTCGGATGCCAGACTGTAGATGGAACTTTGTGAGATTTAGATATTATTTGAATGTTAAACGTATTTGACTAGAATTGGGTGTTGCCCTTGTTTCAAGCGCATTCCATTTTCGTTCACAAAGGTGGTTTGTATTAGATAAGACATGACATTTCTGGCGCCATATGCCACCACAACTAAATTCTCGCTAAGTTTCTTGATGACCTTCCCTCTGTCGCGTGGAATATTTAACGAAACCCTTATAACTCAATGGGTACTGATTACACTTACTTCTACGTCTCAAATTACATTAAACAGTATCTCTTGTAGCGTTTACATTTACAAACGGAACGCTTAATAAACATACAACAGGTACAAATTTAACAGTCGTATAATGATAGACAATTTGGGAAACTAATTTCACGCACACGTGCATAAATTAGTAGCAGGCATAGAATAAGGGCATTATCTGAGAACACACTTATCTGTAGCAGTGCTTCGCAACTTGCGAGACCCGAATAAAAGGTCAAACAACAATTTCCCTTTTTTGTGATCGTTTAGCAACGACTTGCTACCCTTACACCGAAATAAAGCCAAAGCTAATTCTGGGAGTTTCATTACGTTTTTAATTACAACTACAATTACCTCTTCTTGAGCCTTGCTGTTACAAAATGTACGTTTTGAAGTTGCATCCCTGGGAATCGTTTATATTAAAATTTATTATTTAGTACATTATGTCGCGTCTAACGCCTATTAAACAGTTGAAGTAATTAAGGAAGTCTTAAAGACGTTAATACCAAATTTTATCATCGTTCATTCGTTTACGGCGTTATTGTACGAGTTCATTTTAGAATTCCAAAATGGAAATAAAAATGAAGTGATGATTATTTCCAGGATGTATTGTGGTTTCATCGAAGTGAAATTCTTTGAGCAGCTCAATTAATCGCTTTTGTAGTCATTTCACTATAAACTATAGATGTCCGTAAATTAAGTGAAGCTGCATTGAACGCTTAAATAAAACATCAAAATACACATTATATTAATTCATGTACCGTGTGCCCTATTTTGGTTGAGACTGCAGTGTATCTCAGCTGTTTTTAAAGATAGGGACTTGCGACCCTATGCCACTTTTTTGTAAAACTTTTAATACCATCAAAAGTTTGACTTTTTGGGACATTATGATACATGTTAGATGGAAGAAAAAGTGTAAAAACTGCCTATTTCAGATATTTTTACATGAAATCCAATGACAGGAAAAAAATTTTTCCCCACCGTTTCTGAGATTTGACCCAAACTATTTTAATATATTAATTTTAAATGCAACACCCTGTATATCTTATCTACGACAATTGTTTGGATTCTTTTTCCTGATTATATTGACCTATACTTTTCTATATGGTTATATATTATATTATATTAATATCATATTTTTCAATATTTTGAAACGACTTGTTTCTACGGTTAGCGATTTTTATTTTTTATTTATTGTCCCTCTCTTGTTCTGGGTTCTCAACAGACTTGTGCCCAATTACAGAGTGACCCGCATAATGATTAATGATTTATTGATTGGTCTTGGTTACTATGGACACAATAAACAAAACAATCTTCGTGAATCCATGTCCTAGTATCTAAAAGCCTTAAAAAATAAACTTCTAATTTTGGTTCATTGCTCAAACTTAAAAAGATATAGATTGTGATACATCGATGCAATCAGGAAATAGAACGCAAAAAATTGACGTTTAGATATATAGGGTGTTGCATTTAAAATATACCAATTTTTTTAGAAACGGCGATTCAAAAATGTGTTTACGACGCCACTGGATTCTCTGTAAAAATATTTAAAATAGGCAGTTTTTCACTTTTCTCCTTCTTACAATGGTAGTAAGATATGATATCCTCACAAAAGTCAACTTTTCGTTTTGACCCTGTATCTCAGAAACAAATGTAGCTAGATTGAATCTGTTTGTGATATTAAAATTTTCACAAAAAATATCACAGGGTAGCGAACCGCAAATCTCTATCTTTAAAAGCAACTGAGATACACTGCAGTATCAACCAAAATAGGACACACTGGTGACAGAAAAAATTAGCAAAGCATTCAAATTTGGCATCATACCATCCACTAAACGCATTTATTTTCTCGCCCTATAATAAAAGCGATTGAATACTCGGTTATGCCCTTTCATGTTGTTTTTCTCCCCTGCAATTTAGATTTATGTTTAATGTTTCTGTGATCTTTTGCTTCGTATGCTTTCTGATAGTTTATTTGGACATTTTACCTCATCTGGTATTGGTATACTCTCTTGTGTAATGATTTCCAAAATACCAGTACAACTGTCGAAAGGTTTTTAATTTGTCTTCAATACCTGGCGTGCAATTGGAATGCATAATTATTACAGTCATAAGCAATTTACTTACGCCCAGGCAAGTATATTTTTACATATTTATGAGCGCAGAGTAGCAAATAGCACCCCCACATACAACAATCATAAATCGATTCTCCTTTATTTGCTTACGCCACCGTAGAATTTAACAAAAGAAAGCTTTGCCGCACGAGTTCTTTTTTTAGCTTCTGACCCGTTACTCAGAGAAACCGCCGTGATATTCGACCACATTTCAGCCCGCAGAAAACAAGCACATCATGTTACAAAGCTGGGTTAATTAAATTAGATGAATAAACGTAAATATAACCGAACGGGCGCTCGAATTTTTCCCAAAATAAATTAACTTAATGAATAACTGTAAATGTTTTCCTATACATAAACCAAACAAATCATACAAAAACACGCTCCCCCCCGATGTGCTAAATTAGAAGGGTCACTCATTGTATTATTGCCTACGGGCTATGGCCCACCAACCAGTTGAAGGGTTGAATGAAAAATAATACCGCTTTCATTCAATAGTTTTTGTGTGTTCTTCACAACTCGCACAGTTAAAATGGTCTTTGTATTGTTACAATTGACAAAAAACGGCTTCTTCTAATATTACTACTAGACGCGAGTGTCGGGTTTAGACGAAATTAGATCCCTGAGAATGCTTAAAATCTTCGTTTAAATTAATTGACGTGTCCATTGTTTATTGTCTATTTATTTTTTATGCGATGCCTGGTGTTTGTCATCTTCAATTTCGTTATAAAAAATTCGAATATTGTATGTTGTCGTTTTAAGCGGACGCGCGCTTGGCCCACATTCATTCAAGAGGGTGTGATCGATACGGATATGCTAACGAATTAACAAAACTACGAGTTAGTATATAGGAAAGGATTTCAGCAAAATTACAATGCTCTCCCTCTTCTTGTATTTGTACAATATGTTGCACGTTGCTCTTGGCCACTCAGATTAATAATTTCTATGGGTGCCATCTTTAACGGCGATGCTTCAAATGCATGGGCGTTTTTTGACCACAATTTCATTTTTCCGTTTGCAAAAAATACGTTTTCAGATATTAAATGCAATAGAGAGGAATAGCGCTTGTGCATTAATTTTGTCTGGAATACTTACAGATTGGACGGTGATTTTTTTGTATTATGCTTACTGAACATGGATAATAGTTTTACGCCGTTATTTAGAGTCGAGAGCACCATTTTCACACTACAATTTGGTGCAATAACGTACTTTTATTTATGTAACTCTCCGATTAATTAATTTAAGTTATTTGAGTTGGTTTTGTTTTGGCAAACATCTCAGTGTCAAATTTTCAGTACATATTATGAAATTCTCCTCACAGAATTCAAATTTTGTTTCAAAAAGTTTTCGAAACGCCCTTGGTGTTGAATTGTACTATTCAAATTTTAAAAATTGTTCTGAAATGTGAAATGTGAATTTTTGAAATTTGTTTATCCTCGAATTTGAGTAATTCTTCTTGGTCCTTATAATCTTTGTATCGTTAGATGAGTTTGTAGAAAAATATTATTTAAAATTAAAAAATAATGACCGCTAAATTTAATGATTGAAAAGTATGAAAAACCTTCTGAAACTTGTATTGACCATGATATAATAAAAATGACAATTTGAAAATGAGCAATGTTTGTCAATATTTTAAATGACACCATTTTTTGATACGAATAACCATTTTTGGTGTGTCGCTAACTTGACATAGAAAAGGCAAATGAGTGACACATTGTTTAAAAAAAACTTGTCTGTGTCGCCCATTCGTTATCGTATCCTGTTTGGGAATTTAGCTAAAAGGGGAATTGGAACGTTCTTGTGATTGCGCGGTTGCCCCATTGCTAATTGAGATAAGTTAAAACACTCGAATTTCCCTGGAAAGGTACGCTGAGAATGTGACAACCGTCTCCGAATATCAAAATTACTAAACTACGCAAACTGTATTTATCGATATAGTTGCTGTTATATAATTAAATATACCATGACGTTTCCTATGTTTATGTTACGCTATTAACCGAAAAAAATGCGTGTGTGCTATTTGTTATCTAATGAGCGAAACTTTATGGAAGCGAAAGGGCATCATGTGTATCTTTTGCTTTCGGTCACATTTTTTCAAATAAATAATTTTAACGAAGACTTACTTTGCGCAAACTCATCAATTTAGATGGGAAATACACACAAAAATGTAATTTATTTATTTATACCTAATTGCATTGAGCTCACTAAAAAATATAGTACCTATGTTTCTAATGGTTTGAACGCATTGTGTTCAAAAACAAAGTTCATATGCAGCACATAATGTGATATAAAATATGTAACGTAATACAATCATCAAAGGTAAATATTACAGCCTCAGTAGAGTTAAATTAAGATAATTGACGGATAGGACCAGGGATAATCTACCTATAGACTACTCATTTAGTATACCTTCCATCTTGGAGAATACTGTTTGTTATTCTGATTTGTGTCTTTATGCGATATTATGATTTACGATTGAACAGCATAGATGAAAATTAGCTAATTGTATAATAGTTTGTCTTTCTAATCTATACCATTAGGAGCAAAGTAACAATGTGTAGGTAGTTTCTTTTGTTTTCCCTTTCAAGTAATGAAATATCGCCTTAGCCTTAGCGTTTTGAGTTGTCTATCTTTACATTAGCGTTTTCCTTTTTCCAGAATAGATGGACATAATATCCTTAAGTACCGACGTAAAAAATACTGTCGCATTTCCAAAATTGGTGCTGTACGTTTTTCTACTCTTATTACAATGGCTGTTATTTAAAACAAACGATTTTTCTGTTCATGGATCTAACTAGAAACCTAAGACCGGTATGTCAACCTTCTTTAAATATAGACGTTCTTTGTAACCATCGGAGACACTGAAAATGACAACCATACAACTGCATATGTAAAACACAAATAAGTCTTATATAATCGACGCACTCTTGTCACCCTTCTGAATAATAAGCGTCGTAGCATGGATGTAATGGTATCAAAGAAGATGTGCGAGAATTTTAGATTGGAATTAACAATATAATTGAACACCCCTAAGCAAAGTACCGTATCAACTGTATTCGCCACTGTTCCTTCACCTACCGATCACGGTCGAGTACGGTACAATGGTCACTTGATGCGACACCGTTGTCTTTTCTGCTTTCTTTTCGTCACTTTGCACCCATGTACCACATACCTATACGAAACCATAAACATTTTCAATGTTAGAAGTAGGTGAGAAATCCCGCCTTCAAGTTTAAAATGTGCAGTCACTATTCGCAAAAAAAGACTTTCCACCTCAGGGTATACCATACAGTATACAAAAGTGTATGTATCAGAAGGCTTAAAATTCTTTTTAGAGGGTAATAGTCGGAGAACTGGTGACACAATTTAGGGAAGGTGTTTGCCCACGTTGAAATGATAAAAAAACAATACCATTACTATAGGTGCATGTGGAATGTTGAGTCTGGCAGCTGAGGTCTTGCGGTAATTTCACCATTGCGCAGCCTATTAGATTTGCAAAAAAAATATGCTCGAAAAAAAACTCTTTTAGGCAAGTTGAAATATTTTTACCTTGTAGCTTTAGTAACTGTATAATACATAAATAACACTCCCAGAACACCCCCCGAATTTATTAAAATAATATACCCAAAAAATGTTTAAGACATCTTAATATTTTTGTGGCATATTCAATAAACAATTTTAAAAATAAAATGTCAGTTGCCAGACTACTTGATCGATTGTTTACAACCCCCTAACGTGAATAAAAAATAAAAATAAAAAAGACTTACTTGTAGTTACAAGCTACAAGAGATTCACAACTGCGCATGTGCGATTTTTCCCTATTATGGGCTTTTATCACACAATTAGAGAATGTCTCTGGTCTTTGAATGAAATTCGTCTTTAGAAGAAAACTATCAGCAAGCAAAAAATCACAAACCAATGGGGGTCCTTAAAGTCTGAGTACCGATTGTAACATCCGCTTCTGGCATTAGTATGCTATGCTTGCTATTGTTGCTTATTTTGTGTTATTTTTCCTATTCAATTGTCCAGCCTTTAGTCGAATGTTGTAACTACACTTACTGTTTTCGAATTTTTAGAATAAGAACCAAATCTCACCCCTTCAATGTTATAAAGCTCAATTTTGTGCTACTGTTCGCATGTTTGATCATTTAGCTTTTTACAATCTCACCCAAACATTCCATCTAAACTTGATACTGATACCTAACCTTCATAAAAATTACTGAAGGAAGGTATCGCGTACAGGCAGAATATATCGTAAATGTTTATTCGTAATATAAAAACTTAAATTCGTCCAGCGCTAAGTTTGAATGATACGGCCACAAATGGCACAAAATGAAGATAGTACAACATTTCCAGTGTTACCGAATCGAGTATAGGTTGAAGAGGGAGTTCCATTCTAGAAATTTGAATAACTAGAAAATTATGTACTTATGGTAAGGTAAAAAAAACATAAGCTCGGTACTCGAAACTTAAGGACCAATGCTGTCTCTTTAAACCTATGCAAGATTGTTCGACTAAAATCATCTCGAAATCACACCAATTCGGTAATACTGCGGAGAGTCATATTCATTTGCAGATGTTTCTTTGGAAAGCCATCGTAATGCGGCGTTAAGACTTCCGCTTTTTTTATAAAAAGTTTAGATATTCTGAAATTAAATGAAACCTCAGAAGTTAATAAATTGCTTGTAGGAAAATGTCATAAAAGTCGTGAAGATCAAGTGAAGTGAAACGCCAATTTGCATTGCAAAGTACACTATCTTGTTTAAAATAAGAAAATTGGTTACGACTTACGCTATAACAGAAAACGGATATCGCCTTTAAAATATTTTAGTTTAATAGACCATGGACCGCAATAGATATGCTGAAATGTTCAGAGACGTAAAGTACTGAAGTTACTTATGGTGGTCGTTTCAACGAAGCACCCATAAGAATTTCAATTTAATTTTCGTCTACTTATTAGTAACTCAGTCTTACAGGGTGCTTAAATAAAATTCAAAAAGAGCACTGAATAAATTTTATAGCATTTGCATTGCTTCGACAGAAGTGGTAATGGGTTTGATTAGAGGGTGGTGGTATAATCTTATTGCGAACAGTAAAAGTTGCACGCAAAGATCGGAGAACCCTAAATTTTAAACTTTTTACACTAACATTACAATTCGTAAGCCACGAAAATATAAAATGTAATTTTACATTTGAGTTCTTAAGTAAGATTGTAATTAAAATTACAAATAGGGTACTATTGATGTTTGCGTCCCTCATAACTTTAATTAAGGCTTCTCTCAATTTTCGACAACTAATGGGGGAAATTGCGGAGCTTAAATCGGAACCCTACTTTGATAATCTTCCGATGTCCGCTTAAAGCTATGTCATATCATTTCGGATGCACTTCTAATTTAGTCTTTAATTAAATGCTCAGTAACAACATAATTAATTTTCAAGAATTTAATACCCGGTTTACAAAGTTTTAGTTCTCCCTTTTATTGTGATAAAGGACGGCGTCGCACCTCTGATTTGATACATTTTGATAAGGAAAGGAGCTTAAAAAAATATGTCCGAAATAAGCCGAATGTAACAATATTTTCTTAGGTAACGGGAGTTCTTAGGTGACATTTACGGAACTCTTCACTAAGAAAAATCGAATTCTCTTAAAGCAACCGTGCTAAAAGCATTCCGAATTCTTTTTGCGCTTCTAATGCCCCGCTAAATATTTTGATTGGAACGTATAAAATGTTTTTTCTCGGCGCTCGGGGTAATTTAAATGTTATCACCTGCTCGCGTGGCTCTCGAAAATGTCGAGCGATCGACTTTACACGTAAAGAAGTGCACTCGAAAAATAAATAGTATTGGTACTGAACGATCGGTAGTGTGTTCCGCTTGGCGGCGGAAGTGACACGCATAGGTGCTGCCACTCACCCACAAAAAGCACAGATACTTGGGGAGCTAAAAAGCTTTCGAGGAGGCGAGCTTTACTTCCAAATCTGGTAAGGAAAGGAGCTTTAAGCTAAAGAGAAGATCCTGGTTTCTTCTATCAAGGACGCCCTCGGCTGTAAATCCCGACGTTTATTTATATTTTACTATAAAAAATATATACAGCGGCGTTATAAAATTCAACGACTAGATTAAACTAAAGTTAGATTTATTTTGCGTGCTTAGTTGCCATTTTGATAAGACGCTTTCCAGTTCCAGTGCAGATAGGTAGATTGGATATGGAGTATCGAGTCAGGGGATGCAGGTGAGGTGACGGCGACAGATAGACAGGGTGAGGGTGGACTGGAAGCGCTTGCGTGGGACGTTATCGAGTGCACCCCAAGTCCGCAACCCCACTCTGTTTCGGGCATCGGTGGTATCCGTGCGTGCCTTCCAACTGCGATATGTGCCCGATAGCACCGCCTCTGCGTCATGATGTTAACACAAAGCTTCCAATTTTATTGTACCTTTATTAATTTACACCGTAAACGTGCGCGATAGGGATCGAAAAACCGGAAAGAAAGATTTATGCTTCTGACTACCGTCGGCGTAACCTTAATTGAAAACTGAACTGCCCTCGCACGTTATAAAAGTATATATTAAAAAAGTACGTCGGAGGAAACTTTTGGCAGAGGTGCTGTATCCCAAAATTTTTCTTGGAGCAGCAAAAACGTTCGAGCGAGGTTCAAGTGATAATGTGAGATCGTGTCTGTGTATGTGCAAAAAAGTGGCAAACGCTACAGAAAATGGATAGTTACAGTCCCAGACCTCCACCCCTTCCTCGGAGGGTGAGGAATATATATGCAGAACCTTTTGCACAAGAATCAAGGTAATTGATTTCGCTTCTAAATTATCTACTATACGTTATTATTTTAAAAAAATCACCCCTTGTTGCGAATTTTCCACCACTTCGAACACATCTGAACAACTTTTTTCGTATTCCCTCGCATTAGATCAATCAAATTCTAAAATTTAGACTCGAACTACCCTTGTAAAATAAATGCGCAAGGTATTTATCGCGAGACTCCGTCTCAGAAGTATCAAAGGTTTTGAAAAAAAAAAGCCCCACAAAGGTAATGTTTCAATTTCTATTCATAGCACAAAAGCGAGATATTAGCTGCACTTTAGCGCAATGTTTCTGTTTTGCAATTTAAATACTTCGAAGGGAATGCGTGAAAAAACTGGCTATAATACCATTCTAGTACTTGATTTCAATTTCGTGACTGGAAAATCTAGATGCGCCGTTATGAATAAAGATAAATAAACGAGAGGATTCCTTCGGAAATTTTATACGTTCCAACGTATTAAAGCTTTGCGATGTGTGAAAAAAATTTTCCCCATAAAAACGAAGGAGGCGTAATTTGGTAGGCGAAAACTCGTCTCGGAATGATATTCGCGTAAAGTGTAAAGAATTATGCGTTATTTACGAACACTGCTTCGGTATTTGGTAGTAAATTTCAAATGCTCGCAATCAAAGGCCAAAGTAGATTATTTCATACTCGTATAATGCATGAAAAAATGTCATATTTCTCAACTATCAAAAGAAAATCTGATTCTCTATCTTGGCATTCAGGAACAGTTCGCGTTTTTCGTTTAATTTATGATTGAGGAGTTATAGCTTTAATCATAAGGTTTGACTTCCCTAAAAGTAGTAGTTTTTGTAGTTGACGAAGTGCGTCTCACTAATTCTAGTAAATTACATTTAATCTTGATTCAGTTAGTACAGATTTAAGGTAGGGATGAAGTCCATGCCAAAACGTGTACTATGATCAAATTGTTGCGCCTAGAATAATTCCTGCACACAAATAATTCTAGTTATTATAACTACAGAGCGGTGGTGGAAATAATAGAGAAAAATTTCATTTTCCGTTACACTTTTCAGATTTTATCACGCAATATTTTCAGTCCTATTTTTCGTCCTCCACTCAGCTATTAACGGCATGTTGCAGAAATACCGTATCCTATTTTCAGTAAAGTTCCCAGTTTTTTTGTTATTCGTTCATTTTTATAGAGAACACCTTTTTATCGTTTAATTTGATCCATTTCGCTTCTCTATTTCGCAGCAATGGGGCATTTCTTTGTAACTTACATGTATTCATTGAGTTGCAAATTTCGAAGGAGCGAAAATTGCCAATATCATTCAGAAAATTTGTTGCGCTAAGACATTTACTTTCTGCTTTATAACGTTTTTGTAAACAATGTTTTCGATTAAGGCGTGAATTATGGAAGATTGAAAACCGTAAAATATACATAGCCGCTGAAATTTAAGGGAGGATACGCTTCTCTTTTACTCTGTATGATAGAGCTGCGGTATGATGGTCACTCAAATGTAGTTTACGTTTTCTTAACATTTGTGGATATTGTTTCAACCCATTACTAAGCTCTTGCAGTAATAATTAATAATTTTCAAGTCATTTTGTTAAATCGACGTTGAACGCCGACCTGTTGACAATGATAATAATCTCATAGCATTTGGCAGCAAGACGAAGATTGCCATCATACGGTCATGCCAACTTTTTTATTAATCTCCGACGTCTAAAACCGTTATTAAGTGCCAGAGTTTTTCATGCCTATGTGTTCATCTGTCTGCCAGTTCGTCTACTTGCAAATTATCCCAAAAAATTACTGCAATTTGGTTTTTGGATCCTAGCATTTTCGATTTTAGATTTAATTTTTCTAACTCTATTTTATGGTCTTTAATTTTCCGAGAGTGTTCCTTACGCCTAGCGCTGACTAGCACCACAATTCAAAAGTCTGATACCACCCCTATTGCTTTCGATGGGGTAATATTTAGAGGTAGATGCAGATTACTTTTGTGTATAAAGATATTAATATATCGCTTGCGAGGGTGCCATGTCGTGAGATGGCATCAGTACAACTATTGAGAACACCTTCATATAAAGTGCTTTAAACTCACGTCTCTCATATCCTAACGGAAATATCAGAACATTTTGAATATCGATGACAGTATCGCGACAAGCAATCTAAAGCCCTACCAAAGTATGGAGTGGCAATGTTCATAATCTAGCTTTAATTATATTAAGGATCGCGTTTTATATGTTATTTTAATATGCGTTCCCAAGTCTCTGGCGTTCCCGGGCTTTTGTGTTTATTGTGAAAAGATTTATAGTATGCAGTCAAAAATGTCTCAGAAGGTAGCAAAATTAAGTATCAAGAATTGCTCTTGAACGTATACAATAGAAAAACAAAAATCTGACTCGTGTACATGACGAAGGTTTAGGATTTTATCTTCGATGGTTTTTTTACGCGCTTCACTTTCTTTTGGTTCTTCTATTCCTTCATACATTTGATATTCTTTCCACGCGTCGTATTTGCTCGATGAATCATTCAGATTCTTCAGAACCTTCGAATTCTTCAGTGTCTTAGATTCCTCTAGGTTCTTTGTTTCGTCGGAGTCCAGTTCGTCAATTTTTTTTTCATTTTACAATTTCTTCAGTTTCTTCGAACCCTCTCCATTTCTTTGTATTATTCAGATTCTTCATATTTCTCTGTCCCGTCGAATTCATGCACTATTTGGATTTCTAGTGCACTTCACACATATTTGCCTTTTGGATTCTTGCTATTCTGTGTAGTCTTTGAAGCATTTCGGTTCCTCAGAATCTTTTATTCCTTTGAGTCTTTTAATTCTTCTCTTTGGGTTTTTCAAATAACTTCTAGACCTTCAAATCTATCAAATATTTCACAAAGACTCTCCAAATTCTTTATTAGATTAATTGAAATAAGACTCAGTACTTCAGTAATATACCACCGAGTATATCACATAGTAGTATGGGTCAATTTCAATTCTTTATTACATTTTTCAGATTTCAGATGTTTTAAATTCTTCAGTTTCTTTTTATTTTTTGGACCCCAGTGTCCCCCAATTATTTAGTCGTCTCTTGTAAAAGAAACAATTTTTGAACTTAATTTTATGCTTCTGGGTATTATCCATGGTTGGTTGGAAACTAATTTGCCTGCTAATTTGTGACAATTTTAGTTTCAAAAAATCAAGGGTGCTTTAAAATGTTCAAAAAACATTTTTTGCATACTAGTAAAGTGCTCTTTGGGGACGAGATACGCACAAATGTTATTTAGAATGAAAAACTGAGTAAACTTGGAAAGTCCTAGGCTAATTTTGATTTTTTTATGTTTTTATTTTTTATTTTTTGGGAGTTTCAAAAAAATATTACTTAAAAAAACTGTTGAAAACATAGTGGTGTTTTTTATTCAGAGGAAGTTGATATTTAAAGCTTCAATTTACCTACATTAAATGTTTTAAATAAAATATCGGTCTTGTTTCTTCCAGCTTGCAATTTTTTTTGCTCAAATCATAAATTTTGACTTTCAAAGTATGAATTTCATTTCTGAATCACTACTAGTTTTTGGGAGAATTTTACTCTAAGATTTTAAAAGTTTTTTCGTAAACATGAAGTGCAAAAAATAACAATAAATCTCCGCGTATAATGTTTTAATAGAAGTTTAAAAAAGTACTAGGATTGATATCAACAAATAGTTATTTTTCACTGTTGACGTTTTCGCGCACGTTGCCAAGAGCAACCAACTTTAATTAACCGCATAAAAATGTAGTACTTCGTGCTTCGAAATTTATCAGAAAATGACAGGTTTTCTTGATAGTTGCGCTAGTATGAAGGGGCGAAATCTTCCCCAAAGTCCGCAAATTGTTTTCAAGACGAGAAAAAGGAAAATATATCGAATATCCCTCGGCTAGTATTAAAATAAAGGTACCTACCCGAAATTATATTCATACAACTTTTCTTATACTTCGTCCTAAGGGGGTGAAACCTATTTCAAAACGTAAACAGTACAAAAAATATAAAAAACACAGCATTTAAGCTTTAACAGAAATTAAAAAGAAAGTACTAGGATTCATATTCAACCCTGTATTCAACATTCATTCATTTTTTATGGGTGACATTCCTCAAAAGATAATAAAGTGCTCTTAATTGTCAGAAAGGATATAAGAAGGGAGTGTTAGATTTTTACCCCATTGGCGTTTAGAATGCTGAGGTCGTGGAGTATATTGGGGAAGCTATTTTACCTTGAAAAGGTTGGGGATAATATAGTTATTTTGTAGGATTTCACTTGTTCAATGATTGGGGTTAGAAATAGTTTGATCCGATGACGTATATGGGAATTGGTAGTAGAAATTACCATTTGTGAGTAGCTTTTACTAGTTTGAACAAGAGAGTAATGTTGGGGTTGCCTGGATCTCGTTATATGTATTCGATGCTTCTGAAGAAATTAGGATGTGGGCATTAACGATAGCTGGCCGGGTGATCTCCTTTGCAGTTAACTATTGCTAAACACAGACTGAAAATCCCTTTCCAACAAGGTGACAAACGACTCCCTATTTACTTTAAAATTATTGTGGAGGTTCTTATAAGTCATTGTTTGTGAAGATAGCAATTAATTAATATGATAGCATATGAACATTTTAATTTTCTCTTCCACTTGGAGTAGCGTATGTTATGGGGGGTTATACAATCATTATCATTTGATGAAGTGTTTATTGTGCGTCGGTAACCAACGAAACTATACCTGTATTCCTTATGGCTATTAGTCTGGTAAATGCCAAATGCAATGTAATCCTTTTTAATGGAAATTTATTCCTTTGTTCGCGGTTATAAACTATGTTTCGTAACTCCTATGAATATTGAATATTGACAAAATTTGGTTTTCACAATGATCTGATCAACGTATAGCATTTGTATAAAAAATATTTGAATTAAAAACGTCTCATTTGTTAATTACTAGTTTTCGGAAATTTCTACCAGCACTTTCAGGTCAATTAGACATCATCGTGATCATTATCAGTACACTAAAACGGCGTATCTACGGAATAGACCATAAAGCTTAATGATGAAAGCAGCTCCGCATTTCGTTTACTGCATATATGAAAACGCAATTTCACGCTAGAATAAGTCCGTAGATACAAAACGCATTGGTCGAGTGCCTTTTACAACGCGTCGCGGGGTGACACAAATTACTTTTATTTCGAACTCATATGATTACATTTGCATGACAATAACGACGTTTTATTTAATATGCATTAAATTACACTCTATCAAATCTAAATTATATTCTATCGCATCGCGCGTGAATCTACGGTTGCTCTCTCGTAATTGACTTCGTTATTTGTTTTCGTTTTATTAGAACAAACTTGCGAACTATACTCGGTACGTATCTCGTTCGTATATCGCGTTATATTAAATTGTCTATTGTGTACTATCTTAGATGTATGCTTCGGAATATGCAAACACGAAGTTTCGAAATGAACTTGGAAATGCAGAGCGCTTTCCGGATACAGCCGTACCTCGAAGTTCTTCAGGGTGCAGCATTATTCGAAATTTTTTTGATTGTGAGGAATAACATATTTTTCCCCCAATGACCAAACTGGTAAGACGTGGTACTTTCCCAACCTTTATCATCTTCCTCGTTGAGGTATTCTGTCGGAAAGCTCCCGTTAAATTATCTCGTAGGTACATTTTGTTTTCGGGTACTAGACAAGGGGTCAAATACGAAAAAATGAACGCGAAATTAACAGACCGAGGTGACGTAAAGCTTGCTTTGTTCCGTAGAACTCGAGGAGTTTTAATTTGTCCTTCCATTCATGCCCTGGATTGCGTTAGCGATGGTGATGGAACGCAGCCTTAATTCGACTTTAACCATGCACGTAATATGAGAATATTAAATACAGAACTGGCGCTATAAATCGGTTTTTTGGAAAAATTATGAAATTGTTAATCCTTCCCTATCCTTACACCGTCATTTCCTGTCAAACTGTAAAATAGGTTCTCAGATTTTTGTTTAACGGCCTCCGTCCAAATCGGAAGTGTGCGGAGAATGTTGCAGCACATAAACTTTGATTTTGGCCAAGTACTGCTTCACGTATAATGGGCAGATAAACCGCATTTTTTTAAACCAAAATAGCGTAGTAAATTATTGGGTAGCAGGCTGTATTTGTCGATATTTACTTTCTTGGTAAATAATTAATGGAGAGGGTCCTTTTCACATACAAATTTAAAGGCTGCCTGGCACATATTCAAAATCTACGCTATACATGGTGTAGCATTTAAGACCCCTCGGATCATAATTCCTTTACCATAAAAGGTCAATTCATTGAGCAAAATTATACACAATTATCGTCCTTTCTAAAATATTTTTGATAAGGGTGTGATGCATTTTGGTGGGGTATCAAACTTGCATTTATTAAATGGGACACCCCATAATTTATTTCAGATTTAGAAAGTACTTTTTATTATACCTGAATCACAATCTCCGTTTTAACCACTCAAATGCGTGCGAAAAAGGGCCTTTAAAACACACGTGCTTTAAAGTTGCTAAGTAACGATACTTCAAGTATGACTTTTGAAACTGTCATGTGGATGAAATAAAAAATCCTCTTAGGTCGCTTTCTGTAAATGCAGAACATTTCTTTGGCTTTTGTACCTATCCTTTGGTTGAAACTTTCACAACCGCGCGTATTTAGGGTATGCTTCCAAATCTGTTCCACTTTTTAATCGCAGCATTGCTTTAAAGTTTTGAATGAATGCACCAAAATATAGGAGATTTAAATACCTTTGACATTTCCTTCATATATGCCAGCATTATGGATGCATTTAAGACTGTATTCGTAAGTAACTTCCTATTCATCCATGGAAACAACTTTTCATATTCTTTATAATAGGCTTTATTGGAGTTGGATTTTACACCTATACCAACGTTTGTTTAGATTTTACAACAATCGATTTAATGGACGGTGTATTATCTTTTTCTACGGAAATCGTTTAATTCACAAAGACGATGATTTTTATAAGCAAACGTCAAGTGACATTTCCATGGCAATCGTGAAATTACGAACACCCAGCCCACTTAATTAGACATGTATTCCAGTATAACGTCAATATGATTTCATTGTATTTCCTATTTTTAAATTATACTGCAGGTATAATAAAAAATACTATAAGATACACGTGTATATTGGTCTTTAAAGCACTTGCAACTTTAAAGGCACTCCGCTTTGCGTCGTGCCCTTAAACTCGTTGCGCGTGCTTTAAAGACTTGATTATACACTTGTATCTTAATATACTATTCAAGTACTTGCCAAATTTGCAATAAAGTATGGGGTGTTCCATTTAAAATACGAGATACGCCACTGGACTACAGTACGCCCCTGGTAATCAAAAAATGGCGACAGTACCTCTTCTGATAAAAGGAATTATGATCCGAGGGCTCTTAGATGCTATACCCTATGTACATACTACAAGAAGAATCAAACCGACATACTGACACCGACACTCCATTTTCGAGATATTCACATTCAAGTTTTTACATCTACAGTAGATATGTCTCATTTTCGAGATATTTACTTAAAGTTTTGACATTACCAATGGATATTCTTCTTCCAGACGTCCCAATTACCATTTGTGAGGACGCTCTTCCGAGATATGAGCAATTATAACCGATCACGACAAGAGGTTAAGGAGGGAGGAGAGCTATGGTTGGTAGAAATTTGGTTGAGACGTTTCATTACGGTATCATGAAGGGTAAAACCAAACCCCTTATTTTAATAAGAGGACGAAGAACGGGATTGTGGTTGGTAGAAAACCAATCTCTTACAAACCGGCCGATAAAAAGTTTTGATTTTATTTAATTTATCTGTATACAAATAATTTGCCTTTAAAGTAACAATAATAACCCTGATTGGTATCTAAGTAATATCCAACGTAACTTGGTTCCAAACCGTTCTTGACCCAAACTGGCACGGCACCAAGCTCTCTAGATCGCAAACCGTCTTGGCGACAAAAATGACTGCGAAAAAATGGGCACGCTGAAAACATCTGCGCCAAAGTATCTGTAGACCAAACAAAATGGATGATTAGTATAGTATGAAATACTATATTTAAGTTTACAATATATGGAATTGGAATAAACTAACAATTCGTAACGTCTGACAATATGTATGTGTAATCAGGAAATACAGGACTACACAAAAGTATAAAAATATAAAAGGTCTCCCATTAAAGATATTGAAAATGTATTTGTTTGGCACTCGCTGTATATTGAATTCAGTCAGTACATTTTTAGTCGGTACGAATATAATACTAAACGTTTTATTTGAAATTTTGTTTGTGTTCCCAAAATGAGTGAAAATAAGTGCGTTCAAAATCTGCTGCGAAACACTGTACAGGCCTACAGGGTGTTCCAATTTCGATACCACGTTAGGCAAAGGTCTTTTATTTACATTGAACGATTTATGAGTATACTCCGAGTTGGAGCTCTGATCAGTTTCATCAGAATAGTCTTGCAGTTACATTTGCCGATTTCGAGTGATCAAAATTTGTTGATGAGTTACCTACTATTCATTTTAATTAAATAAATTAAAATGATTGTGTCTTGAGCATCGATGCGTCTTCTCTCTCACAGAATCTAAGATGAAGTAAATAGTGCCTTTGCTCACTTGTCCTAAAAATACCTATTTTTCCAAAGCCTTGGACGAAAGCTAAAGACGTTAAAGTAAACGAAATAGAAAATGAACGCATTTATTCCTAAGAATTAAGATGAATAATTTAGAATCGTTCGTTATAAATAGACATTAACTTAACGAAGCGAGATATGTCGAAATAAACATGGCGCGTGGATTTTTGCGTTTAATGCTCGTAATTAAATCGATCGGGGTCCTTTAGTGAAAACGCTATAAATAAGGTATAGTTTGTAAACAATACAAATTCTCGGACTATTCAAATTGCGCAAATTAATTCTTTACAAAGCAGCGCGAAGTGCTTCCAGCTTCCGGATAATTTAAGGGATTTCAGAATAAGATCTATTTTCATTTGCATTAGCCTTGTATTTTGTTTTGTTGCATGTTCAGGACCAATTCCTTTAATATGTTCGTGCTAATCCTTTATAACAGCACTTTTTTGCGTAAATTTATTAAGCGTTCATTTTTTATTAATTGCTGTATCCAAGGGGCAAATTGTTTTTTGACCAATCCAGGTTGTAATTAGCTTCCGCCTTTTGTTTTTTATTTACGCGTACCTTGTTAAATATTATCGGGGTGAAATAAATTTTTTTTAATGCGACGGTTTTTAGAATAAATTACAAGTATACCAAGATTTACTTCGTTCGATATGAACGTACGCGTGAAATTACATATGAGACATTGTACATTTTAGGAGGGTCTGTACTAGGCCACGTAATGTCATTCTTAACGAGTAGGTATTGTAATACAAGCTTGTATGATACCGACACGATTCAGAAATTGGTTTTGGTACTCCCTAAACACTCCCATAACTAATATGCAATCACGGAACCCGCATAATATGCTCGAAAAGCTTCACTGATGGGACGAGACAGTCCCAAAACCACTTTATTGGATTCCGTTTGGGAATTGCTCGGGAAAAAGTCGTATGTCATTGCGTTAAATCAGAGCTACATGAGATTTATGTATTGGGCCTTTGAGCTTATTTGAATTCGCGATGCTTCAGATATCAATCTGGACGTCGAACGTCACTAGTTGTCTACATTTTGAGAACTACTGGTCGCAGTTTGCTTTTTCGTGCTTATTACGGGGCACCGCACCGAAACGAAGTTAGATTACCGTAATCGTTATTCTAGATATGCTCTAAACAGCATTTGTTTAATTAAACACTTTGGGTGCCGATCTAAACTTGTGAACCGAATAAATTTATACCAGTCCCACCGTGTAAGCTTCTGACAGGGTAATTATTGTTCTCACGCACTCCTGCTATTGAATTAGTGCATCTGCATAACTTAACTCATGTTGTATAAAGTTTGTAGGAGATTGTGCGAACCTGAATTCGAATTTTCGATTCATTTTTGCACCTATTCCACCCTACTACCGTTTTTTAAATTATTTTTACCGTATTTTATAAATCACGTAGGTAACTGCAAGTAAATATAAATTTATTAGTAGTAACACAAAAATTATGTCGCTCAGATGGCCTCGTATCGCCTTCTACACGCCATTTTTGATTTAAAATTTAAAATTACCGGACTTTTTTTGTCAAAAAATCGTATGGAAAGTTACTTTTTTCAAGATTTTTAATATGCTTTTCCATGGCGTCGTGCTATCTATGAACAATAGCATCCATTTTTGAGTGACAGTAAATCGTGATTGTCTTTGGCATTTTTCAATAATGATTAATTAAGAATCACTATGCAAAAATGAAAAAAAAAATGAAAGTGTCTTTTTGCCACTTGTTTTCACTTAACTGCAAATTCATGAAATAAAGTAAGTACTTAATGGAATACCAACTAATGTCCGATGGGAAGGTCGTAAAAATATCGAAACCGCTGCTGTGAAAAGGGCCCAGGCCGTTCTGTAAAGATACTAGAAGTATACTAGAAAACTTAAAAATACTCTCTACAAGATGTCCCACTGTTAACACCGCAAGAGAAAGGATACGGTAATTTACCAGCCACATCGCTGGCAAATCGGTTGATTGACGATGTAGAGTTCAAAAATTGAATTCGTTTATTCGGTAATCCCAACTTTGCTGATACAAGAAGAGCATTATCCTTTATTTTATTTTCGACTTAGCTTAACAGGTCGAAAGTCGCTGATAAAGTTAGTGATGCCACACTCGCAGCTTATAACCAACGGAAGAAAAATGAATGCCAACAGCAATTTGTAGGGAATTAAGAAACAGGATTTAAAATAAGCGTATAAATCTATGTTATCGCGTGCCACCCGCAACTGGAAATGAATTGCAGCCGCGGATTTAAAAATAGTTTATTATCCGAAATTCGATGAAGCGAAATTAGCGCATAGCCGTATAAAGCATGCACGTATCCGCCTACAACCCCCCAGATATCTCTTCGCACAAAAGATTTGCGAAATGCAGCATAAGTAAAAAGATCGGTGATTTATGATATCGTTTTTTTCGCGGTTCCCCTTCACTACCTACAAGTTTTATACGCTTAAGATGGGGATCACGGTAATTGTTTATAAAATACGGGGAAGGTTTCGGAGCTCGTTTTCTAAATTCTAACACCTACGGTTTGATATAAATTATCGATTCGCGTGAACTTATTTCGCCAAGTATGTGGAAAATCAAATTTCGCGATCTCTAGTGACGGTATCATATGAACTGCTTCCATTTTAGAAAGTTTACACGCCAATATAAATACATGCAAGAAGTTGGTGATGATCCTTCCAGAATGCACGTTATTGAAATATCGAGAGCTTCTTTTTGAAAATATACTCCTAATGTTGTATCCAAAATTTTTGCGGTTAATGCCGGAATTGTTTGATTTTAATCTCTCGATATGTAAGGAAGAATGCAAAATTAACAATTCGTTGGGCGAAAATTTCAGGATTCTAAAGCAAATTTAATAAATACCTGCAGAATTCGTATAAATTTTTATTGAATCGACGTATGCCATTTCCGTAGAGTAAAGATAACCGTGACGTGATTTATACCCGTACTTTCCCTGGGTAAAACTTACAGGTAACTGCAAAACTACACCCACTACAAAGTGCTCCTGAGTCAAGTACTAGAAGCACACTTTTTATCAATCCGTTCGTTCGTATGGAAGACGAGATCCCACTGTGGAGTCTTAGAAAGTTTGTTTTATTTGATGGATATGGGTTCTCTTTTAATACAGGGGAGAAGCATGTTTTCTACTTTTCATTCACCGTTTACCTACGTTGCTTTTGCAATTTTGTATTTATCGAGGTATTTTCATAGGCGATACCCTGCTCCTCTATATTTCCTTCAGAGCTGAATATTGGGAACCATGAGTGCACTTAAGACAATGAAAACACAGGCAAAATGGCTTTTATCTATAACAAATGAAAAAAAACCCTTCTTGTACCAAGAAAATAAAACCTACTCTACAGGTGTAGCTTTGGAATTGGCTGGTGTTGTCCTGATAGTGACAACTATTTACTAGAAAAAGAAAAATAAACCCATAAAGCGGATGTAAAAATAGCCGCAGAGCATCTCGGTTTGACCCTACGGAGTCATTGGATTTTGCCCATTTTCAACAGGCTTGTTACATGTGGCATATAGGTCAACTGTGCAAATTTTGAACTGAATCGGTTCAAACGTTTGCCAGGGACAGAGAGCCGTGACCCCACGGGTCATTGGATTTGGCCCATTTTCAACAGGCTTGTTACATGTGGCATATAGGCCAACTGTGCAAAGTTTCAACCGAAAAGGTTCAAGTGTATGCCAGAGACAGAGAGGCGTGACCCAACGGTGTCACTAATAAAGAATCTATCCACGTGTATCAGGGTGGACGAGTTGCACAAAAACTACTGTCAGCTCACTTCTCCATTCTTTGAAACTATAGGTAGGTACCTATTCTTAATAATATCCAACTAAGTCGAGAGCCATCGCTAATTTGCATCAAAAGAAATCCAGAAAGAAACAGGTTCATTTCTTTTTGCAACAAAATGTAATGTAATATCGTTTTAATAGAGCAGGGTTCTAGGAATACATTGAGTTATTTTAGTATAAAATGTGCTTTTTACATTTAAAATTAATTACACCTGAACGAATCCTTGTCTACGTTTTTCTTAATAAAAGAACAATTGCGTGATGTTAGTTATTTTACTGACTTTTAAAAGAAACTTAATTTTGCCGTACTACAACTAGTGGAAAATTTTTATTAATTTGAAATTATGAAGTTTCAAAGGTCTTATTTAATAATAGTTTCCTTGCATTTATCTCGATTTTTTAATTATGCGTCTTGAAAATTATGAAACTAAGGGAAATATTATACACCCATTATAGTTCAAAGTATCTTTTTCTTGCAGCTTCATAATGATGTTTTCTTTTTTTAGAAAATTTTGTTTCTCGTGGATATCAGATTTGCTCTAGTGCCTCCGTTTAGGATCCAGTAAGCCAACTTGTAATGAGAACTTTACACAACCTGAAAGATTTCTCTGGTATCTTCCGTAGTATGCTTTGGAATTTTCTGGCCTACTTTGGTACTGTTTGGTATCTTTTTCTATTCTATAGTGTACTTTTGCAGATTTTGCAGGTTTACATCATTTTACATCATATTTGAAAGCTTAGACTTAGTTGAATGATTCTATCCTTTCCAAAATGGGTTTCTAAGCTAGATGAAGCAATTACCTAGATGTAACCTAATTGTTCTTGTTTCAAATCAGAAACTCTAAAGTAGTATAATCCCTCCAGCTGGCACAAACGTATTCATTTCAAGATGACTAGGAGGATACAAAATTACACATTCCAAATTTTAGAACTTAATTGGGACACCATTTTTTCGAACTGAATAAATCGATAAATTTAGGGATAAAAAGGAAACAAAACCAGAAGTTGGTTTTTAAATTGCTTCAAGACAAAAGGGGCAGCCACAAATTTTATCGTCTCAGAATCAAATACAAACATTGGTGATTGCAAAAATAAATACAAAATAGGCATAATTTAATCTATGGTCTAGTCTAGGGTTTCATACCATTGAGCGTATGGAGGTTACTGTTACGGTTACGGTTACTTCAAATTTCTCCAGAAATCAAGACACACAAAATGAGTGCCCATATCACTGCAAAACAAGGGCGAGTATCCCCCATTTCTCTAAGAACAAGTTGGTGTCCTAACATTTAGTCGGGCCCCCAACATTTTCTCGAACCACACAAATTAGCGCAAAACACTGCCAATTTTGAGTGGCAACTGAGCTTTTGTCTAGAAATCTTGTACTTGAATAAAATATATTATTATAAGATTGACCGCGAGGTAGCGTCAGTTTCTAATATTTTATTTTTTTAAAACAGAATTCTGATAAAAATCTGGAGGTAAAATAGAATTCCGGCAAAAATCAAATAAGTGACAGGGGTAACCACTTACCCTTTGTCGGTACTCGTTTCCGACCCCCCATTCACCCTCAATTCGCGTTTGAAGTTTATCTCCACCATCAGTACCATCTTGTCGGGGGCAACCAGATTCCCTTCGTCGGTACCCGTTTCCGACGTCGTTCACCCACAATTTGCATTTTGGTAAATTTCGCTAAAAACCCTCCACGAAATAGTATCTATTCAATTTTCACTTATCATAACTCGAGCTTCTATTGGCGATATGAGAAAGAAATACTGTGATTCGAACTTTAAAAAACTTTAAACCGCGTGACAAAATTCGCAGCGGAGGATACCTTTTGGGCGCCCGAAGTCGCCTTGCAAAAGGTGGTTAATTTCGCCCCTAGTAAAAAAAAATACAACATTCTATGCAGGAGTTGTGCGCGTTTACAAGATCTTTCCGACGACACCAATTTCAAAACAATCGGACCAAAATTGTAGAAGATCTAAAAAAACTTAAAAATCGCCACGTTAGTATAACACGCTTGTGGATGGCGCCCAGATGTCACCTCAGATCATATAGCCCCGTCCCTAAACTTGTTAATTACACGGCCCCGGTAAGGTACATGTACACTCCTCGTCTTTCAGTAAGTGTTCTTCTACGGGTCCGCATTTGCTGCCAGCCAGTCAGCCAGCAACGGACGTACGGTGTCGGTTAAATTTTAGTTAAATCCATCTCTGTCTGCTATTCACATGAAACTACCAAAAATTATAATTAGCCCAGGAACAACTTTGAGATGCACCAATTTGTCAATGATTACGAATTACGGGCATTTTGCTCAGCAGAAGGTACTTATTGACGACCTTTAAATGGGTAATGGAACAAAGTTCTTACAAATTAGTGATTGTATGTCAACTTCAATCGTGTGTTTGGGTTCGACTGTATAAAAATTTAACAGCAGAGCGAACGTTGTTAATTCAGCGTCGTGAACCCAAAAAAATATTTTTCAAAGGTGAAGTCATTAACAGTGATAAAGGTATAAGCAACATGTTTTAATTATTTTTACGCCCTAGTTATGGTTTTCAAGTTTATTCACCGCTCAAAATTCTATTTTATTTTTATTTAGCTTCAGCACGAAATATGTAAAACTTTAACGTCACCAAATATAAAAATGTACAATTTAGATTATAAACTGAAAACGCAAACCATCCTACTCAATTCTTTGTAATTTGTAATTCATTTTGACGCCGGAGGGTTGAGGTAAAACTGAAAATAAACATAAACAGAAACGGTTCCGAAAAATCAAATTCCTTTTCCGTTTGTTACAGACTTGCCGCTGGGCTTCAGCAAACCCAGTTATCCCAACAGATTCCGGCCAGTGGCAACTCGTTACAGGGAGGATCACATTGTCAGCAGCAGTCTCCGCTGGTGATGCCCGTATTTCCACTACGGCCGGCACCCACGTCGCATCCACCTCACTATTCACCGTACTCCCCGTCCAGGTTTCATATAGATAAAAGATGTCAGAATCGATGTACGTGGAAATGCTTCAGTATTGTTCTTATTTTAATCGCCGTTGTCCTTACTGCCATGTTAGCCTATTTTGCAGGTAAGACATTTTTATAATTAATGGGGTGTATAAGCATGCAAGTTTTCGTAATTCCCCCAGTCGATACGGAACATTTAGCGGCCGGGGCATTTCCTTATTAGAATGGCATGTCGTGGAGCCACAATAAATCGCTAGGGTCGAACAGCCCGCCCTTCGCCTATAATACTTTTCTGTTTTCCTTTCGCTGATGAAGTTAAAGTTCGATATTCTCAAAAGCTCGATAATTAACATGTTTGCAGGGGACGCGCGCACTCGCTTACCCCCTAATTAAACACTGTCCGGCCATTGACAATTTCCCTTAATGAGATGGCTTTTGTTACAGCCGTTAGTTCCATGAAACCAAATATGGATCCATCAAATTGCATATTAGTTCAAGACGTGAAAGATGTGACACACGACCAAATGACACAAAATTCTGTTTCGACGCAACTGCCGACGGAAGGTATTTCTTATTCGTGCGAAGCGCGATGTAAATTATACACATTAAATTTTAGAATCGTTACCCACGAGTACGTCGGAGCATTCGAGCGTAACAACACAGCATATTTCCTTACAACAAGCGCAACAACAGAGTCAACCCCAACCTCAGTGGCCACCTTTACTCGAAGTAAGAGAGCTGAACACATTTCACACGGCTACAATTCCACCTTATCAATTTTGGAACTCCGAATTCAGGAATAAGCAGCCGGCGTTTATCCGATTTAATTTTACTTTACCTTGGGGGGCTAATTTCGCCGTTTATGGGCGAAGGAACGTTGCACCTAGCGTAACTCAATATGATTTCGTCGAGTTTGTTAAGGGCGGCAGGGTTGATCATAGACTTCGGAAGAGAGACACCCGTGAGGCTGTCGTTGAGCGTTATCTCAAGCACGATTTAAAATTTACACCGAAATATCATAAAACTGACGTCCTCGATAGCATTTCTAATACGTACGAAGGCACTAGAAAAATTCTGGCTGATTCAGAGCCTAAGGGGCCTTTCTACGTGCCTCATACTATAAAAATTGATTACGCCAAGGAGTTATCTACGGACCTTCCACATCCCACCGTCGATTTAGGTCTTGAGCTTGATGAGCATGTTATTTCTAAACGAGAAACTGAGCTTGAATCGATGCTAGTAAACGTAAGCCTTCTACAATACTTGGACACGGGCCGCTGGTTTCTCTCTGTTTATAACGATGAACTACAGCCGCACAGCGTATCCCTTATCATTTCCGAGGCCGAGGGCGTCAGCACAACTTGTCCTAACGACTGTTCTGGGCGAGGATCCTGCTACCTGGGAAAGTGCGATTGCATAGACGGCTTTCAGGGGATCGACTGTTCGAAAAGTGAGTACCTACGATAACTAGGGTTTTAGTATGCAAATTTACCAAACTGCAGGTGTGTGCCCTGTACTTTGTTCGGCACACGGTCAGTACGGTGGCGGACTGTGTCACTGCGAAGAAGGTTGGAAAGGGCCGGAATGTGATATACCCGAATCTGACTGTAGAATTGCTGATTGCTCGGGACATGGACAGTGTATTAGAGGTACATGTCAGTGTAAGTCCGGTTGGAAGGGCGAGGCGTGCGACGAACGTGACTGTCAAGATCCGACATGTTCCAATCACGGTGCCTGCGTTCACGGACAATGCTACTGTAAAGCTGGATGGAAAGGGGATAAATGTAACTTAATAGACGAACAAGTGCACAAATGTCTTCCTAGTTGTTCCGATCATGGTGTTTACGACTTGGAAACCGCAAAATGTATTTGTAACAGGCACTGGACAGGACCTGATTGTTCTCAAGGTATACCAATCAATAATGTAATTTGCGCTAACTGAACGTTTACCTAACCATAAAATCAATAACCGAGTTACAATTTGCGTCAATGCCAATGCCCTCTAATAACGTTAACGACGATGTTTCCACTCGATAAACGTGCAATTTGTCAACTTTTTTGTGCTTACAGCTCTCTGCAGTTTGGATTGTGGTCTCCACGGTATTTGCGACGCCGGAAAATGTCGTTGCGACATTGGCTGGACGGGAGCCCGCTGCGATCAGCTTCCTTGTGATACTCGCTGCCAAGAGCATGGACAATGCCGAAACGGCACGTGTGTCTGTTCGCAGGGATGGAATGGCCGTCACTGCACACTACGTGAGTAACTTTCCAACTCGAACTTTTGTAATTCAACATCCATGCCTTATAAGGAAGGAAAGTTTTCATTTAATTTAGCGCGCTTCTTTCCCAAAGTTACAAATCGGTTTAGAAGTAAACTACAAATCTATTTTAAATTTAAACGAAAAATTTGACTTTTAAATGGTTTCTTCAATAGCGGGCTGCGAAAATGGATGTTCCCGACATGGACAGTGTACAATGGAGGAAGGATCTTATCTTTGCGTTTGCATCGACGGCTGGGCAGGATCCGACTGTAGTATTCCATTAGAAATGACTTGCAATGATGACACCGATAACGACCACGGTAAGAAAAGAAACTTCCTTCGTTTTATAATCTTCTTAATTAGTGTAATAGCAACTTAGGGAAATTTTAATTGCTTTATAATCCATAAACCTTATCTCGAATATTTTGAGCTCTAAAGAGAAGTAATATTACTAATTAACATAAGAATGCAAATTAAATTAGGGCTATTATGCAAATGCTGCAAATCAATTAACTGTTTGAAGATAATTTTGGGTTAAAACTGCCTTCCCCCATCTTATGGTAAGTGTTCTAAATTTGCGAGGCGCTTTCGTAACTCCCTGCAGTGTAGTTACAATTTATCTATCACTGCGTTTGCCATCTCCACTTCATTGCACCTGTAGAAGAAATGACCAAGTTTACACACTCCTCCTAGTCATGTTTCCCTGGAGGGGTCTAGGATGTGTACGGTAACTGCCAAATTCAAGCCACTTCGTACTGTTAATGTTAAATTAGGTCTCGATGTTACAACAACATTTATAAACATTCGATTCAACCAAACTTCCAATTTGGAATTAACAAAACCAATTCTGCTTTTTAAAGGTAACAATTTTGCGAACTGAAAAGCAAACTCTGTTTTCAAAACAATACAGCCATAGCGAGTAAATTCCGTCCAAAATATTTACGGATTTTACTTTCAATGTATATCACATTCTAGTTTAAAGCATTTTCCTCTAAACTGAAGCCTAGAATCGATCGAGTCGAATCCAATCGAATTACAAAAATTCGCCTCCCCCGTTTACCAAATAGAAAGTCGGAGACCGGAGTCTCGTTGAACCCGAGAGGACAAGGACACTTCTAGGCTCTAAAATATATAATAAATTAAGTACACTCCTAAAGCTCAGTTTATAGTTGAATGCAGGTTTAAAAACTGTGGAAAAAAGAACTAAATGTTACATTTTTACAAAAAGCTACTATCGTGCAAATGCGGACAGCTGACTTCCAGGTTATCAGTAGCGATGTTCTATTTCAGTTTCCGTATCCAAATTAATAATCTGGTTCTGCTTCTGACGGTTTCCACTATTTTTTAGCGCATTTTTGGTAACAAAAAGGAGCTTATCATTTCACTTTGTCCGGCTGGCTGGCTGGCTGGGCGGATTGAAAAACTTTTGATCTAGACATCGTAGAGAGGTCCGGTTTTTTGCATTATCTCTATCTTGTCGAGTTATTGGCGCAATGGACATTCATTAAGCCCGTAGTGGTTGCGTTTAATTAGAATTTGCGAAATAACTAACGCCGCTTGAAAACTTGTCCGTGCGTATGTCGATTTTAAGCCGATCCGATTGACGTAGAGGAATGGCTTTTTTATAAAATATACTTTTGGCATTGCCTAACTACGGTCACTAATATGACTTATCTAGGATAACTGCTTCAAGGTGAAAACTAATCAAAATCATAACACGGTGATGAGTTTTACAGTTTGTGGTATAATTTTGGTTAAAAATATCGTATCCAGGTCTGAGCGGTTTTTAGCGTACCACAACGAAGTTGAGGTAACGCTTATGTGCTCGTGTTTCCGTCTGTCCGTCCGTCCGTCCGTTCCATCGAGATCTCGGCCCCTGGGACACCTAGAGACTTCGGGTTTTCGCTAATTGATAGCTGCTATGGTCTATATTTGCCCATTTCAGACTGCGCATTGCCAACTTTCTTATTTATGGAGATATTTCTTTGAAATTTTAACCACAGATGCTTCTAGTAAAGGCAAACATTTCACACATAGTAGAAATTATGTAGACATGCGCAGTGACTGCGCAATGCGAACTTTCCTATTTACTGAGATTTTTCTTTGAAATTTTAACCACAGATGCTTCTAGTAAAGGCAAACATTTCGCAAATAGTAAAAATTAAGTGTAGACATGCGCAGTGACTGCGCAATGCGAACTTTCCTATTTACTGAGATTTTTCTTTGAAATTTTAACCACACATGGTTCTAGTAAAGGCAAATATTGCGCACATACTAAAAATTATGTGTGCGCATGCGCAGTCCCTGCGCAATGCCAACTTTCCTATTTATGGAGATATTTCTTTGAAATTTGAACCACAGATGCTTCTAGTAAAGGCAAACATTTCGCAAATAGTAAAAATTATGTGTAGGCATGCGCAGTGACTGCGCAATGCCAACTTTCTTATTTATGGAGATATTTCTTTGAAATTTGAACCACTGATGCTCCTAGTAAAGGCAACAACTTGTTGATTGCAGCGTTATCGGAGATCGGGGATTTCATTGAGGCAACTGAAGACGTCTTGATTATGGGAGACTTTAATTTCCCATTAACTGTCGGAAATCGGGTAGAGAAATTTCTTCAAGAGAAATTCAATATAGTGATCATCTCTCCCCGAACAGTGACAACGAATGGCGGAACAATAATTGACGGAGTTTTTGGCAAAATGGTCAACTACACTGTTGATTGTTCGGTTTACGAGTCGTACTGTTCATACCATCGTCCAATTATTATTAGAGTTCGTGAAAATTAATAAAGAAATATATGTTTGCATATACCTTATTTTATAATTAAAATTTTCTGATAAAATACTGATTGCTAATGCAATACTGATCCGTCACGCCAAAAATGCGCTGAAGTCTCATCGATGCACATACGAGGACTTTTGTAATTTTTCTGGTTTAGAATAAGATATTTTAGAAATTGGGATTATTTCTGTTGTCATGCTTCATAACTTATTTATATTTAAATTTGCAAATAATGCATTTTCAAGTTTTAGGTTTGCCGCTAGAGGGGGAGAAATTCTTGATCAAACAGAAAAATAATTTTTTCCCAAAATATACCCAACAAACATGCATAAAAAATACATGCATCGCAATCTTGTATGAATTTTTCATCATTTTGATGCAGTACATACTGCTCTCCCTCATAAAAAGTGAAAGGTGGGGGAGGAATTGAATGCAACTTCGGTTTAGGTTAACCAATTTTTACATAATTGGTCTTATTGGAAAGACCTCTCTTTGTGTAATCATATTTTACATGAATTGTCTTTTTAGTAAATGTGATGAGTGGTAGAAGCCGTTTTTTAAGCAGAGATATAGTGAAAATACGAACATTCATGAATTTAAATTGCAATATTTATATTCATCCAAGTTGGCTTTGAAACATAAGAACACGTAACAAGAGATAATTAAAATAGATAATTAAAATTAACACTCGATACAAGTTTTTAAATTATGGACAACAAGTAAATTATTAAAATATAAATTAAATAATAAAAGTTCAAAAAACTAAAAATTAGATTTGAAATATTCAATGTGTCTGGCACTATTTTCCATACAAAGACGTATCTCTGCCGAGTACTTTTTTTGCCGTGTGTTTCTTTTGTTTCAAAGCCAACTTGGACGAATACTACAATTTAAATTTGTGAATGTGCGTATTCTCGTCATATCTCTGTTCATGAGACAGATATCAAAATGCGATTTTCACTGATATCTTCACCTTTGCATCTTATTTGATAATATCATATAATAATGATATCGTTCCATTCGAAAGTTGGAAATCATTTTTTCAGAGCTTTCCAACGACGTATCACACATGGGGGGTCGCTATTTAAGATTTAAAAGTTGTGGTGGCTGGGCGCAGGGGGTTGGAGGGGGTGCGTCGCCAACTATGTGATTGTGATTCCCCCTCCGAATTACCGAAACGGATTTTGATTTTTTTAAATATCTCGTTTGTTTACTAAGACATGGGGGATGGTAAGTTTTCAAATTGAATACGAAGATACGAAGATTTGTGTACTGTGAAAATCATACTTAAAAACTTTCCATTGCTACGGAGAATACTTACAAGACTTCCAAAGCCTTCTAGCGTTCTCCAGTCTGTTTTTCATGTTCTTAATAGAGCTTTAAAAAGCATTCTAATATCCTTTTCAAACGATCCTAAACAGGTTCGTTGCGAGTTCTGTTTAAATGATAGCGGTCGTGATGGAAAGACTTCTAGTTCTCCTTCTATTGCACTAGAAAAGCTGTACAGTTCTATGCAAAACATTCTGGAAAGAATGTCGAAAGCCTCCTATCCTCAAAGTCCTTCGTTCACAGAAATTCAGACTAATATAGCCTAGAAAGATTCGTTTCGAATCCTTCTTAAATTAAATCATTAATTCTAATTACGAATTCTTTTGTGTAGGAGTACCCGCCGCGTTGAGTTTGAATCCAGGATTCAAATCCCCGTTTATCCCCTCAACTTCTCAGATATCGTCTAGACATTATGGTCTTCTAAAGCATTTTTCAGAGCTTTTTAATAGGCAATAGCCATAGGCCATAGGAAGTTTTCCAAAGCTTTCTAGACCATTGCCACTGAAAAGCATAGATATTACATAAGGACTTTCATCTTTTCATTGATAGGCGACCCTAAACGCAGGACTTCGAAATCTCTACAAAGAAAAACCGGGAAAGTACTGAGAAAGGATGGACGACTCTGCAAAACCCTTCGAGTGCTAAAACCCAGAAATTCTAAAAACTGTCTCTACTCTACAGAGTATTGATCTTCCCCGAGCATTTTAGTATTTTGTAAATTCTTATTAGAAATTTTGAAACTTTTGCCTGAACTGCGTAAGTCCTTTCGAGACACGTTCCATAGAACCTTTTCAGAATTGTCTATAAAACCTAAATAAAAATAAATAAGCGGTTTTTTAGCATTGGAAAGCTTTCGAGAGTCACTTCAGCGCTTCTCGAACCTGCTCAGAGCTACACGTGCATGCGGTTCTATGAAATGCTTGAAAATCTCTGGAAAGAGCTTAAGTAGTTCTGGTAAAGTGCTAGAGACCTACGACTCTTGAGTTTTTATTTCCATTCATAGCGTTCCAACGACTTTCGTAAGCATTCAAGACTCTCTTTAAGCACTTTTTAGCACCTTTGGACTACTATGACTTTTACGCACCCTTTGTGGAGCAGCAGTAAGGTGATATAAAAGGTTTGGCTTGTAAAGCTCATGTTTGTTCTGGTTTTGAGGTGCTAAAAGAAGACAATAAAAAGCTATGGAAACATCCTAGAAAGCTTTAGGCCTTGGAATGCCTTAGATTAATCTTCTGGCCATGATTTCCTTAAGGGATTTTGGAAAAGATCTTTTACACTAAACCTTTCCTAGCGCCTTTCGAGGATATTTTAGGGCCTGGTAAAAAACCAGATCTAGAAAAGGCTCTAACAGATCTTCTAATACTTTAGAAAGGCATTTCTACAGCACTTGAAATACTTTGTAAAGAACTTGCGATTTCTGAAACGGTTTGCTTTGTAACCTCAAAAGGTAGTAAATTTCAGTCTCGAGTTTTGTAACAAACAACTTGAAATTACTTGGTGATTTCAGATACCTAACCTTCTTGAATTAATCATGGCAGCAAACTCAGTAATCACAGTTTCGACCCTCTGAATACGTATAATATTAAAAATCTGTATTTGTTACCAATTTCGGTTTGGAGAAGCACCAAAACAAATTTAGGTTGATCTTCGGATAGAGTAAAGCCGAAGGACTCGACTCGAAGTTGCAATTTGAGAAACAAAATTGTTATTATTAATAAAAAGTTGTGAACAAATTTAGAGCTCGTAGAATGAGACGAAAATGTAAAAATTAATTGAAATCCATCATCAGAAAGAATGACACACTTGGCATGAACTTTTCAACCCTCATAATGGGAACATACGCAAATATGCTTTCGCACTGAAATAATTAGGTTCTTTTTAATTCAAACAGTTGAGGGATTAATATGTCAGGTATATCTATTTTAATTTAGTGCGCCCCTATAATGTAACAAAATTGACTTCAACGTATTTTAGATGGTATGATCGATTGCTCCGACAGCGAGTGTTGCACACATGCAAGTTGCACGGACCACATAATGTGTTTATCTAGTAACGATCCGGTAGAAGTGCTCTTACGGAAGCAACCTCCTTCAGTAACCGCCTCTTTTTATCAAAGGGTGAAATTTTTAATAGAGGAAAATTCGGTTCAATCCTACGCGCATATGGACGAATACACCGAGAGGTAAGTGCGATAGTTTTAGTTTTTTTGTCTATCGAGTGTAGAGCTTAAGTACAGCCCCACGAGGGCCGTAGACACGCAGACAGCGCGGCCTCACCGGATCAAGCTCTGCACGTTATTATAAGCGGAGACCGCTAGGGCCGGCCCGGCTGCTTTGCTCGGGCACCGCACACCCCTGCGGGCCCCGTCCCACCCGGCCTTTCCTCCCCCCGGGCGCTGTGCTCCCTCATGCGAGTAGTATTTGTTTTAAACAAGGGTGGAATTCCCTCAAGTAACGCGTGCGTGCAATTTTAACTACCACTATTATATCGATGGGCATCGGGAGTCGCAGCGCCAATGGGAAATCACTGTGTCTTGTCTAAAACCTCTGTGTGCGTCTACCCGTCTCAGAAGCCCGAGTCGCTCAGAAGTCGGACTCGTAAAAAGTCCATTATGTAGCGTAACAAACATCGCCGAGAATCTTTTTAGTAACTGTTTTATTTACTCATTTAGTAGACTGATAGGTATGTATCATGATGGTGGTGGACACAAGTTGAGCAGCCGATGTTGTTTCACTTCATACCTGCTTTATAGAAGACTCATGCTGCGCTCGTTCGGTCCGTCCGTCTTTATGTCTGTTTGTTGCTAGTAGATCTTGCTAACTTGTGTCTGTCATTGTCTGTAGCTAAAAGTACAATGTTTGTTAAGTTTTGTGTTTCGTCATATTGTGTTTTGTTATTATTATTGATTGTAGCTCAACTGAGCGAGCGCGTGGAAGATAGAGAGTTTGTCTATTTGATTGTCTGTCACTACAAATGTATCATTACCTGTGTGCCCCCGCAACCTTAAACTTTACCGTTAACGTTGCCAAGGCACCTCGCTTACGTAGTACATTCGCATACACACACCAATATTTTTAAACGTATCACAGTCAAATGACATAATGGTGTGTGCATGTAAAGTATTGCCGTGTGATTAGTAATTGTCCTGTCTTCTGTGTCCCCTATGTCGCTGCTGCAACCTTCACTTGTAGCGAGTTCTGGAATTCCTTTACACCGCGGTAAGTGGCAGCATCTCCCCATGTTCTTGTCTGTCTGTTCGTATGTCCGTGTGCTGCCTGTAGCCTGCGCTCCCTTATGTTCGTCCGTTCTTTATGTTCGTCCACCATTTACGTCCTTTTTCTTTTACCATGCTTTGTATTCATCCCGGGCCACTTACAAGTACCTACGTCAAATAAAAACTTGCGCTTTCATTCAAATAATATTAGTACTTGTAGCTGGCCATATTTGACTTTTGGTTGCGGCGAATGTATCTGCTATTTCTGTCGCTATTTCATGTGTCCGTACGTATCATCTCATGGTTCATAGTTTCCTAGCGTCTCATTACAACTCTTAATCACATTAAATGTTTTACAAGCTGCAGTGGCTACCAAACTTTCACAATCTAAATTAGTTAAATTAGTTTCGAGTTCAATTAGTTCCGCTAGAAACGAAAGCCTCGAACGGCCATGGCCAATAATTTGGAACTATTGCAGTTTTTAGGACATGTAAATTATCCATCTGTTTTAGTCTGAGACAAAAAGAAATACTACAAATTCGAGTTGCTACATCAAAGAAACAACATTGTACACGTTCTACAAAAAACAAGTAACAATGGATATAATGACGGCTCGGCCGATGTTCCTTCCTTTGTCTACGTGTCATTCTCAGCTGACCCTTAACCTTTGTGCAACCTGTCCTCAATCTACCTTTAACCTGGCCCTTTTGCATCGTTGCATTTTGACCGACACAATACACTTCACCATGGCGTCAGGTGTAATGAATTATTTCGGCTTTGATTACGTGCACGATAGTACTTGGGGTTTTTCTTAATGTAACGCGGGCCTTTTAGAAAACTTACTTTTAATACATCGGTGGCGCCTAGACGCATTCACAAAGACCTTAAGAATTATTTAATAGAAATAATTCATTGCAACACGTAATAGTTAGAAAGTAACAATACCTCGAACTTGATGTTTTTATAAACGATCTCGATGTTAAGATTTCTATCGAATTAAGTTCATGAAGAAGTAGAATACATAATGCTTGCACATTTTGTTGTTTGCTGCAAACATGTTGAAAAAATACAGGTCTCTGATCGAGATCGTGGTACTGCAACATGTTTGCAACAAAATTAGCTTAAATACATATTACTGCTTTGGATCAATGCAGAGAAGTGCATGTCGTTACTGAGCTATTGGATCACGTACTTAATATTTCCAGCTTCAATCTGATAGGTCAGATTTCACTAACCAATAAAAATCAATTAAGATTAAAGCATACTATATATAAAAGCTTATTACATATTTCATTCCGTTCACAATGAAAGTTTGAAATGCGGTTTTCTATGTCTATTTGTATATTTTCATTGTGTACGGATGTAATTGTTTAATGTTTTTGTGATATTTGTAAAAATTGGTAACGGAAATGTGTTAACAGTCGTGTTGCTGTCATGAGAGGACAAGTCATTACGCCTCAAGGGTTAGGAATTGTAGGCATACGAGTTTCTGTTGACAGAGAATCGCGATTTGGATTTACCCTAACTAGGCCAGGTGGATGGTAAGTCCTTTTTATTATGGTGACATTGTAGTAATTGAAATACTAAAAGGAGCATTTTGATCAGAGCGTGCTCTTTAGGTAATCCTTATTCCTTAGGTATTTAAACCGTTTCCTTTTCTAAGTATGTTCGTATAGCAAACAATAAACTGAAAGGGATGAAACGAATTTCTTTGAACAGCCGACTGATTTAGATCGCTACATATTTTAATGCCCCAATGATTACAACATGGAGACAGCGACAAATTCTTGCAAAATGAATCGTAAATTCCCTTACATGGTGTTATAGTGATTTTATCGATGGTTTGGTGCATCTAGAAAGGTATGCAGGGTAACTTTACCGCAAAATTCGATTCAAATCTACAACTTTCTTAGTAGCAACACTGATTAACAAAAATATGTTAATAATCACCGAATTAAGGTAATCAATCATTTTCTCTCACTGTACGTTTGCAGATTTTTTTGATTTTGTTTTGGTTTTCAGTCTAAGATACCTAGGCCGGAGACTTACAGTTAGCATTGTTAATTTCATTCATCACGTTATAAGCAAAGTAGATTTTAAGCATTCTTGCACTCAGCGTGCTTCTCGTTTAATGTACCTAATGTAACGATCAAAAGTAATATCCCTCGGATACCTTGATGTTATAAGAAAAAACAATTTAATATACAGTGTGTTATAAATTCGATGCATTAGCTAGCATTACTATCTTGGGAGAAAGATAGAGGTAGAGGTTCAATGGACGAAAAGTTGAATATTTTAATGCTGAATAATTTGAAAAAGGCAATTTATAAAAATATATAAGATATTTGAAAAAATTTAAAAATCCAGGTTTGTATTTTAAAAAATACATTCGATGTTGGTACCTATCTAAAATGTGGAAAAATAAGGTTTTTCCAAATAATCAATAATATAACCGTAAAAGATAAAAACGAAATTGTGTTTTAGTTTTTTTTTATATTATCCGGAAATAAGGGGAATTTCAAGCTTCCTAGCCTAGGTAGCTATTGCAATCACCGTTTCTTGAACGTGTCAAAATTTCATCATACGTCAACGTTTTACATCATTTTAAACAACTTTTAGAGAAAAATTTGTTACTGTGTTTATATGTATATGTAAGTACCTATACGTACGTTGAAAACTTTCCGAGATTTTATTCAAATTTTGAATATTAGGCATACGGAAATGAAAGACACTATCTTTATGTGTACAACCTAAAAAAATTGTGCTAGGTTTTATTTTTAAAAAACGGAGCAAATGTCAAAATTAAAAAACTGAAGTATCCCTTTTGGGCAAACGGTTCTTGTGATTTCTTTGGAATTATATTATGGAAATGTACATTAGGCACAAAGGAGGTAAGACTGTCGTAATATGCACAAACAAATAAAAAGCAAGTGAAACGCGATTTTGATTTCAGCTACAAAGCTGCTCTGTCAAGAATTTGACACCTGGTTTTATTTCGTTTTTGACATATTATCATTAAAATGCGCAACTTGGCCAACATTTAAACAACCCTCTCCTGTTAATGCATCCTGTATGTAACAAGTAAATCAGAAGATAACAGATTCGAATTTATAAAGAAACACACAAAAATCACGAATATAATTTATACATAGGCAAAGATAATAAAACAACACTAATTAATAATTCACTACATTTAGAATATTTTCGTGTAGATAAGTAATTGTAGTTATTATTAAAATTATATTCATGCACACGCAAAAGTTAAACCGTGGCCTGGCTCTGGAGTGGTAATGGTATAACTAATATTGTCTTTATTTCTAACATCTCCATAAAAGAAGAAATCTAGGTTAATGCAGCACGAAATTCAAAAAGAATGCCATCTTTTCTTCCCTTAACCTTATTCACAATAAATTTTAAAAAACTAAAGATTCTATAGAAATTGTACACAGCGCTTGCCTATACAGGGAGGCGCATCTAAAAGAATACGCCCTTAATAAAAGGGAAACGGGGCATGATAGCAGCATACGGTTTTTATCATAATTGACGGCAATTTTATTTTCGTTGGTTTCACGAATCACGCTAAACAAATTCTCTTGAAATTGATTCGTGCAAAAATGATGAATAAATCCGTGGAGAAAATTTTCACCCAAAAAACATAAACAAAATGAACCACAGTTTTGAGATACCTCCAAAAATTGTGTACAGTAAAAACGTATTGATTGTTTAAAAGTTTAAGCTTAATAATTACCATTTGTTCATATCTTTAAAACGGCGTATGCACAGGGTTCACCCAGTTCTGATTAAAGTGTCTAAATAAAAAGCTCATATAAAAACTATTCAAGCAAAATCGAAATACACAACTCGTCCTCTTGGGCGATTGTAACCTAAGCAATGTTGGTTGGTTTTTGAAGTCAGACAAGGTAAACCATGATTTACTACTATGTAAGCTGAACAAATACGGCATCGGTGAAAACGCGCTGAAATGTATAGAAAGTTTTCTCTGTGGGCGTAAATTTCAAAATTGTTATCAAAACAAAATCGAAACAATTTCATGTAACTTCTGCGGTACCTCAAGGAACTCATCTTGGCCCTTCACTTTTTTTAACATTCAGAAATGATATATCGTCAGTTCTATCATCAGATCACTTCCTTTTTGCTGATGACCTAAAAATCTTGAGGCTAATTAAGAACGTTCATGATGCTACATGATCTGGTACAATTGGAAAAATGGGTAGCTGCAATTGAATATCAACAAATGTTACGTTATTTGCTTTTCCAAGAAACATGTGCCGTTGGTACTAAATTACCATCTGCGTGGTGAACGACTGGTAATACTAAAATCAGTGAAATCATTCTGGATTCGAAATTGAACTTCCAACGTCATTATGACTACATTATATCGAAAGCAAGCAAGATGCTATGCCTTATTCGTCGTCACTGTAAAGACTTTAACAACGTGATAGTGATAGCACTAAAATCATTGTATTTTACCGTAGTTCGATCGCATCTTTTACTATTGTTGTTTAATTTGATCACCATACTTGACAACACTTGATACTTTAATAACTTCAACACGAAGATCGAAATATTTGCTACATCGGTCACAGTCTTGAAAAAGAAACTTGTCGACGCCTTGTCATTAGTATACATTATATTAATATAGGTATGATCATTAAAAGTGAAAACGAAATTTGACATTTTGGCTTGGTCGGTGATAGGGAATGCAATACCGAGATCGCGGGATCCCGAAATACCGGGATCCCGCAGCATTTTTGCGGGATTAATCCCGCATATAATAGGAGCGGGATCCCGCGGGATTTGCGGGACTGAGGAATTTGTGGACCAAGGGGGCAACTCTGTTTGCTTTGTTAATGAAACGCATAACGGACAAATTATTACTTTAGAAGTTCACTTTTTTGTGCTTTACAGGTGATTTTTTTGAGTTCTAAGTTAGGATAAAGGTATCTACTTTGTTGTTGAACATTGTGATAATTAGCGATTTATTTTAATACAGAAGTTAACCACAAAATTGCTTATTTGCCAATTTATTTAAAATTTTGCGGGATCCCGCAAATACCGGGATCCCGCGGGATTAACATCTAACGATCCCGCAAATACCGGGATTGAGATTTTGCTGCGGGATTGCATTCCCTAGTCGGTGATATCTCATCTATTTCCAAAGATTTTTCTAAAATCTCAAATGCGGTTTTTTAGCCACAAATAGAGACAACTTGCCCCCAGTTAAGCTACACTGCATCTCTTACCGTTACCCCGAATTTGAACCACCCTATACACTCGAATGTCATTTGTTGTGTGTGGTGGGGATTTATCACTTTAGTGAAGAGAAACAAATAAAAATCGCCGTCAAATATGTTCCCCTGGATAGTCATACGTTGAGTGAAAGCCGTATGAGGATATCACAGTTCGTGCTGTAATTATCAAGGGTGCAAATGCACTAATTTACTGTCGGCGCGGGCGTTCAAAGTATGTAGCCCTAAATTTGAGCCTTAATAAAAATAACAGTTCAACAGATTTGAATGGCATTTCACACGAATACTCTAGAAAGCGTTGGAGATTTCCATAAACAAATTTTGGAGTTGGCTTTTTTGGGATTATTAATTTAAAACTACTACCATTTCCAATAATTTCAATATTTTATTTTTCTGGTGCCCGTTTAATTGCACCTTGTAAAAAAGGGCGCTTTTCTGTGTTTCCACGTAAACTTCAGAGGCATCCTATAACGAAATAAAAACCACCCGATCAATTATTAATTTTAAGTAAGTTGTTAACTGAACCTTTTCCAACATTTGTGGTGGTTCATTTCAAAATTGTATTAGAAGGAATTAAGATAATTATGATTTCGACACCATAAATGCACTATTTTGGAAATTTTGCCAATGCCTCTTAAAAGACTTAATTGACATTATACTAAAATTTATGTTCAGGGTTCTGGGTAAACCTAGAACAACATAGAAAGCGTTGGAGATTTCCATAAACAAACTATTGAGGTGAGTTTAATATAGGTAGTAAGTTATCTAAGATTGACTGATCAATGTACCTAACACTACTATTACCAATAATTTCCATAGTTTATTTTTCTGTCGCAAAATATTTACACCAAGAAATAGATCAGGCTTAAATTACACATGCCATAAATTACATAGGTATCCAATTTAAAGAACTTACTGAAGCCTTTCGAATGAAACTTGAAAGGGTTACTCTAAATGATGGATCCAACTTTAAAAATTGGTACAAATTTAAAATGAACATTCTATCAACGAAAAAAATGAACTTTCAAACGCCTTTTTTTAATCTATAGATGCGCTGTCAGTTGTGAGTGCGATGGCTACTGTGGAGCACAAGTACAGCAAGAACCAATTCGGTATTGAACCACTAACCAGAAAAAGCATAAGCCGTTGGTTTAAGAATTTAAAGATAGTGGATATGCCTGTGTAATAACACTCAGTAACAGATAGCTGTTTGAAGTGCAGATAAAAGAAGTGGATTTTATCTTTTATGGGATTCTCGACGAAAGGACTGTTCTCCACCAACTAACGCCCTTCTTTCTCCCCCCTTATCAAAATACGGAGGTAGGGGAACTGGTTTTATCCCTCATGGTACTCTAATAAGGTCTCGATAAAATGAATTAATTTCTACCAACCATACTCCTCCTAATTATTGGACATGGTTTCGCACTTTCATTAACATTCAACGGCGAATCTAACAATATGACTGAAGCTCGTGCAACACAAATAGGCGTTGCATTTGAAAAACAAAAGTTGCATCAATTTCCTTCGTGTGAGATCGAAGGGAATTTTCAAAACGGCCCTTACTTAAAAAACATGCCTCGTACTACTCGCTCTTGGAAAAACGGTCATCCCACTATATTATAGGTATATTTGACGAAAAATATTTGCAAAGGAATGTACAGGATGATTCAAAAATGAGTTCACAACGTTGAAAATTCATATAAATTTATTGAAAGTAGCTACAGAGCTCAAGGGGACCAGCTTTACCGTACTTGGCAGGTTTGTTGTCACGAACTTGCTACCTACTAGCTAACTACACGACTCAAGACCTGATAACATTAAAGCCAGCTCTGTAGGTCCTGTCAATGAATTTATATAAATTTGTAAGAAACCCTCATAAGGTAAACGTATTGTGTAGGTTTCAAGGCGAATTTTATCAACTTTAGCCACGTGCATCCATTTTAATGTAAAAGCACTACAGAAAATTCTGCTTAACGAAAATTAAATAACTTTAATGACCCATAAACATATCTAAAATTCTCAAAAGGACATGAAGGTCTGTTACATGCTCAAAGGCTATACAGGACAATAAAAACTCATGGAGTGAAAACATTTGAAGAAGTCTAATAGAGCCTCTTAACGCCTTCAATGAATCGCCCTGTACATAAGGCATAGTCGATCATATTGTATTGTTTTGATATAATATTTAAGAAAGGATGTAAAAGAGAAACACCGGACCTCTACCTCCTTAATAATTAGAATATCATGAAGGGTAGAACGTATGTTTCACAACAATATTTTATTTTATCATCATTCTCAAGTTAGGCATATTTTCTTTTGGTGCCGTAGACAAATGCATTTTTTACATACAGGGTGGTGCCTAGCGCAACGCAGCATAGGGATTTCAATGGTAATTTCTTTATAGTCAATTACTAGCTCCCCTAATTATTTTAGGGCAAAAGTCTAAATAAGTTTTTTTTTAGAGAAAAAAATACTGCATCTGTTCATACTTTTAGTTATAATTTTCCATTTTTCAAAACCGTAGAAATCGACAAAATAAAAAATTAAATTTTTATAAATCAGTGATGCTTTGGAATCTTTTAACAAACTACAAGCGCATCGCATCTAAGTTATTGTTGTTTGACGTCGAACGATTTTCATATTTAATTCTGTTACAACTATCCGATGCAAGAAAAAGCGGCAATTGGGTAATGTTTTTTTAGAGAATGTATGCTGCATCTGCATCAGATATAATTTGTTTATCAGAGAGAATCAGAGTACCTCCATAATCGAAGAAAAAAAACTGATTTGAAGCAGATTTGTTCCTAAACTTATATTCAGATTTTCCGCTACTGCAGCCAAAACGTTGAATGTATTGTCGTTTTCCTGATGGTTTTGACGGACATTTTGAACGTTATTGCACTTGCAGTTCTTTAACTAATTTATAAACAAGTATAAACTTAATATATAGGTCAAAGGCAAATAATGAAACATGATCGCTATTTTTTTAGGTAATTCCAAGGCATATCTGATTTATTGTAAAATGAACCTTTTTATTTTTTTCTCTAAAAAAAACTTATTTAGACTTTTGCTCTAAAATAATTAGGGGAGCTAGTAATTGACTATAACGAAATTACCATTGAAATCCCTATGCTGCGTCGCGCTAGACACCACCCGGTATAGCACAGCTGTACCTGGTTTTTCGATTTCGCTTCTAGGACAGAATGTGCATCAGTGCATCTATCAATAGTAGGTAGTAGCCAGTCTTGTTGGTATTGTATTGGATATTTTTAATACATGACAAATAGTTTCTGGAAGTTCACGCCTCAAAGTCGGACATTCCAAACGACATTCCATTTGAGATCAAATCATGTGTCAGTTTTTTCAAGTAAGCCCTTCTGTTGGGAACAATTTCTTTTTCCGGCGCATCAGAACCACTTAAAAAGATCATCGAGTTATACCCCACAATATTTAGCAAATGTAGCTCAGTGGTATTTGGTTCATCACCTGTTTGAGGAATTGTTGAAACCATTCCCTTTCTTTTCAATTTTGGGGGACAATATCATAAAAGTGTAATTTGTTCACTATAGCAAAACATAGAGCAATTTATTTGCCTGTCCATGTGCTTCAAAAATAATGAAGGAATTTCTTTTTTGTTTCGCCTCATGGTACCAACGATGGTAATCTTCTTGTCTGAAGGAATTTTAGCCGTCTCTATAGATGTGAACAAGTTATCCATTGTCAAATTACTGTTAGTTCCTTGAAACCAAGAGGTAAGTTTCTCGCAATAATACTGGGATGCAGGAATACCACGAGGTGTGGAGTCCTTGCGTATACCTATAAACTTCAGCATCACAACACAATTTTAATTCCATATTTATCGGGTTTTGAAGGTATGTACAATTTTAACGGACATTTGCCTCGGAATGCAACCAACTGTTCATCAATTGTAGTGTATTGCGAGGGTACATATGGGGTCTTCATTTTGTTATGAATCTTTCAAACACTTCTTGGAATATTACAAGTTTGTCTGTCTCTCTTCTTTGAGCTCTGGTGTCTTTATATCGAACCGGAGACAATTTACTAAAACTCGAAATTGTGTTGCTGGCATTGTTGCCCGAAATATTGGTACGCCACTGTATTTATCAAAAAATTATTTGGTTAATACTCCTTTCCTCTTCATTACTCCAGAACAATAAAATATTCCAAACAGAGTCTGGATTTCAATATTACCCATTTGGGGGAGTTTTTGGGGTGACGGCCCAACGCCTCGGCGCTGGGGTTTGAGAGGGTATTTAGACCCTTAAAACAAAGCACCTTGTCTCTAATGTGTTGAACGTTATCCATGTAAAACCATGGATAGTCCCTGTGCTAAGAGCGAAGTTGATGGACAAATGTAGTAACGCAATTTCCCTTTGTGTGCGTTAAAAGGCAAGGGTGTCCAATTTAGGGATTCTGATAATAGAAAACGGGGTGGGAAATTTTCTAACTTCGTCTTGCTGGTAAAACTTTGCGTGTGTACAACGTAAACTGTCCCTATACTAATGAAATAGCCAAATAGGTAGTTTTAATTGTTAAAGTCGTTAAGTTTAAAGAAACACGCATTGACGCATTACCTACATTAGTTGGCAACGATTTTTTGTGTTACTACCTTTTTTGTAGGAAAAAGTTCTATATCATATAGAAGTAATCACAAGAACTACGGCGGTAAACCAACGTTCCGATATATTTCAAATCTTCTGGTGATCAGTGAGCATTTCCATGTTATAGCAGTCGATATTTGAAGGTTGGTGAGTCTTGCGAATCACCCTGTATAACTACAAGCTACTTTAGTAATAGTAGTTTCGTCTCTTCAACTCATAAACAAAAGTGTACCATTGTTGCCCTTGCCACACTATAGTTAGGTCATGTACGAGAACATACAAAATGACCTATCAAAAAACTATTTTCTGTTTTTCCGTGCGAAAAAAATGACACAATCAGGCCCTGGATCTTTGAGTTTGAGCGTTTGATTGATTGGTTTCGAAAAACGTTGTATGCCTTCAAACATACATCCATACATTGTCATGAACGTTTTCCAATTAAAACAAAGAGCGTGTTTATAACCATCACTGCGATGTGGGGTGTTTTGGAAACTAAACGACCAAAACTGAAGGAAACTTCAATATGTGATACCCGTAAACGATTTCAATGAACGACATTGTACGAATATCTCCGGTAACCCGGTAAATTCAGTGACATAGGACAAGTGCAATTAGAGTCAACAAAACTCTTATCGCAAAGGAGGTCATATTGTAATGAAAATCCAATTTTCTGCATAATTTCCTTGCCTTTTTAAAAATATTTGAAAAAGCATATATAAATATGTATAAACGGCGCAATTTACAGGATCAATTTAATACCAGAACTAAACCGTAACGAAAGCGCTTTTTACCGCCCGCACGTTAGTACGGGAGGTATTGGATTGGGGTAAAATATGACCCCCACTTTATTAAGGGAAATACGGGTTTTGAAGCACCAGTAATCCGAATCAAACAAACAAACAAAATCTCGATTACGTCGATCCGTCTGTCTGTCTGTACTCTAATCGATTGAACTGATTGGAACCAAATTTGTGATTATGAAATTTTATGCTTAAATTCCTCCATATCTCCGTATAATGACACGTGCTTTCATTGTCTATATCACTCCAATTCCTCTTTAAAATGGTTAAAAAATAGCAAATATAGGGATTAATAAGATTTTTAATGAACACGTTTATTTATGATTTTCTATTGCGGCTATCGATTTCGACCAGTGGTCATCTTCAGACCGAGCGATAATATATATGGTGTTAATCTAACAGTGTATGTGATGATGTTATCTTACAATCAATGATAGAGTGAAAGATGCCTGTAAGATAACATCATCACATACACTGTTAGATTAACACCATATATATATCGGCCTGAAGATGACCATTAGTCGAAATCGATAGCCGCAATACAAAATCATAAATAAACGTGTTCATAAAAATCTTATTAATCCCTATATTTACTTATACAACACGTTTCATAGATGGAACAATACATCCTACTAAAAAAATAGGTACCATGTTACTATTAACCAAAAAGAAAGTTTACCAAGCTATAACTGTTGCCACTGCTGCCGCCATCACTAAATAACACTTTACAAAATTAATCATAAGATGACCGGTCAAAACCAAAAAAATAAAAAAAGTATCCACCCCTAGTTACGTTCACTGTTTTTACAATTAAACTGATTCTTCCATTTGCTTGTTACGTTTGTTTTAGTATCTATAATGAGTATAACTTGATTTCTCTTTGTGTGTCACTATCAAGGGACCATTTGTTAATGATCCTTCGACCATTTGCTAATGATCATTCCCGCTCGACTTGCCACTGATGAAGAAAATTCACTCTCAATGTCAATGTTAATGTCGCTGTCTCCAGTTACGTAAGCTACACGAATATGCTGAAACTATGAGTACGCTAAATCCTTCTCGTACTGCTCCAAATTTTTCTTGCCATTCTATCAATCTATGAGGTCACTAGTAAAATTGCGATATATAACTAACACTGCATTTGTACGTGTATAGGTTTGATGTTCTCGTGAATGGGGGAGGGGCAGTCACATTACAATTTCAAAGATCTCCCTTTCGACCATTAACCAGAACGGTTTTTGTACCATGGAATCAAATTGTTGTTCTCGCACCTGTTCGCATGGAACTGAGCGAAGACTCGCATCCCGATAACGTGCACTCAAGGTAGCTATAAAGCACTGCGAATTCTAGATTTAATCTGCTATGTTTAGTTTCCTCACCAGAAACCCAGCTATTAATTTCCCAGGAGTTTCTCGGTCATTTTTCGATATGAACGGAGGATTTCCCGAATCATGTGATGATCACGATTCTGAGTTGCTCAAGCCCGTTATAACGGGAACTTGGATGCCTGATGCGGTCGGTGGGCTGCCTGGGCGAAGCGTTATCTTCGCCGAAACGCAAATTGTGCAAGAATCAATTCCGATACCCGGTTCAGAATTGCATTTGATGTACAGAAGCTCGCAAGCTGCCGGTTATTACAGCACAGTGCATATGAGATTAACGGGGGCGACCATACCAAAAACGTTAACGCACGTACACGTGAGAGTGGAAGTCGAAGGATCCTTGCACGTGAAAACGTACGAAGCCGATCCCAATCTTACCCATACGTTTCCGTGGAATAAAAGAAACGTGTACAAGCAGAAAGTTTATGGTATTGCGCAGGCTAAAATATCTATAGGGTATGAGCACTCCACGTGCCTAGAGCCCGTATGGGAGACTCAAACGGCAACTTTGCAAGGTTTTGATGTCGATATATCGGACATCGGAGGCTGGGGGTTAGATATTCACCACCATTACAATTTTCACGAAGGAATTCTACAAAAAGGTGACGGTTCCACGCTTCATCTTAAAGAATACCCCCGCATGGTCCAGGTCATCATGGGGACCGGTCTGCAAAGATCGCTAGATTGTCCCGATCAATGTGGCGGCCCGGCGAAAGACGCCAAACTACTTACACCGGTAGCCTTGGCCAGTGGTCCAGACGGTAGTATATACGTTGGCGATTTTAATTTAGTAAGAAGGATAACGCCTGAAGGTAATGTTTACACCGTCCTACAATTAAGGTAAATGTCACTGTTATGGAAATAGCGTACTAGTAGGTACCATTTTAGGGCAACGCAGGTGGCGTACCAATATTATTTGGCTGTGTCTCCAGCCGATGGGCATTTGTACATCTCGGACCCAGAAAAACATCAAATTCTTAAGGTAATAACATTAGAGCCGATCGAAGATCCGAGCATCAATATTGAACCGGTAGGTACCGAAACAACGGGGCTTACGCCATTTCTGCATCGCTACAATCTTGCAGGTTGTTGGCAATGGGGAGAGGTGTATACCAGGTGACGATAGCCAGTGTGGTGACGAAGGGCCTGCGAAGCATTCCCGGTTAGCTCATCCAAAAGGTATAGCCATTGCAGCGGATAAGACGATGTATATCGCAGACGGTACGAATATCCGAGCTGTAGATCCTAGAGGAATGATACATACACTGGTGGGTAATCACGGTCACCAAAATCAATGGATCCCAACTCCATGTTCCGGATCAATCCCTGCATCTCAAGTAAGATCGTCTCATGTACGACTTTCGTGTGATAATTTCTTTCCAGACACAATTGCAATGGCCCACCGGTCTCTCACTGAGCCCATTAGACGGTTCGCTTCATTTCATTGATGATCGTCTTGTTCTGAAGTTAACAGCAGATATGAAAATTAAAGTTGTCGCTGGAACGCCTCTCCATTGTCACACGAAGGACGACAACTCTACGCATTTATCGAACGAGAATATTTTGGGGACGGTGCTTTCACTCGCGTTTTCACCAACTGGAGACCTGTACATTGCCGAAAGCGATAATCGGCGATTAAATTTCGTACGTGTTGTCGACACGGCTGGCCGAGTTACTCACTTTGCCGGAAAAACTCAGGACAAATTGAAAAGCAACTGCGAGTGTAACGCCAGTATTACAACGGCGAACCCTAGAATTACCCACGACTTGCCCACGGCTTGCATTTGTGGATCCACTGAAGAAACAACAAGCAACGCGGAAACACTTCTCTCCTCCAACGCGCGTTTCCAAGCAATTTCCGCACTAACGGTTTCTCCAAATGGCGTTTTACACATCGCCGATCAAGGCTCTTTGCACATTTTAGCTTTGCAACACTATCTACCCTCTCACGACGAAAATGGCGAATTTCACATACCCTACCCTCCAGCTGGCGAGGTCTACGTCTTCAATCGCTACGGCCAGCACGTCGCGACCAGAGATTTAGCATCCGCCAAGACTCGCTATTCATTCCTCTACTCCAAGAATACAAGCTTCGGCAAGCTATCAACTATTACTGACAGCTCCGGTAACAAAATTCAATTTCTGAGAGATTACAGTAACGCAGTTAGCTCAATTGAAAATACACAAGACCATAAATCTGAACTGAAAATCTCAGGAGTTGGATATCTGGTGAAACTGTCTGAGAAAGGGCGTTCGGAGATTGAATTAGATTACGATATGAACACGGGACTGCTGACCAGCCGGTCTGGAGGAGGTGAAACATTTATGTATCAATACGACTGGTTAGGCAGAACAGTTGGTGTCATTTTGCCGAGTGGAGAAACTCTCCAATTGAAATCTGGGTTAACGGTAGGGGAAAGTTTTGAAGTCGACATCAGTACACCACCCACCAAGTTTCTTATTACCGGAAAGGCTTCCAAGAAAATTGCTTTGATTGACCGTAAGTAATAGCTTTTGTATTCCATTGTACTCGAATACAATTTTTCAGAGTTGGAAACGACAGAAGCGATCACTTTTATTAATTCGAGTGTAATGATCAATTCCGCATGGGGTGGCCAGTTGCAAGTTGCGGCGTTGGCGAGGCATCCACTTTTAGAAGCGGCGCTTCCGGTTGAAGCGGAAATGTTGCCAATTTGGTCACAGCAGACGAGCACTTTCGGCGATGGTTTGCAAAATTTTATGTACACCAAGTTTTCGTTAGTGGGCGACGTTAGGAATCCGCAGCAAACTTTAAATCGCGAGATATTCGTAAATCATTCCAAGGCTCTCGGTATTGAGTTCAATCAATTTACTAGCAAGGAAATTTTTTATGATCACGATCAACAAACACTACTAGCTGTCACTTACGATCCCGCCGGTCTCCCACAATCGTACGTTCCCACCAAAGGAGCGGTAATGGTCAATATTTCTTACGATGGGTTTAACCGAATTGATGGGTGGAAGTGGGGGGTTTCTGAGCTAAAGTACAGTTACGATCGCCATGGTCTCCTGTCGGAAATAACAAGCTCGCAGGATGGTACCCAAATGTTCAACTACAATGACTGGAACATGCTTTCTAAAATAACGCTTGCCAGCCAACGTAGCTTTCTGTTAAGCTATGACGATGATGGTGGTTTGAGGCACGTCACTCTTCCAAGCGGTACCAAACATTCATTCAGCCTTCAATCTTCCCTTGGGTTTTTACGCGCCACCTACACTCCCCCTGGAAGCAACAGAGCGTTCCTGCAGCACTTCTCGCACACTGGCTTACTGCTCCAAACCGTTTATCCAGGTGATGGCGCTCGAGTCGTCTATCGATACACACCAAATGGTCGTATTAGCGAGACAGTGCATGGTGATGGAAAAACGCTCTACCATTATTCTGCTGAATCCGGACTTCCAAGTCAAGTTTTACACACGGAACCCGATGTGGAGTACCGATGGGATTATCAGTATGTGGGCGGTCTTCTAATGGAAGAACGAATCGACTTTAGTGCCAAATCGGGCCTTAGCAATGCGAAGTTTATGTACGACTATGATAATAACTACAGATTGACGAACGTCCAGGGAAGGATCGGTGGACAAAACTTGCCCCAATATAATATCGCATACAATTATAAAACTGGATCTCTGGAAACGATCGGGCCATTTAAAATTAATAAACCGCGATTTAATGAAACGAATGTCCACGATGGAACCGCCTTGTTTTCGCGAACCACCGATCCCCAGTTTTTGGAGACGCAGGTTGCGTTGACTATTCATGGCATGGAAGTGTTTCGAATGGAGTTTAGTCATGATATGCATGGGTAAGTTATTATTGATGCCCTCGGAAATGAATAAAATAAATTTTCCAGACGAATTGCTCAAACACGAACTTATACCAGAAATGTGGGAGTCAATAAGTACACTAACATAAAGAATTACACTTGGGACTGCGATGGCCAGCTATCGGGCGTGGAAGCACAAGAACCTTGGGGGTTTCGATATGATGACAACGGAAATATGCTTGCCTTAACATACAGGTTTGTTGAATTGTTTAATACTTCATTCGACATTTTTCCTGCAGAGGTAATACGATACCAATGGAATACAATAACATGGACAGAATTATAAAATTCGGAGAAGGGCAATACAAATACGACAACAGAGGGTCGGTAGTTCAGAACGCCCGAGAGGAAAAATTTCACTACAACGCCAAAGGTTTACTAGTGCGAGCCACTAAAAGAGGAAGATTCGACGTTCGCTACTTTTACGATCATATGGACCGGTACTATTTATATATAGGTACCCAATTCGATTTGATCGTAACGGTTTTGTTCTTCCAGGCTCATCACCCGAAAAGACAACTATGGCAATGTGACCCAATTTTTCTACAACAATCAGCAACATCCACGGGAAGTTAGTCAAATTTACTCTCCTAGAGATGGGAAATTAATGTCGCTGGTTTATGATGATAGAGGGCATTTAATTTATGCGCAGGTATGGTCGTAGTTTGCAGCCAGTTTAAGTTTCATTCTTTTCCGATAGGTTTACCGTCACAAGTATTACATCGCTACCGATCAATGCGGAACACCCATCATGATTTTCAATCAATATGGCGAGGGAATCAGAGAAATAATGAGGTCGCCCTATGGACACATTGTTTACGATTCAAATCCGTACTTATATTTACCAGTTGATTTTTGCGGTGGCCTTTTAGATCAGGTAAGTTTTGTCGGTACTATTTATTTTTACTTCCTTGGACTCTGCATAAAGACCTTTTATTCAACGATATCTCAGTACCTCCACATCTAATACCATCATGTATCTCTACACTGTAATATGCATTTACTTACACAATTCTCATAATCATCCCAGAAATTCTCCTCGACTCCTTGTCTGTCGAAAATTTTGGAGTAAGTACATAAATTGTTGTTGACATTTCTGGGGGAATTAAGGTAAATAAAATAATTTTTTTACAAAATGGGAAAGGACATGCCAAAAGCCTATGTTTTTGCAAGCTTTGGGATTCTTGGATCCCAGGATTCGTTTAGAAACATTCTTCCTTGTGGTCCGCTCTTCACACCTTAACTGAACTCAATTAAACACTCGTTTCAACGAAATTTTTTGTTGAAATGAAACAGATTTATTCAGAAGATTCCTATACTAACTTCCGTCAGTCGTCCAATGTCACGCGGTTTGACCGGTTTTTACACCATAGTGCTATCGTTAGCGTTTGAACACACCATTGAATAGAAAATTAAATTTTAATTTTGTTCAAAGGTAACATCGCTAGTGCATATGACAAATGGTAAGATATACGACCCGTTGATCGGACAGTGGATGTCGCCACTCTGGGAAAACGTCTTGGAACGAGTGGCCATGCCCACTCATTTACATTTATATCGACTAAATGGGAACGATCCAATTAACACGAGGCAGACGCGCGATCCTCCACTGGGTAACTTTTTTCGAGCATGTGCAATTATTACGACGTACTTTTGCAGACCATCTGAGTTGGCTTAGGTATATGGGGTACGATCTGAAAAATCTAGCACCGCAGCTGTATCCTGAGAGTTTTCCCGGTGGGTCAATGCCACCGATCCTTACAAAACCTCCAACTTTCTGGAGTCCGTCCCGAGACGCTTTAAGAACTCAGCTTAGTTTACCAAGCGCCTCGGTAAATGTTCAGTCAGGTTTCCTGGCTCGCTTAAATAGCCGTAAAATGACGGAAGCGAGACGACTGTCGGCACCTCCAAGATCGGCGTTAAAAACTGACGTAATGGACTTAATTCCGAAAAAGATCGGGGTGGCCTCGGATCCTCCTTTCGGAAAAGGTATTCTTGTGTCGAGGTCGCACGAAGGTCGCGCGATTGTTTCCAGTGTTCCAGCGGCCAATGCGATTTATCGAGATGTCTACACGTCAGTCTTTAACCGATCTTTTCTTCTACCCTTTTCGTTTGTTGTACACAATGCTCAGCAGGACGCGTTTTACTTCGTAAAAGAAGAAACGTGGAAAATCAACGACGACAAGGGGCAACTGAAGAGGCTACAAGGACAGGTAAACGCCACCTTTCACGAAATAACGAAAGAGAACGGAAGCGGTAACAATTATTTCGACGTAAAAATCCATGGAATGAATGCGGTAGTCAATTTGAGGTACGGTACGAACTTAGAAAAAGAAAGGCAGCGCCTACTGCATCACGCGAAATTGTCGGCGATTCGAAAAGCTTGGCATAAAGAGAAAGAGATGATAAAAAGTGGATTCTTTGGTAGCATAGATTGGTCCGCGAACGAAATTGAAGAGATAATGAAGCTGGGGTATGCCTCAATTTATGATGGTGAGTACATACACGACGTGCAGCAGTACCCGGAGCTCGCGGAGGATCCCTATAATATAAGGTTTGTGAAAAAACTTAACGACTCTTCAAAAAAACGAAGAAAGAAACGAGAAGCCAAAGTGTGCCAGCATCATTGGTGGCTAACATGGAGTAAATACGTCTGCTAGTGTATTAAACTTTTTAACAGACTAACAGAAGAAACTATTTTCAATTAACTAAGTGTGATGTACCAAGAATAAGCTTATTTAATCTATGAGACATTTTATACAAAATACCAAAGTCTATTTGTGTATTCAGAGATGCCAAAATGTATATTATTTATTTAACGATATGTTACCTATATGTATGTGATTTTTATCTGGTGCTGATGTTTAGCAAGTTTTTTACACGTAAGTTTTAAAATATTGACTGAATTATTAGTTTAAATATTAGCACCAGAAGTTCGTGTAAATATATGCATCATTATTATTAGTCATTGAATGAGAGAAATTAAATAAAGGTAGGAGCAACGATCCTATACAACTAACAATAAAAGCGAAACAGTGAACGAAAGGAAACAGTTAGAATGAGCGCCATATAGAAATATCAAAAATGAAATTGTAAATATAGTCCAGTTATAAAATTTTTAATAATTTTAATTAACCGAACGAATTTATCCTAGATAGGCAATGAACAAAATTACTAATACATGTTGTGTTGCTTTACTTAAGATATCATTGTGACTGATCTATGTTTATATTAGAAATATGCAGATTATCAGCTGTGTACCTTGCAAAAAGTATAAAGCCATGCCACGTTCCAAAGGGTTTATTTTTTACTACTCAGATGTTATATTTTTACCTGCCTGCATGTAGCAAAATTTTGTGTGCTGTTGTTACAGAGTATGTTTCACAATGTACTGATTTAATGTTATTGTAATTTATCTACTGTATGTTATTCACTGATTTACATACCTACCTATGTATCTGCTGAAACATAAATTTCTACTTCCTAATTGAACAGTGCAGAGTCTCAGTTAACTTTTACTCTTCATTGCATTTACATAGAAATTAAATAGGAAGGTAAAATATATTACTTTGCTACATATTTGATAATAATTCATTTTAAATTCTGACAAGTATTATGAATGTTTTTGAAGTAAAGAACTTGTTTTATACATTATGCGTCCATCACTTTCCTACTCCTGTTCAAACTAATTCCAGTTTTCTGAAGTCATACAGTTGGTCCAATTCACAGATCACAATAGAATAACTAGCAACATATACACTGTGGTCTTATAAATTTTAGGGCCAACAGAAAAAAGATCCTTTCGAATTTATATAGGTAAGTAGTTTAGTAGACTTGGTAAGTTAATAACCGATTTTTCTAACATCGGTCGTTACTGTTTCTATTTTGTATATTTTAAAAACTTTGCATTGTTTGAGAAATAGGTTTTTGGACATAACTTTTGACGTAGTGGTCTCGTCTTGGGTCGTTTTTGAAATGTTGATCTGTAGACTCACAAAACAGGTAAAATTTTCAAAGATTGTTTGTGTCCATAATTTTTGACGTAGCGGTCCAATCTTGAAAATTTTAGTAGTTTGCTTCTAAGGTTTTTCTACGGTCCATTTCAGACAAGTCAATTATAGCAAGTGGGGAGACATTTGCCTCTAAATGAAATCAATAAACAACGTCTGAACACAAAAAAAACCTCTTATAGATTTTGGAGTGTAGAATCTAAAACAGCAAGATTGGTAGATACTCGTATTAATTAATTTGATATTAAAGGAAACGTCGTTTAATTATACATTGCTGTCGCTTTCTACTCGTTTGGGTACCATGTTTTCGTATGCGATTCTTAATTAAAAAAGGAGCTAGCGGGCCTGGCCCACAACACTTTGGAACACAATATAGTGGTGCGTCAAATACTTCCATGTCCGTGCTTCTGATAATTTTTTCAGATTCGATTATGTATACGGGATATTCTGGAAATGGAGAGGTAGGTCATCCAATAATTGCGACGCTGTGCGAAGTGATAGAAGCTTTGAAGAACAGATTTGGAAAGGCAGAATTGCGTGAATTGCTAAAATGAGTAATCAGAAATTGTCAAAACCCACAATTTAAGCGTTAAGTGTCATATTTGCTACTCTAGAATCACATTTAAGGTCTCTAGAGTCACTGGGTGTTACAAGAGAAAAATATGCGACTATGCTATTTCCGCTGGTTGAGTCAAGTGTGCCCAATGAAACTTGTTATTCAAGATACAAAACTCAATAAATTAGCCAATTTGATGAAATTTATGGAAATCGAAGTGGAAGGAGAAGAAAGAATTAAATTGCCTCGAGCCTGTCTTATCTCGAGATCTATGTGCTAAGCCATTCCACAGTTAGTCATACAAGTACAGTTCGTAAAGACAGCAGTTGCGTATTTTGTGAGGGTATTCATGACAGGGACAGATGTATAAAGGCACAGAATTTAACTTTGGAAGGTGCATTGTGCAGAAACGTTGTTTTTGTTGTTTGGCAGGAGGTCATGGAGCAAGATTTTGTAGAAAACAAATAAGTTGTCCAGTATGCTGAAGGAAGCATTTTGCAATGGGTTTTAACGCGAGAATATTACTTGATAGTGGGACTCAGAGAAGTTACGTAAAAGAAGATGTCGGTCTGAGTCTAGTAGCAATGTTTGTGGAAACGGAGTATTTGACACAAGCAGTTTTTGGATCCATTAAACCTGCTAGAAAATCAATAAATATAAATATAAGGTGCAGTGTTTAAACAGTATGCAACAAGTCAACAAATCGAAGCATTGGGACAGAAGAAAATTTGTGAATATATTCCTAAACTATATAGTGGTTCGTGGTTACATGAGATGTCCAACAAGTGTATAACCTTCCTTTTTTACCAAAAATCGACTACACCAAAATTTCTCCTTATTATTATCGATTCTACAGGCCACATTCTATAAGGAAAATTTTTTTCCGGGTCGATCTGAGACAATTTTTTTTCGGGCCTCAAAAAAAGGGAGTGTATAACCTTCCTTTTTTACCAAAAATCGACTGCACCAAAATTTCTCGGGAAAACACTTTTTCTTATTAATTTTGGTGCGTAGAATCCAAAACAATTCGTACTTTTTCGATCGACTTTTTGAACTAATAGCCCAATCTTGGAACTGTTTGAAATTATGGATTCTACAGGCCACGTTCTATAAGAAAATTGTTTTTCCGGGTCGATCTGACTTTTTTTTGAACTAATAGCCCAATCTTGGAACTGTTTGAAATTATGGATTCTACAGGCCACGTTCTATAAGAAAATTGTTTTTCCGGGTCGAGACAATTTTTTTTGAGGCCCGAAAAAAAAGGCCGCCTTTCCAGTACCTACATTCTACTGTCCTTACAGAGCTCTTTAGACAGTATCTAGGTTCACCTAAAAACACACAAATTATTGTCTCAATCACACCTCCTCTAGCGAACACTTAGGGTGTTTTCTTAAAAAAATTACGATCGCGCAGATTTTTTTCAAAATGCAGTGCAACAGCATATGCCTATATTTAACCGTTTATGAATACTAACCATTGAAATGAGTGGCATTATTACCGTATTAATATCTGCATTCTGCAATACCTGCTTATAATTCGTAAACGGGTTAAGCACTTGCTTTCATGGAGTCTTCTGTGTAAATTTACATTGTCTTATTTGTGCAAATGTTGCGTCATTTTTAGAGCGTTTATGAATAATGTTCCGTCTCCGCAAAATTATATTCAAATTGTTGATTCGGAATAGGTACCAACCTCAAACCTGTGATCCTAACTAGTTCAGCTTCGATATACATTGTCAATAGCGAAATCATCATGCATTACAATGACCAATCAGTACTACACAACCAACTTGAAGATTCAACTTGGAGCAAAGAATAATTATTAGTTACTCTTTGCCTGGAGTGTGCAGGTAAGCGAACTTATCAACTGGACCTAAAAATGTAGGCGAAATCTTGCCATTGCGGTGTCCTTGATGTCATCTCACGGCACTTTTCGTCTTATTTTTAACCAAATATGATCCAAGCGTCTATCACCATAAGAACATGGACAATTAAAGGTATCCACAACCATAAAGGGAATAGGGACGCAGCAATTTTAAGGAGGGGGCGGTGTAACGAGTGTTCTAGTTGGTATGTGTGGCTATTTGCTCACAGTTATAATAAAGTTTATTTATTATTTCACATCAGTCGTATTACAAGAATGGCATTTTCATCATTACAGGGTAACAGGCAAACTTTGGGAATAAAACTGAATTTTTAGAGAATCAAATAGGTTTATAGTCATTTACAATTCACATTATAAATATGTTTTCGTCTATTATTTTAAATAATAGAAATAGAGACGTGAGTATCCTTAAAAATATGCCTATGTACAATTTGATATTTAATTATGTTAAAAGCAATCCAACATTCTCAACATTGAGAACTATATTTAATTTTGATGTAATTATAAACTGCGATAAACACCAAAAAGCTATAATCGTATTACCTAATAATAATAGTAATGATAATAATGATAAAATAGGAGGCGTCCATGACAACGATGATATCTAATGGAAGAGGTACGTGAGGCGAACTTTGGATGATTGTTTAATAACGATATTGTCATGAAAGCCTTTCTCATTTGGCCGAGCCTAAAGAATACATAACTGTTAAAAGATCACAGCATACACTACAATAATCCGAGAGATCTGGAACTAGGTGATGGAGACTGTGCTCACAAGTCTTTCTTTATCTATGGTAATAATACTGCAGCGGCGTATTCTAAGACGGGATAAGTTTTGCTCCACAAATTGTCAATTCACCGCGATGATTTTTTACAATGAAATCTATTTTGCACTGGCACCTTCATTTCAGAGTTTGTATCTCCAGTAAGTACACGACTTATACAATACGTATTATAGATACAAAAATAAATTTATATATAAACCAATCACAATTGGATTAGAAATAAAGAAAGGACAAACACACACGACTGACCTTTGTCCGTTTGGAAGCCCAAAAACTCGCAAAATCAAGTCAAATGACAAAGCGCAACGGTTTTTAAACAGTTTTCATTTGAAGTTAAAATTAGTCTAACAAGGCACACATTTGTTCATAAATTATTCGTTGAAACCCTGTGATGGTAATTCACAATCTTTTTGATCCACGCAATAGCACCATATATTACACTTAAAACACTACCAGCGCCAAAAGCCCTGGATTTTTCAGCCACCCTCACACTTCCGTTCCATCTTCGCCTTCATCCTCGAACAAAGGACCGGTGGATATCCGTTTTTTGGGTTTTGGTGGTGGTCTTGGTGGAATTTTTGTTATTTTACCATCAGGGGTTGTGGGTAAGAGTGAAGAGGTGGACTGTCTTCTCGAGTCGTTATCTATACTTTTCAAGCTGCTCGTATCCGAAGTGTTTCTAATCCAGTTGGGCTTTTGAAACTCGTTTGTTGGCGCACGAAGAGACGCACTATTTTTTGGCAGAGTCGCGGATACTCCGATTGCTTCGTGTTCGGCGATCGGATGCCAGGGAACTGAAGAAGCTGGAGTTGAAGGATTCGCGTTTCGAGGAATTTTAGGTGTGGACGTCTCGCCTATTTTGTTCAGGGAGAGAGCGGAATTGCCCGCCGCCGTCGTGCGTAGCCCTAAATTGTCGTACACTGGATCCACAAACATGGGATTCAACGGTTCGCTACTCCAGCTCGCTCTTGGCCTTCGAGGAATTGTTACGTAACCACCGGCGCGTGGTGTTACCACAGGTGCTCCTAGGGGCGAGGTGAATGGTGACTGCGACCTCGAATATGGAAGGGTTCGGTACAGACTCACCGAGTCGTACAACGGACTGTGGATTGGAGATTGTGGCCCGTGATGTGGTGGCAAACGGGAGTGATCAGCAACAGTGGAAGCTGTGCTTCCTGCTGGAGACACTTGAATTCCACGGGCCGGAAACGCTAACAGGTCAGGCTGTTGATTATCGTTGCGATAGTCTGCTTCTAAATGATGAATTGGAACTCTTGGGCGGCTGTCGAAGTCGAACGAACGTGAATCCTCATCACCTGCTGCAAATAAAACAAATATATTGTTATTATTTAGACTAAACTCCCGCTAAGCAATTGTATCACGATCAGCAATGTTTTGTTCAAGAAATTAAGAAACGGCCATTGTTTTAACAGTAAATATGTATCCTAGCAACTTCTTAAAGGCTTTGAAGCATGTTGAGTGAAGGAATCAGGTAGAAACGCAATCTCCATAAGACAGATTGTAGTCACATTTATCTCTTACTAAGCATTTCCGTTCTCTATCGAACTTAGTAGAAACTTGCCGTCGGGATCTGGGATTCCATAGGCGCCGTGGAAATCTCAGATCCTATGTTTGCCACAATTTCAAGTATAGGTATTGCGCATCTACCTCTATTCCTTCACTCAACGGCATAACAGTCTCCATAAATGTTTAATTAACTTGTGTATGCAAATGTTTTCGTTAAATTTATGGTAGAGTGGCGTAGTGGATTATCGATAGATTTAACTTGGTATGATAGGGGACAATTGGACAATTAGAAATTGGTTATCATAAATGAATTTTGAGTTAACGATATACTTCTAAAGTAATTAGTCGTTTTGTTAGAGGGACAAATCCGTGTGTGGTAAATTCGACTGAGTAAATTCGCCGCCAAGAAAACTCGCCAAGGAATATTCGAACTTGAAAGATACATCCCTTGCAAGTTCACCTCCGAAAAATGTCTCCCTGTCGAAACCGTTTTCCAGCACGATTTAATTCCAAAGAAATTTCACCCTCAGGATACCTAAACCCCAAAAATTCCAAATACGTTTTTAATCACGAACAGGGACAACTGTGCTCCCATTTAACGTACAGTCGTGGTCAGAAGTAATGTCTTCCCTCAGATACCTCAACTGTAAAAAAAAGTAATAATATGTCGGTGCGTCTGTGATTTTTAGTTCAATCTCGAGTTCAATTTCATTTCAATCTTAGAGACTTTCTTCAGTTTGAAAGGAATCTCAAAACTGCAAGAAATGGCTCGGGAGATGTGGTATTTTAATTATGTGCTACACTTGAGATAATACTCTAAGGACAATACTTCTGACCAAAACCGTACACTGTATCTCTCACCGTTACGGAGATCCCAATGGTGAGCCAGGAATTACAAAACCACACTGTACTTTGTAAAGTTATCTTTGTATGGAATCCAATTAGACTTCACCTCCCCACAATACATTTCCTATATGTCCAAAATATCAAGCTAAATAGCCTACAAAGAGCTTCCTAAGTCGAATCTTCCAGAGGCAACTTGTGAGGGCGAATTTACCTGGAGGCGAACTTTCTTGAGGACGAAATCTAGGAGGCGAATGTTGGGTTTATTTCAATTAAAGCTTTAATTGACATGAAACACATTCATATTTTGAATTCATCACCTGCTGCGTGTTTAAAACAATCGTGAACGCCATATATGGGCACTTTTTTTCGAAACACCCGAATCTGTTATCAGATTTTCCATAACACGCTAGCGGCTAGATGTAGATCTTCGGACTACTTTCTTATTTCTTATGGAGGTCATATTGGATTTTTACGGAATGAGGTAGAGGAATGTTAATTTTTGTGAACAATACCGAAGAACCCTATAAGATAAAAATCTGATATTCTTCAAAAATGGATTTTAACATGTTAATTTATCAAAAAATGAACTGGAAACAATAATTTGGCTCGATTGAATTGGTACGCACCCTTACTGGAAAAATTACTTTTAGCTATCCCCCATGTGTTTTTAAAAAAATAGAATGTTTGACAATTTCGGAGTACAGATCCGGATTGAAATACTGGTAGAAAAATGAAATAACTCACCTCCAAATGTTGAGTCGTCATCTAATAAAGTCTTCTTAATATCACTGACTTCAGTAATTCCACTGGTAACGGATGGAGGAACGGAATATTGTCGAGGCGGTTTCACTATTGGGTTCACTTCTGTAATTAACGCCTTTTCGTGTTCAGGGCGCCCATTTAAGCTAACGTAGTCAGTCGATTGGCTAGTGTCATTATTTTTTGATCGAGATTGTCTGGACGATCGCTTGCAGTAACAGCACAGCAATATCACTATTATTATAATTAATACAATAGCGCCCACTGTCAAACAAATGTACAAAATCAGGTTATCATTACCGGAACCACTTCCTCCACCAATAATGCCCCCCTTGTATTCACCGTACACCACCAGGATACGTTTCTCTCTTGCACTCCTCCCGGATTTGTAGCTACACATCTATATTCTCCTTTGTCCCTATAATTAATATTTAAAATAGTCAAATTGCTCCAAATAATGTCGTCTTTGGGTTGCTTTTGCACAACATATTTCTGTTGGTTCTGGCGGGGATCTCGATCTATTATGCGACCGTTTGAAAGCCAGTCAACGTCTGGAATTGGATCTCCTTTAACTTTGCACGAGATTGTGTAATTCCAGTAGGATCCCGTCTCGTACTTCTGATTGCTAGTTGGGTATAAAATTTCAGGCGCACATGCGAAATCCTTAGATTGTAAATCGTTCCACGATCGCCCCTTTAATCGTTCGGGTTGTGCACAAGTAGTGGGTGCAGTTACTAGTGTTTGGTCCATGGCCAGATCACGAAATTTCTTCAGGTTACAGTCACAGATCCACGGATTGCCCTGAATGTTTAAGCTACTTATTCTCTCCAAATTTTCTATGAGTCTATAGTCTAAATGTTCGAGTTCATTTTCGCTTAAGTCTATGTGCTGAAGCACTGGACCGCTATCAAAGACATTCACGTCGACAGTCTGTAGTTGGTTATGCTTAACAGATACTCGTTGTAAATGTGGCATGTTGTGAAACAGAGCTCCCCGCAACTCTTTCAAGTCGTTATAATTCAAAAATAATATTCTTAATTTAGAATTTTCGCGAAATACGGCTTCATCCAACTTTTTAATATTATTCTTGGACAAATCTAGCTCGATAAGGTTGCCCAAATTTGAAAACGCGGTGACGTGTATGTCTATTATATTACAACTCACTAGCTTTAATTTTTGAATATTTTGTAAATTGCTTTCCACGAAAGCGCTCGCTTTTAATTCGTATAGGGCGTTGTGAGATAAATCTAACGAACGTATCTGATCACTCAAATTACTAGGAATGGAATTTAAGGTCTTGTTACTGCAATCCGCCGTCTTCTTGCCATCTGACCACATGCATTTGCACTGACCGCACTTGGATATCCAATCGTCTTCAGACGCGAAGGCCATGGTAATAATGAAGAGCAATCCAATGAGTTCCATTTTCACCACCACGTCACGCTTTATCCATCTGAAACAAAAATCGTTTAAGATAGGGGCACTTCAAAGTGAAACACGAATATTTAGGCTATCCACAAGAATTATACCAATTGACTGCAAAATGTTTAATTAAGTTCATGGAAAACGCTTACAAAGGAAATTAAACGGCGTGACAATATAATACTCAATTTCCATCACAACAACACGCTTGAAACAAACAAGTATGCGTACGAACCAACAATTAATACTTGTATTTTAATTAAGTAACCATTGACGTTTAACATGCAGCAGTTGAACAAAAGGATGTAGCGAGGCAAAATTTTAACCTGCTGGAAATTTATAAGAGAAAATGGCGTTTAAACTTCCACCTTCGCCCTCTCCCATAAAAAAATAGCATTTTTCAGTACAGATGTCCACAATAATAATATTCGAGGGGAAGACTTAATTTCTTGTTGCTCTTCTGCCTAATATTACATTTCAAAAGGTAAATGTACATATTAGACCTTCTAGTTCTGAGATTCTTTAATTTTCGAAGAGATATTTCACCTCCTGATTCAGGTGTTAATTAAAAGTGACAAGTAAAAGCTTTTAACCAGGCTTTCGTCACTCTTTTAATAACTTTAGTCGGTGAAAATTGTACCACTGTTATGCAAAATCAAAATACTACTGGAACCATCAACCGATAGGTACAAAAAAGTATTAAGTCTTTCAATTAAAAATTAGAGACATGCCTAAGAAACCTTACCATTTTCATACTCACTACTCTCCTCTTCACTTATCGCAGTAATGGGTTTTACTGCTTCCTTAATAAAATTAGTACATTGATGAACATTATATTATGCAATTCAAAAATCTTGGTTTTTTCATTCTTTGTAGAATAATTTATGCACCCATATACAAGGTTCCTATTAAATATGGAACCAAAGCTCTCCCGCTAAAACCGTTTGAGTTGTAGACATGAATATTATTAGAACGCTTACATTTGAAATTATTTAGATATTTTGAGGTTAAAATGAGTTAAAATGTGCTAATGGCGATAGTTACTAAGACTCGTAGCCTCTTCAAGGATTTTTTGGTAGTAGCGAATTTTTTTGTCTTAATACAATATACATCACATTTAAAGCAATCGACCTTTAACAGAGGTAATCTCACCTTGAGGATGTTTATTACACATATAACCACATTGGTTTCTGGTATAATCGAAAGTGCCGCGTAACGGATCGTCGCTTTAGAATTTAAAAAAAGTATTTTTTATCGAATTTGTATTTTGGTCAACATAAGAACATTTTCACATGTAGGTACCGCTTCATGGCGAACGTGAACGAAAATATGTCTGGCGATAAACAAGAAACGTATTGCGGAAAGCGAGTGCGGTTGGTACAATTTCTTGGGACCTGAAAATTCCGTTCGGTTCTATATTTAAGAGTGTAGGGCCGGACGGGATATTCCCGGCTCTTCTGCAGAAGAATCGCCGCTCTTACATTTGTTGCATCCCTGGCTTTAGGGTATATCTTCGAAAGCGACTTTTTTGCTATATACACGATAAACCTTCTAGAATGTTAAGTATGCGGATATCGGAAACTAGCAAAGAGACAATTGATTGGGGACAGAATTGCACTTTCGCATGTCATTTGTTTCTTGGAGGAAAAACGCACTGATAACTCTATATATTATGAGATACCCCTGTTTACGCCCTCCAACTCATCCTATATTATATCCATCCATCTAATATTAATTTTCCCATCTACCTCCATCTTCAATATACCTTTGCTGCCAGTATCAAATTCGAACAAGATGTGTAAAAATAAGGGAAAGATAAACCCTCATACACAGCTTTCTGTACCTACATTCACAAACACATAATGACATAACTATTTTTCCATAACTGAAGCGCAACAACGCAGCGAAACTCATTCATTAGTCATTACCTACTTATGTACGTGATTTCATAAAACACGAAGTGAAGCTACACAGTAGTCAGTAATTAAATGGAAACATTTCAGTGCATCCTATTTTATACGCGAAAGTTTAGTATGCAAACTTTTGATTCCGTTCCTCAATTTAAAATATGGTCGAAAGGGTTCGAATTAACTAAGTCCTAAAAGTACGACGGCCTAATTTAGCTTCGATAAAGAATGGTCCTTTAAAACTTTTTCTTATAAATGGGATTTAATTTCGGTGTTGCTCTTACGATCGTTTTTGATCTTTTATTAGTGAAATTCCATTTCTACAATTTCACGACTTGCCAGTGGGAAACAATGTGCATTTATTACAGCCATCCGACCCCTGCACAGAATAAAACTATTGGGGACAAAACAGATCTAATGTGGTACGTGCATAAAATACGAAAAGCGAAATAAACTTCGGGCAATGTATTATCTGATTGCAATGTATTTTTAAAGACGGAAAGCGGAAAGGAAAAAGCAATCCGACAGCTAATTACACGGGTAGTTGCCGTAATTATCCACAATCTCGTTGCTTATTTTTCGCAAGAATTGATAGTGTAGATATCTACGAAAGCTCCGCCTTTTTCGAATATATGATTAAATTTCCGAGCACCTCTTCATAAATGAAATTTTCAGTTGAAAAACTTTTAATAACTTTTATTCGTTTTTTAGAGGATATACCTGCTTCCGTTCCCCCTAAATTTATTATTTAAAAGAGATCCTGCTAGAACTCTCGAATTTCCGCAATTTTAAGATGTTGGAATATTACCTTATCTATTTAAATTACATGGAGGATTTTATTCATTAAAATCTGGCTGTACAGATGCAATGCAATTTCTACATTCTTGTTTCAATCACGACGAACAAACCGAAATTCTTTTAAACGAAAAGTAATTAATTAACCGCTTTAATAATGAAATATGTGCGGTTTGTAATGAATCCGGAGACCGGATTCTCATCTGAGATTTCATTGTTCCGAAATATAAATGTTAAAATTAACTTCGCCGACACTAAAACAAACGTGTCTTGAAGTAATTTATTTTAATCAGATTGAGTTTATTTTTACATGGCTCCATAATTAACATTTTTCTTAAGTTTATTTTTCCAGAAGTGTCTGCGATTTTTCATTGGCAACTCCTAATTCACTACGGTCTCCAATTCCATCTTGAAAATTAGGAATATGCATTACATTGCTAGGGTCAGCATAACGCACAATAACTGTAAAAATTGTTGTCAGCTTTTTCTGGGAAAGAGATGGATTAATTAACGAGCCTAGAACTAGTTTCGGATAGGTTGAAAAGAAACACTAACCAATAGGTAATTTAAGTATCGCGATTTGAAGAAAATTTCCGCCAGGCTTGGGTGTGAGAAATTTACTCAGTCATTAAGGAGGGATTACTTTTCGAGAGCTTCCAGGCATTCGCGGTATATTAGATTGAAGGCGACCTGTTAGGACCTAAGAGTTTCCCTTTATCGTTGGGGTGAACAGATTTTTCCTGTAGGATCAAAAATGACCATTAATGAAGACCCAGTTTGAAAAAGCATCACATTCTGTGAAAGAACGGTTTTGAACTGGTAAAATTTAAGTTATACGAGAGAGAACGAAGACTTTCCGTTTACTGTAAGAAATCAGTAAAACATTAACTGTGTAAATTTGACAGTATTCACTGCTAGTTAAAAAGTCCCACCGTGGAAGTGTGTTTCCTGGTGAGTATAATCTCAAACCCCAACAAGTCGCATTTTCCCTGCAAGTAAAAAAAGGGAAAGGAGCCGTTTCTCAATCAGTTTTCTTTCAATGAGTGATTGAATTTGTACCATATTTTCCATATTCCCGGAAATACCCGATAGATATTCTCGCACATTGAAGCCAACAGTTTAAAACTTTGTGTTTTGTATTTGTGCCGTACATCGTTGTATTCGTAATAAAAAATGCTACTTAATTCAGTATGTACTTTTATACGCACCATATCAAAAAATAAAGTTGATGATGATTTCTCCTAAACGAAACGTTGTATTCAAATCTCTTAAATCTCTTGTAGAGCTCAAAAAGTGGCAATGAGAAAGTGTTTCCTATTTGTTTGTGTCTGTTAAAAAAACATTAGAAAAAAATAAAAACGAAATAGACAATTTTCGGTTTTTTGACATATCTTCGGAAGCATGATAATAACTCTTTAATTGAGTATATTTTCTCTAATTTGACCATCGTCCTATCTTCTATATGGTTTCGGAGATCCCCATAATAGACATCCTTATCTAATTTCTTGGACGTCCAAAAAGTACATACTCTATCGAGTTGCATGTTTTTTTATTACGAATACGATGTACTGAAAAAAACACAAAAGTTGGAAACTGTTGGTTTCAACAGGATAGTGCACTCTCGTACAACGCCCTAATCGTGCAAGAATACCTATCGGACAAACTTCGTCGAAAGTGGAATCATTTTATTATAAATTGCACTAAAAGTAATAAATTTATAATTCGTGGACACACTCTGAAGGCTGATTTTAACGTCGGACGAAGTTTCACAGGGATATGCACGCATGTTTCGCTGAGATTAGGGCGTACTGGTTTTTAAATGAAACTCTCTCACTACATTCATTTAACGAAACAGAACGGAAAAGAATAATGTCTCTGTAACAATTCAGGCGTGTTAGTTTTGATATAATTTTAGTGACGTCCGCATAATTTCCATGGAGAATGTGAGTTTCACGTCATATTAATAACGTCACTTAGAGAGAATAATACAAATTTACCTTTCATGCTCCAAATCAAATTTCGCATACCTCACAATATGTCAACTAACAGGAGAGAAGGGTCATGTTTCTTCAAAAACTGGAAGCTACTACCCTTAGCTCTTTTGGTTATTCAATGCGACAAAGGATCGACGCAAACGGAGTTGGGAGGACGTGCCGAAATACGCATTTGGCTTTTGTTTGGCATAAAGTTTAATAAATGTACGTAAACCCAATTTTCAATTTCATAAACAATAAAAGATAAATAACCAAATTTTAGTCTTGCAAAATGGTCGTGACCCTAGCGAACCCTAGGTAAAGAGATTTGTGCGAATTGCTTTTACATTCGGTTAATTCTCCCATACACGCAAACGTATACAATATTGCTTAGGTTTTCTCCCCGGATTTAAGCAAAACTGGAGGTGTTCAGTAAAGAATGGAATGTATATTAAAGGGTGTGCGGCTGCAAAAATACAATTACTACATTTCATCTAAATTGAATTAAGTGATACCACGCTTGTTCTCAAAAATAGACATTACATTTGTTATCAAATCCATTCCGTGATAATTAGGGAAGATAAAATTGAGTTCACGTTGGAGATTTAAAATTCCATGGAGACACTCTTGATTTCTTAAAAAAAAGAATAAAAACCCAATTCGCCGGGCTAGAATCAGAATGCCGATTTAAAATATTCTCAAACTTGTCCGTATTGTCCTTTGTTACATGGAAGTTTTTACTTACGATCTGTTTAAAGTAGTTATAAATATGCAATGTCCTGACGTCTAGGACGTGAGGCAAAGGATGTACCCCTTCAGGGTAAACATATTGGAACGTAAATTTAATTACGTGATGTGTTTAGATAAAATTATGAATTGATGAATTTATAACAATTCTTAAATAGATTGATTTATAACAGTTAATTTATCAATTGCATGTACTCAAAATTGTAAATTTATAACACATTTACAGCACGAGCCTAAATTTCACTATTTATCACTTCGACATAAACTGTAACCCAATGCACCTTTTATAAAGTATGTTTCCGCCACTCATAACCAAATAAAATGAGACAAATTTTCAACTTACTTTTGATACCCAACCCCCTACGATTTACGTTAGGGTTAAGTGGAAGAGCAGACTGTGGCATTCCCGCAGTACTGAACAGTACTGAACTTCGCCCTTAATTTTTGTTGAATAATAAAGGCAATATTATTATTATTTTTTTTTTACCTGGAACCTGGAATTTCAAAGGAACTTAATGAAAAGATAGTGGAAATATGAGGGCGAAGACGAGAAAGGCTTCCCGATCGCGACCGCTTCTTTTTACGCTAATTGCTCTAACCTATAGTGCCAGACATGTTTTGCTACGACATATCGTTTTTGAGAATTATGAGAAAAAACAAAAAATACTCGTATATCATATATCTTTGTGACGCTTCGCCCGACTAACCGAACCGATGAGCGATTGCGTACATTAGTGGGTAGCTTTGCATAATCTTTACCACAAAACCGTTAAAGTTGAACGGTATTGTCTCAACTAAAACTAAGATTCCACTTACCAAAATACCGACATAACATGCCAAGAACGAAAACTATTGCTATATGTTTTGCTTGAAACTATTGCAAATTATTGTAGCAAAAAATTTACTTATGGAATTTATTGCGTGTCTATCAAGCAAATGTAGTGACCAGTGCAAAAAATGAGCGATAAGTACTGTAGGAAAATTTCAATCGGCCAAGGGTATAAATTATCAACGATATTAATATATCCAATATTAGGTTATCTTTTTGAATAAACAATTAAAAAAACAAGCACTTCGTTTATCTGATTAATTTTGTTTTGCGTTTGGTACCGATAATGCATTTCCCTTGGTTACCGACAAAGCAGTTTTAGAATTATTTTGCGACGATACCTGTAGTAAAATAAATCGTCATTCATTCATTTTTGCAAGATTGATAATAATAATTTTATTGAGAGTTCAAAAGTTCATGTTGCTTTTTCTTGTTCGGGGTTATTCCAGTTTGCATCGTAATATCATATTTTGTGATTTAATTACCATCACAGATATTTTTGGCATACATGTGTGGGAGAGGGGATACGAAACTTTTTTTTAAATTAAAATTTCACAAATTATGTTACCTTTACAAAACAAGCAAGAGACTCTTGAGGATTTTGACACCTTTTTTTCAAAATCCATTGGTGTACGAAAATAAAAAAATTTCAGAGAAAATGGACTGAGTTACATTTCTACATTCACCTACTTAAACCCCGACTTGAACTCTGCATAAATATAATGTACTTCAGTGTATTACCATTTACGTTGAAATAATGCCGACAATAAGAGTAATCCTTCCTGGGTCGGTAAAGAATGCGCGTATATAGCGTCATTTTCTGTTAAAGTTTTGGAAATGCCAAGTGGAACATCCTATACTTAACATTATTCAAAGTTTGATCCGGAAATCTGGTAGAATTTTTTTACAAATAGGCACATAATTGGCGAAATTTTGTTGTAGTTTCTATTTTGTTTATTAATTTAGTAGGTTTCAATTGGTTTCGTAATTTAAGACGTAAAAACTAGGAACCATATGTGGCTAAAGAAATCATTGCGTCCAAATAAAGGGACACAGCCGAGGACACAGCAATAGTTTTGGTAATCACTTTAGATGAGTGAGGCCGCAAATATCCCTTTTACCCTAGCACAATTTGACACACAGTTTTTTCATGGTAATTTTTCATTTCAAAAAATGATTTTCTAATGAAATGCGAATTAGAGTATACTCATTTAGATGAGTAGCACAACTTGTGGTTGTTTTAATTAAAATAGCTGCAACAGACAGACATACATCAAAAGCGCAAAAGTGCACTTTTTTTTGAAAGTGAAAGTGCACTAAAAATGTGGGAAAATAGTAAAAGCTATCTGCAATGGTTTGGCTAGTAATGTTAAAATTATAAAAATGCTCAATACGCACCTAAGCCATGTAAGAAGTCGCGCCTATTGGAAATGTTGCATCCGAGGAATCCAGGTAGAGGGTTTAATTCTGTAACAAAAAAAACACAGTAATTTTACTGTATAAGTTAAGTACACGAAATATACTATATTCTTATTTCTTTTCCATTTTTCATCATCATCTTCTTCCGATAATATATTGATACTCTGATAAAGATAATTATGGCTGATTATTTCAGCAACAACCAACCAAAATATAATCATATAAACGTTAAAATATACAGAGTGTTGCATTTAAAAGATACCCAGTTTGGGTCAAATCTCAGAAACGTTGGTCGACAATTTGTTTTGACTACGTCACTGCTAGATTCTACGTAAAAATATCTAAAATAGACAGTTTTGCCTTTTAACCACCCGTACGCTAGTAAGGAAGGTATTGCATTGGGGTAAAAAGTGAAAGTGGAGTCGAAAAAAAAGGACAAGCTTTTAGATCTGCAGCATCATTATCAATTTTAATGTCCACGAGAGTAATTTATTTTTAGAACTAAAATTCGCTGCTGTTTGACATTCGAAAGACTGATACAGGATGTTACATATAACAATGTACAGGGTGCGAAAACAATTTTTTCCCAAATAAACGAATGGTACAAAATGTTTTGTTTGAAAACTCCTCCTAAAGTGCCCAAAATTAATTTCTTCAAAATCACATAACAGAAAAGACGGAATTATCTAGATCTTTCATTTTGTTTTGTTTGAAAAGATATGTTTCATTGGTCCTATTACTCATTTCTTTTAGCTCATCCACAAAATAAAAAAAAATGCGCATTGTTGGCCAGCTTGTCCGTCCGTCCGTCCGTCGGTCCGTCCGCTCGTTTTGCGACGCTACTAGTTCTTTATCTTAAGAGCTATTGTTCTACTTTTTTCGCTATTTGGTTCGTTATGGTGTCGAGTCTTGTACCAAGGAAAGAATTTTTTCTGTACCGCTTACAAAAAAAGTTATTGTTAAAAAAACAAAAAACCGTTTTTTACATGTTCCATAATTTTACACTTTTGCCGTTTATTAACGATCCTAGAGATCGTTTATAATTTTGCATTGCTATCTGTCGCCTGCCGGTTGGTCTCTCCCTCTGTTCCTTTGTATGTCTGTCCATCTATCTGTTCGTGTGAACGATAACTTTGTTTAGAAATGTTCGATCCCTTTTACATCTCCGTTAGTTATGAACTGAATTGCATGAAATTTCATATGGGCATAGCTTTAGCCATATAATACGCAACGCCAAAAGTTGAATCGAATCGATTCAAAATTCACAGTGCCCTTTTCGCATCTCGACCATTTATA